>NC_088245.1:176016652-176663735 GCF_036013445.1 Caloenas nicobarica | reverse complement strand
TGAGATGGTGGAGTTCAGAATCTCCTGTGGTGGGAGCAGAATACCAAGCAGAATTGCAACCCTGGACTTCAGCAGGGCCAACTTTGGCCTTTTCAAACAATTGCTGGAGGAAATCCCGTGGGCAAGGCTGCTTGAAGGTAAAGGGGCCCAAGATAGTTGGTTAGCGTTCAGGGACTGCTTCTACCAAGCTCAAGATCAGAGCATCCCGACGCACAGGAAGTCAAGGAAGGGAGCCAGGAGACCTGCGTGGTTAAACAGGGAACTGCTGGGCAAACTCAAGTGGAAGAGGAGGCTTTACAAATCATGGAAGGAGGGGCTGGCCACTTGGGAAGAATATAAGGCTATTGTCAGAGGATGTAGGGAGGCAACTAGAAAAGCTAAGGCCTCCTTAGAGTTAAACCTGGCGAGAGGGGTCAAGGACAACAGGAAGAGTTTCTTCAAATACATGGCAGATAAAACTAACACCAGAGGCAATGTAGGCCCACTGATGAACGGGGTGGGTGCCCTGGTGACAGAAGATACAGAGAAGGCAGAGTTACTGAATGCCTTCTTTGTCTCTGTTTACTCTGCTGGAGGCTGTCCTGAGGAGCCCCGTACCCCTGAGGCCCCAGAGGAAGGCAGGGAAATGGAGGAGTTTGCCTCAGTTGATGAGGACTGGGTTAGGGACCAGTTAAGCAATCTGGACATCCATAAATCCATGGGTCCAGATGGGATGCACCCACGGGTGCTGAGGGAGCTGGCTGAAGTCATTGCTGGACCACTCTCCATCATCTTTGCCAAGTCTTGGGAAATGGGAGAGGTGCCTGAGGACTGGAGGAAAGCAAATGTCACTCCGGTCTTCAAAAAGGGCAAGAAGGAGGACCCGGGCAACTACAGACCGGTCAGCCTCACCTCCATGCCTGGGAAAGTGATGGAACACCTTATCCTTGGTGCCATCTTAAGACATATCAAGGATAAGAGGGTCATCAGGGACAGTCAACATGGCTTCACCAAGGGGAAGTCGTGTTTGACCAACCTCATAGCCTTTTATGAAGACATAACAAGGTGGATTGACGATGGCAGAGCAGTGGATGTGGTCCACCTTGACTTCAGCAAAGCATTTGACACCGTCTCCCACAGCATCCTCATGGCAAAATTGAGGAAGTGTGGACTGGATGATCGGGTAGTGAGGTGGACTGCAAACTGGCTGAAGGAGAGAAGCCAGAGAGTCGTGGTCAATGGGGCAGAGTCTGGTTGGAGGCCTGTATCTAGTGGAGTGCCTCAAGGGTCAGTACTGGGACCAATACTGTTCAATATATTCATCAATGACTTGGATGAGGGAATCGAGTGTACTATCAGCAAGTTTGCTGATGACACCAAGCTGGGAGGAGTGGCTGACACGGCAGAGGGCTGTGCTGCCATCCAGCGAGATCTGGACAGGCTAGAGAGTTGGACGGGGAAAAATTTAATGAAATATAACAAGGGAAAATGTGGAGTCTTGCATCTGGGCAGGAATAACCCCAGGTTCCAGTATAAATTGGGGAATGACCTATTAGAGAGCAGTGTAGGGGAAAGGGACCTGGGGGTCCTGGTGGACAGCAGGATGACCACGAGCCAGCACTGTGCCCTCATGGCCAAGAAGGCCAATGGCATCCTGGGGTGTATTAGAAGGGGGGTGGTTAGTAGGTCAAGAGAGGTTCTCCTTCCCCTCTACTCTGCCCTGGTGAGACCACATCTGGAATATTGTGTCCAGTTCTGGGCCCCTCAGTTCAAGAAGGACAGGGAACTGCTGGAGAGAGTCCAGCGCAGGGCCACAAAGATGATGAAGGGAGTGGAGCATCTCCCTTATGAGGAAAGGCTGAGGGAGCTGGGGCTCTTCAGCTTGGAGAAGAGGAGACTGAGGGGTGACCTCATTAATGTTTATAAATATGTAAAGGGTGGGTGTCACGAGGATGGAGCCAGGCTCTTCTCGGTGACAACCAACAGTAAGACAAGGGGTAATGGGTTCAAGCTGGAACACAAGAGGTTCCACTTAAGTTTGGGAAGAAACTTCTTCTCAGTGAGGGTGACAGAACACTGGCACAGGCTGCCCAGGGAGGTTGTGGAGTCTTCTTCTCTGGAGATATTCAAAACCCGCCTGGACGCCTTCCTGTGTAACCTCACCTAGGTGTTCCTGCCCTGGCAGGGGGATTGGACTAGATGATCTTTCGAGGTCCCTTCCAATCCCTAACATTCTGTGATTCTGTGATTATATTCTGTTTTACAAAGAAAATATGTTTTCAAATATACTATATTAGATAAAATTGTACAAATTAACCATTTGTGCGGGGGCTAGATGTGAAGGTGGATTTAATGATTGCTTTTAGAAATATCTTTATTTAGACTGTACAGGTGCTTAGAATAGCCTTACACCAATTCCTGTGTGACTGTTATCTAGGTCAATTTTTCATATAATTATGTGGAAATGCATAATACGTAACATTCATTTAATTACTATTAGAGATAACAGCTGTAGCCTTCACCATGGAAGTCTAACAGCAAAACTATTCTACTGGTGTTTGAAATTTGCAGTCAAAACTCAAACCATTTTTTGAATGATTGTGTATTTAAATAAAAATAAATACATACATCTCCGCTTTACACATTAGTGACAAGTCTGGTTGTATGCATTATTTCAGCTCCTGAGACAGTCTATGTTTTGTGGTTGTTGTGGGTTTTTTTTGTTTATTTAGTTGTTTGGGGATTTATTTATTTATTATTTATTACGGAGACATGGTGGGACAGCTCACATGACTGGGATGTTGTCATGGAAGGCTATATACTTTTTAGGAAAGACAGGCCAGAAAGGCGAGGTGGAGAAGAGCAACTCAAATGTCTTGGACTCTGCCTAAGGGGAGGATGACAAGCAAGTTGAATCCTTATGGGTAAAAATTAAGGGACAAGCTCACAAGGGGGTCACTGTTGTGGGTGTTTACTACAGGCCACATGATCAGGAGGAGGAGGAGGTTGATGAGGCTTTCTATGGATAGCTGGAAGTAGCCTCATGTTCACATGCCTGGTTCTTAGATGTCTCGTCCCAACAGATGGGATGAGGCATGAGTTAACTCTGTACTCGACATGCGCCCTGACCCAACAGATGAGATCAGGTGTGAGTTAACTCTGGGTATTTCTGCGCAGTAATGTGAAGTGAATGACAAACAATCACTTCAGAGGTTCAGTTCAATTATGAAATTATTAGAAGCGCAAGGTGGAATACAAATTACAGCGATTAGTGACTTGGCAAAAGTATGTTATAATATCATGAAATGTCTGCTTCCACAGCCATCTCTCTTTTCCTCCAAAGTAACAAAACACAGACCCAAGTCACAACATGGTCCTTTGTTCTACTAAGGATGGGGAGTCCTTCAAGGTTGTCACATCATGGGAGACTTCAGTCACCCTGACATCTGCTGCGTGGGCAACACAGTTAAACACACACAGTCCAGAAGGTTCCTACAGATCATTGGTGACAACCTTTTGACACAGATAGTGAAGGAGCCAATGAGGAGAGGCATGATGCTGGGCCTGGTCCTAACAAACCAAGAAGAACTGGTTGGAGATGTCATGGCTGGGGGCAGCCTCGGCTGCAGTGACCATGAGATAGTAGAGTTCAGGATCCTGCAAGGAGGAAACAGGACAATAAGCAAGACTAAATCCATGGACTTCAGCAGGGTGAACTTTGACCTCTTCAAGGTCCTGCTTGGAAGAATCCCATGGGTTAGGGCTCTAGAAGATAGGGGGATCCAAGAGAACTGCCTAATATTCAAACATCACTTCCTCCAAGCCCAAGACCGATGCATTCCTATGAGCAAGAAATCAAGTAAAGGTAACAAGAGGCCAGCATGGATGAATAAGGAACTCCAGTCAAAACTCAGGTGGATGAAGGATGTTTATGCAATGTGGAAAAAGGGACAGACCACCTGGGACGAATATAAGGAGGCTGTTAGAGCATGCAGGGATGTGGTGAGGAAGGCCAAGTTCCACTTGGAAGCAAATTTGGCCAGGGATGTCAAAGACAACAAGAAGGGCTTCTTCAAGTACATCAGCAGCAAAAGGAAGGTTAGGGAAAACATAGGTCCGCTGCTGAATGAGGAGGGTGGCCTGGTGACGGATCATACAGAGAAGGCAGAGCTACTGAATGCCTTCTTCACTTCCATCTTTACTGCTAAAGCTGGCCCTCAGGTATCCCAGACCCTAGAGATAAAGGAGAAAGTCTGGGCAACGGAAGACTTTCCCTTGATTGAGGAAGATCAGGTTAGAGATTGTTTACACAAACTGGACATCCAGAAATCCATGGGCCCCGATGGGATGCACCCATTAGTGTTGAGAGCATTGGCAGATGTTATTGGTAAGCCACTCTCCACCATCTTTGAAAGGTCTTGGAGAACAGGAGATGTGCCTGAGGACTGGAAGAAAGCCACCATCACTCCAGTCTTCAAAAAGGGCAACAACAATGACTCAGTAAACTACAGGGCAGTCAGCCTCACCTCCATCCCTGGAAAGGTGATGGAACAGCTCATTCTGGACATCATCTCCAACCATATGGAGGAAAAGAAGGTTATTAGGAGTAGTCAGCACGGGTTCACCAAAGGGAAATCATGTTTGAACAGCCTGATAGCCTTCTATTATGATATGACTGCCTCGGTAGATGAGGAAATTGCACTGGATGTTGTCTACCTTGACTTCAGCAAGGCTTTTGACACCATCTCTCGCAACCTTCTCACAGGCAAGCTCAGGAAGTGCAGGCTGGATGAATGCACAGTGAGATGGATGAAGAAGTGGCTGGATGGCAGAGATCAGAGGGTTGTAATCAATAGTGCAAAGTCTGCTTGGAGGCATGTAGTTAGTGGGGTTCCCCAGGGGTCAGTACTAGGTCCAGTCCTGTTCAACCTGGCCATCAATGACATGGAGGAAGAGACTGAGTGCACCCTCAGCAAGTTTGCTGATGATATCAAACTGGGAGGAAGGGCTGACACACCAGAAGGCTGTGTTGCCGTTCAGTGAGACCTGGACAGGCTGGAGGACTGATCAGGGAAGAACCTAATGAAGTTCAACAAGGGCAAGCGTAGGGTCCTGCAGCTGGGGAAGAATAACCCCAGGCACCAGTACAGGTTAGGGACGCACCTGCTGGAAAGCAGCACTGCAGAAAAGGACTTAGGAATTCTGGTCAAAACCAGGTTGACCATGAGTCAGCAATGTGTCCTTATGGCCAAGAAGGCCAATGGTATCCTGGGGTGCATTAAGAAGAGTGTGACCAGCAGGTTGACGGAGGTTCTCCTCCCACTCTACTCTGCCCTGGTGAGGCCACATCTGGAGTATTGCATCCAGTTCTGGTCTCCCCAGTTTAAGAGTTACTGGAGGGAGTCCAACGGTGGGTTACAAAGATGATTAGGGGCCTAGAGCATGTTTCTTATGAAGGAAGACTGAGAGAGCTGGGTCTGTTCAGCCTGGAGAAGAGAAGGCTGAGAGAGGATCTTATCGATGTTTATAAATATCTGAAGGGTGGGTGTCAAGAGGATGGGACCAGACTCCTTTCCTTGGTGCCCAACGATAGGATGAGGGACAACAGGCACAGACTGAAGCATAGGAGGTTCCATCTGAATATGGAGAAAAACTTCTTTACCTTGAGAGTGACAGAGCACTGGAACAGGCTGCCTAGAATGGTTGCGGAGTCTCCTTCTCTAGACACATTAAAGAACTGCCTGGACAAATTCCTGAGTATTCTACTCTAGGTGACCCTGCTTTAGCAGGTGGGTTGGACTAGGTGATCTCCAGAGGTCCCTTCAAACCCTAACCATTCTGTGATTCTGTGATTTTAAACGCAAGCTTTATTGCAAAGGCTCATAATTTTTTTCTCGGAAATCCTAACTTGAAACTTAACTTCTCCCATACTAGCGCGTATGAGAAAAAAGAAGTCACAGTATGTTGGTGTGATATTTACTTGTGTACTTCTACTGCTTCCTACTGAGCTAAAAGTTGCAGGTGAAAAATAATTATATAGAAACTGATTTTTACATCAGTTTATTATCACAGACAATTCACAGATCATAGATGTCATCAGCAAAGTCCTCTCTCTGTTTCTTATTTCCTGAAAACTGCATAATTCAAATGTTGTGCATTGAGGTCGCTTGTCAAGGTTTTGGTAGTGGGGGGCTGCAGAGGACTCTTCTGTGTAAAGCTGCCAGAAGCTGCCCTCATGTTGGACAGAGCCAGTTCCAGCCAGCTCTAATGACTCACCACTAACCAAAGCTGAGTCCACCACTGACATTGATAACACCTCTGTGATAACACATTTAATGAAGGGTAAAAACTGCTGCACAGCAGCTGTGAGAGAGGAGTAAGGATGTGTGAGGCAAACAGCCTTGCAGACACCAATGTCAGTGAAAAATGAGACAGAGGAGGCACTTAAGATACTCGAGCAGAGATTCCTCTGTGGTGAAGACCATGGTGACACAGGTTGCCCCCCTGCAATCCAAGGAGATTCATAGAGTGCTGCTTTCACTGAAAATGAACTAATTTTCTTCATGCAGTTAGAAACTTTTATTTTTCATAGCTAGCATGGTGGTTGTTTGGATTTACTTTGAGAGCAAGAAGATAATACCCTGGGACAGAATGTTTTTAACTCCTCTGGTCTGAGAGCCAAGGCCTCTGAGCTCTGCCCACAGGTGTGAGGCAGCTGGGAAGGGGGCATAGATAGGGCAGACCTTGCCTGATGTCCAGACTGATCAATAAGAATGTTCCATGACATTAGTGTCATGCCTCATATTTAAGGAGAGTCTGGATCTTCTGTCTAGGGTTGGAGCAGTTCAGAGTCAGGATGGAGACCTGTCCAGGGGAGTTCTGTTTGGGATGTTCTTTAGATTGGTCTTTTGTCATCATGCTTTTTTCAGAGGCCTCTGGGCCTTTCTTCCTTTTTCTCTCTTCTCTCCCCGGGATCAGCTGTTTGGGACTAGGGTGCTGCTTCCTCAGATGGGCTGCTTGGTGGGAGTTGCGGAGGAGTGAGCAAGCAGCTATCGTGGTTGTATTGCTAGCTCAGGTTAAACTACAACGCATAGTAGGTAGGTGGGCTTACCTAAAGTCACATAAGCAGAATTATGGTAGCCTGTGTCACTTAAAAATTTGCAGTGTTTTTTTCCTTCAAAGCGACAACCTCTCCACAGAGCCAAGAAAGGAACCATATTTTTGCCTCTTCCTCAAGTCATCAATTTTTGCAGATGCTGATATAAATTTAGTTTGAACAGGACCCCATATGCACAACTAATACAGTTTTACTCATCAACCCTAGTAGCACAAGCTCATTTCAGTTTTCCTGCATGTGCACACAGGAGCTAGCCAAAATTCACTTGTTTATATGCATGAACAGAATGTATACATTATCGAACTCCTATACAACATATTTTAAGCACACCATTTTATTCTTTATATAATTATTACTTTATCATCGTATGCACAAGAAGACTGCAAACACATTCTTTCTGATCCAAATATTGTGAGATTAAATTCACTTCTCATTAGTGCTGCAGTGCCATAACTGTGAACAGAATTAATCTCACCATGGTTTCCTAATACAAAGTTACAAGGCAAAAGGTAGTTATGGCTTTTCACACTACTGCTTCTCAATGAGAGGTGGTGTTTAAGTGAACTTGCTGCTGTTTCTTTTCTCAGCATCTGGACCAACGCCAAAAGTTCATAGGGATATAATTAAGGTCTTCACATGCCAAAGAGTGAATGAAGAACTCAGGAAACATTACCAAGTGGTGTTTAGGGGCTAAGTATTAAAGAAAGTCCTGCTAGGAATAGAGGAAATGATGCAAAATCTGGAATTGGGAAATACCTTTGGGATATTTTAAGAGAACCAGACAGATGCTCAGGAAACTGAAAGCATACCAGCATACTAATTAGTTCTTATTCCTGAAGAGAAGCTGAGTTTGGGACCAATTCAAAGTGAGGGGCAAAGGAGCAGAGAGCATATCTCATTCTTCAAAGTATGTACTTGCAAGAAAGCTCAGCTGTCATGCCACGCTAAACAAGTTTCTATTATGTGCAGAAAACAGAAAACACTAAGCTGTTACATATAGTAACTATTTCTGCTGTACACTTTACAAGAACAGGCCATCAGAATGCACATAGCTTACATGTTTTTTTATATACATTGTGTTCTGTTACAATGCTCTATTAATGTAAAATTTCATTTAACCATTTAGTTTATGACACATCAGCCGAAAAAAATGTAGTAAAGCCATAGTTTTGGTGCTAGAAACATACTGCAATTTTTATTTATAATGAAAAAACACTTTCATGTTCATTCATTAGACTTCTTCAGTCATTACGATATGAGCAGGAGGTGACAGAGTCACACTTCATGAGGAATTGGTATTTTAAAAATTTGATATCTGGTGATTGAAGCAGATACTCTGGGTTAGATTTCACTGTTGAAAAAGTAGTATTGAAATGAAAACCATCTGCAAGTTTTAATTTTGTGTGGGAAAAAAATTGGGAAGTCATCTGGTTTCTTATAGATCGTTGCCTGCTTGTAAGTAGAATATAGCAATAATTACTGAAACTAGTTAGAGAGGTTGTTTAATGGATTAACTGTTAAATCTAATGTCAGAATGTTATATGTGCACAAAATTTTTGAGGCTGGAAGTCAACTTTGGAGATCAACTAGTTCAACATCTCTCCTCAAAGCAGGATCAACTAGAGTATATGACTTATGTCTGTGTCCAGTTGGATTTTGCATATCTTCAGGAATGGAGACTCCGTAACTTCTCTGAGAAACCTGTTCCAGTATGTCATTGCCTTCACAGTAAAAACTTTTTTTTCTCGTGTTTAAATGGAATTTCCTGTATTTGCATTTGTATCCATTGCCTTTATCTTTTGACTAAGTACCACTCAAAAAAGTTTGACTTCCTCTTCTTTAATCCTAACCATCAAGCATTTATAAACACTGATAAGATCCCCCTAAACCTTCTCTTCCCTAGGCTGAGTTGTCCCAGCTTTCTCAGCCTATCCTTGTACCTTGCATGCTCCAAAACCTTAATCATCTTTGTGGCCCATTGTTTACTCACTTCAGTAAGTCTGTGTCTCTTTGATACTGGAAAGCCCAGAACTGTACCCAACAGTCCAGTTGTGTCTCACCAGTGCTGAGTAGAAAGAGGTGCTGACAACATTTCTCATAACACAGCCCAGAAGGTTATTTGCTTTCTCTGATACAAGGGCACATAGGTGGCTCACGGTTAACTCGGTGTTTAATAGAACACATGTGCATGGCAGTATTCCTCATCAGATGCATTCTATGCATGTCATAGAATCATAGGATGGTCTGGGCTGGAAGGGACCTTGAAAGATCCTCTAGTCCAACCTTTTGTGGGAAAGACAGTCTAGACGAGATTATCTAACACCCTGTCCAATCACATCTTGGAAACCTCAAGTGTTTTCCCTTTGTTGAACTTGATTTCATTATTCTCTGCCCATTTCTCCAGCCTATCAAGATCTTTCTGAATGTCAGAACAATCATCTGGTCTGTCAGTAACTCCTCCTTGTATTGCACTGTCTGAGGCTGCACTCTGCTCCATCACTGAAGTCATTAGTAAAGATGTTAAACAGTTTTGGAGGCAGTGTTAACCCCTAGGGCACACTGCTGGTGCCCAGCCTCCAGCTGAACTTTGTGCTGAATATAATTCTCTGAGTCTGACAGCTCAACCAGTTTTAAGTCCACCTTACTATCCACTTATCTAGTTCATACTTAATCATTTTTTTTTTTATGAGGATGTTATGGGAGACAATGTTAAAAGCCTGGGTAAAGTCCATCCCTCTGGTGTTATATCTCCTTCTCTGCCGGTGTCCTATTTTACTCTCCCTTTTTTTTTTTTTTTAAGAAGTCTAATATTGAAACAAAAGGATTGAAAACCAGAAACTGTGTGCAGAATTTGCTGACCAAGAAGGCACTAAAATTCGTAGGATTGAATAAAAGTATATGCATTTTCCATAAATATAAGAAAATCTGCTTTCGCAACTTTTTCCTAAACTCAACAGCCCAGAATCTGTGCACAAGCTCTGCTAAAAAACAGAAATTAAGTGGTGTAGCACCGTCTTCGAGGTATAAAGTCTATTTGATGCAAAGCACGTTCCTTACTCATAAACAAAATCAAGCCCTCATAAAATATAAAACTATAAAATAAAAATAAAATAAAATTTAAAAAAGCTATAGCACCTATCTTTTTAAAATGTTTGAAGATATGGAGGTAGTTTTTTTTCTGAGTTTATAGATCATCTACTTATAAAACTGCCCTGAAAACATAATCTACTAACTGCAGCACTTGAAGATTTTAGGTTCAGCGCTTTAGAAGACCCAAATGCATATTTTCTACTGTCTGTTCTCTTGAGAAACATTGGCTAGTGTATCCTTCATATACATCTAAACGAGATTAATTCTGCGTTCTCTCTGGTGGCACAGCTTCAATAAGACATATTAACAGTGCCCTCATCCCACCTCTTAGTTGGGGGTTACTCTTTACCAGAATGCAGAAGTAACAATATGCTGTGTATGTTGCATGTTAACATTTCCTGGATACGGAAATGGAGTATCTCCTCCAGTGGTATTTTAAAATAAATTGCAAATACTGTTCATTTCTTTCAAAAAACATATGTAAACAACAACCAGAAGAAACAGAACGTGAGTATTCTCCCTGAATATTTTCTATACATTCAGATGCCTTGGTTCTGGAAATGTGGAATTTTAAATGTATCTAAATTCTTACTGTTTCTTATCTGATGAGATGTGTATGTTTTCAAAAGCCTATGCACAGCACCACTTAAACTACTGTGGAGTAGCAGCATTGACTTGGCAACCAAGCTGGACTAAACCAGGTTGGAAATATACGGACAGAAAATAAAATACTATCTGTTTAGTATTATATTAGTATCTTATTATCATTTAGTATCTTATTCGGTTTGTTTGCTTAATATAAAATACATTTTTATTAGACAGGTTTTATCCCAGAGGGTGCATCAAGAAGAAATTTGAACTCTTGGTTAAAAGGAAATTGCATTCACCCAAATAAACAAGCACTCAGGATTACAGTGATGCAAGGATACAGGCTTTTCCCCAACAGTCCTAATAAATAACCCAGTGAGGTCCAGTATTGTCACAGAGACAAAAAACAGTTGTTCATTTTTCCTTTTCTTAGGAAACTTAATAGATAATTTATTCTATATCCCTAAAGAAAGGCTGTACTCCAAGCATACCCTATACCAAGTAGAAAACAACAGGAAAATAAACATCAAGATCTCTGCATAGCTTAGAGTGTACAGCACCTTTTACCTGAGAGCTTCCACCGGAGAGCTATTTTTCTCTCTGCCTCTTGAATGGCCTTATGTTCTATTTCTGCCAACTGGTTCTACAGTAATAATTAGGGTTGTTAGTCTCTGTCTACCTGAAATAATTGCAATGTAATTATCCTTACCATCCTAAACATGAGGTGCCTGGATGGAAGAAAAATTTACCTATGATTGGACAGACAAAAGACAAAAGGAGAAAAGGATAAGCAACAGCTTGCTTGTCATTATGAAGTTACGTAAATTACTTTGGACTAGACCTACTCAAACACAAGCATGCTCACATCCTTAGATGACAAGCGCATAACTTTTTAATATTTATCCCTTGAAATGAATTGTAGAGCCCTACGTTAGGTGTATGAGCTTCTTATATTATGTCTGGCAAGAGGTAAACACAGCAGCTCAGAATGAAATGCCAGACAGTGATATGGTGAAGAGAAACTTGCCCATAGTTGTAAAGCAAGAACTGTCATGCTCTATACATACAACAATGTCAAATGCTGGGTCCTGCACTTGGGTCATAACAACCCCAGGCAGTGTTGCAGGCTCGGGGAAAAGTGGCTGGAAATCTGCCTGGTGGAAAAGGATCTGGGGGTGTTGATCGGCAGCTGGCTGAATATGAGCCAGCAGTGCGCCCAGGTGGTTAGAAAGGCCAGTCAACAGCATCCTGGCATGTATCAAGAACAGTGTAGCCATCAGGACTAGGGAAGTGATTGTCCCCTTGGACTTGGTGCTGGAGAGGCCGCACCTCAAATACTGTGTTCAGTTTTGGGCCCCTCACTACAAGAAAGAAATTGAGATACTAGAGAAAGTTCAGAGGAGGGCGACGAAGCTGGTGAGGGGTCTGGAGCACAAGTCTTACAAGGAGCAGCTGAGGGAAGTGGTGCTGTTTAGCCTGGAGAAAAGGAGACCTTATTGTTGTCTACAACTACCTGAAAGGAGGTTGTAGCATGGAGGGTGTTGGTCTTTTGTTCCAAATAGCAAGTGATAGGACAAGAGGAAATGGCCCCAAGTTGCCCCAGGGGAGGTTTAGATTGGATGTTAGGAAAAATTTCTTCATGAAAAGGGTTGTCAGGCATTGGAACAGGTGTCCTGGGTCATTGAGGGGGGGGCAACGAGAGGAGGTGGTCTGAGTCAGGTGACCACGAATTGACCAATGGGAGTATTCCATCCCATTCACGACCTCCTGGATTTAAAAGGTGGACCCGAGGGACTCTTGCTCTTCTGCTGGGTCTCCTGCTGCTTTGCTTCGTCTCTGTGTTTTTCTGCTGTCCCTGCAAGCTGAGGCCTCGTGGCTGTCCCTGCAAGCTGAGGCCTCGTGACAAACTGAATCTAGTTCTGGCTGGCTGAAGGATCCTGCCGAAGCAGCTGCTGGGAATTGCAAGACTGGTTCTATAATATTTGTTCTGCTTTATTTTTCTCTATGTTTATTTAGTAGCATTAGTAAAACATTTTCAAATTTTCCAGCTTTCTTCTCTCTGTTCTTCTTTTCCTTTCTTCTCAAAATTGCCTGTTCTTAGTGAAAAAGGGGGAGGAGAGGGGGGGCGGAAAACAGGAGGGGGGAAGAGGGTTAAGGAAAATACATCTGCCGTGGTTTTTGATTGTCTCCCCGTGATCAAACCACAACAACAGGCTGCCCAGGGAAGTGGTGGATTCACCATCCCTGGAGGTGTTTAAAAGATGCGTAGATGAGGCTCTTAGAAACACTGTTTAGAGGTGGACTTGGCAGTGCTAGGTTGACAGCTGTACTCAATGAAAGGTCTTTTCCAACCAAAATGATTCTATGATTCTATTCTATACTGACTCATCTTGAGATCCTAGGGTGGTAACTTCAGTTAACTGGCCTTCACAGCTTCAAGTGCGATCATAAGTACAGACTTCATGTTTCTTTTAAGATAAGAGTGGTGGTTTCTAGCATTTAGTTCATTGACCCTGGATATGCAGTTGCTATCTGAAAAGTCTAAAATTCCATTTTCAACCTCAGAATAAATCTTCTTAACAATTACATTGCAGGATATGTTGGTAACCATTTGAGGTTGTCCTTTATCTCTCTTCTTGAAGGCTTGCCATGAGTACAAATAAAACAAAACAAGATTTATCCAGGATAGGAAAAAAGAGAAGGGGAAAAAAGCCATTCAGCTGAAGGGCAGAGACTTCAGTCTAGGTCCATACATTCTGAATGACACAGTCACTGTGTAAAATACAAATACACTTCAGGTTCCAAGATTGAAACTGAATATTTCCATGTTCCATGCATGGAGATTCAGTAATTACGATTCTTTATTCCTGGAACAGCAGATCTTGAATTGTTATTTCTGTGCAGACACACAGCTTTAGCAGACATGATTTCAGGTACACCTGATCTATCCTAACCTAAAATATTGTGGTAAGCAGTAGATGCAAATTTCTTGAAATCAGAAGTGAGTTAACATTTGCCAAGCTGAGATAAAAACTTGGGTTCATCCTATATTTTACCAAAAATTATTTCCTGAAATGTTTGGCTTACTGCTTCTAAAAGAGTAATTTCTTTTCATTCTTGATGTTAACATCTCTGTTTTAAAAACTGTAGATATCAGTTAATAGAGATGGCATGCTCAATCTGAAATTTGAGTAACTAAGTGCTGAAGATAAAAGTGTAGATCTGTCCTCAACATTTTATTCTGGATAACTCTAGAACTTTATTACCATTTTTAGATTCGCTTTGTGAATCACCATAATGTTCCATATGTATTAAGTGTTCACTCTTGTACAACAAGTTTTGTGAAAGAATCTAGTCATCCAGCCTAAGATACTTATTTTCTGTATAGCTGTGCTGAAAGCTAGGCTGTATGATGTTCCTTTATCACAGAATCACAGAATCACGGAATGTTAGGGATTGGAAGGGACCTCAAAAGATCATCTAGTCCAATCCCCCTGCCAGAGCAGGAACACCTAGGTGAGGTTACACAGGAAGGCATCCAGGCGGGTTTTGAATATCTCCAGAGAAGAAGACTCCACAACCTCCCTGGGCAGCCTGTGCCAGTGTTCCGTCACCCTCACTGAGAAGAAGTTTCTTCCCAAATTTAAGTGGAACCTCTTGTGTTCCAGCTTGAACCCATTACCCCTTGTCTTACTGTTGGTTGCCACTGAGAAGAGCCTGGCTCCATCCTCATGACACTCACCCTTTACATATTTATAAACATTAATGAGGTCAGCCCTCAGTCTCCTCTTCTCCAAGCTAAAGAGACCCAGCTCCCTCAGCCTTTCCTCATAAGGGAGATGCTCCACTCCCTTCATCATCTTTGTGGCCCTGCGCTGGACTCTCTCCAGCAGTTCCCTGTCCTTCTTGAACTGAGGGGCCCAGAACTGGACACAATATTCCAGATGTGGTTTCACCAGGGCAGAGTAGAGGGGAAGGAGAACCTCTCTGGACCTACTAACCACCCCCCTTCTAATACACCCCAGGATGCCATTGGCCTTCTTGGCCACAAGGGCACAGTGCTGGCTCGTGGTCATCCTGCTGTCCACCAGGACCCCCAGGTCCCTTTCCCCTACACTGCTCTCTAATAGGTCATTCCTCAACCTATACTGGAACCTGGGGTTATCTACACTAGTTTATAACACCTGTGATTTAAGCTAGCCTGTTTGACTTTAAATTACATCAGAGCAGTAGTGGTCAATTGTTCAATGTCCAGATGGAGATCAGTGACAAGTGGCGTCCCTCAGGGGTCCATACTGTGACCAGTGTTGTTTGATATCTTAATCAGTGATACAGACAGTGGGATCGAGTGTACCTTCAGCAAATTTGCAGACAACGTCAAGCTGAGTGGTGCAGTTGACACACTTGAGGGATGGGATGCCATCCAGAGGGACCTGGACAAGCTCAAGAAATGGGCCCACGTCAACCTCCTGAGGTTTAACAAGGCCAAGTGCAAGGTCCTGCACCTGGGTTGGGGCAATCCCTGGTATCAATACAGGCTGGGAGACGAGAGACTGAGACAACACTGCTGAGAAGGACTGGGGGTACTGGTTGATAAAAAGCTGGACATAAGCCATCAATGTGGACTTGTAGCCCAGAAAGCCAACTGTATCCTGGGCTGCATAAAAAGCCACCTGTGTGGCCAGCAGGTCAAGGGAGATGATTCTTCCCCTCTGCTCTGGTGAGACCCCACTTTGAATACTGTGTCAAACTCTCAGCCCACAGTAGAGGAAAGACATGGACCTGTTGGAGGGGGTCCAGAGGAGGGCCACGGAAATTATCATAGGGCTGGGACACCTCTCCTTTGAAGACAGAACGAGAAAGTTGAGGTTGTTCAGTCTGGAGAAGAGAAGGCTCCAGACCTTATTGCAGACTTTCAATATGTAAAGGGGGCCTATAAGAAGGATGAAGAGAGACATTGTAGCAGGGTCTGTAATGACAGAACAAGAGATAAAGGTTTTAAAATGAAAGAGGGTAGATTTAGATTGAACACACAGAAGAAATTTATTACAATGAGGGTGGTGAGACATTGGAACACATTATCCAGAGAAGGTGTAGATACCCAATCATTGGAGGCACTCGAGGTCACATTGGACAGGGCTTTGAGCAACATGATCTAGTGAAAAATGTCCCTGCTCGTGGCAGCAGGGTGCAAATAGATATTTTTGAAAGTCCTTTCCAACCTAAACCATTCTATATCCTGTGATGTTTCTGTGAAATGAACTTTCTTTATAATTTTGACTGTGATCAGGTTCAGCTGCATGACAGAGTCTTAGCAGTTCGATACATGTCAAGACTAAACCTACTGCAGACATGCGTAGAATTTTAATTTCATCAAGAGTAAATTCAAAAGAATGTAAGTATCCATAGGGTTATGTAGTGACTGACCAGGGCAATCTAGATCACAATATTTGACCTAGGAAAAAAAATGTTTAAATCCTTTACTGGATTTGACTATTTATATCAATGCAATTTGCAAGGACATACAAAATCCTGAGACCATTCTGGTGAAAGCAGTATGAAACTAAAACAGCACAGCCCCTGCCAGTTTGTTTCAATGCCAGAACTCAGAGCTCTGACTCCAATCCTGATTTATTTCTCCTAGTAAAATTTCTAAACTGTGTACTTAATAACAGGGGGTTTAAAATATCTTGTAGCAATAACTATTTATATGACAGTCCAAACACTGAGGGTTTTTTGTGATTACGGTCACACAGCAATGAAGCTTTCAACATTGTTGTCATAGAGCTCTTATTAAAATTCAAGCCAGCTACTTATAATTCAGTTCTTCAACTGGAAAACCATTAAACAATGAAGAGAAACATGAGCAGGAAGAAGGAGCTGTTCCAAATGCTCTTTCATAATCTCCCTTGCCACGGAAATGACTCTTTGGCCTCTATGTACTTAGCTTGCTAGCTCTTTGCAGTTTTCATTTCTAGACAATGAACAGTGTCTCACTGTGTCGTGTGGAAATAGATGGACACAAATTAAAAATATTTTTTGAAAATAATTATCAAATGAAACATTTTAGAACTTATAAAACAAATGATACTAAAATTTGATTTTAGGAGTCTGCTGAAACTAGTAATTTAGAATTCAGGATTTCTCTCCAGGTCTTGGGCATTTCCCAGAAGAGAGGAAGTGAGATAGTGTGAAATCCTTACAACATATGCAAAGACACTGATTTCTTATGTATTTTAAATGCAAAACCCTGGAAGGCTGTTTGTGTGACAGCAGAAACATCCACAACTATTAATAGGTTGTACTGACTTTTCTCAAAATATAAATTGCTCCTCCCAACCATTTTCCCTTGAATAAAACAAAATGCAAGAAAAAGAATTATTACATATTGCCAAGTGTTTGAACAGATGACTACACACTGCTAACATACTGTTCAGAAAATCCTACTCGTAAATACAGGTGGTGGGACACTGGGTTAAATATAGCATTTGTCCAATCCATCAGTAAATTCTGATTATATTCTTCTCCTCTCTCCCTGCTTACTTGCCTGATTCCCTCCCTTCTTGTCTCTCTCCTTCCCTACCTCCCTCTTGCCCTCTTTTCCTCCTTCATTCTATTGCTCTCTGGTATTCTTAAAGAAGGAAACGAACAAACGAACAAACAAAACCCCTTTTCTTTATTTCATCCTCCTTCCTACCTTAAAAGAAAAAACAAACAAAACTAAACAAAGCCCACCAAAAACTAACAAACAAACAAACAACGATAAAAACCCCAAACAATACAAAAACCAAACAAAGAAGCACACACACATGCACACACAAAACCTCAGCCAGTCAACAAAGAAACAAACCAAAACCACAACCAAAACAAAACCAAAAAACACAATCCAAACAAAAAAAAATCCCTAACCAAAAACCCCAGACAAAACCTTCAGGAACAAATTATTCTATCTATATTGATTAAAAAAAAAAACCAAACCAAACACCCAAAAAAGAAATGAATCTTGAATCTCAGCTGTGATTTTTTAGAAGGCCAAGTTCAAAATTCAAACCCTGCAACACCAAAGTACTTAAATCCTTTTTTGGAGGAAGCCCAAAGATGGTAGCTTTGGTTTGAGATTTTTTTTCTTACCTTTAACATGTCCTTGCCCATTTCAGCCTAGAAAATAGTGGTTTTTTCTCCACCACTTATGTACATTAAGCTTTGTGTGTGACTATTGCCTGACCTTTTGTGTCTTACGTCCTGGGAATACCATGTATGGAACGAAATCCTAATATTGTCACAGCATGACAATAGCTTTTATCATCTGAGGCAGAGGAAGGCTACTGTGCATCTTTCAAGCTTTAGCTAGGAACCTATGAAAAAGAATTAGACTATGATAAAATGTATAAAAATAACTCCAAGCAGACCCAAAAACTAAGGAGAAATAAACCCTCAACCACCAGCATTGAACACTCTCCAGTGAAGAACTTGGGTTAGCAGGGACACCACTACCTCTCTGCTTGAGGAAGATGTGCTGTCAACCTTAGGACACAGAGGGACATCAGAACGGTGAGCAGAAAGACCAGAAAAGAGACTAACACAAGTGACATAATGGTGAGTATTTGCAACATACCACATGGTCAAGAAAAACTGATGAAAACTTCTTTCAGCAAATGGACAAAGCCTCACATTTTCAGGCCTTGGTTCTCATAAGAAACTATAATCATGATGCCATCTGCTAGAAGGGTAACACGAAAGGGGGATCTCTCGAGAACATCAAAGAAATTTTGTTGATTCAGCTGACTGATAAGCCAGCTAGGGAAGATGCTAATCTGCACCTGTTACTCATAAATAAGTATAATTTGTTCAGTGTATGAAGACTGATGGCAGGCTTGGCAGCAGCAATCATAGGCCAAAGGATTAGCAACAAATAATATACAAAAGGCTAAGATTTTGCCTTGATCTTTACTGTTAAGTTTTGTCTTCAGACCTTGAAGATCATTGATCCTGGTGTGAGATTCTAGGGGAGTGAAGTATTCCCTGTGGTGGAGGAGGATTCTGTCAGGGACCACTGGGTTGAATTGTACAAAAGTCCTTGGAACAAGACACAGTACATTCCAGGGAGAAGAGGAATGGCCCATATACTGAAGGGCAGGAATGTTACTAAAAGAGACCTAAGAGAAACCTCATGAAATCAAATAAAAGAAAATGCAGTGTCCTGCACGTGGGGAGGAATAAGCCAATGCAATAATAAATAGCTTTTCAGGGGAGAAGACAGTGGGCTTGGTGGACCTAGCTGAATGTAAGTCAGCAGTGTGCCCCTGCACCAAAGAAGGCCAATCAGAACCTGATTGAGGTACCTCTGCTTGAGGTAGGCAATCTCTTCTTGAGTCCACTTTATAATTATGTTATATGTCTTTTGCAAAAATCAACACATTAAAAACTGAGTTTTTATTAGCTGATTAAATAATTATATCTACTTCATTTATTTAAAGCTTTTTTTGTTGAATCATTAATATTATCAAATATTACTGATTATTTTTTTCTCTCCAGAATGTAAGGGAAGAGTAATGTCATAAAAATACAACTTCATTTATTTCAGTATATGTATGCTGTGTTCTGTACAAAATGTAAAATATGTAAGAATACTGGTATAATGTCACAGTGAAGAAGAATGTAAATAACATCAGAGTAGGAGACAAACCTCCCTTTCACTGTTGTTATATAGACCCTAAGGAAAAACCCTACTGAGGTTTTGTATTTCAAAATTTTTACCTACTACCACTATTTTTAATTTAGTAAATGACCCTATGTGCTACGGAATATTTGTGAGAGGCGATATATGCAGCCTGATCACAGCACTACTTCACTCTAAACTCTACTCCAGGGGAATTTAAACTCGCAACATCTATTTGCATGAAAATAATTCTTTAAATACTAGATTATAGACTTCCTTTGCTTGGCAGTGCTGTGCCATGTTAACATGCATGTCATCAGTGCTTTGCTAAGTCTACAGAAGTTTCTACTTGCAAGCAAGGGGAGAAGTTTAAACATCTCTGTTTAAACATTTGTAGCCCATAAAGGCAGCATAGTTAAGCATAATGACTATGAACATGAGCTGTTAATATTAAATTAAAATTAAATATAGAACTCTAAATTGTTAAAATCATATTAGGAATCAATAATTATATTTTCTCTATTTTTTTCCATCTAGGGTATATAAGGAGTAAGAAGAAAAAAAAATCAGTAATATAAAATGCATATGTTTTATTGAAGTTATGAAGTCTAGCAACACTTAAAAGGTTGGATACATTTGAGGTACTGTTAGAATAAAATCCTGGGAATATTATGAACAGAGGTACAAGTTGAGAGTGTTTTTTATTTGGTTTTGTTTGTGTGTTGGTTTTGTTTTGGTTTGGTTTGGTTTTGGTTTGGTTTGGTTTGGTTTAAGGGAATGAATGTATATCATGATCTTTGCCATTCACAATTGCTAAAATAAACACACTAGTTATGACTGCATTGAATTTTATCTTGGCACAAATTTTTTTACACCTTTGTTTCATAGTACGTTTTTGGGAATATGACCTGATTTTTCCCTTCTGTGGATTACTTTAGTTTCCTTTAAGTCCTTTCTTTGTTCCACTAGAAATATATCTAGTGTATGATTGATAAATACATTCTCACATTTTATTCTAACTCTGTAGAAGAAACTGACAGTAAAGCTGCCTGTTCGTGCAGCTAAAAATATCCTCCAGCAAAATGAGAAAATTAGTTTTATATGTCCTCTTCTGTTACTGTCAGAGCACTCAGTACCTATTTGTGTGGCTGTTTTCAAGGAAGTTTTTTAACAGAAAGTTAAATCTATGTTTCGGGAAACTCAATTAATAATTTCAGAATTCTAAAAATTAAATTTGACAATAAGGTTTAGAAAGTAAGTGTCTACATAAAAGGAACTGCTTGTGTCAATGAAATGAGAGATTCCTAACTTTATGTAGTAGTCTGGCCTGAAACATAGGCAAAATGTGAAACTACCCTTACTGCATTTGGGAGCAAGAAATCTCTTTGCAAGAATCATTGACATATGCTAGTAGACTGTTAGATGATAATGTATTTCCCTGTAGCATAAATCTAATATAGCTGAAGTATTCATATAAAAATAATAACATAACATGTAAGCAAAATAGCATAATAAAAATATATCAAAGTCATCCTTAATAAAGAAGATCAATTCAGTTGTCTCTAAAAGTTGTACCAGGGAATATAGATCAGCTTCATATATACAGAAGTTCTGTTTTATAGTCAAAAAACCATACTCCCCACCAGAATCATCCAGAAGCTACAGATCAGAGAAAAATCCTAGAACTGTTTTTTCTACATTTAGCAGATTCTTTGTACCTTTATAAACTCATAAACTGAGCAAACAGCAATGACAATATTTTTACTTTTCACTGTATGTGTTGTCCATGGAAAGTGTTTGTTGTATAATATATAAGGTCTTCAGTTAAATAGGGATGATTGTCCATCCTAAGAAAAGTGAGGAAACTGATGTTTGATCCTCAGTCTAACAAATACAACTTATTATCTTAGACACCCAAAAACTAAGGGAATTTTTTCCCCTATAAAATTCTAAAACTTCCAATAATTTGTTTGAATACTTAGGCACAATGTATCTGATGTTCCCCTTTAAATCATTCAGAACATTGTAAGAGAATATAGGTGAAAACAACAGCAACAACAAACTAACCAAACAAACAAACCCTCACATATATTCAGATATAGTTACAATATAGATTGATATAGATGACATTGCAGCTATGATTCTACAATAACTTTATTTCACTGCAAAAGTTATAGGTTCTGTTAGGGTTATACAGTATTCATAATTAAACACATTCCTTCATTAATACCTTAAAATAATAGATAATGTAAATAGAATTGTATGAAAATCAAGGATGTTTTGAGAATATTGTGGTACATGGCATGCATGAACACAGTTTTAATACCTAGGAGATATAATTTATCTCATAGTAATTAAATCAAGAAAGAATTAATTTAAAGGTGAAAAATGATTTTTCTAGAATATTCCCAGCTAAGTCTCATACAAACAGACTAGTAAAAACAAACAAACACAAAAGTAAAAGAAAAAACACATTATTCAGCTCCAACAAAACAAATGAATAATAAAGACTTAAGATCAAAACTAGAAATCATCAAATTCCTAGTAGAAAAACTATTGGACACTCTTTTGCCACAGTGGAAGTAATAAAAAATAGGAAGCATCAGGTTTTAAGGATGGCCTTGCTTCTGTGACTTTAACTAAATACAATTTTACTCTTAATCTTTTCCCTTCATTTATGTGCATGAGGTGTAGACTAGATTTTCTACTAATTCCATTAGTAAGATTGAAGAGGATGTATGAATTTCTGTATAATTCTTTATGAAGCTTGGTATTTTTTGGTTGATTGCTTTGAGGACTATATGCATCACAAAGAAATTTGTGCTCTGCTCCTGCTTGTCTTACCTTTCCTTACCTCATTCTTTAGGACTAGTCTGTGTACCACTAGGGACTTGGAGACGAGAAAGAATAAATCTATTCATAGAATACCTCAAAGAAATATAAACAAATTAGAGATAATTATATATTTGTCCTCACTGGTTCTACTTTATCAATTTTTCCTTCCACTTTTCTGATAAAACTATTGCTCATCATTTAGATAATTTTATGATTATATTGTTCTGATTTTATGCTATGATTCATGGGCTGGTTTGAGCTGAAATCTTTACAGTATCCCCTAATATACAACAACTGTCTAACTGTTAAGATATTGTAATATCATCTAGAGCCTCAGAGAAACAGAGGGAAATTAAACAAGCTTATGCAACAACATTTTTTTAAGTCAGTTTGTTGTGTTCTGGTAGTGAAATCTATTGATCTCCTGTAAAAAGATTGTGTATATGATTTTTTTCCTTTCTTTTGTAATCAGGGAAGAAACAACAGTATATTTGAAATGGTGAGAAAGTCTAATATCCTAAATCTTTGCCTGTGGATAGGAGAGAGCACCTGATCAGTATACCTGATACAGTCTGATTATCCTATGCACTTATTGAATTATCTAGTGTTCTTAAAAATTGGAAATAATTTATTAAATTATTTCAGTTTTTTACAGATCGTGACAGATGAATTACCTCTAAGGCCAGAAAGGGATATGAAATCATTTATTTTGACTGCCTATATAACAGAGGTCACAGAACTGCTCCTTGTGTTTGAGCTTAAAATCCTTGTCACAAATGCGCACAGCCTTGACTTGAAGATTTTAAATACAGGATTTCACTTTGATCATTGTTTAAAAATGAATTCGTTACTTAAAATGAAATAAAACCATTTTTGTGAATCTACTCCACTGATGGTCTATTATCTCACATTTGTTTTTAATGTTAGCCATTTCTGTTTCCCTAACATGGACGACAGAGCTACTTGTATTTGGTTTTGACTGATTAACTAAACGATTCTGTAAGTGAAAAGTAAATCTTTTGGGGAAGAATTATCCTGCTTGCAGGTTTGTTTTGGTTTTAAAATAGTATCACTCCAAAAATCTAATAGTTTATGTACTTTGTTTTTTTTCATTTTATAGGTTTATACTCATTTGATCCCAGTATGGATTCCAACACTGTATTTGAAACTGAAGGTAGGTTTGGAGGAAGAGTGTGCCCCAGTTAACCAAGACTCCAGCTCCTGCTGGAATCTCCTGACAGCTTGGAGCAACCACTCCAAAACTGAAGTTTATCTGAGAGAGAGACTTTTGCATATGGATACAAAGTGAGAGAAGGTACTTCAGGAACCATGAGAACTTTATTGTCTAAATAGATATAATCATCATAGTCAGGACTTAGTTTTGGTACTCTTCTGTGGGTTTCAGGGGACTGCTAGGCTTGTGATAAGAGAGAACAAAAGAACCTCTGATGTGGTGAAAGAAAAACATCTGCTCCCTCCCACTAAATAAACTGGGAAAACGAATGACCCTTGTTATGTGTTGAACATAGTAAGAAGAACCTAGTCTGTGAGGGAGCAGCAAGGGCAGGCTGTCCCATGAAGGAAGGTGAACTGGGAGCCAAAGGCGAAAAGAGATGGGCAGAGCAGTGGCCTCACTGATACGGAGTCAAAAAGGTAAGTCAGCAAATCCAGGTCAGGATTTTTTCCCTTTCCACAGGAAGATAATTATCTGTATGTAGCCAGCACAGGCTGGTCATGTAATAGTATTTTTAATATGAGTAACCTGAAACAAACATGATTCAAAACGAAAAAAATAAACCAGCAGAAGAATAGCATTCTCAAGACTTCCTCTCCCACTGTCATTTTTCCTTTCCACTGAGACTGGACAGAATGTGTGAATATATAGGTGATAAATGTGAAAGAAATACAAGAAATGTATGGAACTAGTATGATTAGTATATCAAGTAATAATCTTTTTCAGATACAGAGAAGATTGACTGCCCATCATTCCCTACATTAGACATTTGAAACAACTCATACACTGTAGATGACAGCCTTCCATTGGATCGAATGCGAGTGTAGGTGCCTAATTTTAAGCACTTGGAATTCTTTGCTCTTAGTGGTTTATTCAAGTTCAGAAAAGAATACTGCGACAAGAAAAAAGAATAAAACTGTATTCCCTATTTTAATCTGTTTAAGTTGTTACTGGTTTTGTTCTCCAAGGAGCATAGGTACAGCTGATCACTTCCATTCTTTTATTAAAAAACCACAATGATGGTTCAATAATCTTCCTAAAATTGCTAATTCTGCAAGTACTAAATAAACGCTAGTTTGAAATCTGGTTAATAACTAATACACTCAGCAAAAAAAGCATGCAAGTTATGTCATTTTAATTTTCCCTGTTGTCTTTAGAAAATGTTATTATTGCTGAATGTGAGGGGTTTTTTTTTTTTCTTTTATTGTATTGTCTCAGTCTGTCTTCCACAAGGCCAAGGGAATTCTGTGAAAGTTATCAGAATAAAATGATTGTCATTACAAGTATCTGGATAGATTCTGTGCTGGATCATAATGTAAATGTCATCCATCACTGTCTTCTGTACATTTTTTCTTCCTCATTCTCATTTACTGTTGTCACGGATGCACCCCAAAAATCAATTTCAGGGGGACAACAAGTTCCAAAACAGACTTTATTCTACTCAGAAAAGCATAGCAAATAAACTGACTAGAAACAGGGTTTATACAATTAGTTAGCACTCTGACAAAATAAAATACAGGTTTGGATATCAGTTGAGGAGATTATTGGGGTACGACAACATAAGAATAATGAGGATCCACAACATGCACACATTCATTCACAAGAAACAAAACCAGAGGTCTCTCACTCATGGGTACCTGTAAGAAATAGTAACTCACCTGGGTTAGACAAGGGCTCACACTTGCCTGGGTTAAGCAAGGACTCATTCAAGGATATATCCAGTAGAGAAAAATAACCACTCACCACAGGAGGAGGTGAGGCACTCCCAATCCTGGGAAGTGTCCTTAGACAACCTCCCAGTCTAAGGGGAGGGCTCCAGTTCACAAACCTGCTGCTCCGAGAAGGTCACTCAAAGGGGGTCCTTGGCAGATACCCTGTTTTGTAGCCTGGTCAGATCTGGCTGTGGGCATTACAACATGGTCCAGAAGCTTCTCAGCTTCTCTGGGCACCTCCTTTGTTGAGGACCGTGTCAATCAAATGAGCATCCCACCCCTCCTGCCCCCCCAGCTGGATGGAGGAGAAGTCAGCACCTTGGCACCACCCTAGGTGTGTACTTGGGGACAGGCACAGTGGGGCACAAAACGTGTTAAGGAGCCATCAACTGCCCTGTTGAAGGCTCCAGATATCAAGAGGATGTGCAACTTCCACAACTATGTAGCTCCATTAGACAGTAGGAAAGCAAATTAGTAGGTTGCTCCTGAGTATCTATAAAACAATGGTTGTTTCATCAATAATTAGTACCATGGTTTTGAGCTTCAAAACCATAACTTAATTCTCGTTCCCATTCAATTTTTTAATATAAAGAACTGCAAATATTTATAAAACTGTGTGGAGCTAAGTGATTCTACTGTTCAGTTACATGATGAATAATCTTTTTACATTTTGATTCATGAGAGTTCATAAAAATTGAATACACTTTGAATCTGAAGTTAGACCAATCCTTTACACTAACAGAAAAAAAATAAATAAAACGTGATATTTGTATGTTTTCTGATTGAAAAAATGAAGACTATTGTTTATGTGAAGGCAACGTCCTTAAAATTGATCTGAGGATACCTGTCATGGAGAAGAATTGAAAGAGTTAAATACCCTGCCACACCTTGTTCCGTTTCAGAATTGAACATTTGTATAATTTCAGTAATAAAAAATATTAAGTCACAACATTGAAGACGTGGTGTAGAGTAGCTTCACTCACATACATAAAGTTACTTCACTCTGGAAATTATATTTCTCAGAGAAATTTGTGATTGTCCAAAACACAGCCAGAGTGTGAGCTTACAAGTAGAGTGTAGATGATCAACTGAGTATTTGAGATCTGGTGCTTTTTTTGTTTTTTTGTTTGTTTTTTTTTTTTTTTTATTTTTATTTTTAGCAAAGTACAGTACAATTGAATAATCATTTTGATCTTCTGATGACTTCTCTTTTGGTCATTAAAAAGTTCAATGTAACTGTTTCTGGCAGTAGAAGATGCACTAAAGAGACAGATGAGTCTTTAATAACAAACTCAAATGAGAACATTTTTTGCCAGAGAGAGTTGTAGATTCTCTAGCCTCTCTTTTGTTTCCAGACAGCAATATGACTAAACTATACATATATATGTATACACACACATGTATATATATACCAATATGTCTTTATTTAATGATACTGGTAACATTTTTATGAAGCATATCCAATGTGGTCAACAGGTGTTGAATCTACTATATTTTCTCCATCAGAACTCAACCCTGGAACCACCACTCATTGGTTTTGAATAAAAATCTGTTCATGAAGATTGCTAAAATAGTGGTTTGACTGATAATAATAAAATATAAACTAACTTAGAACTAGTACTACATGCAACAGCATGCTCACTATCCATCCCCACATAAACTAGATTATACCGATATTGGTGCCTTGTATTCGTCCAGACTTAGACTTCGCTTCTTTGCTCCCCATCTTCAGGTTCCTAAAAAGATTCGTTTGTTTAGGCAGTATTTCTCTCATGTGTTTTGTGACATAATCTAAGATCATTAGGGATACCTAGATAAGCACAGATAATTGTTCTGGGGCAGATGTTCTCCAAAGCAAGCTTTGTAATGTTTATTTTGCTTGTCCTGAAGGCAAGTAGGAACTAAGCCTTATTCCTGTTTTGCAAGTCACCATATTAGTTTTTCATGAGTTTTTTACCAGTATAAGATTGCAATTATCCAGATTTCAGTTAGTGTCTTCATTGTAGTATGAGTTTTGGACAAACATGAGCATATATTTTTTATTTATGTTGTATTAGGAAATTGTTTCTTATTACAGTTATAATGGCTAAGAAAATATTATTCTCTGCAAATCATAACAGTTGTCTGGTACTGATATGAGTTAACTAACAGGTTTTGAGCCAAATAGAGAGAATATTTTCACTAATTGCTTGTAACTGTTGTTAGCAGTAGTGAATAGCGTAAAAGAATAATAGCTGCTTATGTGTATAATGATAACTGACTGCAGCTATTTTTAAATTACTTGTCTTTTGTCTGCCACAGTTAAAACCAGAAAAAAATAGGTTTATCTTTTTCTTTCAGGTAGGTCTATGTGCCCTTTTTCGCAATACATCCTTTTCAGCATGCACCAAACACATTGCGTAATTGGCATACGTTTCCCTCAGCAGGCATCACAGCAAGGAGCAACTATGGCAGGCATGCAGAATTTGAATAAGTCATTAAATATTGCTTTTTGAAATGAATGCTATAAAATAAACACCAAAAAATGTTAAATTTCTCAGGTTCTATATTTCACTCTATTAAGAGCAAGGGCAACACAAACATATATCTTATGTACTTTTTACTATGTCAATAAGAACACAATGAATTGATAGCACTACAGAATACATTTTAATATAGGTTACAAAAGAAAAAAGACAGAGGCTGTTACAAAGAGAAAAGAACACAATCGACTCTGTATATTACACTTGAAAGATATATTTATAAGATTTACTTCTCAGAAATGCATTCTTCCACAGCTGCCTCTGTTCGATGAAATGGTTATTTTATCTTATTCTGAAGATCCTTCTGTCAAAGATACTTTTATCTCCTTTGCTATTTTCCAGTGTCTCAATCTCAAACTATGGTTCAAGATTATTAAAGTTGATTTGGTTCTTTCTATCATACAGAAAACTGCAGTGGCATGGTACGGAACAGCAGGCACACATGCTGCTTGTACGTAAAACTTATTTGTCCTAATATTTTTTAGGAAAAAAAAAGTCACATCTAAATTGTTTAATACTGTAAGGGCAAATTCATTTTAGAGTGTAAGGTTGTCTCTGAACTAAAGTCTCAAATGGTATGATAGAATTGTGCATTAAACTAAATTCAAAGACATGTAATGGTTAACTTATGAGTTATTATGTAGAACTGTTTTGTTTTGTTTGTTTGTTTTTAAATGTCAGTAACATTTTATTATTAAAAAAAATCAATGTATTTTGAATGAGAAGCTGGAAGTATGCTTGCAGTGTGAGATTTTGCATTCCTCTGATTCTAAAGGAGTAATTTTTCAGTTGTTCTTGTACTTTTATCTGGATATCAGAACAAACAAAAATTAATTTTATTTCTCCCTTTCCTATTTTTAATTCCTTATTTAGGTGGCAGAGACACATGAACTACCTAAACAATGCTTTGCTGTTAACTTTACTTAATATGCCAAATGAGTTTAATTACAGTTTCTATAAATAATCTATGCAAAATACTTCCCTGAACAAAATGCACTTTTCCTTCTGTATGTGGCACATTTTAATACTTAAAAGCATTAGAACAGATGTTAGGTGCCTCCTAAACTTGTTTTCAGTTTTCTTTTATTTATATGTTAATGAGAATTTAATTACTTCATGAATACTTAAACAACCTAAGGGTGCCTGATATCATTAGCTTGAACATGACAAGCACCTCAAGTGACCACATGGGAAGACTAAAATTGCTTTTAGTTCACTTGAAGACAGAAAGATGAATTCATTTCACCCCCTGCTATGTTGTACCTGACATACAAAACTGAATAAGCAGTGGGCACTGATTCAGTCTCACTTCAGTGTGACCGAAAGTATCTGAAAAAGGAATGTAGACCGAAGTGCATAAATGGCTCCTTTTTCAATTTGCTTCACTTTCCTTCAATAAACAATCTGGTAATGTTTTGTCACTGTATCTTATTTCTTCTTAATAGTTTTTTAAGGCAAAATTGCATTCGCTCATGTAAATTTCCTTGTTCAAAGCTTGTAAAATTATGCACATGCCCTACAGTGATCAAATTATTTGGGATGAAAAACAGTATGGAAAATGTTTAACTATGTCTGTCAGGAAATGTGTTATGATAAAAGTATTATTTGTGGTTGTTGTGAAGTAATAGATGGGGGCTGACTCTGACCTTCGGAGATAACCAAGGAAAAGAACTAAGGAACTGATATTCATGGAAAAAGATTATTAAGAGTAGCTCTATTTTCTGCATGTTATATTTGTACTTAAACGGTGAATTTGTTATTGGATAGTGTATGTGAAGAAAATAACTTTTCTGAAGTACATAGGACACAGCTCTTGCTTTATACATATGGTCCTTTTCCTCATGATACACACAAGAGAATGGTAAAAATATGAGCACTAGAAGGAAGAATGATAATAACAAAATATATACCTTTCTTTTCAGGCAGTGGAGGGACATTTACTCAGTCTGTTTGATCATTTTTGTAAAGAGTTGATTTCACTTTGATTCAGATCCTGCAGATACTCCCTCTTCAATAAATTCTACTTGTATAAATGCTCCAAAGAAGAGTATGTCTTAAGTGATGCAGGTGCTTTTCAAATACGTTATATGATACAGTTTAACATCTCACAAAAAGAAACTTGTTCATTTATTCTTTACAGTATCATATATCCATTGACATTCAGTGTTAATGAAGCGAAAACAGTAGCTCATCTAGGCATGACAACGAAGTCATGAAAACAATAATACTCAAGTTCCTATATTGAAAGGTTTATCTAAGCTATCATTTCTCATGGCTAGGCAGGAAATGGTGAGTAACAGAGCAGCTTAGCAAAAACGTTTGACCAATAGTGAGATGAAAGGGATAGACCACAAGCACACTGTACAGAGAATGATGATTTTACAAATAAAAGAATGCAAGTATTTTCCAAAAGTTAAACTCTCTCCCTGAGGGAGTTATATTTGTCAGAATAGCCTGCAGGCAGTAGGTTTCTCTCTGACCTTTTGAGCTTTATAAGAATAATATTTTCTTTTAATACCAGTGCCTGAAAAATTTTGCAGTATGTTATCTATGGAGAAGATTTATTTGATCATCAGATATGTCCAAGATAAAACTGCTAAGCTTTTGTTGTCATTTCCTACTTTTTTCATGATGTTGGATGTCTGTTGCACAGGCATTGCAGTCACTTGTCCATGTACCAGAGAAACCTTTTGTTAATTAGGTCCATTAGATGAAAATCTGTTCATTTTCTGTGTTTGAAGGTGTTTATGGGTGTGCTTATGTGTGCTCATGGGTGCTGATGGAGAAACAGTTGCCAAAAAAGAGCAGATTGAAGAGAGAAAAAATATGTGCTGAGAGTTAATGTGCAGAAGTCTCTCCAGGAACTGATTAGTTCCCAAAACTGATAGTCCTTTTGAAACTGCAAGAACTGATAAAGTTAGGATGTCAATAAGTAGCTGAATGTGTCCAAGGCCACCAGTATGCATTCACCTCAACGAAATATTTTATAGCTCTGACCACGTCCAGAAAGCGTTGGCTGCTATATGTACACAGAAGCAACAGGTTTCTTATACATGCCTGATAAAACATAGAACCCATAGAGGGACTTCGCAACCACTTATCAAGAAGCCAGTGTGACCCTTGGCATTTGAGTAAACTGCTGGGGTTGGCCTCTCAGCTGATGAGCTGGCCTTGAATAAATGCAGCTAAGTTCCAGCATGTTCTTGATTGTTTCCCAGAATTATGTTCTACCAGAATCGTTGTGCTGATACTGCTTAATAGTAATAAAAAAGTACACAGACGTGAAACCTAGGGCTGACTTCACTCTGTTCAAATCTAGGCTTCACTGAAGAAGATTGTCTGTGATCATATCCTGCGCCAATTGGTCCAATTGGAGGATACTTGAGGTCTTTTTGGTTGTTGTTGTTGTTGTTGTGTTTTTGGTTTTGTTTTTGTTTTATTGTAGGGGTGGGCTGAAGAGAGCAGGATGTGTGTGTGCAAAGGTATTGAGTACCATGGTCTCATCTATTTGACTTTCAAGTTAACTTCTGGATCCTACTTTTCCAATCAAGCACATTTCATAAATACTAGTTCAAGGCTGCTCCTGGTAGTGAACTGACTAGTTTTCTCCCACAATAAAATGTCGTTCCGCTACTGGCAACAGTTGACTTTAAGTACACAGTATAGACAGGGCTGCATAAGGGCTGGTTCCTTCCACTCTATGTAGTCATCCAGCACATTCCTGGCTCTATCAAATAAACAGCACATGCAGAAACCAAAACCATAGCCTCACAAAAACCAAGGATTTATTTTTTAGGATATCAGAGGACTCACTTTAATGTCTGTATCATAGGGTTATGGTCTTTCTATAATTCATAGGCATTGTACTCTAAGCAGTGTGGAGATTAGCACCTCCACACCATTTAGCCTAGGGAAAAAGGGTCACTCTCAGAAGCACAAAATGCAGCCAGTGTTACTCAAACTTTGGATTATGTCTTTATTTTGTCAGGGCAGAAGACTTGATAAAAGTAAGGTATCTTTCAGAAGTTGGACGGAAATTTCGTCCTACTAACCAAACAACTTTGCATCTTTAGGTGAAAATTTAGAATAGCCAGACCAAGGACAAAAATTCTGCAAATATAAATGTTATTCTACTATATTCAGAGAATGACGGAGATTTTTTCGTCAAACCAGAAATAACGTGTTTGTATAATAAATCTCTCGCCACCACTACTTACTGTGTGACATGCAGTGCTCCAAGAGGCATTGTTGCTTCTATTCCCTCTCAGACGGGGTATTTAGAAGAGATTTGGAACTTCAAAGTCTTGGCCTTTTAAAGTGCGAAAATAAAGCATTACAGGCAAAATTATTTTGGTGGGATTTGTTTGATCAAAAGTAGTGTTAATCGACCAGAATCCTCTAACAATCTATGAGGAGAAATAAGCACTCAAGGGACAATATAGCTGCCAAAATAGAGGTTACTGGAGTTATTTAGAGATCCTAGAATGTCCCACCTGTCCTCAAGCTTTACTTCTGAAGCACATGGGCCTCCCATATGTTTCAGATGCTATTTTAATAATATGTAGCTCTATCTAGATGTCATTGATACCATAGGATATCTCAAATGGCACTGAACACCTATGTTTGGTCATCTAGAAAAGATCAAAGTGCCTATAAATGTTTTATTTAGACAACTGAATCATATGATTGCACATCACCTGCTGTCAGTTCCCACCCAGTGACATGGGCAACCAACTGAGGGAATACTTTCATTTCATTCATTAGTTGGGCCTTTGAAGAGGCAGACAATAAAACACTTAGAGAAACAATGTCTTTATTGTTGACAAGTACAGGGTACACCAGATCACCCCATGTTTACTAGGAAGAAGGAAAGCTATGACTGAGTGACATTTGACCAGATTTGTGTGCTGCTGTAAGGGAGTCCCGGTACTGATTTCTGGTTTCTTTTATAATGTTTTCTTCTCTCCCTAACTCATCAGTCACTTTTTGTGCTATGCAGACCTGATTTCACTTTCCATTCCCACTTGCTTCTTGTGGTCTTCAGAACCACTTGTTTCCCTTGCTATTATACTAAACTAGATTAGCTGTCAAAATAAATTAAATAGTTGTTTAAACAGACTATATTAATTGTTTACATCTTTGCTGTGGAGGTTAGTTTAGCTGGGAGTAAGCACTATTCAGAGATATCCAGGATAAGACCAAAAAAAAAAATATTTTTAGACATCTGTATCAGAGCCAGTCAACTGCAGAGGATCCATTTTTGCTTAGTAAATTGAAATGCTAGAGAAGGATTCATCTTATCCTAAAGTAAGCATCTAAAATAGGTCAGAAGAATCATACCCTAAAAGTGGCTGTTTTGATGATAAGGGAAATCTAGCTCAGATTCATATGTCTATAGTGTAGACATATAAAGTCAGATGAAATACATCTTATCTCTGGAGCCAGAAGTATTAGTTACTACAAAGTGCAAGACTGCTTAGACTCATATCCTCTGTAGTTTGAAAAGCAAAGAAAGGCCTATAACTCCTTTGTGGCTTTAAACTTCCATGTATTTTTAAAATATCCAAGGCCATCTTGGCTATCAAGAAGTAACTTTAAGCAGTTGCTGCTTTTCACTCCAGAAAAGCTCAGCGATATGAGGAGGAACACCCAAAGCTGCCTGAGACATTTTTTCTGTCCCAAAACTGGTAACACTACAGGGAAATTTACCATAATGAATTTTTCTTAAGACTACCATCAGCTACATTAAGCAGTAATCAGGAGTTTTGATAAAAGAGGGAGTCAGCTTGAAATGAAGTATAAAAGAAGCATGACCATTTGTGTTGTGAGGACAACCTTTGGAGTGAGAAGAGGGTTCCTGAGCAGCAGTTAAAGCTGTTTTGACACCGCCAGAAGGCACTTCAACCCCTGGCCAGGTTGGCCACAGCAGTCACCTTTTAAGCTGCCATGAGTAGCTGCACTCCAGCTGGTGGGCAGACACATGGGGACCCACACTTCAGATGTACATGTGTGACATCATGGGTTACTCTCCCACTGGGGACCATATTAGTGAGGTGTAAGGATGATCAGGGATGCACAAAATATTATAGGAACCACCTCTACCCCAGGGAGTGGAGGAAGTTGTTGTGTGATTCTGGGGGAGGAATTAGAAATTCCTGCAATGTGTTGTGGAAAGGTTTTTAAGATATTGATCCTGAATGTGTAGCTCATTGACTGCTGGTTAATTATATATTAATAAATCAATAAATCACTTCTATCCTGATTTCTTTCAAGCCAAATGAGTTAAGCATTTTTTTCCCCTGCAACATATGAGCTAAATTATTAATTAATCATTTAATTAATAATGCAGGTCTCTGATAGCCACAATAAAAAATAAAATTATTTCAGCTAGAAGAAGAGACAGATCATTTCTCCATGTGGAAACAGAAGCAATCAGAAATAAAGACTATATACAATTTTATAAAATATATATGAATCTATAAAATGGGACTACTTCAAGTTACGTGTTCTATGCAGTTAAAAACAAAGAGAAAGTAGATAAAAAGCTGCTTAATTATAAAAGCCTAAACAACCAGATGTTAAGCTACTATCAGGTGCTGCCTGAAACAGAGGAAAAACATTCATTTTTATGTGAAAAATTCATTTATATGTGGAAACCAGATCTGCCAAGTGCCAGTGACGATTGCCTTACCTGTAATTGTGACTTAAAAAAAATCACAATTCAAACCAAGTGGAAAATGTTTGTGGGATCTCCACTACTGGTGCAGGACCAAATAAATTCTTGAGTTACTTCACATTGTGTATTGGTACAAAAATGGAACAAATAATTTTTCTCTTAAAGTCCCTCCTTCTGACCATAGTCTAAACCTGAGTTCTAGAAAATTCTTCATTTATTTGTAATTCACAAAATACGCTTTTTTGTTCTCAGACTTCTCTTTCTTATACAAGGAATTATGACTGAAAAAATATAGCTCGGTTATAAATGATGTATAGATGGAGCAGAAAGCAAAATACGATGCATGAAATGGAAATGTCAGCTAGAAACTACCAACCATCTCTAGCATTGCTTGTGTTTAACAAGAAAGAGATAGTTAGCAATTAACATGTCACAGCTTGTCATTTTATTTGTGACTCCATAACTGTACTTTCTGTTTTCACACTAGAATTTGATCATTCTCTTTTATCTTATATGCCATAGCAGTATGGATACATCACTACCTAGAATTCTGTTTACACTGGATATGGTTTGTTATTCTGTCAAAGTATTGGCATGCAGATTGGTGACAAATGATGTGTGATCATTTCAAATAGATTGTAAAACATATCACACTAATCTCACTTTTTTTTAAAAAAATGACAGAAACAAGAGTTCAAATCCGTGCTAATCATTTTTATCCACATGTCAGTTTGTGAATATTAAAGGTTTCTGAAAAACACTGTGACTATTACAGAATTTTCCAGAAACCACTTTTCACACGTATAAAAGCAATACCTGGATCTATACTTCATCTGACCCAAGAGACAAGAGGGGAGGAAGGTAGGAAGAAAAATGGAAAAGAAGGGAAGGGAAGGGAAGGGAAGGGAAGGGAAGGGAAGGGAAGGGAAGCGAAGGGAAGGGAAGGGAAGGGAAGGGAAGGGAAGGGAAGGGAAGGGAAGGGAAGACTTCAAAAGTCCCATATTTCTGAACAGAAGATCTAATACAAATCCTGAGGTAAAGTGTGCGGTCAGAATAAGCTACATATTGCTTCAAGTGAAAACACTAGTCATTTCTGTGCCAAACATCACACTAGGAAGTAGTGTCACCCTATTCTTAGCATCATTCTTATTACTTTTAAATTATTTGCATTTAAAGAGTAGTGGTTAATCAGATGGTCTGGGCTTGAGGAGTTTAGGATTTAGATTTTTTTCCCATTCAAAATTTTCCATGACCCTGAGAATTTATTTCAGAGAGAGATATACTGAAAGACTTCAAAGCCTAACTACAACTTTAGACATCTAGGAGGAAAATGTAGAAACTTCAGTTAGTAACTATTAATAATATTGAAGGTACCTGAGTTTTAGTGATAATATATGTCCCTGGACTGAGTGCTGAGAGTCCAGAGGCAAAATTTCTCAGAATGAAGTTTAGCCATCTAAAAATTAATTCCCTCTGTAGTCAGCACAGGTCCATAGGTGAGAAGAATTCAAGCTGTGAAGATGCCTTGAAATCTATTTCAGGGTGACATTTATATTAATTTTGGAGATTCATTATCTCTTTTTTTCACACTGAAAATAAAGAGAACTTAGGTAAGTGGTTGAAAGTAAGATAAATCCCACTTCTGTTGCTCAGATCCATGTAACGGTTACCAAAATATACCCTGATACATTTATATATAAGCATATACTTAAACACACACATACATATATATGTGTGCATATAACTCTAAAATATATCAGGAGTATATTGAAAACAAAATGTAGCTGGAAAAAAAACCCTCATACTCAGTTTTCACTAAATATCCTATAGCTTACTTAGCATATTTAGGGAGAAATCTTTTCTATCCTTGAATGGTTTTCAACCTATTTTTCCTCTCTGTTAGTGCATTAGTCATTACCTTCACTGTGACAGGGCCATCAGGATGACCATTAAAGTCATTCAGCTCATATAAATAATTGAACATTTTTTATGTTCCTTACTGAATTTAGCTAACAGCCTAATTGTTATGTGTATTTGTATATTATTAGATTGTAGAAACCCTATGTTTGTTTAGCGAAGTTATAGCAGGATATTTGGTCTTTCAAATCCTAGATGTCCACTATCAAAATCCTCCTACACTGTTGAAGATTTCCTATATTACTTTTTTTTGTCATACATGGCTTTAAGAAAAGGCAAGAAACACAATGGAAGCTGGCAGACAGCACAGTGCTGTTCATTAGATCTATCCTAAACAAAAATATATGCACTCTTTCTTTCAAAAATTCACAAAGATTACCTAAACAGAAGTCTGATTACGAGCCGTTGTGTATCAACATGGGCATACGATAAACTCACCAACTAGCATAAGCACAGCTTTGACAAACATTACAGACTTATCTCAAAACTGCCTTCAGCTTTCAGGCATATGCACTGCCTTTGTTTTTCTTCATTTACTTTCAGTTATTTTTTGAAGGTGTTGAAATTGTTATTATTTATTTTTTTCATTTCTAATGGAATATCACAAGTATGAGTTGCAATACCTTACAGCCTTAAGTCATTCACTCTTGGGTACACAGCAACACTGCTGCAAAGCTAAAAGTAGAGCCTAGCTAATGGTTAGGGACACAAACATATAGCCAGAGAGCATTTGATAGTGCTATGGTTTTCAAAAGTGCCAGATACTGAATAGATAGCTCAGCTCAAGGTGTTAAATATGAACAGTAGAAATAATTCTGCTTCTTCAAAATACACGTTAGTAGTGAAATTCCAGAAGGATATAAATATTACATGACAAAAAGTAAGTACATGTTAAGATATCATAATTACAAATAACATAACATTGTAGCAAAACAATGAAGTCACTGAATCACTGAAGGAATCAGTCCACCAACTGTATCAGACAGCCATGCTTGGCGGTGAGTGGTTATTACTATACACAGCCTCTCTTGAATTCAGAATTTAGCCACTAATGCTCATTACCTTCCGTTTTGGACTGTATATATCACTTCAAATACCTAACAGGAGAACTGGTTAGATATGAGATTAAAAACCAAACCAAATCAAACCAAAAACTTGAGCTAAATTCAGCATACATTTTTATTTCTTTTTTTTTTTTTTCCTAGGACATGAGTAAATTATATTTCTGACAGGCAAAACTGTCCTCCCTATGATTTAGAAACTGATGAATATTATATATATATATCTATATGCCACAGCAAAGGAGGAAAAAAGTTAATTACTTAACTGAACTGTAAATATTTCTGCCTTTGCAAGCAACTTGTGCATATACCAGGAAGCAATATCCTCTAATAATTGTGTCAAAGAAAATGAAAATAAATGTCCTAGTTTTTCTGACATTTGATCAGATTAAATGAATTATTTTTGTACCACCTAATTATGTTTTGCACACATACATAGAAAAACTCTTACACTCAGTGGAAAATGCTTTGCCTCCTTTTATATACATTAGATTATTAACACTTAGCTAAAAAAGAGGAAATGGCTGATTTTTGAACTTTCATTACATTTAAACCTTATAAATTATTTTGGCCTTCGCATTGATATAATGTTAGGATAAACAGACACAACACAGTGACTTTTCAAGTTCTCTGTTAGGAACTATTTTCTGAAGTGTGAAGATTTCCTGTGAAATTACAGAAATTATGGTAACTTTCTTGTAGGCCTTAGACATCACAATGATTTAACATACTCCTTTGATGCTAAATATGAACTTGAGAAGAGTAAACTGTTACAGCTAGGTAGAAATGTTATTCTTAGCTGATGGCTTTGCTGCTGTTGACTTAATGTTTTGAAGGCATTTATGCTAGTGTTTCCTTTTAATTTCTTTGACTTCTGTGCTCTCAGAAATAATAAGATCACTTAGTCAGGCTGGAGAGCATATGCTATTTAAAAATTAATAATTCTAAATAAATTAATAAATGTATTATTTATTTTTTTCCATTTAAAGTCAGATAATTTTAAAATAAATGTTATTTCTTATAGCAAGAAATCATGGAACTTCACTTATATTCGCTGTGTATTGAAACATAGGCCTCTCAAGAGTTATTTCAAATGAAAAACAATATCTTGTCACAATACTACAGAAATAAAATCATCACTACATAAAGCGTAGTGTAGCTATAGTAGTGTTTAATGATTATAGCTTCATGCAAAAAATGCTACAGTTATGACAAAGAAATTACTTAGTGTTCTTGGTCAACTACATTCTGTTAATATTTCAGGTGGTACACATGTACAACTTTTAGAGCCATTATACTTCATAAAATTATTATAAACCACATAGAAGCAGAAACCAAGTTTTTATTTTGAAAATGGAATTGAATATAGTCAATCATCATAGATAAAGTATAGTTACTTGCTTCAGGAACTCCTGACATAGCTGTTCTGGATTTTTTTTGTTGTTGTTGAAAAAGATGGAAGCATGTACTTGTCAACTGCAATATGAAATCAATAATGTTATTGAAATTAATACCAGAGAAGAGAAACTGTCAGCAAATAGATAAAATAAGGAAAACATTGTAAGAATCTTCCCAACAGTTAATCATTCGAGTATAAACACATGCGAAAGACAGCATTAGGTTTGTAAAATTTCAGATCTTACCTGGTTCTTCTAGATATAGAAGTAGAATTTATATGGAGGTATACCATGATCTCTCCACAAAGTATTATATATAATTTAGATTATACTTGTATATTCCAACATCTGAAATAGTTCACTATGGCTAGACAAGCAAAAGAACTATAAGATTTTGGTTTGTTTGTATTAAAGTATGTTAAAAAAAGGAATTGATGTTCCACCATTTAGCTTAGAGAACTTGTCCATGATCTATCCAAAAATAACATTTCAGACTCATTTCTTCCAGTTCACAAGAAAGTACTCCAACCTCCAGACTCCAAGGAGGAGAGAAAGAAGGAGAAGCAGCACATTCTACCCGACTGCTATACAGATGATCTGTCTTACAGGATAGGATTTCAGACGTCTACATTATTTCATTCATTTTAATTTTGCCAGAAAACAAACAAAACCCCTAATTTTTTCACTTAGGCATTTTAATTAATCTTAAATGTTATGTTAGGAATTTATTTTATCCTTCCCCAGCCCCTGCAGCTGCATCTGTAAGTAACATAAATGTTACTATAAAGTCTTTATTCGTATCTTAAACACGCAGGGACAAGACCAGTGTTGCAACAGAAGGCAGTAATTTGGAACATTGGATCAGATATACAAATTTTAAAACTGGGTGCTAAATTGTTTGAAATCATGGTAATTTGGATTTGTGTAGGATCTTACTTCAACTGACCTCATACATCATCCTAAACCTTGCAAAATCAATTGTTTTTCACCAGAGTTCAAAGACATTAAGATTTCACCTTGGAACTTAATAGAGTATGAAGTGTCATAGTCCCAAATAAAGAAATAGTATGAATAAATAATAATAGTGTGATTATATAAAATATAATGTAATGTTAGCATACGTAAAACCTGGTGAATAAAGTACTGCTGCTACTTCACCCACAGTGTAAGTTAACTAACAAGGAATCAGAAAACTTTATCTGGACCAGGGAAGTCACTAGAAAAATGACCAGCTCAGTACAGCCTTTGGATTATTACCCACTCCTACTCTTTCACATGGGTATCAACAATGTTGCAAAAATAAGTCCAAGGTCCATAAAAAGAGCTTTCAGGAGAATGAGAAGAATGCAAAAGGATTCATGAGTACAGGTAGTGTATTTCTCAATCCTCTCAGTAATGGAGAGAGACTTTGGAAGAAAGAGGCAGGCCCAAGACATCAACACCTGGCCAAAGACTAGTGCCTCTGCCAGAATTTAGGGTTCTATAATCATGGAAGAGTCTTCAAGACACGAAGTATGCTGGGACCTGACAGGATCTACCTGTCCTGACATGGGGAAATGCTGCTTTGCTTGTAAGCTGGCAGGACAGATTGAGAAAGCTTTAAACTAGAATCTGTGGGGGAAGAGGATACCATCAGGAGAGCTGAAGGTAACCGAAGGGTTGGTATGGCACTTCCTGAGGGTGGCAATGCTAATGGGAAGATTTACACAGCTCTAGGGAGCACAGAGGGTTCAGGATCATATCTGAAATGCTTGTATACCAACACACATAATATGAGAAAGAAATAAGATGAACTGGAAGTGTTGGTCGGCTTCCCTATCATTGGTATTAGTAAGACTTGGAGGAATGAGGCCCATGATTGGAGTGCTGGGATGAGGGGCTACAGGTTGTTCATGAAGGACAGGCAGGTGAGATGGCGGAGTTGTACTGTATGTTAAGGAACGGTTTGACTATACAACCCTAACAGTTAGTGGTGATGTGTTTGAGAGCTTCTGGGTGAGGATTAAGTGGGATAGAAAACAAAGCACATGTCATTATTTATGTCTACTACTGATCACCCAGCCAGCATTGATGATTTCTTTTGTAGGCAATTAGGAGAAATCTCTGGATCAGTAGTCCTTTTCCTTATGGGAGATTTCAACTTCCCAGACATCAGCTGGGAATATCACACTCCTGTGATGAGCATATCTTGAAAATTCCTGAAGTACATTGAAGATAATTTATTGTCACAGGTACTCAGTGAGCCAACTAGGAAAGGTGTCCTCCTAGACTTGTTAATTGTGAATAGAGAAGGACTTGTGGGAGATGTGATGGTAAGTGACTCTCTTGGCCACAGTGATCATGAAGCGGTCAAGTTTAAAATTTTCAGTGGAATGAGAAAAAAGGTCAGCAGAGTTGCTAGCCTGGACTTGAAGAGAGCAAATTTTAAGCTATTCAGGGAGCTACTCCCTTGCCCTTTTTCTTTTTTTTTTTTATTTTTAGAATTATTTTATCAGTATGTACGTCTCATCTTTCTACTTTTAAGGTCTCTTATTTAAACAGAAGAATTGGTTGTATCATAATCAAGGTTTGTTTGTTTATTTATTTATTTAGTTAGTTATTTTCTCTTCATTTGTATACTTTTTTGCTTACTAAACATAGATCTCTGTTTTTGCTGGTTTCAACCCACATTTTGTTACTATGTTTTACTGGACATCTTTCTACTGGTATGTGGGGGAGTCTGTCCAGCTCAGAACTGTTATATTAGCAGTATTTTTATAAATGAATACGTGTCTATTCCTGAATAGTAAATTGATTATTGATTGTTGCATTCAAGACAAAAAACAAATTCAATTTAATAGACAGCTTTACTTCCAAAATATAATTCAATTTCTGTGAAGGCAGATGGGAAAAGGACTTATCTGGAAGAATTTTCAATGTCCAGTGCCTGTGAACGTGGTAAAGAAAATAATACATACACCACATTCTTCTTCTTGTACAATGTTTTTAGCACATATTAATATGTGTCTTCACAAATTAAATCTTGCACAGTGGAAAATAAGACTGCAGAATATGTTTGGCTTGTTTAACAGGGCTAGTAATTCTTTATGTGTGTTTAATAAAATAGGAATAAAACTGACTTTGAACTGGAACCTGTGCATGCTGCACAAGACCTTCAGCAACACCACAGACAAAACATACTAGCAATGAGTTGATAAAGTCATCATAATAGAGAAATTGGCAAATACGACATACAAAAGTAACCATACAATGAACCTGAAGGAGGTCATGAGATGAAGGTTATATATGTTTCAGTGTGATAGGTACCCGAGTACATGTAGATCAATCAAAGAATTACTTGGAGATGTGTCTGCTCTGAGGATTGTGTCCCAAATATTCATCCTGCTTTGCATACAGGTTACAGATTCCACATTACAATAGAAATTCAGAAAAAGTCATTATTAGCCTGAGGACTAGAACTGCTACTAGATGCTAGGATCTTCTAACTTTCTGTTACTAATTAAATTCTGAGTCACTTAGTAACAAGCTGGAAGTCTGCCTTTTTCCTCGAGTTCTTCAGAAGCTAGATGACAAGCATACATACATTCTGAGGCTACAAAAGAAACTGAGAGATCATCCTGATGAGATGATAAGAAGAGGATCTGTCTGAATGTAATTAAAGTACAGAAATGTATATGATGCATTGAAAATAAAAATGCAGTGTTATAAATGCAGCAGCAACGAAGTCAGAAAATCTGAATAAAGAACACCAGTGAGTTTGCTGTTGGTTATTTGTTTGGTTGGTTTTTTTCCATTTATTGTTGAAAAATATTTACAACTTTTAAATCATGTATTTTCTATGAGTCTGATGAGTATATATAAGTATATAGAAAATTGATTCAGAAATAAATTGTGTGATGACCTCTGCAACTTGCTGATAGCTCTTGACAACACCCCCATAGTGGATTGTCCATGTATTTGCTTTGCAATTTAACCTCATTTAGATATCCAGCTTCCTGAAAAGTGCCAAAATGCAGAAGTCCAGTCAATGCATAAGTATGATGAGGTGTAAAATATCACGGAGCAAGAAAGAAGGCACGTTTATATAGATGAGTGTAGGCAAAAAAAACATTTCCTTTGCTTCTCATAAGAACTGGCTATATAAATTCCAGTGCCGGTACAGAACTTCACAGAACTATTGTCATAGCATTTGGTCTGAGTTAATAAACCCCTCCTCTCAGGAGGCACAGTGCCGCGCTAATGCTGCCACGTAGCTCCCGGGTTATGGCCGGCATATGCCCTGCCAGACTGGATTGTGGGCAGAGAAAGCCCATGTCACACTGCACCTGCTCATGCAGACACAGTGTCTGCCTTCTCAATATTCATGTCTGTTCCATTCTCACTGTGTCTGTGGTGTGAGAAGCTGTCACTGAAGACTGCAGACAGATTGCATGGAAGGCTGTGGAAACTGAAAATGGATTTGATATGAGGTTCTATGGGAAAAATTTCATTTACTGTTTAATTTTGAAGTACTTTTTAAAATATTCAAGAAAATTATTCGAAGATATTTCTAACTGAAAAATTAATTTCAGACCATTTCCATATACTGGCAAGATACCTCAAAAGATAGAAATTGCAGCCTTCATATACATTTCTTTCTCTGAATACTTTTACCATGCTAATTAAAATGGTTTCTTCCTACCATCTATTTTTTGTTTGTTTGCTTGCTTCAGTATGTACTTTTTCACTTCTGCATGTTTAGACTTAAGGAATCTGCATAATTTTTATACATACATCTACAGCAGCTACACCAACAGAATACAAAGGTTCCATAAACACTTCAAATCTGTTTACTAGGATTGAAGTCTGAGAAAGTTTTTATCCTAGGTAGTTCCTGAGGATAAAATTCTTTGAGATAATTTTGAGAGGCCTACAGAATTATCCAATAAACAAAAAACAGAGCCTTTGATGTATAAAATAATGGTTTGTATTCCCCCCTACCCGGCCCAGATCCATTAGTTTCCAAGGATACCACAGTAGTTGCTGCATATCTTTTAGTTAAATGTAATAGGGGTTGCTTAAAAATTTAAAAAGGTATAGTTAGCATGACTTTGAATTCAAATTACAAATTCTTCTTGTCGTGTTCATAACAAAATATTCCATGGATTCACAGAAACTTAGAAAACACAGAATATTTTTTTAGATAACCCTAGCATCTGGGGGTTTTTGCTGTAGTATATTGTAAAAAGTATACTTATGCTGTGATGTCTTTTTTAACAGTCATAGTGTTAAAGAAGAAAACAAGAAAAAGGAGGTTTTCTTGTCGAAATAACCGTGTGCACTAACAGACCCTTAAAATGTAAAACTGGTTGAGAGGGATTTAATTTGAGTGACAGAGTCTTCTCACACCTCATAGAATTCTTTATAACAAATCCAAATTCTTTCTGATCCATTTGTATACACTTGCCAAAAATAATACTAAACTCCTAAACAGTTTAGAAAAAAGAGTTCCAGCCATCAGAGTTTTTAAAAAGTGAGCTAAATAGATATGGAGCACCTAAAGGGAGGTAGAAACTGATGAATAAGAATCAAATGCATATTCTATATTGTTTGGAAAAGCTTAAACTTATTTGGGAACAAAGATCCCATCTTTTTGAACCCTTCTCTGTGAGTGTTTGTTTTGTTTTGTTTTGTTTTGTTTTTCTGTTAGATAAAAATTCCTACATCAGAGATGAGGATGTCACTATGATCAACTTTGGGGCTGTCATCAAGACTTTTCCTCCTCAAAAATAGTTGAAGAAAAACTACTTATATTAAAGTTTTTTGCAGATCAACTAAGTTTGTCATGGAGATTTAAGTCCTCGTCATGTTTCTCTTTTGAAAGAAAGAGTATTACTCTTGAACAATGTATCCCTGACTGCGAATCCTGAGTATTCATGTGTATCATTGTCTAATGACACATATATTCTTGTTACTAAGAAGATACTTTAATTCAGATATTTCAATTTTCTTGCCAGTAACTACTGTCAAGGGTTTATGTCCCTTTCAGTCATGTTTAATCTTTTTATTGGTTAAACTTCCTATGTTTGTAAAGTAAACATTCCTAACGTGAAAAAGAGGAAGGACAAAGAGGGACAAAGGTATGTCAGCACAAATGTGTTTGAGATAGGTGTTATAGCATGCAGCATAGGAAATCCTAAGTTCTTTGTTAGTCTGGACTGATTTTTTGGCAAACTGTGGCAGGCACAAGGGTGTTGCAGGATGTTGTGAGTGTATTTGGTAGAGAAAGAACTGTCATTCATATGAAGAAAGATATGTGAACTTAAAATTTGATTTCATAACATGAAAACTCATTGGGATTACAGTATCAGTGCTGGAGGACAAAATGAAGAGTCCATGAATTTTAAAAAGACTATAGACATGGGATTAAAAAAAAATTGTCGTCCAAGTATTAAGTCATAGAGGCTTTGACTGTTTTTTTGTCAACCTTACTAAATTGGCTTTGTCCTTCAGCATGTAGTCAAGAAACACTGCTTACTGCAACCCATGAGATGTTGGAACCTGATGATATAATGCCACATCAATGTAACCCAACAAAAATGCAGAACAATTGATATGAGTCAACTGAAACATACACCTGTTCTTATATAGCAGCTGATCAATTATACTGAGTCAGAATCTGGCCCAAAGCACAACAGATTTGTTTGAAATACATTATTCATTTTTAATTACTTCAAATAGCCTTTACTCCATGTTTGAATGCATTTAATTGTGGCTCGTGAAAATTCAAATACTTGAATGGATTTGTTTAGCTAGTTTTGAATAAGACACAATAGCAGTCTGATCCATAACCCAATGAAATTTTTGCTAAGACTCTCTCTTTTATTTTAGCATGAACTTGTTCAAAGACATTTTGAATTTTTAAAAAATTTGAATATTTTACCTACCTTGCTATAATTGTGTTAGCAAGATTTTCTGAGGTATCATACTGTATTAGATCTCCAGTTAAACTCATCACAGTTGCTATCAGCCTTATTATCAAACTTTTTTATTTCCACCCCTCAAGGATCTAGTCTGCTAAATTTAAGCATCTATCTTAGTTGTTATATTAAAACAGACAGATATGATTTTTATTCCTTTTTTTTTTTTTTTTTCTGGAGATATTCAAAGTCATCTTCTCTCTGCTGTCTGGTGAATTAGATTTGCAAAGACTGAGTCTCTAAAATCCTAACATTAGACAGAAGTTAGATGCTTTAATTAGGTGTTCTGGGTCTCTCATAAATGGCAATTGCTTACTTGCTTGTGAAGAAAGAGAAAGCAATTCAAATTTTACATTGGTAGAATCTACTTTTCATCTCTGTAAATGGAAGCTATTTGAAAATAGAGATAATAGTATAAATAGTAATAATATATGATCTAACTAAAAGTACTGTAAATGTTACAGTAACAAGAAGAAAGAGGAAAAAAAATACTAAGTAGTCAACTTTATCCTGATAGAGAAAAATTGGACCAGTTGTATTACAGATAGAGGCGGTCAAGCTCTTAATCTTTAAATATTGATTCTAAAAATAAGAAAAAATATAACCACTATAAATATAACTAGCAACTAAATTTCATAGAAACTGTACTGCTTTGAGGATTCATGCCAAAATGTTTTGATTTGCTAATGAAATGAGCTTTGGATGTACTTTGCCCAAACCAGTTAATTTTCCTCTCCTTTACAAAATCATTGGAATAGCACCAACCTCTCTGCTGATTCTTGAATTTCCATTGTAGTAATAATATGTAGATATTTTTGAATAGTTGGTAACATGAGATCTCTCACTGAAGTCTCATTACATGTGACTATTTATAGTTCAAGCTATAAATAAACTACGTGTATCACTGAGTACAAGAATAGTTGCAAAAAAGCATTTTTGTAGACAGCAGGCCCATTATTTAAATTTTGTCTAGAGTCATATTTCTTTTTGTTTTGACTGAAGTAAAATATAAGTTACAAAAAAAAAATTCTGCTTGAAATTTAAGTATAGAGAACTAAGTTTTCTGTCTATATCATCTATATCTATATTTATCTAGTCTGTTGAAGTAACTTCTTGTACCCATTTAAACATGCTTGAGAACACTAGTGTTTGTTTTTTCCTAAATGTATTTTGCAAAGTACTTACTAGCTACTTGTTTGTAGTTTTCAGATATTTTCTGCCTTTGACAAATTTAAAAATGTTACAAGCTTCCAAGAGTAGTTGGCTTTGTGTTGCCTGTAGAACTCAAAAGTTAGGTGTGAAGCTCTGGAGGAGGAATTTCCAAGGCTGACTTAGGTTTCTAAGTTCACGCACTGTGTTTTCTGAAAGGAGAGAAAGGTAGAGCCAAACTTTGGGATCTGTAACAAGTAGTGTGGTGACCAGAGCTCCATTTCCTGCATGGATTTTAGCATCTGTCTCAGGACTACACATCCAGTTTCCTTTCTCAATCTAAGATTTCAAATTTGATAGCAAGTTGTATACTTCGTAGTTTATATCACTCTTAGATATGGAATCAAGTTTCAGGAACAAATATTGCACTATGAACCTGTTGTAGCCAAGACACTGTGTAGTAAAGCATTCAGGAGTCATGGATACTGTGAAGAAAGAAGGGCTTAATGCTGTAAGAGTGTCAAGACATAGTTTTGGTTCTGATTCTTGCTTCTTTGCATCACGCTTCATTTTATTCAATGGTTACCTAAAGAATTCATGAACTCAGGAAACCATTCCCACCTGAATGTCCTAGGATAGGATTAGAAGTGTGCACAACACACAGTACTTTACTTTCATATCTCAACTGCCATCTAAATGCTTCCCAACAATAAAGGTGACAATGATGAATGCTAAGCATTATGCTAACATTTTTTATCATCACTCAAAGTATTGGGATAGAGGCTTTTTACTAATGTTAAAACTCAGTAAATGGATTCCATTAATGACATAATTTTACAAGTTCCCTCCATTTTCTCTAAAAACTCTTTTCAGAGTAGCGATCCAGTCTCCACACATAAACATATTGCAAGTAACTGACAAACAACATCCCATGATAAAATGAGAACACCTTTTCTTCATCTGTGATTCAACTAATTCAGCATACAGAAAAGTCTCATGGTTTTGTCTTTGATGGGTCCTAAAATGTGATCTCACTGTTAAAAATAACTTTATGTTCCAACTTTATTCTACAATAACTTCTAAGACCGCAATCAATCACTTGGGTCCTTTACTTCCCCAATCAACCAATTTATTTGAATTTGAGTGCAAGCAGAATTATAATTCAGCTATCAAATAAGAAAATATATATACTACAATAATTTCTTGGTGCCCACTTAGCATATAAAATACATATAACTTCTCCTGAATCCGGTAGAGAGACAAACAGCATCTTTCCTCATTATGGGGAAAGTCAAGCTCAGCTTAAATTTGACAACACTGTTATTTTTAAGAATTATAAGACATATACTCTTGCCCAAGGTCTACTGTAATTAATAGAACTAATGTGTGTGAATCAAATAGGTAATGCACCCTTCAATTAAAAAAGAAGACCATTTTTGTAATAAATGTTTTACAGGTCAGAGACAGGGTTCTGGCCTTGAGGAAGAGAACTGATTTCTCTATCAGGATAAAGTTGCCTTCTAGACAACAATGTGAACATATAAAATCTTTCATGTTCTTGTTCCGTAATAAGTGAACATCTTTCACACTACCAAAAAATATTTGTAGAATTTTTGATTTTCTTATAGAAGATAAAACAAGAGCATGATTTCTGTTACAGTGACTTTTAATGAAAAACTGTTTACTGGAAGCAGCTATTTTCTGTCTGGTTTTGGTGCAGAGAGATAGGTATCTTAGAAAGCTATTCAACTACTCTCCCTTAGAATTTTGTCTTAGGATGGATTGAGTCACAACATGGAAATGCCTAATTCTCTGCACAGATAGAAGTAGGCTTTGGAAACAATCAGATTTTTTGGGGAAAGAATCCCAGTTTTCAGACAGCTAAACTAAGATGACACCAAATAATCTTATTTGACAAGTACAACGAATAAAAATTCAAAAGAATTAAGAATGAAAAACAAACAAAGAAGCAACAAACGAAGCACCAATCAAACAAACAAACAAAAGCTATAAGCTATTTAAAAGTTTCTAGAAACAAATTATCAGCAATTCTATCCATTTTCAGTTAACCGAATTCGACTAAAAATTCCCAATGACACAACCCTCATTCTCCTTGACATTCATATATTCTACTTCGATATGGTGTATTTTAAATGTGATTTAGAATATAGCCCAGGGTGTACAAAAGCCCAATATTTAATATCAAAATGAATTTAGAAACTTGAATTGATTTTCTATGAAGATTCGAGTGCTTAGAGTTTGATATTAAATTCTGTCTCTATTTAGACAGATAATTATTTATTCAATGAAGTCTGGTAATCAAAATTTAAGTCTATATAGAGACATGCAGAGTGAAAGAGAATATAATTATTTTAAGATTTTGAAGTTATTCACTATTCCTAATTTGAGACAAGTAACAAAAAGGACAAAAAATATACAAAGAAATACATGTGTTGCAACTGAATCTGCTATTGTCCAATGTCATAATAATGGTTTAAAGTTTCAGTCTGATTGTTTAAGTGCATCTGCTACTGGCAAAAATGAAAGTGCACAGTTAGTAAAGCAAGCATTTGTTTGTTGAATTCTGCTCTGTTAAACATTTCATTGCATATTGCTTCTGAAATAAAGATTTTTTTATCTATCTGAATTGCTGTTTTGTTGGGTGTTTTGTTTGTTTGTTTCTGTTTGCTAGTTGGTTTTGTTTTGTTTTGTTTTTTTCTTTTGGACAATCTAAATAGAAATCACCCTAAAAACAGTATTTCCAATCGAGTTTCATAGAAATGTATTTTCTTTATTGTCTTCATTTTTTCAGTCATTTTGAAATATTTAATTTTGCAGAAGCAAACAGTATGATTCAGTACTGATTGTAAAATATTTACTCTTGTTTTAACCCAAACGTCATTCAGACAATTCATTATAATTGATTTCATTCATTATTGACTCAAATGCTTTAGCTGCTTGGCTACCTATTGATTTCTTCTTGTAGATCAACTTTCCAGATACTAAATTCCTAAAAAAATAAATAAGTAAACATTTTTTCTGTTTTTCCTTTTCATGTTCTTAATTTCTTCTGAATTGATATAATTGCTTATTTTAGCAGCTTAAATATTAAAAAAACTGCAGAATTCTGCTATACATTAAATTAACATCATGGTGAACTCCATAATGCCTCAGGCCTTCATGAGTATATATCAAAGTATGATGAGACAAGCAGAAATGGCACCTTTGCCATTTAAAGATATTTAATATTTGAAAAGATAGCTCCGATTTTCATGTACTAAGAGTACTCAAAAAACAACAGTTCTTGTAGTCTTCCTTCCGTTATACACACACACACACTCACATGAGTATCAGACCTATATCATGCAGCTTGTTTTGAATGGTTAATATCAATATCATTGTCAAGAATAGCCCAGAAGTTTCTTCTTCCCAAAACGTCAATAATGTGAACTAAATACTGTTATCTAACCTTGTTAGCTGTTGTAGCGTCTTACAGATGTCAGTGTTACACTCTGAAATATAACTTTATACTCACTGTGAAAGATTTGCCAGTATCCTCAATTGCCAGTTTAGGCTGTGAGAAGCTGCCAAAATGCTACTTTTTTCACACAAATTTACGGTATTGGATTTTGTGGCATACTGGTAGATTTTGCACTGTATCATATTGTAAGAATTTTCTTAGTAGAATTTGTGATGATCTTAGACCACTTCCTTTTCTTTCCTCTGGTTCATTACAATTGAAAGGAGACAGCAACGACATTTTATTTTTTTTTCTTTCCCAAGGATAAGTGAGTCTGTACGGGAGTTGACTTTTTACTTTATTTGAAAATCTTCAATCTATAATTTTATGAGCATGGGATGGAACCAGGACTTAAAAATAACTCAATTGTTCAACTCCTGTCAAGAACAGAAAATAGGAAATTTAATCATCTTGAACATAGTGCTAAAACAAGATGTGCTTTGATTGAGACTCCCTAGAATCTCCTTTTTATGACATATATTAGAATTAAATTCACCTTAATTTTACAAGAGGGATATTATTTGACAAAGAAGCATGAAGTATGCTGAAATTATCCTTCTTTTGGGTCTGGTTATCTTCATCACTTTTATGATGTAAACAGAAGGCTCATCTAAAATTTCACATTATGTCTAAAACTGAGGAAAAAATCAAAGAAAACCTCACAAAGTTTTTATAATATTTTCCCTAGTTATTAGTGATTTTAAACCAAAAAATAAAGATCAAAATTATTTTTCTCAAAATCATAATAAATTAAACCCTAAATATTTATGAATTATTTATTTAGTAAGTCAGTTTCGACAAGAAAAAGCTTTCATGAAATTTGTTTTTATGTTGAAAATATAGCTTAATTCCTAAATGTAATTGACAGCTCATACAAAATACATATAACTGATCTTTAAAGTAATAGTACTCAATATGGTTAAATTATAATATGCTACACATTCTGATTTTTTTTTTCTTATTATAAGTCTCTCTGTTTGGATTAGCAGTGTTATACCTGCATACCTCTTTGAAATATGTAATTACATAACATTTATATAATTACAGCAGATTTTTATTTTAGCCCTTTCTTTAGAAAGAAAAAAAGGACTTTGTGCCTTGGGGAAGAAGGGAGAGAGTAGAGATGTGAACAATACATTATTTTCACACCATTTTCATATTTTTTTGTAAATCACTCCTGTTACACAAAATCTCATAAAAATGTAATATCTACATTAACAAGCTATTCAAGGTAAAAGAATTCCAAACTACCTTTTTATTTTTTTTTTCTTTCCCAGTTAGTGGAATCCTGTATTGTTTACTTTTCAGCACTTACCATTTCTACCTGTGCATACTCAGATAAATCCATTTGCTTAAGAATAGGCAGAAATGCTTTCTAAGGTCTAAATATATCTAAGCTCAACCTCATTATGTACAAGTAGTATTCAGTGCTTGAACACACACCTATACAATAGTAAGCGGTGACCCCAGAATTTTGCAGCACTGAGATTCTCATGATAATTTAATATCCATGGCTAACTGTCTGTGAGTCAAGCACTGCTGGCCTCCTGGGATTCATTTTAAGTGGACTGCCAGCTACCACAGCAGATGCTGCAAACTGATGATGAATGTCAAACCATTAGTATAGTTATTTTGCAGTTCTTAGCATCATGAGAGGTTTGGGGGTTTTATGTTGCTTAGTTTTTGTGAGGTTTTTTCCACATTTTTCTTTTCCTTAACCAAAAATGTCTTTATTACTAGTTCTAATAATTGCAGACCCATCTCCTGTTCCTTCAGAAGACACCAAGAAGATAGAGGAAAAGGTTTTTCTTGTTGTTTTTTTAGTTGATGTATATTTTTATAATGTACTATAAGCTGTAGAAAAAACTCTGGACTTTATTTCAAATGAATGCAACAATCATATGCCTACAAAATGCCTAGGTCCAGCACCATTAATAATAGATTATGATAAACCAAACATTAAGTCAAATCTTTTATATGAAAAAATCAGGCATGCAGGCTTTTTAAAATTCTTTCCACTGCCACATCATAGGGCTTCTGAGAAATTATTAGAGTTTCCAAATAAAGCATGTATCTCTTCTTTTGTGCCTCTAAGTTCACCTATTTCAGATTGAAGTAGGAAGACACCCCTCAAGACCGTGTAGTCCAATCCCCCTAATCAAAGCAGAGTCAGATCCAGCATGTTGCTATGTCCAGTCAGGTTTTGAATATCCCTAGCAGTGGAGACTCCATAACATCTCTGGGCAACCTGTTCTGGTATTTCTTTGCCTTCACAGTAAAAGCATTTTTTCTCATGTTTAAATGTAATTTCCTGTTTTTCAGTTTGCACCCATTGCCTTTGTCTTTTCACTGAGTACCACTCAAGAATCTCACTCTATCTTCTTTATTGCCATCCATCAGGTATTTATAAACACCAATAAGATCTCCCTAAACCTTCTCTTCTGCAGGTTGAATAGTCCCAGGTTTTTAGACTGTCCTTGTATATCATATGCTCCAAAACTGTAATCATCTTTGTTGCCTTTCATTAACTTACGTCAATGAAAGTTCACTTACATTAACTTAGATCCATGTTTCTCCTGTACTGAGGAGCCCAGAGCTGCAACCAGCACTCCAGAAATATCTCACCACTGCTGAGCAGAGATCACCTCCCAGGAGGCTGTGCACCTTCTTTGCCACAAGGGCACAGAGGTGGCACATAGTCAACTAGTGCATCAAGAAGTCCAAGGCCTTTTCTGACAAGATGTTATCCAGACAGTTACTTCCTAGTTTGCACTAGTGCATGGATTAAATGGTTTACAAATTTAGCACTTTGCACCTTCATGTAATCATTCTAGATAAACCCATGAAGATGTATAAACTGATGTATGGCATTCATAGATGGTTCCAGATTACCTGGAAAGGATTTATATGTTTGCTGAGTTAGTTTTAACAATATTGTTTTAGATAAATAACAACTTTAAAACTGCCTTTTAGATCTGAAAATTTAAAATATTTTATTACCACAAAAATTCAATAAAGACAATAAGCCTTTTTATTCACCTTTATAAGACTGCTATACGAATCAATAACTAAAGAGGTTATGCTCTTTTACACAAGAATGACAGTGTATTCCAAAGATGAGAACTAAAACTGGTCACTTGAGGACAGCTTAGGAGCAAAGCTTTAAAACTCTTACCATTTGGTTTTGTGAGTTTTTTTGCTATCCAAAGCTAACATCTTTTTCCTGTGACCACAATTATGTTTAATTCTATGCAGCAGAAAAGAAGCTCCACTTTTTACTTGAAAACATATTGAACATCTACAAAAGATAATCTTATTCTGCAGAAATTCGACCAAGAATGCTACCTTTTTTCCAAAAGAATAAAATAATTTTAAAAACAATATTTTTGGAGACTATCTTGCCTTATTTACAACTAAATATTCCGTCAATCTCCAATCAAACATCTTTTCCTCACAGTCTCAGAAAAAGTTCTGCTTATCCTCAAGACAGCCATCTCTCAATGTAACACCTTTAAAATAAATCACTTTTTTCTTCTTTTTTTTTTCCCAGAATTCAACTGTTTATAGTTAATCCAGAACTGGTTAGTTCCTTTAACCATTCTAGGCTGATAAAATCCTTCTGGAGGCTCACCAATACTCCTCCTATTGCAGAAGGCAGCCAGCAAAGACTGAGTTTAATGTGGGATTTATCCAAATAAACATATATAAATATCTAAATTATTTAGGCTTCCTTTATAGCCATTACATAGAAATAAGAATATAAGGACATAATTTCCCTGAATTATTTTAGTTGTCTTTGGAATCATGGCCAAGAAATATTTTTTTCTCTCTAGCTTTTATAAAGAGAGCTGAGAGTGACTAGCTCATATGAAGATATTAATGTGGTAGACATTTATTCCTACATGAGCAGAATACCATGAAGAACTCCTATTGTAGAAACAGTTCCGCTGCTAAATACTCCCTGGTTGTTTATAGTTTACTGTTTCACAGGCTTTGTTAATGACCATATAGCTGAAGTGATACACTTTAGGAGATAAGAGGATGATTAAGATGACTGGAATGGAATAGTATTTAAAGCTGAAGTTTTTTCCAAAATGGGATGTTATATATAACTGCATTACCATATGGCTGTCTTAATACCACCTAACAGTGTTGTGCATAAATTTAACTTATTGTTTCATGGGAAGGCCACAGAAGAATCCTGTATGAATATTAATGATAATACAGGTTTAACTCTTTCCATTTATATATTCGATTCCTGACCAAAAAATTAATCTGTGATCACCAGGTCCCTTCTTTTTTTCTTCTTTCTTTCATGACTTCATTTACTTCTCCTGGTCACTTCCCATCAACTTGGATATTTCTGAGAAAAGAAAGAATGAGAAAAGTCTATTATGTCACAAGCAAGAGTTCAAAGAACAACATAACTATTAGCAGAATAGAATAATTCTTTTTCTATAATAATAATACAAGACATGTAATAGTACCCTAGTACTACAAACGTTGCTTAGATACATGTTTTATCAAAAAGTTTTTGAGGAGAAAATTAAAGAAAGAATAGAATAATTATTTATGCATGACTTTGGTTATAGCCTTTTAGTTAGCTGTTCATATAATTATATTGCAAAACCGTAAGAAAGGTAAATGAATTATTGTTGTTTTTAATTTTTAAAGACATGTTGCTAGATTTGCTAACAGTAAAAGATAGACAAGAATAGATGGCTTAAACATCCTAGATGTTAAAATACTTGAAAGCTTTGGGTTAAGTAGGAAAAATCAAATAAAGCATTAAATACATAAGAAAAAGAAGATAGTAGTCTGTATTATTCACATCAGTTTTGCCTTTCATTAGATTTTTTTCAAATGTGTATTTGTTTTCCATTTATTCTTGACAGCAAAAACAGCTTATTTTATTGTATTATCTTTCTCCCCATAAAATTTAATCTCCTTCAAAGAAGTTCAGAGTTTTTCTTTACCAGTTTAATAAAATCCTAAGAGCAGTGATCCATGACTTGTAGATCAGATGGTGATTGATGGCTGCCTGCAGATGTAATAGTGTCATTGCCTGAAATAAAAATATAATTCATCTAGTGTGAAATACCGATCAACTTTGAAAGTCTCTAACTGTCACTGAAAACACTAACGCTGCTAATTATTATTCATTATTTTCACAGTAAATATTTGAGGAAATTTTTAGTATCCATCAGTTCAATTCATGTCCCATCAAGAGAGTCCTGATTTGTAAGTTTATTTCTTACATTATCAACTTCTAAAACTGTCTTAGGGAGTTGTGATTTACTGTCAGTCCACCAAGAAATGCCAGTACACCAGAGTAGCAGAGGCAAGTGCCATATAACGAGTAATGTTAGTCAAACAAAAAAAAAAAAGGTGATTTAAGTCAGCATTGTAATTCTCATCTTTTATGCAAATAAGCTTAGCTGTACAGTGTCTGTGTCTAGACAGATTTTACTTGATATTTAATCAGAGCTTCACAAGGTTCTACTTCAGCGACATTCCTAGAAAAAAAAAAAGAAAAACAGAAGACTGCAGTCTGATTAAATATAGATATTAATATATACAGAATAGGTATGTATGGCACCTAGACGGTATCACAAAAAAAAAAGACAGACAGAAAAATTTCACAGAAGTTAAGCAAAAATTTATGGGGAAAGAGAGACATGTCAATTCATTTTAAAAAAAATCATTTGGATTTGTCATCCATAATTCTGTATGAATTTTGTCAAATTGGAAGAATTCTGAAAGAAAAATCTGCATGTGAGGAGGAAAGGAAGACAGCTTTTCTACAGAAATGCATTGCAATGTATTCAATTCACGGACAAAGTTTCAATGTTACTGGCAAACTCTGATATAAGGACACCTTATCTCATTTCCTTCCTTCATAGTGTTTCTACAACTTTTTAACACGAACAAGAAATCTACCCCTGCTACAATACGTTCTTACAACCTGTCTGTAATTTGATGGTGTTTCAAAACTTACTCAAATTACTCTATTTTGTTTGTCTATATTAAAAACAAACAAAAACCAAAACAAAATAAAACCAAAAAACCCCAAACAAACAAAACCCTCAAAAAAACTCTACAAACCACAACAGCAACAAAAGAAAAAACAAAACAAAACAATCCCACACAATAACATTATTAGTAAGCAGAGAAGCTTCCTATTTAAAACATGGATTAATAATTAAATTTACGTTAAATTTGCATTATGAAATAAAATCTCCATGCCTATATAGTAAAGACATTGTGAGATACTTCCTCTATGAAGAAATACTGATCGTAAGTAGGAAAAAATGACAGCAAAATATATACATAAATATGTATCGGTATATTATTGTCTTATAATTAGCTTTGTTCTCATTTTACTGAAAACATAATGTGAAAATAGAAAACATTTTCAAGAATAATTCAACATTTTCAAGCAGAATATGAACATTTAGAAGTTAGATGTTTAAACAAATTTAAACACTGAAAAGTAAGAAGGAGTAATTCAAAGCTGTGACAAAAGCTAGTCATCAGGCATCTAAACTTAGTGTCCACAATATTATTGTGTACACACAAAGTGAATATCTAAGCCCTCAGTGGTGAAGTTCTGCCACTTTGCCTGTTTGCATAAGGACTGGTGAGCAATATGATTTGAAGCAGCATCCTTCATCACAGAGAACTGCGTTCTTGGGTATCCACAAGGCACTGGCTAAGGCAGGACCTCAGCAGATGCACACTCTTTATCACCATCTTATATAAGCTATATTGTTTCCAGCTTGTCATTCAGTTACATGTGTATTTATGTATGACTATTGTATGACTACCAGGTGAGAAATTACAAATATATCAATGATAGGCAACATTAATATAGCTATTAATAGATCCTATGGTTTTTTTCAGGATTCATTTCTAGACCATGTAATGGAGAGAAAAACGTTTTTCTCAAGCTGGACTTCCACTTTTTATATAAACTAATTTTAAATGCTAAATTCATTCATGTTGCTCTGATAGTACAAAATATTAAAAGAAAAGCTGAAGTATTTTCTTCTCAGCAGAAGTAGTGCATTTAAAAAGTAATTATTTTTACAAAGCAGCAGCCTTTTTAGAAAAATATGAAAATAAGAATTTAACGGATGGCTTGCAATAATTCATAAATACTTATTTTGAAATAACTTCCAAGTAAAGTGTTGCACCCAACAGGCAAAGTGTCTCACATTTTAGATGTGAAAACCACCAACCATCCCTTGCCTGTTTCTTAAAACTTTCATTTTATCCTGAGTCATCCTTTAGGCATTATCAATACATAGATCTGTGAATTGTCTAGAGCTAAAAAGAAAGTCACGGTTTTAAGTGTGTCAATATAGTAACATGGAAACTACATGGTGTCCCTGCATCAGGGTAGAATCATGAAATCAATAAATGGTCTGGAGCACAGAGGAGTTTCCTAGAAATATGTTCATCTTCCCAAAGTCTTTCTAAAATCTGCCAATTATTAAAATAAGAGTGTATAATTTTGTGTGTATGTATATATATATGCATGATTAAAACCACCTAATTCAGAAATTTAAAATTGATTTGTAACAGTTCATTAATGCTAAAATTAATATGAAGTGTAAATATTTGAAATTGTTTCACAAGAACATATCTTTTTTTTTTTTTTCTTTTTTTTTTTTTTCTGGACAATGGGCAGGCTATTCCAATAGTTTACGAAATACAGCCCTTTGTCAGCTCTGACATTTCTAGAATATTCCACTGAAGCCTTCCTTTTCAATATAATTTCAAATAAAATAATTCCCATGCTTCAATTGAAAATTAGTCAACCTCTAGCTTATGCATTTGTAAACATTCAACACACTTTCAAGAGAAGAAACTCATAAAATCTCATTTTCTGAGCTACAAATAACTTTTCTGCTCTGCATTTACCTTCACAGAAAAAAAATATTTTAAAATGTCAACTCTCTCAACATGCCATAGCATAATCAGTTTATTCTTGGAATCAAGCATGAAACAAAGAACATAAAAAACCTCAATACTAACACAAAAATACCCCAAAGGAATGAAAAACTATGTTTTTTTCCAGCTTCAGAAATGGTACCTGGGACAGGGATACATCAGAGGATACTGCTGATTAGCCAATGACTGGTTTCTTCTCATTTCACTATTTTTCAGTCGGATGCAAATAAGTTCTCCCTCAGCTACTCTGAGCTATCCATGCAGGATCCAGCTGTAAACTTGAAGCTGTGTTAACACAGTCCTATGTTTGAGTTAATAAGTCCTGCTGAGAGTAAGACTGTGGAGACTTACCAAACAGGTGTGAAATACAAGTGTAACCACAACTTCTCTTGCAAGAAGGAATCTTATCTTTGTAGAAGTCCCGTTTATATCATATGAAACAGGATGGCCTGTGCAGATCCTAATTAGTGCAGTTTCAGGGGGAAAAAAAAGACAATAATTCCATTGACTGTTAATAAGCTACCCCAGTTTTCAATAAATAAAGATACTAGCTTTTTTTCAGGTACAATTTCACTAAAGCAGTAGTAGAATTCTTTTTGGAATTCTTTTTTAAATTGTTTGCTAAGTAGGTCTTACCAGTGAGAAAATTATAAGGAAGTTTAATCCATCAACTATAAATGTCATTAACCAAATATGTATTCTTCAGATTTAATTACACATTACAATATCAAACGGTTGAAGGCCCAAGAGATAATAAAGTGTAACTGTCACTACCAAGAATGTAATAATATCTTAATAATTTAAAACAGTTTATAGAAAAGAAATTATAGTCAAGACATAAGAATTTGCAAGTGGGATAAATGATGTATCCTGCAAAATGATGAAATTACTTGTGTGAAAACATGACCAATCTATTTCTAATTATTTCCATTCTTGGTATCTACAACTCTTTTCTGAGTATCAAAATTCAGTTTAATTGTTCTGAAGCATATGTGTGACTCTTCATTTTTACAAAGGTATGATTTTCTTGCTTTAAATCTATGAACATTTCTCCAGCATTCTGCCTTCGTAGAAGGAAGTCCAGACAATCAAACAAAAAAGTCTAGTGTATGGTGACAAAATCTCTGATGTGTATCGTTCATAAGGGTAAAGTTCATTCTTAATTCTATGGTCATATGCTTGCATAACCCCCACTTAGCAGATGGCCTGGACAACATCACTTAAAATAAGTGAGAATAGTGTGTATGTGAATTTAATGTATGAAATTGAAAGAATGTTTACCCCAAATGGATCATATTAAAGAGGATGCCAGCCCTCAGTGGGATGAAGCAAAAACCAATGACAGAGACAGATTTTGGAAGCAAAAAAGGAGACATCTGGAATAGAAGTTAAAGAAAACATTTAAATACTTGACAGGTGGTAAGGGAGGAACGTTGCAGTGAAAACAGTAGCAGTTAGACCTGATTTGGTACTGCTAGACATCACTCTCTGACTCCACAACCACAGCCCAGGCTGCCCACAAGAGCCTTCCCAAAAGCTACCATGATCCACTGCACTCCAACTAGTTTGGTGGCACTGCAGAGTGGGGACCCACAACTCAGCTGTGTGTCTTGTCTCATGGAGCACTTGCTCTCCAATGTGTTCCCTTGCAGGATGAAGGGAGTGGTACAGGTACAGGCAAAGCTCAAGCACCCCTGTCCTCTCCAGGAGGAGTGTGTACATCTTGCAGTCCCAGAGAAGAGGGTTGCTGCTAACCTACAAGGCCTTTGAGAGAGGAGGTATACATGTAACTCTGTGTATGTGTGTGTGTGTTGTGGGGGGAAATAATATTTTGGAATTAGCTATAGAAAGGTGCATAGGAATTTTTTTATTTTTCTTACCACTTCACATGCGTCTAGTATTTGGTTTATTTGATATATTGCTGATATTAATCACAAACATACAATCCACTGTTTGCTGATTAATTACATTTTAATAAATCAATGAACACTTTAATCATTTTTGTTTGTTTGTTTGCCAGTTGGTTTTAAATATGAGCTAAGGAGTTCTACCTTGCAATAAGCGTGTCATAAAATAGTTTAACATCACAAAACACTAGCTAGTGAACTAGCTGAAAAAAACTAGTATTGCTTACATTACAAAACAAGATTGGTCATGCTACAGTGCCACACAATATGTTTTACCTTCCTTATAGAACTTCCACAGACAAAACTGATACATTAACAGTTCTTTTAAAAAATAAGCACATATTATGTAACCCAAGTTGGTCACCTCAAATTTGATACATTTAATATCAACACAGTTTTATGAAAATGCCTCATAAAATCTGTGGAATAACAAAAAGTTTTGAGCAATTTGCCAACATTGAATCACCTTCTGCAATGAACACATAATTATAGAATCCTAGTCTACCAGTTGACTTAATTTGCTCTTAATTGACATAGGTTTTTCCAAAAAGACTTTTATGTTCACAGATCATTATACCAAGGATGTTGAACATTGTATTGCATGACTCATTATGGATCGTGTTGTTAACAACGGAGAAAGCTAAGTGGCAAGGACTGCTGAAACTGATGTACCCGGGTCATCAGGAAACCAACAAAATGCCCTGTCACACTATGGAATTGCACAGACTCTAGGGAGCCCCTCTTCTTTCTGCGAGTTACTGCCACAACTACTCCCAAACTCCGCTTTAAAGATATGAAAATTTCCAAATAAATTTCCCACCCAACAGTTTCATCTAAAAGGTATGCCCCTGGGAAAGTTGGCCAACTTTTCTCTGGACATATTAAGCATTTTAACTCAAGGATCAGAATTTCAGTAGGACTTGGGCACCTAAAGTACATGACATTTTCAGTGTCAAAAGGAGACATCTAGATGAATATTTTCATGGAATGCAATAAAGTACAATTATTTGGTAAACATTATTGTCCTTCAGAAATCATTCAAAAGGCCTCTTGCAGAAGAATTAGCATCCAGAATATCAGACAAATATTTTAAAGATTAAGTAATATTTGAAAGTATTGACACGTTTAAAAAGAAGTTTCAGTTTTTTCATTTCACGCTCAACAAGCTGCAAATCTTCAACCACAAATCTGTATTTCTGTGTGTGCACTCACACATATGCTCATATTTATGAAGAAAGGGAGTTGCTCTCCTTTCCTTCCTTTCCTCTCTCTTATGGCATTCCTCTTTTCTTTTTTATTTTATTTTTTTTTCTTATGTCTTTGGGAGTCAGTTTCCTTCTCTCCTTCTCAGTGATTGCTAGAGAAGTCCTCCTTTCTTATCTCAGACTATATTCTAGCAACACATTTAAATACTGCTCTGCAATAGCATTACCCCTCCCTGATTTTTAACTCAGAAGCAAGCAAAGTGAATTTGTCAAGGATTGCTTACAGCTCTAGGGTAAAAGAGAACCACATACAGCAGCCAACCTACTGTAGTATTGCTCTAGAAATTGATCTTGTTCTGCTGTGACAGAATGAGACTTTGATGATAATGACATTTTCAGCTGCAGAAAAAATCCTTTTTAATTTATTTGAAAGGAGAAGAGACTGAAATGATTTTCTATTCCAGGATGTGCTTTACAGCTTGACTTACTTTTAAGGACTAACTCTCGGTTCAGGGGCAGTTGTGGGGTTCCTACCGACACAACCCTGTAGAAATGGAAGCATTCCAGGAGGTTAGAGTTTTTAAATTATTCATGAAATGCTTTTCCTTAGAGATCACATCCTTCAGTCTATTACTTGAGAACTAAATTGGAAGGGTAGCAGCTATGTTGCAGAGTGAACCGACAAACTTTAGGAAACTGAGATATAGATGAGACAGAGGGGAATAGAATTCATTTAAAAAATGCAAATTATTTTAATTTCTCCTGTGCCTCTCTCATATTGGTGATGTCATCATGTCCAGTTCCATGCCAGCCTAACCATAATCTTCTTCTTTTCCCTATTGATTTGTGCGTGTTTTTCATTATTTTCATCCAGGCTGTCTTAGTTGTATGCTTAGTATGTATGCAGTTTTAGTGGAGGATTTCCAGAATGCCCTAAGGTCCAATGGTATCTCCAGATACTTGATCCTGTTTCAAACTATCAAATAACTTTTTCCCTCATGTTTAAAAGTGCTTCAGTTTCTAAAATTACTGGTATGTCACCTCAATCAATAGAGAATAAGAACTTTTCTCAGTATAATAACTGAAAGAACTGGATTATTTCTCTTGTAAAAAGTTTTTGCCACTTTCTTGAAAACCTTGGAGTTCTGAGAAGTAAAACTGTTTCTGATTCTCAAGGCAGCAATGCCTGTGCAATTATTATTTTCATGGTTTAAAAGTGACATTAATAAGTTTTTATGTGCTTAAATTAATTTTCCTTAATTCTGTGTTCTGTGTCCCGTTATGCACATGTAATTTGCCCAAGGATGACTGGTGAGAAGTAGTTTAAATCCTTGGAAGATCTTACAAAATCATATTGAATAGGACTAAATTCTCAAAGACTTTTTTTTTTTAACACAGATTAAAAAATAAAAAAAGTCCTGGAGGGAAAACAAATACACAAATATTAGCCAAGCAAGGAAAAGCAATTCTGCAATGACTCATTGCGTGGCAACTCTTGCCTCTAGGAGAGCCTGGGGATTTTCAGTAGGAACAGATATCATTAGGGAGCTTTTATTCTCTAGTCCACCTGATTTGAAGGCAAAAGACAGCTAGTACAATCAGGTTCCTCCATGAAATATTTGCATTTCTGGTGTAGACAGAGAAGTGCAAAAAATATGTCTACCTAAGCACCATGTCATCTAGCCCAATATTGATGTCTGTGCAGTGTCATTATTCATTCTATGAGTGTCTATTCAGTCCATGTGAAACTACTAGTGGGGATGTCAAAGCTAACTGTATTGCCTCCCGCTGTCACCCAGTCTAAGTGAGTGCTCGTCTAGAGGGCAGTACAAGATACCTCAAAGGCAACAAAGTGTATTATCACTCAACATAGCTGGTAGTCTGTGCACACTGGACACTAGGCTACTATTGTTTAGATTTTTTTGCTCATCATTTGAGGAGGAAGTCATGCAGATATATGGAAACTTTCTCTTTCTGGTGGCAAGGATGTGATCGAGTGACCAATCTTTAGATCTTTAAAAGCTCTCTGCAAAAATTATTGAATCACACATTTTTTTTTATGTTGGAAAAGACCACTAGGATCATCAAATAAGCATATGGAATTCATTCCTTGTTCAGAGATAAGACTTGTAACTGTACCCTGGTATTTTGATGTTATTTATGATTGAAATGAAAGTAATGAATGTACAGAGATTGGTTTTATATGATATTTATGTACACAACACTGTCATAAAATACAATTTCATGTTTAAAATGTATATCTGCATAGAAATAAAATTTTTTTGTGTGTCTTTTTGTGCTTGCATTTGTGTCAATATAGAGATATAGACAGATAGATATAGACATACATATAGGCATAGTTACATGCTCTTAAATAAATGAATAGGTAAAAGAAAACACATAGAGAGGACTGGCTCCTCAGCTGATTGAAACCACTGTCCCTCTTTTCAAAGATAGAAATAGTCACTATTCCTTAAAGAATTTGTGGGAGAAGAGCACTTGTAAAGAACTGAGGAATTCTGAAAACTGGAGAATTTAAAATAGATGTTTAACTTACTGTTAAAGTTTATCTAGGGCAATTGCACCAAGAAGGAAAAAAAGGTAAATAATTTCACATTTACACCAGAGGCACAAGTGTCATAATGGTCATGATAAGAAAATGTCTTAAAACAAACAAAAAAAAAACCCAAAGCACTAGGACCAAGGTGTAAAGTACTGAAAAGTACTGAAAAGAAACATCACTGACTATAAGAGACCATTTTTTCAACTAAGATGTTGATAGGTTTCCTAAAACAAATAAGGTTCCTGTCTATACAAACTTCACTATCCTCTACCTGAAAAAAATTCAATATACTGTGTACTTTAGCTCATAAGGTCACAGCAACCCTCTTATCAGCTAACAGCAGAACTGCAGCAGTAGTAGGAGATGCCATCTGAGATTAATGCAAATGAAAAGTGACTGCAATGTTTTATACTTCTGTCTCTTGTGTGCACTTTAAAGTTTCATTTTTATCTCAGAACATCTTTGGCCACACTGCTTCTGATACTTCAGGAAAATGTTTGAATGCATCTTTACTTATAATTATTTTTCTAGAATTCATTAGAGATCAAAAGAGAAAATATCCCAGGAATTATGTGTGGATCAGTGTAAGTATATAATCTTCTTCCTTTATTGTATTCTAAAAATACTGTAACTTAAATTTCCACTTTACTGTCTTAGACATTGACTGCCTTGATAAAGTATCAGCCAAAAATTTGGATTTCTTCTATGTAACATAAGAGCAATCATAAGCTTTTTGATACATTGATCACTCATGGAGTAGATAAGTTTGAATTATGCATGAGGATTGTATATTTTCTATGCTGAAATGTGAACCTTATATCTTCACATTGCTGGTAGTTTATTTTGCAGTCTCCCAAACCCAGCAAGATTCTTTTACTGACTTGAACAGGCTTCATGGACAGTAAGAAGTGCAATATACGGGGACTTTTGTAGTGCTGCATAAGAATAGAGTAAAAGTACTGTAATAAATTTAAGACAAATTTTTGGGAAAAAAAAAGGAAAAACAACAACAAAAAAGTAAGTAATATAGGAAAGTATAAAAAATTTTCACCCAACATTTTAAAACTAGATTTTTTAAAATTTTGTAATGCTGTAAACTTAATTAAACTGAAGAGTTTTAACTAAAGTTTGAAAATAATTGTTTTTTTCTGTCTTTTGCAATTCTGCCATTAAAGTGAAAAATCTTAGCACAGACAACAAAACATTAAAATCTACATTATGATCTTGAGCTAAGTAAAGTCTGAGGAGGTGTTATTCTTTGCTGAATAAAATATTTTAACAGATTACTGTCATATAAAGGATTCATTATTTCCAGGATGTTAACATTTTTCATATTATTAAGGATAAAATGTAAAATAAAATATGCTCAGAAACGTGCCTGAGACATACCTGTTTCAGATGACTGTGTACCTGCAAAGTGTGCATAGTAATCACAACAACCACTTTAGTCCATAACACATCTCATTAAAAGGATCTTTGTGTACAACTGTGCAGGACAACTGTATAAAGCCTAACACATCCTGAAGTCAGCATAGTTTGAGGCAGTGAAAATTTAGCATGGAAACTGCTATTAGATTTTATAAATTATTCATATTTTTAGCAAAATTCTCATGTGTAAAGCAAGGACTGTAAAAAAAAGTTAGACAACGTGAAGAATACCATAGTAAGCAAGTACAAATTGTTTGATACAGTCACAGCATCATTTAAATAGCATATATTATAAATATATATCAAGAAGATATTTTCATAATTGTGAATAAAAATTACCTACAAAAAGGAATAGGCGACACAAGAGAATGAGAGTCCCCAGTTTGTGTAAAGAAAGAAAGAATGTCTGTATCTCTGAATAGAGAAAGGCTCAAGGAGAAAATTTTAATGTTTGTAAAGTCTTAGCTAAAGACTTTGAAATTTATCTGATTTATATATTTAATTGCTCATACAGTCCAACAAAAATAAGCTTAAGGCTTCAAGATAACCACTGATAAGGAAAGATCTGGGTAGATCCATATCAAAGTTCTGGTTTACACAAGGTTCTAAGAAATTTGAAACTGTTGTAATCTTTGGTACAGAAAACTAACAATGATACTTATCATTGTTATCACAAAAAGGAGTCGTCTGCCTCCAGAAAATTGCAGAAGTTAAAAAAACATCCAGAAACTGTGGACCAATTATATGCTGAGTTTGATGTTGCTAGAGAACATTAGAAATGATCCACAGGATTCAAAACTTACTTGCATTGCGTGGTAGGAGTTCTTATCATCCCAAATCAGGTGCTTGGAGGTAGATTTACTTTCATCTGTTTTGGATCCTGTTTTCCTCAACATACTCATAGTTACCTCTATAAAAACTGAATTTTCAGTGCTTTGTATGCTCTGTATTTACTATACACGTGAACGTGACGAGTCTACGAAAAGTGGCTGGATTTATACCGGCATAATGACATAGGTGTAAATAGACTAATAAATAAAAGACATCTCAGTTTAAAACTGAATTGCAGCAACCAGGAGTAACAACAATTACTTGAGAGGTTCAATTAAATCACAAATTTATTAAAAATTATGGGGAATTAGAGTGAATAGTGGCTTGGCAAAAGTTTGTAACCATATCATAAAACTTAACAAGACTTCAACAACAAAAATCACAATATTAACTTTATGTGCCCAGAATAAATTTAGAGCAAAAAAGAAAAGATAGATTTAGATATCAGAAAAAAGGTAAGATAAGCAATATTCATATTAAAAATAAAAAAGAGTTACACTCAAGAAAAGTCTTATTGAACTCCTTAAATCCAAATTGAATTGAAACAATCTCTTCTAGGCAACTGTTGATTCTCATGTCCATGATTTCTTGTAGCATTTCTGGACTAAATTGGACTATTAAAGAACCAAGGTTGCTGGCTGTAATAACCAGGACACAACAAACCATACATGAAGTTCTACAGATGAAAGCAGAGGCTAATATTGACTGTGTACCTAAGTAGAAATGAAATTACCAGTCATAAAAGACCTTGTATTTAGAAAGAATTGTACTTATATTGTGGTTTTACAATTAGTGGGAAATTCATAGATAATCACTTTTACAGTCTAGGGGAAGGTATCCATAGCTGTGACAAAAATTACTTTCTCAAATGTTCCTTATAACCTGAATGTTAAAGGTGATTAGAAGCAGATACTGCCTACTGCAGCAGGAGGAATTCTTCCTGCTTGGCTGCTGGAGCCTAGCTTGGTGCCTGGGGAACCGGGGTGTCTGCCCAGGCTGAAAGATGCAGTTGCTGCCTTCCCCTTTGCAGGTTCAATCAGTACTGAAGTTGAGCACACTTCCCAGACACACACATACACACAGAAAGCGCTAACAAGGGTCCGCAGGTTCCCAGCTCACCAACTGGTTCAGCTTGATGCTCACCAGCAAACATGCAGCAGTCACGCTCGTCCCACAGCCACCCCTCGTTTGTGATTCCCCCAAATACCAGCACAGACCCTTTGCCTGCCTGGTACCCTTGCCCAGACCTGGAGCTTCCTACTCCCTTGCTGGTCCAGCTTGTGGTTTGTCAGTGACTACATGCCCACACACACCACACAGAGTTTGGTGGGACACTTGTCCCCAGTCACCAGGGCTTATTGAGTCAAGCATTGCAGGATAGATGAAACCTAGTATCAGTGTTTCCACTAGTTAAAACACAGTATTCCCAAGAAAACTCCCTCAGAATTCAGGAAAATATGATGAGATTATTGCACATAAATTCACAGAACACTTTTTGAGTTAGATTACCTCAGGAAAAACAATACTGCACTGAAAGATAATAAAGGTCCTTTTAGACTGATTGGTAGCTTCTAAAACATCTATTAAAAAAATAATCTATCAGATGCTCTAAAAGTGCCATTAGCTGTTTTATGTGGAATAGGGAAAGTCTGTGAATTCCCTTAAAGGAAGAAAGCAAGGAAAGGCCCCAGAGCACACATTCATCTTCAGTTAAAAAAAAAAAAAGAAAAGAAAATAGCTTTTTATCTTAAGCTTATGCTCGGTGTGCGAAAGAGAGAGACAACAGCACAGCAAGAATGATATAGCACTTAACTTCCAAATTACCAATGCTTTTATAAAATACACATAAATATAAGAGTCACAGTGATTATTGTATTTTTACATCTTTCATGAATGCAAGTGACAAAGCACGGGAAAAATATTCTCAGTATGCTCTGATTGTGATAAAGACAACAGTATAAGCACGGCCACTACTGGACAAAAAAGAACACACAGAGAGACCTCTTAGAATTATCCCAATAGCAGTAACTAGTTACTGTCTCTTGATTGAAGCTTGCTCCTTCCTAGACACAAAGCTAATTACCAGATAATTGCTAATCCATAAAATCACACATCGTTTGTTCCAGCATTCATGGGACTGCTTACTAAAAATTGTAATGTTACTTCCAGCAAGTCGTAAAGATGCATTAGTGTAAAATAATGTTCATATTGTTTATTTCATTATGTTTTTTTTTTTAATTAAACCCTTATTAATTTCCAGGTTGTCAATAAGCACATAGAAATAGTTCATTTATGAGATTAGCTGAATCACCAAATACTACCTGTTTTGCAATAGAAGTGTGTTTATAAAGCTGTATTCTGTTAAATTGAAGCTTTTAAAATGCATTTTGCCAGAGAGGGCAATTTTTGATTTGTCTGTGTGAGATCCATATAGGAAATTTTAAAAGACATGTAACTAAGCATCATCCTTACTGTTTGTTTTTTCTAATTTACCGTTTACTTGTCTTCTCTTTATTATTAGCCCTGTTACTAGTGAATGAGCTCTTGTATAGTACTGAATCTGTCAGACCTATTTTTTGTGTGTATTTTTCCAGTGTAGTAAGCTTTCCAAAGACTTAGCACGTTTGCATATCAATGTTTTTCCTTGCAGACCCCTAAGGGACTCATTTCTCAATAGAAACACCAGACCCTACAGTATGGCGCTTAACTTATTTTTCTACCAACTCTTGTTCTATACCTACGTAGTCTTTTCTATTTGTTGCTGTCTAGAGGATTCAGCACTGGCCCTGCCTGCTCAATGTGCAGGGATTCATGCCTGCAAGCAGTAAGGCTTTATAAGACTTATCCCTGCACCTTCACTTGTCATATCAGCAGCTTCATCTGCAGAAATACATTCTGACTGAGTAAGCCTGAGGTAGACAATGCTTAATTCTCCATTACAAAATCTGCCAGGAAGAGAAGAGAGAATCTGCTGCAGGGCGTCTATCCTGTCAGCACCCTATTATCCTAACATACCGTTTACTTTGTAACTGGTTTTAAGCTGGCCTTATTCAGTCTGATTATCATGTTAGAGCCTTGCCCTGGATCGCTGTACAGCAGTATGCAGCACATTTTTATTCAACTGCTGCTCTGACACTCAAGGTATTTGTCTTTCTTGTATCTGCTTATTGCCTACCTATGAACAAATAGAGTTCAGAAGATTTCCAATACTTAAATTAGATATTACAAAGTCAAAATGTGAGCGAGTTGTATACTGAGAAGGAAAACAAAATGAAATAAAGTAAATCAAAGAAGAAACAGATGTTAATTTAATAAAAAACAAAAAAAGGAAAAAATACAGTTACTAGTTAGTTTGTTTGTTTGTTTGTTTAACCCTATTTATTTTATTTGACAGGATACATCCATGCTTTGCATTTATATTCAGTACACTCACATATAACAGACATCTATGTGTTGGATCACAAAGATCACACATATTTTACCATTTTTCTCCACATACTTTTTATCCTTCAAGGCTTCTAGCACCTTATAGTAAACTTAGCACATCAGATGAAAATGTCATAGGCCACAGCATCAATATCCAGCACAAAGAAATAAGGAGAGATCAAGGGTATTAACAACCTATAACTTATTAAACATACAACCAATTTTATAAAATTATTTCTAAGAGTTTTCTGGAGTATTTGTCAAATAAAACTATTTTTCAAAACTTCATCATTATTCTTACTGCATCCAGCTGAAATTGAGGGTGGTGACAAAGTTTTGCAAAATGTTTATCAAAGTTATCAAAGGATGAAAAGGCAGAATAAATAATTCAAATAGAAAGTCAATCAAAGTTTGCAATATTAAATTGTTTAGAAAATTTCAGTTTTGAATTTCTAAGAATGTTTTTAGTGTTCAGTAAGTTTTTGCAGTGTTCAACTTTATTCTTAAATTAATATAAATTATACAACTGTCTTGAGTCTGTTTTCTCCTTTTTTCCTTCTGTAAAACAATGCATAAAAGTATGCTAATGCTCTATCAGAGAACATATTTTCGAATCACATTTTCTTTTTAAATTTACAGGATATCAAAGAATATTTTAGACAGCTAACCGTATTAAAAAATGGCTTCAGATAATACATCTTATGTCATTCTGACTACATCTATTAATCAGCTATTGAGTAGAAACTGTTCATTTGATTAAGATATATAGATCTGGTCTCTTGCTTCTTCATAGTAATAAAAGAAAGTATAAAGAAAAATTACTATATTCTGAAATGACTTTTTAATTTATTGTGTGACTAGCACTACTTTACAATCTTGGAAAAAAAATCTCAATGTGAAGTTTTACACGGTTACTCAGACCTAGTCCGTCAATACACTTATGCCAACAAGGGTTAACAGCTATGTCTCACAGTTTTGAAGAATTCACTGAGAATATCCTCACAAAGGGTTTGCATGATTTTTTCTATAAAACCAGCAGGCCTGTAAATAGTGCTGTAAATAGGCTCTATGCAGAGAGAGTCTTTCTGGAAAGCCCATAGGATCCTGTATCCCCAGATACATCCTATGCTATAGTGTAGATACAAAATTTCTCATTTGCTAAAAAGTCAAAGCAAGGTTCCTAAAAACTGTCTATAGGTGTCTATGGGATGAATCGAGGTAGAATGGACACTAGGCACCTTCATTTTAGGAGTCTGGCAGTAATCTGATATTTCTAGTTTCAATTATACAGGGCTGATGACCATATTCTTTGGTGTTCAAATTTCAAAGAACTGACTTCCCTAGAGATTAATTTTTGTGAAGACAACACAAACCACACACTTGATATGCAGTGTTTGTTTGTTCGTTTGGGGATTTTTTGGTTTGGTTGAAGTCTGCTGATCAATAATATCAAATGTTGATCAGTGGTTAGTGATTGGCAGGTGTGACGCCACTTATTTCAACATGAAATGGTGGGAAGTATTTAAGTAGGCTAAAGTACTGAAGTAACAAAAGAAACAATTCCTCTAATGTAAAATACAATTGCTGTGGTGTTGTTAAGACATGGAATAGATTCGTGTTCATTTTAAAAAAGGAAGAAAATAAATAAATCTGGCAATTGATGTACTTGGGTTGTTCGAGGTTAAGCAATTCTATGGAGTGAGACTTTGTGCACTGAAATGGAAGAACAGAACACTGATGGGTATGTTAATTCCATAGGTGAAACAGTTTTGATGCCATCATCACTGAAACACAGCTATGCAAATAATTTGGGTTCTTATTCAGGGTCTTTCAGCAGGCATGCAATATTTTTTTCTGCCACCATCATAATCATCACGGTTGGTTAGTTGAAGGACAAGAATTGATATAAGAGTTTCTCACAAGGAAAAGTCACTCCACAGAATTTCAGAAATAATGTGAATCTATTCTCAAATCTGTACATACACAGAAGAATGTTAGAATTTTATACGAAAGAGAAACAGAAATGTGTTTTTTTTCATTTGTATTTTCTGTATGCCAGAAACTTGTAAATTGCAGAATGAAAACATATTGCAAATTAAACTTGAGCTAAAATTGAAGGAAAAGTGTAAAGATCATGAAAAAATCCATCTATGCTGTAAAAAGTGTTTGATAAGACTGAGCTTGTTTTCTTTAGAAGTGCAATTGTGATTTAAAATCATATGTGTTTTGTCATTTTATTAGAGTACAATTAACAGTGTAAGTCAACTCTGTTCAAATCTCATGCTTATTTAAAGTTGGTATCATATACGTAAGCTACAGTCTGGTTTGTCTTTGCTACAATATTCCTTAAAATAGCTGATTCAAACTAGCAATACACTTTTTTATCAGGGAAGGCAAAATTTGAAAGTAGTTACAGAAGGCAAGTGATCCTGATAATTCATAATCAGGAGATTTTTATTATACTCCATTGTTTTACCAACAGAACTATTAATCCATAAAATTATCTTTTTTCCATTGTGTCTCTGTACCTTTTATATTACTGGATGTATGTAAAGAAAATGCCTATCATTTATTGTGTAACTTCAGTCTTAATATTTAATTTAATGAAATAACTGAATATTCAGTTCTTCATATTATGTTTTCAGATCTGTACTGCAGAAAACATGATTATAACCATGCAGTTGGGGCTTAAAATAGTCAGGGCAAAATATGTACTCTGTTTGTTTTAAGTTTTATTTTCAGGATTTTTCCAACTGTAGAAGTTAGTATTAGGATGTCTAGCTAATGACTATTTGAACAATAAATAAATAACAACAAGCAATGATCAGAGACACAATGACAAAGTGGGGAACCCAGATAACCAAAATAAACTAGTCCTACTAGGAAACATAAGGTTCAAGAAGCTTCTTTTCTATTAATTGACAGCAGTACAGAGATTGGACCACTGAAATTATCATCCTCTAGTTTTCCTGTTTCACGCACTTTCCCCACAGCAATAATTCCTGTCTGCTGTCAGAGGATAAAGAGCTGATGGGACGCAACGTGCAGTTTTTTCTGTTAGAATAACTTTTAAGCTGTTTATGTGAGGTATGAGAAATTTGTGGTTCCTATCACTGTTCTCTGGGTATCTTCTTTTTATATCCAACTGCAATCTGATCTTGAAATGTGCATCTATATCTCCAGATGGAAGTGGTTCTAGCTGAGCACCTAGAGACTTCTTTATTTTAAAACATTTACTATTGATTTTAGATACTTTCTGGAATTGGCTAGAGATTCAGAAGAGAGGAATTTAATCATTGCATGAAGCCACCCTTATGGTTTTCTAATTCATAGTTTTAGCTAGAGTTTCAATTTTATTATCTGTGTGTACAGTTTATTCCAAACTTTTACACAAGTGTGGGAAAACTTCCACTTCCCTGAGAGAGAAACTAATGCGTGGACTGCCCTATTGTCAGGGTGGACAAAGCACATTGAAAATACTGGATTCAAGCCTGAACATAAGCAGCAAAACATAGCACAGAAGTATCTTGTAGTTCCAGTTTGGATGAACTGAGTATATTTTTCTCTGACAAAATCTGCCTTAAATATCTGTGAATATTTTAATGAAATTAGCATACAGGGGCTAGAGGTGAGAAGCTGGTCTTCATAAGGCCTGAGAAACATTCTGTCTTTAGACACATGTAGTAAATATTGCACCAAATATGTTACTATAAGTGCAAGGACATAAAAAAGACACCCTCCTACCTGAGAAAAACTGGTACTACTGACCTGAAGACCCAAAGAGATGTTGATCGAATAGAACATAAAAGAAAATATGTTTATTTATTTGTTTTTTAACAATTTAAAAGGTATTTTTAATGTGGTATTTCTTTGTGGATTTGGCTTACGAATGTTAGTGTTACTGCAGATGGTTTAGTACCAGCTATTATATCTATTAGCTACAGTCATACAAACATTTCTTATAATCCAAATCCAAACCCAATCCCAAATCTGTATTACATATAGGACTAGTGTGTGTTAATGATTGCATAGGCTTGCTAGGCCTCTCACAGTACACAACATTCACAGGGCTAAACTAAAATAAGCTATATATTTGACATCTAGAAAATCACAGCTCCAACAAGCCTAAATCAACTTCAACCAAGGCAAACCCAGAAAACTTTCAAAGCACTGCATTGCTAGGTCAGCTCAAAGCTTTTCAACTTTTTCTAATAAAGACAAAATCAGATTATTAAATAGTGTGAAGCAGGAAGAACTTGACAAGATGTAGTAATTCATGACCATATCTTAAAGTAGCAATGCCTCTTTCCTTCATTTTTCTTCCATTTGATTAGGAAGAGAGAGAAGAAAGAAAATTACACAGTTATTTTCCTTTATTTCAATAAAAGCTTGTTAGAGACACTTCTATTCAATCTTTCAATGTGTCTTTATTTCCAGAAAATTGATTGAACCGTAAAAACATCCTACCTGTCTCACATATAAATTGTCTAAATACTTCACCTTAAAAAAAATAACTATGTTACAGCTTCTGATGAGAGTAAGTCAGAGTCTATCAAAAGGTTTATTGAGTAAATTAGATGCTTCTGATGCATGTATGTGGCAACATTTAATGTGAAAGTATAAAGCAAATTCTGGGTCTGATACAGCAATGTAATTAAGCAGAAGTTTAATAATAAACACAAGAGCTATAGAGAGGACATCCATGCTGAAGTCATGTTTTATAAAATCAAAATTCCAAGTAAGCCACACCATCAAATTTTCTAGGTTCTGCTTTACAGTAGCTCTCACATGATCTGACATGATACAGTCAGTCAGTTAGTTGAACTGGACCCAAAATTCAATATATTGTTAATTAAAAAATCTTAGTCTAGATTTCAGCAGTTATCAGGAAAGTCTGTAGATTTTGGTTAATAACTGAAAAAAAACCTCAAAAAACATATAAGAAAGATATGATTGTTGCTATTGGGGTTGGTTTTTTTCCATTGTAGTAATTAAACTTCCTGGTTTTTACTCTGTCCACTTCATTTATATATTGCAATTCACTGGTACCAGTGGATCAACAATTAAAGCTCTGAGGTAGGATTCAACTGTAGAATACATTTGATGAATACGCAGCCCTACCTAAGAGTCAGCAATGAGGGTTTGAGAGCTATACCTTTAGAAAGGTCAGACATTTTAATCCTTGGATTAAATTTGCCATGCTGTAAACTCTTCCCCATGGGATACCGCAGAAGCTTAATGTTCACTAAAGTTCAGAAAACAATCAAAGTTCCTGGAAGAATAATCTTTCAAGAGCTATTAAATACCAAGTCACAGCCTCTGAAAGATCCTCTCAAGCTTCTCAGGTGCTTTGTGCTTGTTCTTTTCCTTGTGTTCTTCTTTGGAACCTGTTGTTGGATATCATTAGAGTCATAGAATCATAGAATGTCCTGAGTTGGAAAGTACCCACAAGGATCATCAAGTCCAACTCCTGTCCCTCCATACGACAACCCCACAGTTGACACCATGTGTCTGAAGGTGTTGACTAGTAGATTCTTGAATACTACCAGGCTTGGGGCTGTGACTACCTTCCTGGGGAGCCTGATCTGGTTCTACACTACCCTCTGGGATGTCTAACCTAAACCTCCCCTGGCACATTTTCCTGCCATTCTGTCGGGTTCTGTCGTTGGTCACCAGAGACAAGAGATTGGCCCCCACCCTTTCTCCTCCCCTTGTGAAGAAGCTGCAGACCATGATGAGATCTCCTCTCAGTCTCCTTTTGTCCAGGCTGAACAAACCAAGTGACTTTAGCCAGTCCTCATATGGCTTCTCCTCCAAACACTTCACCCACTTAGTAGCCCTCTTCTGGACAATCTCCAGTAGCTGAATATGTTTTCTATAGTGTGGTGCCCAGAAATGTACACAGTGCTCCAGGTGAGGCTGCACCAGTGCAGAGTAGAGAGGGACAATCACCTCCCTCGCCCAGCTGGCAATGCTGTGTTTGATGCACTCCAGGACACAGTTGGCCCTCTTGGCTGCCAGGGCACACTGTTTGCTCATGTTCAACTTGCTGTCAACCAGAACCTCCAGACCCCTCTCTGTAGAGCTGCTTTCCAACATCTTGTTCCCCAGTTTGTATGTACAGCCAGGGTTGCTGTGTCCCAAGTGTAAAGTCCAGCACTTGCTCTTGTTGAACTCCATGTGGCTGGTGATTGTCCAATTCTCCAATTTGTCCAGATCCCTCTGCAGGGCCTCTCTGCCCTCAAGAGTGTCAACAGCTCCTCCCAATTTTGTGTCATTGGTGAACTTACTTAGTATTCCCTCAAGTCTTGCATCTAAGGAATTTATGAAGACATTGAAGAGCACTGGCCCTAAGATGGGTCCCTGTGGAACCCCGCTAGTGACTGGTTGGCAGCCCAACATAATCACATTTACTAGAATCCTTTGGGACCGACCCGTCAGCCAACTACTCACCCACTGCATTGTGTGTTTATCCAGCTGTATGCTGGCCATCTTGTCCAGGAGGATACTGTGAGAGACAATATTAAAGGCTTTACTGAAATCCAAGAATATCACATTGACAGGCTTCCCTTGGTCAGCTAGGTGGGTAAGGCAGCCACCAGTCACCCCTTCTCCCATGAGACCCTCTCAGTGAGTATCAAATCTAGAAAGGCAGTTTTCCTGGTCAGTTCGCCTAGTACCTGCACCAAGAAGTTGTCATCCAGATGCTTTAGGAATCTTCTAGGCTTGTTTGTACCAGCTGTGTGATATTCCCAGTTAACATCTGGCAAGTTGAAGTCCCCCATAAGGACGTGAGCAGACCACTTGGAGGCTTCGCTTAATTCCTTAAATAAGAACTCACCAGTGTTGTCATCCTGGCTGGGTGGCCTATAGTAGACACACGTGACAACATCTGCTTTATTTGTCTGTCCTTTAATCCTTACCCAAAGGATCTCAACTTTGTCATTGCCAACTGCCAGTTCCAGGTACTCCAGCCCCTCCACTACATACAGTGCCACTCCCCCACCTCTCCTGCTCTCCCTATCCCTTCTGAATAGCCTGTGTCCATTCATCATGGCACACCAGTCACAGGATTCATCCCACCAAGTTTTCACTAATGCCAATTATATCAAGGCTTCTAGTTTATCTTGCTTTTTCCTCATGCTGCGCACATTAGCGTAGAAGCACTTCAAGTGTGGTTGATTGTGCCCTTCACCTTGTGGCGCGGTCTGAGGAATCACACTGTTGTGCAATCTCCTCGAGCTTTGGTGTGCCATCCCACTGCTCATCATTTACTGGCCTGGCACTGCTCCCTTCCCCCTTCCAATCTAGTTTAAAGCCCTAAAAAACTTAAAACTTTGGTCTGATCTAGTTTGGCTATTATTTTATACTCTTATATAGTTAAAGAATTAAGTTCAGCCAAGGTGGAATTGAGGCAGAAAAATCATGGCTTAGTTAACAGAAAAATCATTATTGTTTAGTTAAACGTGATTTTCAGTAAACCAGTCTAAGGTATAATACATTATGCTAGGGAACAGTCACTCTGATAAGGGAAAAGCATTGCAACTATGATGAGAAAGTTACATTGTTATATGAAGAAAAGTTAACATAATTTGAGAGTTAGATGATAAATTTTTTCCTTAGGATTTTGAATACGTGGCAAGATTTGCTGATTAGCAAGGTTAACTTAGCTGGCCTATCAGCTGCCAATCTATTGCTCTTGTTTAGCCAAGATATATTCACAGTTCTGTAGATGCTCATTCTCTAAAGAAACAGTACTGAACAGTGCCTCAAAAATCTTGGGGTTTTTCTTACAGATTGTAGGGCATTGAGATAAACTTATCTTCACAGCAAGAGTGTCTTGTCATTTTGTGTCAGATTGGCTGCTGTAGTGAATAAAATATGAGAAAACTCTTTGGTTCAAGCATTTCTTGTAAAGACAGAAAACATTTGCCTATTTTCAGCTTTATATCCTTTGTTCTTGGCAGCAGCCTTTCTCCCATAGTCTATTTAATGTCAAATCAGGGAATGCAAAATTTTCTGGATATTGTAAATACCTCGATTAGAGCAAAACACTTGTAGAGAGGATCATATGCTAGCGCTGGATACAGAAACTGATTCAGAATCATTGAGGAGTAAGACGTAACGTTTCATTCAGGATAAGCATTATTCTTTGGACATAGAAAACCAATGGAGATAACTCCAATGTTAAAGCTAGAAAGCAAAACATACATATTATCCATAGAAATATCACTTGTCTCTGTTGTCAACACTGCTAGTGTAAAGCCATTTCACACTATACTAAGGTGTTAAAAGTGTTGCAGAGATTTTGTATCATTTATTTAGGTATAAAAGTATCTTATCCAATGTTACAGTTTGGTATTAACTAACAAGGGTTGTTTTGTTGTTGTGGTTGTTGTTTTTCTTATCCCTCACCCAGTGTTAGTGGGTACATTCTTAAAAGGCAAACAAGTCCTTGTAGAAAAGGCTTGTTATCCAGCAAACTCACTTCTTCTTTGACCTTTCTTTTAGATTAAATATATATAGCCTGGGAACCGATTGTATGTATGAAAAATACACATTCAAATTATGGGTCAGTGCTTGGTCTTCACTGACAGTAATTTGCTGGGCATTTCAGTGTCAGATTTTTGTATGAATTATTCATATGGATCATAGACATACAGAATCTTGTAGTTTGGAAGGGACCTCCACAGGTCATCTTGTCTAGGCTTCTGCTCAGATCTCATCTATTTAGTGCAAGACATTCAGGATATTTTTTGTATCTCCAAGGACAGAGATTACACAGCCTCCTTGGGCAACCTGTTCCAGTGTTTGACCGTCTTCATGATAAAATTTTACTTCCTTATGTTGAGTTTCAATTTCCCGTATTGCAACTCATGTTGTCATTCCCCTCTCCTCCACTTTACACCTCTGAAAGCAGTTGACTTCGTCTTTTCTCCACTCTCCCATTAGGAAGTTACAGACAGCAGTCTCTCGTTGGCTTGGTCTTCTCAACATTGAACAGGGCCAGCTATCTTAGCTTCTCCTCATTTCATGTATCATATGATCCAGCTCCAAGAGCATCTGGATGGTCTTTACTGGACTTGCTTCACTGCATCCACTACTTGTACATGGGTGCCCAAAACTGGATACAGTTTCTGAGTGCAGTCCCACCAATGTCAAGGAGAGGGGTATGAATTACCTTGTTTCAGCTGGCGTCTTCACCTCAAAATGAACCTAGCTTTATTTGTCCACCAGGATCACTAGGACTTTTTCTACAACAGACTTTGTATTTACCTTTGCTGAATTTCATGAGAGTTTTTCAGCCCATTTTTCCAGCCTGTTGAGGTCCCTTCACACAGCAGCCCTCCTGTCCAGTGTATGTTTCTTCACCCAATTTAGTATTTTCCACAGACTCATGGAGGGAGTACTCTGACCACTCTATTCCATCATTCAGATCACTAATAAACAATATATTTGCCTCACTATAGATCCCTGAGGGACACCATGAGTAACTGGCTGCCAGGTGGACTTTGTGCTGCTGATCATTGCCATTTCAGCTCGACAGCCTGGTTAATTTTCTGCTCATGTTATCCTCCAATTATTTAGTCCTTATCTTGTCAATTTCTCTACAAGGTGTATGCGTCAAAAACCTTGCTAAAGATGATTCAGAGGACCAAGTGCACTTCGTGCACATCCTTTTCCCATAAGGAGTTACGAGTTTTCAGCTACATAAAACTTAACTACCATAGCAATCATGGTAGTTATCATTCTTTAAGAACAGTTACAGGTGATGATATGCAATAATCAGTGATTGGAAATGAAAAGGGTTTGAGAATTAATTCAAAGATCAGGGAAAGAGAGGTTTAGCATACACCTAAGATATTTTCCTGGCTCATTTGTAAATGTCACCTAAAAAAAACTACAGCAGATTTCCTCTCATTTTGATACAAATACAAGATGCTGGCTATCAGAAGGTGCTATATTGCTGCCTAAGTCTCAAGCATTTGTCCTTACCTGTCAGAAAATATTGTTTTCTATGTCAAAGCTTTTCAGGAGAGATTAATCGTATTTGCCAATTATAATTTACCAATTACCAATAATTTACCCTAATTTACCAATTCCTAGGAAGGTAATTTGGTTAGATTAGACCTCCTTGTGTAAGAACAAAGAACATAAGTACTTATGTCACACAGATGTAAGGAGTCCACAGCTTGTGTTTATTTCATCAAGAGGTTCAAAAGTTTTCCTATAGATGTGTATTTGAACAGGACTTAAATGAAGATTTTTCTCTGTAGAAGCTGAGAAAAAAACATTTTGGTTCCTAAATAAATTAATAAGTAATCTGTCACTTATCAATTTTTTGCTTTAAGTCTTGCATTAGGAGAGATAGTTAAATCTCAGAAATATTTCAATGGTAACTATACATATGTCAAAAAAAGTAAGAAAATTATGTAAAATTCTGAGACATAATTATCACCTGTCCACTTCCTGTTCATTTTATTTTCAGGGAAATTACCTGATAATGCTTACTTCCCTTTTTCAGTTAACACCTAATCACTTCCTTTTGCCTAACCAGAAATTCATTGGTGCTTATCCACCCAGTGATGCTGACAGAGTCATCTAACCACAACAGAAAAGAACAACCAACATAAAAACTCATTGATAACATTTATATGGGTTCTCATTTGAATTATTTTTCTTAGAAGTATGTTATAGGAAAGGATGGCATATGAAGTAATATGTATATTTAGCATAATTCAGTGGAAATAAAATCATGTCAAGTCTGAGATGCTGCCTACTGAAAAATGTAAAATAGTGTAATGGAAGTTAAGGGCAATTCCAGCCCTTAGGTAACATTTCATAGACAGCACCTGGAGAATCCTCTTCTCCTGTCCTGTTCCAAAAAAATCAGTGCTTTGGGACAAAGTTAGAAGTGGATTAACTCTGGACTTCAAGGGAAGTGGTAGATCTTGAGTACTTGATGTTTCGTGATGATTCCCCTTGCTGCTATACAAGTTATAATCTAGTGCTTCATAAAACCCTTATAAGGATTGGCTTTTTTCCAGATTTGCCAACTATGACTAATAAAGCAACACATTTACATGTACTTAGCCCACAGGGGTTTGAGGATTAATCCCTTATAAAGATGTCTGGCCCCCAAGTGTAAAGAAAATTATTCTAGCAGGAGCAAGTTCCCCTCAAGGTGAAACACAGACTACAACTAAAAAGAGATTTGAGAGGAAAGAAAGACAACAATTCTCTGTCTAGTCAACTCCTGCCAAAATAGGATGACATGGAAGATGTTTAAGGAGTGTTAGTCTCTTGAAAGCTTGTTTGTTTCTTTTCCAAGGATAAGACTTGGCATTATGATACATATCCTGTAGTCCTACAACTGTCTGTTGAAATCACGTTGACAGAAATATTATACATTTAGTATAAGTATGGTAAAAAGTTTCATTATACACAAAACAATGCTTTTAAAAGTGTTTCATGTTATCAGACATTTCAGCATCAAAGTAAGCAGTTCTTTTAAGTTAAAAAAAAAATCTGGGTGTATTAGCAGTTAATAAGTAAAAGATGGCATTCAGATCTATCTCTAAAAGCCATGTTATAGTTGTATTCTAATGAGTGCATTACAATGTATGCCCAAATGCAGCAACTGGGATTCTCAAAATAGTTTTTAAGCTGTTATCTATGGTATAAAAATGCCTTTTGAGCATCAGGGAAATAGAGAAAAAAAATCTTACAAGGATAAAGTCAATTGTCCAAGATTTGACAACAGATTAGAATTTTGATATGTTGCTGGGCCTGAAATAGTGACATAACAGCAAAATTGTTTGGAAAAATTTGTATTCTTTGGGCTTATGTATGCTCATAACTGGCAAATGAGCACCTATCTTTGTCTAAGGAGGTTTGCAATGCAGAAAACAGGCTTTTGGAAGTTTAAGCACCCTGAGAAGATTGATTTATCAGGTATGATATAAGCTTGACTAATTCCCTTGAGTTTTGTGCTCCAGTGTCAACTTTGTTTACTGTGTATTATTGCAGTGCTCAGGATACTTACCCCAGAAGTAAACAAAATGCACAGTTCTTCCCTTATTCTAATTTGATTTGAAATAACAATTTTGTCATCCTGAAAATGTATACTAAACACTCGCCTGCTGACTATTATAAAAGAATACACATTCCATTCCTGACCTCAGTTGTGGGCCACTGTGCAGACAGAGCAAACTCAGAACAAGATTATTCAATGCCAGAATGAGGCTCAATGGAGTTGCAAACAGACATACAGGCATCTAGTAAGGAAAATGGAAGTATCAGTGCCATCCTTGATTTATTTATTGACTGACTTAAGATTAAGATACTTAAACAGTGCAAGAAACAAAGCCTCTGAACTTAGCATTCACAGACAGGGTGATCTAAATCCAAGGCTACAGTCAGTCATCCATGTTGTGGTCTTCTGTACTGAATCTGTGGATTCTGGACATGTGGTGTCTAACAGCTCAGTTTGAACTAGAGGAGAGGGGAAATCAATAAATATATTTCCAGAGCATAATATAGATAATTTGTAAGCCAAGATGTCTTGTTTTGACCTTATAGAAGCTGTGATGCAGTAGGGTAATTAGATGGCTGCTTAGATTAATAATATGAGTATTGCTATGCTATTCCCATCCATGAAAGCATTCATTTGTTTAGAAGCAGGTACGTGTTATTTTTAACTCCTAGGTCCTCAAATAATATATTTTAAATTCCTGTGATAAGGTAAAATTCCCATTTTAATGTGTCTATCATAATGAGGATTGAAAAGAAGATAAACAGTCACCTGCTCAAAGGGACAGGCTTCACATAGAAAGCTCAAGGAAATGAGAAATAATAGTTAAGTCAAAAATTTCCTTTAAGCTCTCAGTCTCCAAATTTGGCAAAAATGTTAAATCCAAACAGTTTCTGACCTAGCAGACTTTGACACATCTTTAGCCAGATATTATATATCATTCTAGTGTATCCTCATATTCTGGAAGGCAGGGGCAAGATTTCCATCTTATCTAACACTGGTTGTTGGCCTTGTTGACATCTACCCTAGGAAGTGTTTGTTTGCCTTTTTGTGATTTTTTGTTTCTTCATTTTTAATCTATTGACTCTGGAATTTAGACAAATAGATTAGAAGTTAAATCAACATGCTAGATTTTTAAATGTAGTGGGATAAATTCTGCCACAATATTACTGCAATTGCAGTCACATCACTTCCTGTCCCAAATCTGTTTCCCAGTGTGATCCTGTATCACTCTCCTTGTGAAGAGCTATTCACTTCCAAATTATTACCAAAAAAGAAGATACATCTCAAAAAGAACATCTTAAGAATATGTTCCATTTTACTTTCAATTTAGACTATGTTGGTCTGAAAATAAATTTCTTATCCTAAGGGATCAGTTCTAAAATCCCTGACATGAGTGTGTACCCAAAACAATTTTAGGCATATACTTGGGCATACACAGACGACACTCTGTGGGTCTTCTTTCCCACATAGGCAAAGTTGAAGCTCCCGTCCCAAATGGAAATTCCAATATCATAGGCTGTTAGACTGTTAGGGTGAGCCATGACCTTGTCCATGAAAGAATTAATTAAAAGGTAGGTCCAGGTCTTGTGCTGTTGAAGTGGAGTACCCCTGGCTAACAAAGTCCCACCCAGCCACTCAACATCTCCCCCACCCCTTTCAGTGGGATCTGGTGGGCTGAAGATAGGAAGAATGGGAGTGAAAAAGTTCTTCAGTTGAGATAAAGAGAAGGACATCAGTTACCAATTACCGTCATGGGCAAAACAGACTCAACTTGGGGAAAATTAATTTATTGCCACTTAAAATAAAGATTTAATTACTCATTCTGGTAGTGTGAAGCAAAAAGTCAAACACTAAAACAGCAGCTTTCCTCTGCCCTTTTCCAGTCTCAACTTCACACCTTCATTTCTGTTCTCTTGGAGAAAGATCAGAGTTTTTTTCTCACACTTTTTTTCCTTCACGCTTCACACTGCTGTGTAGCATTTTGCTATTTTTTAAAATACTTTTTCCATGAGATGCCACCAGCACGGCTGGGTGGGTTGGAGCCAGCTGGAACCAGCTGTGTCCGTGACAAGGCAGTCCTGGCCTCTCCTCACAGAGGATCCTGCAGCTCCCAAATGACACCACCTGGGCACCTGCACCAAATAAACTTGTTTTCTGTCTTCAGATCTTGACCACTTCGTCAGTTGTCTGTTTGTTTAGCGGTATAGTGGAAGAAATAGGAGATAGCCCATCACTAAGGTCGGACCCCATTAGTGGCGATACATCTCAAATATTCACAGCAATCACTAACAAACTTGCGAGAAAAGGTTTAAAAATAACTGTTTGGCTATCAGCTTTGGTTGAGTTAAATTTGTGCTGTGAAATGTAAGCAAGTGAAATAATGAAATATAGTAAGAATAAAATGCTCTAGGGCAGATAGTTAAAGGAAAGATGCCAGCAGGAAAAACAAAACAAAACAAAACAAAAAAACTTGACAGAAAAGCTCTGTTTTCCTCAGCTTTCACTCCTTTTTTTTTCTCTTTACCCAGTGACAAAGATAACACTCCTGCCAAATCATCTAACCACTGCCTCTTTGAATTGTGATATCTGTCAGCAGACAGCTCATTTCAAAATCATCTACATATCTAATAATTTCTGTATCAGGCAAAGGTAGTACTTGAAAATATTACAGGATTTAAGACACGAACTATTTTGAGATCCTAAATCTCTGAATGTATAAGCAGAAATATTAATGTAACAAACAATATGAAGCTTTATTCTCTACACACTTTCATTAAAAGGTTTATTCTGAATTCGATTTATATTGAGGTCTTTTGAGACCTCCATGGTAATAATGGACTTGACAGAAATACATAATGAGAGCATAATAAATCCAGTTAGTCCTTAGTGTTTTACCCCAGAATAAACTGTGTTGCTGGTCTGGTTATGTGTCACTGAAGCTGGAGAATTAACCACTGCCTTCATTTAAGATGGCATAAAGGGGTCCCTAAATGCATATGTGATACTAGACTGCAGAAGATCAAGGGCCTTCAACCTAAGCGTATAAATAATCAGCTACTCCAAATGAAAGTATTTATTTCTAATCACCCTTTATGTTTCTGAGTTAGAGAATACAGACACCATGGAAAGAGACAGAGACAGCTGCCAGGCCACACATACCCGTGGATACAGACTGTTAAAATGACTATGAAAAAAGTATTTGCTGAGTTTGGTTTATTCCCCTTGGGTTCAGGGGAACAGTGGTTAACATTTTTACACTGTTAGCAAAGAGGCAACTTCCCTTATTTTTAATTTTACTGTGAACTGTGATCTGAACAGGTAAAAGAAAAGGTATGTGTGGAGAAATAAAGCCTAAAGGAGAATGAACTATTTGAGGATTTTGAAGCCAGATTCTGTTTTATTTAAAATCATTATTACCTTATTTGCTAAGTTATCTCTTGGGTTTTTATGACTAAATCATAAACCATGGTGTTACTCAGCTGAAATGAAGATGATAAAACCTAGCTTATAATAATTTTTATAAAAGCTTACTCTATAAGTAAATCCTTCCCATTTTGCCTAGATTAAGTTTGAATGTAATACATTTCCTTCTCTGCTAAACACAAATTTTCTTCCTCACCTACAGAAGAATGTTTTCATGAATTTTGTGAGTTAACATAGGTTCACTGGACAGCATCTCGGCCACGAGAAGACCACTAGCATGTTATTAGGTGCTGTGATGCAATGTTAAAAGATTTGTGATGGAAGCAATATTCAAAGGGGACACAAAATGTGTTTTCTGTCTCAGAACTATTTCTGCACCAAATTCATTTTATTTGTTTAAAAGATAGCAAAATATTATTTTAAAATCTTATCTTACACTGAAATAAGATAGGAAATGCATCTTGTTTACTTGCCAGTGCATTTCCTGAAAGGGAGCAAAAATATCTCTCTCTCTCTTGCCTCTTTAATTATCATGTTCAAGATCCAGTGAAATTCTTTGCATTGTTGACTACGTGTTTGTTTCTATTCCCAAGGGAAAATATATCTTTCAGAAATGATTAAGAGACACTATTGTTTTCAGAAGCCCACATTATTTCTGATTTTGAAGCATATGTGTCATATTTTGATGCATCTTGTCAGGTTCAATCAATCAATTTGATCCATGCAAGACATGATCCAATTTCACATGATCAGAATTACTTCATTTGACATACCCCCATGTGACATTTAAGGTCAAATTAAAAACAAACAAACAGAAACTTTGCGCTGTATTAAAAGATTTTTAGAAAAAAATAACTACCTTCTTAAAGCAAAGTGAGGTATTTCAGATGTGAAACACTGGCATTTTAACTATTTGTGGTATTTTGATGGCCAAGTACTGTAAATTGAACCAACAGTGTAACTCAACACAGAGCTGGAACCTCAAGAGTCTAAGAAAATTTGTTTTGGGTTGATAATTCATCTATAAAGACTAGTAAAGAAACCTGATATGGAGAATAAGAAAATGTTTTCTCTTCTTTTTGTGAAGGCTGGGGAGATAAAGTACTAAAGCGTAGACTACATGCTGTTATTATTCCAAAAGTGTTCTCTATTTTTAAATATACGTTTTCATGGAAAATGGGTCACAGATAAGAAAGGCAACTGATTTATTCTTATTTTCTTATAAAAAAAAGTCCCAACTACTTATGGAATACAAATAAAGATGGGGTTTTATGTATCAATCTACCCAGTTGGTATCTGATTTATGGCAAATAAACAAATAAAAAATGAAAAAAACCCACTTATACATTTAAAGAGTTAAAATTAAAGGTAATCTTTCTTGCTTGGGTTATAGCAGATTTTGTTTGTTTCATATCTATGTGATTCGCTTAAATTCATGTGAACATTTTTCTGTGAATGAACTTAAAATCAGTATCCTTCATCTGTACCAAAATCTAGGAATTCACTTTCAGGTATGACATGTGCTAGACTAATTTTTTTATACTAAAATGTTTATGGAATACTCAATGTCTCAAATTCTTGTTGAATAAACTTTATCAATGTGCTTTTATGAAGTTCTTTATCAGATGAAACTAAAGATAGTGTTGGAATTTACTCTGTGCTGCTGAGAAACGTGGACACTTGTTTTGCTTGAACTATCCCTCACTGACCTATCTTGTCTTTTGCATATCTAGATTGTGACAGAAATGTAGCAATTAGGAAATAAGGAATTTTTCAGTCAGAAATGAATCCAGGCCTAACATAAACATCCAGTAGTCTAGGATGTTGGAGCAGGTATTCACTGTAGCCTTGTGAAGGATCCACACCAGAGTATATGGATATTCCTGAAGGAACTGCACCCATTGGAGAGCCTATGCTAGGGCACAGGAAAAGTGTGAGAAGGAAGGAGCAGGGGAGAAAACCCCTTAATTACTGCCCATAACCCCACATTCCCCATCCCTTCTGCGCTGCTTGCAGGGGATGAAGGGTAGAGGAGTCTGGAGTGAAGCTGAGCCTGGGAAAGGTGGGTTGGAAAGTTGCTGTTTTCATGTTTGTTTCTGTTTCTCACTACCCAAATTAGTAATTAATTTTTATTTTAATTGCAAATAAAGTTAATTTTCTACAAGTTCAGTCTGTATTGCCTGTGAGGGTAATTGGTAAATGATACCCCTGAATTTATCTTGGCCCATGAGCTCATCCCATTTTTTTTCCCTGTCCCAGAGGAAAAGTGAGTGAGCATCTAGGCTAGTGTTTAGCTGTTTGCTAAGGCAAACCAGCCACAGATACCCACAGGTTTTTTGTTAACGTATGACAAAAGAAACATAAGTAGGTATAAAAGGTAACTCTTTCCTTTTCCAGTGGTAGAGGTTTTGTGCATGAATGCACCATGAAAAAGAAAGAAGGCGAAAGGACCACCTCATGGTATTTGCACATTTGCAAGGATAAACATTAACCTGAGGAATAAAAAGATCAAATTTAAACACTTGTATAAAACCATCCTAAACCGTAATGGAGATGTATATCTGGAAAGGTTTAAAAAAAAAACAACAGCTCTCCAAAGAGAGGCACTCACTACCTTTGGAATTAACAACATTAGTTTTACAACTCAACTTGTCTGTGCTTCTCTGTATAGGCCCAGATTTCAAGGTATGAGAATTTTAATTCTGTTCTGTTCTATTCTATTCTATTCTATTCTATTCTATTCTATTCTATTCTATTCTATTCTATCCTATCCTATCCTATCCTATCCTATGTTATATTTATTATATTATAATAAGGATGTGGTACTGCCATAAATGTATATAAACTTTAACATACCTAACATATATTAAATATTTTAGATGTGAAACAAATCTCATGTCATGTAAAACCAGTTTAATCAGTGGAGAATGCATTCGGCTGCTAGAACACTTTATCCATCGAAAATTAGTACATAAAAATAAAATCTTGCACCAGTCAGACTGTCATAATTTTATGACCCAGTCCATCCTGCATGGGACTGTATCAAAACAGTAATGACATTACAATAAAATAATATTCATAATTAAAATAGAAAAACATTTAATTTCAAAATCCATTGCTAAATGTAAACGTCACATTCCTTTTTCCTCCAAAATGCCATTTTCCAAATGTGATTCATATTTATTTATTGCTTTAGTTACATAATTCAACCCCAGAATAATTATTAAAAAGTAGGTTGTGCCTCATCCAGGCTCCTAATGCACAGTTTGAGTAGACTATTATATGTCCTAAAGGTGTATATATCACAAGGAGGTGTACATATTTATATACTGAGAGAAAAACAGAGAGCTATTCTCATATTTACAGAATACAGGAAATTAATGCTGTGATTTTTACTTTGGGAATAATTAAATTTGCTTCTGTTAAAGGCTTGTTGAGAATATGAGGTTTGTTTTTTATCTCCTGCTAGCTGAGGTCCCTTCTGCAACATGACAGTGTTTTTACCACTGTAGTCTGAAACAAATTGAGGTCAGTATACATTTTCTCATGGCTTTACTCTCAGATTTCTTCCATGAACTGCAGAAGGTTTCAATTTACTGAAGCACTGTAGTAGGTAAGATCCAATCAAAGTAAAAGCAGAATCAATAAATGCTAACCTCAGAGGGCTAAATAGTAGTGACATCAGTCAGGGGAAAAAGTTGTTTGCAGGTCCAAAATGCTATTGTTCTGTACCCAGAAGAAAATGGAAATACAACTATATGGTTTTATGTTACTTGTTTACTGAGCTGTATTTAACATGTTTGACGAAAATTAAGATCGATTTTCGATCTATTATAGGAATGTACCCATGTGTTTTGGCAAACATTCCAAAATTATAGGCAATTCATGGAAGCCAGTTGGATACCAATCCAAATTCTGCTCATCTCTGTAATATATATCCCTTTGCCTTATGTCCTAACATTTAATGCTTGATGTGAATGAATAATAAATTTTTAAACACTATGGTAAATAGAACATGCATAAAATATTCACAAAATCAGTTATGTATTGAATTGGCTCCATGAGTTTGGTAAAAAATAATTTTACACTGAAAAAACTCACTTGCCTGTTATAATCTCTTCTTTTAGTAAACAAAATAATTGTATAATCATATATAAATATTTGAAAAAAAAATCCTAAATAGTTTTTGTGTCCGCCTTATTATACAGAATATATGTTTCATCTGTAGTTATAGATAGTTGTGTGTGTGTTCATCTACACTTTTAAACTTGCTTTTAAAGGAAATTAGATTTTATTTTTTAGCTGAGTATCAGTGAAACTGCAGTATTCTCAGTGCAGCTCTGTTGTGTCAGCATTCATATAAATTATTTTCTCACTCTTCAGGAATTTTTGTAAATCAGCATTAACTGTGATTTGCCTTTTCAGTCCCCATCAATTATAAAAAATATTTTCTTTATCAAAGGTAAAAACTAGTTTCATACATTCACTGTCCTTCATTTTTGGAGAACAGACAATACATAATTTGACTGATTGATTTTCACTATAAAATAAAAATCAGATTTTTTTTTTTTTTTTAGGATATAGCTGTCCTATAAGATGGTTTTTCAGCATTTATGGTTTTGTACAGTTTTTTTAAAAAATAGTAACTTAGTTCTGTACAAGGAAATTTTGTGGCATGCTATGTTCATTCATTTGTATTTTTATTTAAAACTGGAATCTAATTACAAACCAATAACAAAATATAAATAATCCAACACAGTATCAGAGGTCATAAATGACCAGTATATCACTTCAATCACAGTAACTGATAAGATGCATGTTTTTTTCTCCAAGATTATCTTGTTCCTTTTAAAGAGTTAATTTGTCAAAAATGCTGCCTGAAAAGGCTGAGAAGGTCCTGCCCAAAAATGTCTTTCACTGTGCCTGCTCAGAAAAATCATTGAACAAAGTGGTTTCTGTCAGGTACTATGTGAATATACAGTGATATCCTGACTTTCTTTGGAGCCTGCTTTTGGGTGCAGATTACAAGAACGAAAAGCCCTTTGAAAAATCTAGCATCTGGCCATACTGGATCAGACCAATGATTCATCAGGCTCAATACATTGTTTTTATATTGGTGAGTAGCAGTTGTCTTCAGAAGAACATAAATTCAGGGCAGGAATATAGTGAGATTTCTGAAATAATATCTGAAATGTATTGTTCCAATTAGTCTGGTTAAGAAATGCAATATCTGACTCATGGAAATCTGTGCTTTGATAATAATAAATATGAACATAATAAAAATATGAACAACTCTTCTGAGAAAGTGGCAATAGGCATGTATATGAGTAAACACAAGTTAAAACTTTTGGTGAAATAAATATCTACCTCTCAACCATGAGTACTAAAAAAATGTTAATTTGGGGAATACCCATTAGAATATCATTGCATTGATATTATCAGAGTATTGGTCAATGAAGATTTGCGATAGAAGTAAAATAACAACTGTACATTTGCTTTCTTTTTCTTCTTGATATCTAGCTAAACCATAAAAATAATGTTCATAAATGATATATATATTTATATATCATAATAAGATAATTCTGACTTATTTCCTAAAAAAAAAAGCATATTTTATAGCTCAGGACATTTGAAACATTTTTTGTCTTATTTATTAATATTGATTATAAAACCATTTAAATAGGAGACTGGATGTTATTGTAAAAGGTCACTCAGTCGCCCTTTACTGAAGAAGGACGAAACATAACTGAACTATAGATATAACCAGAGATAAATATCTATTTAGTTGTTTAAAAATGTATTCTATAATATTTTTGTTAATGTGTTCGCACAGTTCACCACCTCTACTATAAAGAAAATTTTGCTTAATATTTAACATAAAAATTTTCTTTTAGCCAACATAATGAGGAGACATGGTTATTATCCTTTTCATGGTAGTCTTTTGAATCTGCTAAATAAACCAAAACCAGTGTCTTTGACCTTTCCTTCTTAGCTATGTTTTCAAATTTGCTTGCCATTCTTGCCTGCTGTCTCCTATTTTGACTGTAATTTTCTTTCAAAATGGGTCCAGATGAGACTGAAACTTGGGACAGAAAAATTACAACCTGCATTTAAAGCATATGGCTTCCTAAATGACATTTTTCTTCTTCGTAAAGAGAATCACTTCTCTCCTATCACTGATGGTTAATCTGTGGATCACTGTGGCCTCCATCTTTCGAGACGTGATCTTGCTTAACTGTTTATTCTGCACTTTGTATTAGTGAATTTTACATAACTGAACTGTAACACTGTACTAGTGTTAGGCACTGTTTTTCTTGTGATTTAAAAAACACCTTTATTTTGTCAACTTTAAAATACCATCACCTAATGTGTTTGCAACCCCTCTAACTCAATTTAATCAAATTTGTTGATGTTGTCAACAATTTTTAGAATATGCTCTGTATTCTGCCAGATAACTCAATAAAAGTATTGAAGAAAACTGGGTCCAGACCAGAAACCTTACATACTAACCAATCAGAAAATTGACACCTACTCATTCAGTATGATTTTCCATCAGTTGTGTATCTGTCTCTGAGGATTTAATCTAGCTATATTTTCCTGCTTTGATTTTAAGAATGTCATCTTAGACAATACAGAATTATTTAAAGAGCAATACATAATTATTTCCATTGTTCCAATGTTATCTGTTGGGCAAGTTATCCTGTCAAAAATATTTGATAATTATGTCCTAATTTGTTAATGAGATGCAAATTCTTTATAATTGCATACTGAAAATCAATTACTAACATAAAAGACACTGCAAGTAAAGACTTATGTATTCACAGTAATAATTCTTGTCTGCCTTTGTCTTGTCAGTGTCAGTAAAATATTGATAACTTCCAGCAGCAAAATGCAGACTTAATTTTGCAAGCACAGACCAGGCAGCTAGCTCAGTGAACCACTTTTGTATGTTAAAATTCTACTTTTTTTTTTTTTCTTTTTTTTCTTTTCTTCAAGCTGCTCACGCTTCCTATAGTCCTATATTAGGAATCCACAGAGTGTAGGTAATGTTTATTCTGTGCATGTAAATTGTGTTGGCTAGGTCAAACATGTTTAGCCAGTTCTATATACGAAAATGTACTCTGGACTGAGAAAAAGTGCATCAAGTTGCTGTAAGGAAAGGACCAAACAGAAATTTATACTGCAGTGTTTTTTAACCCTATTCAACCATTTTACTACATGTACAGAGAGAAAAAACATTTAAAAGTCAAAACTTCAACTGTGTTCAATGATGCACAAGCAAACAGGTACTGCATGTGTGCATCTTCTCTCTGTCTTTCTGAAATAACCTTCTTAAATAAAAATGTTAAATTAATTTGTGCTATGAAACATGGCAAAGATCAGAATGATTTGTGCTGAGATTTGTGATTTGTGCTGTATTGGAGAGCTAAAGCAACCTTGATCCTAAAATAAGAACTAGTAAGATTCTCTCATTATTAGAATAATAATAATTTTCTTCCCACTTAATGCATTTGTTTCCTAATTTGACCTGTACAGTTTCAGTCTTCAAGGTTAGGAGGGACAGTCACATTATCTGCTTATGTAATATGACATTATACAATAGAAATACTACATCCCATTCCACAAGCATAAGGACTTACAGAAACTCAGGATACTATTATTTAAATGTAAGTCATATTTGGTACAAAAGACCATTTTAAAGAGTTGTTAGAATAAAAATCAGAAGACACAATTCATCTCTACCTTTGTACATATCAAAGATATGATGTAGTCCAAAATAAAAGATGGTTCTTGTTGCTGTACACAAAACATTATTTCCTGTTTAAAAAGATAAAACCTATGTTTTCCCCATTGTGCAAAAAGCCTAGGTAAAATGTTAGCCTGAGAGAAAAGATGGTGTATGTATCAAGTATAAAACTGTATAGAGCAGGGGTGTCAAACTCGTTTTCACCGAGGGCCACATCATCCTCACGGTTGTTACCTTCAAAGGGCTGAATGCAATTTTAGGACTGTACAAATTACATTGGGCCCTTTGAAGGCAATCATGAGGCTGATGTGGCCCCGATGAAATTGAGTTTGACACCCCTGCTATAGAGTGTTGAGTTTGGTTTGGTTTGTTTTTAATAGGTTTTCTTAACAGTAGTTTGTTTAAATATAAAAATTCTAGGAATAAAATATGTTCAGGTGTTGGAAACATTATCTGAAAATAAAGCAAATGTTGTTCAGTCAAATTGCACTCTTTTTCAAGGAAATGGGCAGGGAGGGAAGATTTTGCAAGCATACATATATTTCTGCAGCCATAAAGCCATTAGTGTCTTCCATTCTCTTTGCTGCAATTGTGCTTCAGATTGTGCTGCAAGCATGCCATGACAAGGGTACCTGAGGGTATAATCACTGTTATATACAGGGTTTCTGTTAGTGAGGAGGCTTGCATCTGAGATGCAAAACTGGTAAATCAGAGAAGGCTTTGTGGAATGTAAACAATCAAACATAAAGCTAGTCAAAGCACATTGTTGAAAAAATTGGGTATGTCTGCTCAAGACTCTACTTAGCACAGATTAGTTTTTATCATGGTGCAATTCATTAGGCATGATTAATTTTTTTTTTTTTTACAATAGAACCACAAACACACAGTCATAAAAAATGAGATGTTGCATTGTAGCTGGAATATCAGCTAAGTCTGTTTGCAGTTCTATTAAAAAGGTTTTTTTCAGAAGTTTATAATAAAAATTGACTCTGGGGTTAAACCTGGAATCAATGGCATCTTGTTTCAGTATAATTAAAATAAATCAGTTAATTTCTTTTTGATTAATGCCAGATATTTGTTCTGCAATATCTGAAATAGTGGCAAATTAAATGTCTGTTACATCTGAATAAAGCAAATTGTAAAGCATAAAAACAGTACTTCCAAGGGCTGTGGATGCATAGTGCTTACGGCATCTTGCTACAGATCTACAGTTGTTAGTTTCATCCTCGCTCTGGATTTGGGTCAAAACTGCACTTACTATATCTATCTATAGGGGGTAAAAGGCTTAGTTAAAAAAAGAAAAATCTAAATGTAATGCTGATACTATCACATTATCTTATATTGTTGACTTCAGGTTCCTCTGTGCATTGACTGTGACAGGCCAGGGATTGTGTCCTGAACTCCTAGTGCTCCAAGACATGAACTTCTTATTAACTAGGAAGTCCAGAGAGCACTGAAATTCCCATCTGACAATGTGCCTCTTCTACAAGTAATTCTCTTAGTGATTTAACCTTACTCCTGGCTGACAAGCAAGTTACTTCAGTTTATCTACCAAGAACCTCTTCTGTCTAATTAGATGAGTAGCCGCTATTTCCCTAAGAGGAAAAGCATTTGGAAGTTTATTCTTCCTCTTATTCAAGGTACATTCAAAGACTGTCCCAGACAGTCATTATATTGCATTCCTTGAAATTAGCTGTTGAAAAACTATTCTACAGGTAGTTGTATTTTCTCTAGTTCAGGTAGGGAATTTATTCATTCATCATTGTCATGCCTCGTTTTCAGAAAATAAAGGTGGCCACACTGTACCAGATCAGAATTTTGTCTCCAAAAATAGCCATAAAAAGATACCTGGACGATGATAGGAATAGAGCAAACATATATGACATTTCTCCCTAATACTTCCCCAACGTCTTGCTAATGCAGCCTAGCAGGCACTTAGTTTCTGTTGTTGGAGAAGCACACTGCTGACTTGAGTTCAACTTGTCTCAAACAAAAGATTTGTTTCTTTTCTGTAAACCTACTTTCTAACCAGTCAGCTTCCAGCCTGTACTGTTGCATGGTGTTATTTCATCCAATATACAGGTCCATTGAAACTGAAAATATTTTTGTTTATCCATTCCTCTAGTCTTTTGAAAGCCTTGTCAATGGCAGCCAGTCCTTCAGCATATCAGCTCTTCTCCTGTCTAGAGACATGCCAAAAGTGAATTCTTCCTTATCATGCAAACCATTAATGAGGATTTTGAAGAGTATTGACCTCAGCAGCAACCACAAGGAATAACTCAGGCTGACGTATAATATCTGGCTAACAACTGCATTTTGAACTGCTGACAACAGCTCTTTCAGCATGGCAATTTAGTCAATTTTTCACCCAGCTTGTCATTGCATGTATACAGATCATTTCTTTCCAACACATCTATGAGAAGGCATACTATGGGAGCAACACCACATAAAAATGTTGGTAACATTAGGGCAGCCACTTCTATTCCCTTGCCCACCAAGCTGGTCTTCTCATTACAGAGAACAATTTGATCAGGCATGATACAATGTCAGTAAATGGTTATTCTCAGTCATCTTCTTGTCCTGCATGTGCCTTGATGTGGCTTACAGGAGGTATGACTTTATAACCTTCAACTGAATTAGGTTAGGAACACCAGTCTGCAGCTCCCTGAATCCTTCTTTCTTGCTTGCCTTGAAGATGAGTGTGATATTTGGGTTTGGTTTGTGGGTTTTGTTTTTTTGTTTTTTTTTTTGGGGGGGTGAGAGTCACCAGAAACCTTCCCTAACTGTCTCAGCTTTCCAAAGATGGTGGAGGGTGGTTTTGCAATATTATCAGCCATATCACTAAGTACCTTTGGATTATGGAATGTGTGTATTATTAATGGAAGATAAAAGACAGAAGAGAATTTGCTAATATGTAATAGCTATACTGATTTTTATTTCTAAGTTAAAAACAAAACAAAAAACCCCAAAACCAAGTGTAACAGTTAGTTTTTTTCTTTTTGTTAAGGATGTTCTCTACTTGACGATTACTTTACAGCTTGATAAAGCAAATGTAACAATATATTTTAATTTTAAAATGTCTTCATTTGGATGATTTTTTTCATTATTATCTTCAATGAGTAGGAACTATTTAATCTTATAAACAGCTTGTGCTAGAAAATGTATTATGTCTGTTGTGTCAATAAGAAAAGTAAGGCTCAAGGAACTAAAAAAATGAGACCTATGTCACTCAGTCAATTAACTGCTAATGTAGCCAGGAGCTGACTCTTAACTTGCAATGCTCAGCTGTTACAAAATTATTTACTACCACCATCCCAAGAAACAATTATACTGTAATGTAATTGTTTGCAATACTTCCCAGTCTTTAATCTAACAAGTTTGCTATCTGTTTAAATAATACTTTCCTCTTCTATCATCTTTATTTTAATTTTTTTCCATGTACTTCAGAATTCTGCGTATATTAACTTAATAAACACGTAAAGAGTATTAATGGTTTTCTGTTTAATTCTTTTTACAAGATAGATAGTAAAAGCTAACATGTGCTTCCATGTAAATTGTGTGCATGGACTAATACAGGCTTTCTCACACTATGGTATTTTCCCCTATTTTCATATATTAAGTGCCACTTGGTAATTTGCATGTATACAATCTTAGCAAGGCAATACTCTATATCTCTTAGTAACTGCATACTTGGAAAGAAATTATTGCTTAAAATATTTGTCACTTGTCCTCTTTCTTTAGATTAGTTTCCTAATTAAATATCTCAACTTATAGTTACACAAACTTAAAGTAATATCATACATACCAGGTTTACATCCAATGTTGAGGTGGAATTCTGGCGAGCAGAACCACGGATTTGTTCAGACATAGCCATGGCAAAATAGAGTTGGTTTGCATTTTGAAGTACAGTCACATTGTAGACCTAGTGCTGTTTGGTCACCTGGGAACCATCTAGGTGAAGTCTGCCGACTATAGTTAGGTGTCTTGAATTAAATTATGAGTCTCTAGGGAATGTTAACGCATTACTATTGTTTGCTTGGGAAAAACGAACAAACAACAATTTTTCTCAACTAGTTTTTAAACTATCCTGGTTACACTGAAGTTAAGATTTTGTTATTATGTATTTAATTAAAAGACATTACTTTAAGTTTACTTGCAAATATTTTGGTTCTTCATTCACTTAATTGGCATTATTAGAGTTCAGATGGGTTGGCAATTGTTTTCACTGTGCCTAAAAGAATGACTTGTATGCATTCAGACTGGAAAGTTATTTTTATAGAAATTTCTTTATGAATAAACATGATGGAAGTTTAGAGCAATAAATGCCTATTTCTGGTCTGACTTCTTGACATTGCTGCATGCTATTAATGGTGGTTATGAGCTTATTCCGTAATGCATTTCTAATTTTTCCTCTGCACGGGGAATGAAACTAGAAACTATCTACTATGCCATCCACAATTTGGGTCCATAAACAGAACAGAATGTAACAACAACAAAAAAGAAGCTGTAAGTAATGCTTTCCCTTCCCCCATACAAATGTCACTGTTCGTGGTCAGCTACCTGGATATATTAATATTCTGCAGCTGGTTTCTGTCTCTGAGCAAAATGTCTGTCAAGTGAGTAGAGGGACGGTTAGTTATAGGCTCTTAACCAGCTGGATGTTGATTTCATTTGAATAGCATTAGAAAATGATAAAAATTGTCCTTGTTGTTCTGTACTATGTCCATTCAGTTTAGATTGATTTACATTTCCTCAGGATTTCCATAATTTTGGCTTTTCTATGGTAGAAACGTCACCTTTTTTGAGACAGGTTTGTTTTTTTCTTTTTAAATAATAATAGCTACAGTTGCCCCAAAGGCACCTGCATAAGTGAGTATTACACCTAATTAGCCATTAAGCAGGAAACAAGCGTTTAATTAGATGACTCCATAAACACTTTATTGCCTGAAACTCGCACAGAAAACATGCCATGAACATATGTAAACCACAGCTTACGCAAAGAGATAATATAGACCACAAGAGATGGTGGGACATTTTGTTTTAACCCTCACGACTTCCTCTAGAAGGACACATAGTCAATCCAGATGTAATGCAGGGGTGGGATTCATGTAAGTTAAGACACCTAGGTTGTGTCAATTAAAATACAGCATAGATGTCTATGTATGAATTGGATGTCTGGACTCTTACTGTTATGAATGGTGATTTAGTAAAAACCAACCAACCAACCAAACGCACCAGCATGTAGAATGTTATTCAGATTGTTCTAGATATCTACATCTCGTTTGCTTATTATATATTCCCTTGCTTATACTGATGAAATATTTGTAACACCAGTAGAAATCTGGCTTTTACTACATAGGAAACTGCCTACTTGCACGAAGCTGAGGCCAGGCAAGACACAGTAAGCCATGTATAATAATATTGGATGTTTATGTTAATGAACTGAAATAAGCTTTGGATCTCTACTAAATAAAATACAGAGTCATATATAAATACCTCTATCTAATGCAAAAAGTTCCTCAAAATTTGAGGTAATTGAGCATTACAGTTCATCTCTATATAATCTATATATAATCTATAATCTGATATATATATATATATAATGACATTCCAATAGACCTGACCATCTTGCACAAATACAAATGGATGTCACAAAATACAATAGGGCCAGTACTATTTTAGTTGCTGCTACTATGAGGCTCCTAAAAAATTAAAAAAAGGTAGACTGGAATGATTTAAAGAAAATGTTTATGCTACTGAAGCAAAACTATTTATTTCTAAAGTATACTATATGTGCAATGATTTTTATTTCCTGTACTTAGCAGTTTAGTGGAAGAAAATTTTATTAATTAAACCCAGTGTGATACCTAGGAAAGTGAGTAAAACTGCTCTTAAACATCTCTAACAGCATATTATAGTGCTATTGAGCTGCAGGACTTGTCTGAATTACTGTTTATCTTAGATTAGGCATGAACTTTTGAAGAAAACTTCCAATTGTTCATGTTTTGTTTACATCATGATCTGTTTTGCATTATGCTTCAGTTTGCATTGTGAAATGGTCTCAGGGTACATGACCTGTGGCGATCATTTCAGGTGAAATTAAACCAGGAGATACTGCCTAGGAGCTCATTGGTACTCTTTAATCTCAAAGACTCATTCTGTCAGTGGGAACAAACTAGTGTTCATTCACTTTAAAAACCAAACCAAATTAACTTCTCAGGTATATTTGCATCACAAAAAAAAAAAAAAAAAAAAAAAAAAAAAAAAAAAAAGAGCATGTCTTATTGGCTTCTTATATGACAAAATTACATGTAGCTTTTTTACTACATCTTCACAAGAAATGAGTTTCTATAAACTGTTGGTTTTTATGTGTTTCTGGATGAGTAAAACAGTGATGCTGAGAATAAGTTTCCCAGACACAAAGGTATGAGAAAAGCAGAATTTACTGTTGGTTGCATATAAGCATACTTATTTAGAAACAATTTTTTCCAACATGACAAAATATTCAAGAGTCAATTCCGCTGTCTGAGGTATCAGTAAAATATTGACATGAATGTACAACTGTCAGAGTTATATTTCGGAGCACGTATTAAAATTTTCAGAATGTTTTGTTCATGTCTTTGTACTTTGATTGACATAGAGAAATATTTCTCCATCTTTTCAGATTTACTGATTTTCTTTCACACCAGAATACATCTTATCTTATTGACATCAATTATATTTTTCACAGTATATAACTACTTTATTTTCATATTGGTCTTATTCCCAGGAAAATATTCAGCATCATATGTTGCTTTATTAACCATGCTCATAATGAAATACAATAACTGCTCTATCCCAATGGGATTTTAATTGTGTTTTCATTAAATAAGCTGGATAGGTAAGAAAATATGCATTTTAATAGCATTTCTGCTTTGATGACCAATGTGTCTAGAAGAATATTCACCACTAGTTAATGTACTTATTCTATTAACTTTGTTATATTTTTGTAAAGCCCATGTGTCCAGATCAAATTATGCCTCAGACCTGGTGTTAACAGGCATTCAAATACAGGATAAAGAATCAGTTTCTATTCTAAAGATGGCTATGTCAGATGAGTAAATAAATCACAGTGTCAATGTTTAAGGTATCCAGCAGACCTGAATTTATTTTCCAAAAAGACAGTTACCTGTGAGTAGCTTGTAAATCTTATATTATGTTCGCTATGTAGACATTCTGATTGACAGATTTAACTTTCATTTCTTGGGAGAAAATAATTTGGAATAGAAAAAGAAAGTGTGACAATACAAACACCACCTGAAATGCAAGGAATGAGAAGGAAAAAGGAAGTGTAATTGACATTAAAACAACAACAACAACAACAACAACCAAACAAAACCAAATGAATAAACAAAAAACTGCACAAATAAACAGGTTGTCCTTCAAATTGCTAAGTACAATTGCCTTTTGAATAAAGTATTTGACAGTATTTTATAAACTGCTAACATGCTGGGTAGCAGATACATTGCCAATAGTATGATCAGCTGCTAAAAATCCTCTCTTGTCATTTCTTGAATTCATGGAAAGAGTGTGAACATGATATATGCTACTTGATTAACAGCCTAGGCATCAAAGGAGAAGATTTCCTGAATTGCTGGAGGATAGGGTCTTTTTCTCCCTAGTATATCATATTTATCAGTCTCTGAGGAGTAAGGGGTAATACCTGAGGTTCTGTAGCTCTGTGGGATTGATACATGCAAGTTAGGCCTACAACTTGTATCCTCTTGTTTCTCCAGTGTAACAACATCACTAAAAGAGTAATAATACTGTTCAGGATTTAAAAGTATTGCCCAGTGGGCAATAGATAAGGGAAGAATTTTGTTCTCTTGTTCTCAGTTACTTAACTGGACTTCCATTTATTTTTGAAGAGTCCCACAGAGGCAACATACTAGTCTCAAAGGACTGCCATTCGCATCTGCTACAATGCACTATAAAGCCTTAAGACCTGGGACACAGCCATAATGCTTCTGGTGTGCAAGAATTAAAGGGTGAACACCTTCAGAGCCTATTAAAGCTGCTCTTTGATCAGTGTGAGGAATTGCTGCTTGAATAATGTAAAACTGTGCTTCTTCTGCCCTGCTGTTCAGAGGCTAAGCAGGTTACCTCTACAACATTCACCACCTTTGTAAGACGTGCCTAGAAACCCAAATAAATCATGCAAAGCATGTTATAGGTCAGGAAACATCTAATTTCCACCTTTTGTGTATCATGCTGGAACACGTGGGAACTAGGGAAGCAATCACTAGAATTTAATAATAGAGGCCAGAGTAGTCATTGTTCTAGCTTTCAGGAGATAGGACACAGAGAGGACAGATCAGAATTATATTGTCCTTCAAAGCCCCTTGTAGTCAGAGTGTATACTTAAGACCTATATAAAAATAAACAAATGTAAACACATATACAACGGCTACATATGCACAACAACATGAAAAAAAGTAACAGTTTGTAGGAAAGAGCTGGAGGTTAAACTGCCATGGACTGACTTAGAGCAAAAAGGTCATATTTCCTATTGTCCCAAGTTTCCTTTAATAAAGCAGTGGGATAGATTATCATGAAATCAGTTGTGGGTTCCTGATTCTCAGGGCAGAATTGATTCCCAGTGCATGTAAGGGCAGCTGGAAGCTGTTGTATCTCATACAAGCTCCCTATCACTCCTAAAGAGTCAGATACTAGACAGGTTTACCTAGAGTACAGCAAACTTCAGCTATGCCATTTCTATTTATTTTGCACACTATGTCACTACAGGTGTGGTTGCAGTTGGTTATCCTAACTTGAGAAATTATAATTTTTTTCTAATAGCTTTCCCATATGATTCTAAAACACAAAGGTATCTGTGATATACTAAGTGCATGTGTTAAAATAATCCAAAATGTCTTTTTTTCTATATTTTATCAATCAATAATAAAAATCTGCTGTAGAACAGAAAGGTATTTTCAATCATACTTTCTTGTAGTACTCCATCCAGACACCCAGAAGATAGCTGTATTCAAAACTAGTTGTAAAACTTTTTAAGTTTTTGAAGTTCTGAACTTCAGTGCATAACATGGGACTTCATTAGGATATGTAAAATACCAAAATATTCAAGATACCATTATAAAATTCAACAGCTAGATCAACAAACATGGAATATAATAGCTTCAGCTTTGGTCAGTATCTTATTTTATATAAATGGCTATCAAATTAATGCAGGGAAGTCTGAAAATACATGCATACTGTGGTATGATGAGAGGAAAGCAAGTAGCTAAAAAACCCCTTCAATTATTTGAGATTAATAATTAAACTTAATTGGTTGCAATAATTGGTGGGAGAAGGGGGAACTCGCAGTGGTACAATGAATTATGTACCCAGTTTTGCACTTCACTATTACTCTTTCAAATCTTCTAAAGTCACAGATAAACCAGACAGTGTTTCCCAGTAGGTATTTACAACAATCCCCAAAGCAAGACAACTCAGGTTATCTGCTCAGGTTTGGGATGCATAAAGACTGATGATTCTGACTGCCAGGTTAGCATGGAGATGTCTGCAATACTCTTACCCCTTCAACAGCAGGGCTAGTAACTTCACTTTTTAATAATTAGTGTATTCTTTTTCAACTATTGAAAAGAAAGGAATAAACATTAAATGACACACATTAGTTTTCTTATGAGTTACGTGAGATATCTTTGAGAGGTTATATTATTTTTTTATTAACTTTTTTTAGCCTTAGCAGCAGTTTCGAAGAAGGGTAGTGTTTTTATTGCATGAAACTGAAGGTATAGTTGAATATCCTGGGGCATGGCATGAGAAGACTTAGAAGATTTTTGAAGGTTAGGAGTCCTCAGGGATAGTGCTTGAAGACAGTGTAAAATAGGAGGAAACTAAATCTGATGCAGTTTCATCTATATAGCTTTTTTGGGAGTAGCCTCAGGAGTAAATTATACCAGAACAGCACCCAGAAATTGTCCTACTAAGAACTAAATAGAATGGTCCAAAACAGAATCAAGGAGTAAGCTAATGAATGGATAGTACACAACTGTTTTAGAAGTATGCTTCTTGGGATAACTTTCTGGCTATTTCTAATTTAGAAATAATCTGAGATCACAAAAGAAAAAGCAGAAAATATTATCTGAAGTGTAGAAGGCAGAGACAAAGGGAAATAAGACAGTCTGAATGAGCACCGAAGATTTATCAGTCTGAGGGAGACCAGACTGTGTGGGTGTAGAAGAAAGAGAAGCAAATCGCAAACTAGACCAGAGTTGAAAGACATAATTGTAGCTAAAAGCATGACAGTGAATAAAGGGTAGCAGATCTGATTTAAACAGGGAAACAGGTTCACATGAAAGAATTAGTTAAAAGAAGAGAATGATGGAAGTTTCAGTGGGTTAGGGACTAAGGGATTTGAGATATGTTGCTACCTGGAGCAGGAGTAAGGAATCAACCTAAGGCAAGAGACATTGGCTTTGGCTGAAAAAATCTTCTTGAAAACAAATTATCATTAAAATCAGAATATCCATTTGGTGGTATAAGAAGTAGTACGTCTCCTGTGCTCCAGACTTTATAACTGTCACCTTCAGTCAAACTTGAGGTGAATGCCTTACTTCTGTTCCCTGAATGACTAAAAGCTGATTTTATTTCTGTCCCTTTGCCTCCACTTTCTTCCCTTTCCCTCTTTCATGACATCTTTCCGGAAAGTAGCATGCAGTGTAAAACACTGACAATTACTTTGCTGAAATATAAATGAGACAGCAAATTACACTTAAGTTATTACTATTTTCTAATTAAAGTTTAAATTGTGATGATTTTGCTTCAGCGTGTGTTATATTGTGTGATGATTTGGCTGTCCTTTATTAACATTAAAGATGTGATAATGAATGATCAGAGTCTTCAGAATTAGGCAATTAAGGGGATTTCACTTTGCAGTTAATAAAGATATTAATGCTTAAAACTCTGATCCTACATAAAAAGGTTGAAGTAATCTGTGTATAGGTAAATTACTTGACTGAGTACATAGAAGGTCTGAAGAAGTCCTCAGATTCCTAGCACAGGATTCAAGTGAAACTCAAAAAATAAACTCAACCTTTGTAGTTTGTTCACTACTGCCTAACACCATTCAATTCTTTAACTACAAAGGCACTTGAATTTCTAAGCTATGTGTATGCACCAATAATTTATGACATAGGATATATGGGGCACCTGCATCTTTCTCAATAGACAGTTTTAAACCACTGCAGATACATTGCAGCATCTCAAGTGTCATTAGGCATCTATAACTGGGAATTTGGATGAAGTCTTACCTTTCTATTGTGCATTCTGGGACATTAATCACAGACATGATTAATACAAATCCACTGAGAAAAAAGCTCTTATGTTTTTGTCCTAGTCTAATAATTTCTAGGAACTGTAAGTTTCTAGATGTTGCTTGAGGTCTTGATTTGGTCCTGTATTTAAGCTGAAATTCAGGTGTAGGTTTTAGGTGATTGCTACAGCATGACTAGAGAAAAAAACAAATTTCTTAACTTGGGCCCAAGCATATCAATGTGAGAGACAGCAAGCAAATGGACATACATAAATATCCAGTCTCTGTCTACCACTGTAGTTTTTACAGTGACTAATGGCAGCAAATCTTTAGAAGTTTTTGGTTTGGTTTGGTTTGGTTTGGTTTTTTCCTGGATGGTCAGTGTTGTACACTACAAAATTTTATGAAATATATACGCAGCTGAGTTACAAGTCATGATACTTACAGTTTTCCAGTGGATGTGGTAAATAACAGATAAATTGAAATAAGGCATTTTAAATTTCGTAATTATTCTATAGGCGATATTAATACCAAAATCATGAAGGTTCACAATTGTAGATCAAGTGTTTTTGTGAGGAAAAGAAATGGACACAGCTGAACTATAGGATTTCATTTGATGAAAGTAAAAATAGTACCAAATATCTTACATAGTCACTAATTAGAAGGCATTTGTAGACAAAGCTCTCATTTGAACTTAAATCACCATAAAGGAATTCTAGGTATTTTCTTTTTGTTGATTTTTCAACTCTGTTTTTCTACATAATAATTATATTCTTCTGCCTAAATTCATTTAGGAAATACATCATGACAAAAAGAGATCGTCTATAGGGTTCTCAGAAGTTTTTAGTGGAAACTCAGAGTATGAAGTTGGTGCCATTTCTAAATATATGCAATAACTTCTGAGATAATTTTAGTCGTGTTCTGTGAGAAACTAAAAAGGAAACTTTCCCTGCAATACATACACCCACAGACTAAGTGAGATTTATAGAAAAACTCAGATTGAGATGTTAAGGATATTTTAGGACCTGTCCCGTGAAGTGCTAATGGCTTTTCCTCACTGATTGTAACAGGATGAGACACAGTCCACTCAGGCATTGAAGAGAGCCAGAATTTTATTTAAATTATGTGTCTTTATTATTTATCTGCACCAAAATACATACACTAAAAGGCTGCAGTGATAAAGCAAGCTTTTTCTGCAATTTCCACTGTAACTCACTATACCAGTTATATTTTTGCAAGCTGCAGAGGCTTGCTCTCCCTCACAATATCTTTGGAGTCATCTATCTCCAAGTGTATTTTGCTTCAGTGTGTGTTATATTCCAAAACATGTTTTCAAATAGTACATATAATAGTGTCATTCGGTGCTTGAAATTGTGAGGCCCAGTTTGTAACCTAAGGAACACTGCCTAAAGACAGTGATATAATGGATTTATCTGGTATCTTCCAGGAAGACTCAGTGCTCTAAAATGATTAGTAGCAAGGACTGTATAATTTGAAAGTGCATTCCTCCATGGCAAATTTCTGTGCTGGATTTACAAATGAAAAGTTTTATTTTCAAACTGCTAGCTCTGGAAAGTTGGACAGCTTGCTTTCTTTTTTTTTTTTTTTTTTTTTTTTTTTCATTATTATTATTATTATTCTGCCTCCCTCCTTTCACCCCTTTCATCAAAGCCCAAAATGGATCATGGATACACCTGTGCGATTCCTCAGACTCTATGATCCTAATGACAGTGAGCAGCCACATTATCTTCCATTACCTTGCTCAGATGTAACTGATAGGAATTTATTAAGGTGTTTTGCGATGATGATGGATAAACTGAAATAAGAGATCCTATAGCTCTTATGGTCTTAGGTACGAGATTTCATCATTACATTGACTTTATCAATTAAAATTGATTGTTGGGTAGAATTAATAGCCTTTCATGAAAAGATTTTACAGCAGATGAATAAAGTTTATTTTTGTTGTAAATCATTTTTGTCTAAAGTACCATTAAAGTTTTTCTTCATTCCTTTCCATGTGAAAAAATTTAGACACATTTGATTTTTTTAGCACTATCCCAACTTCCCCATTCAAAGGAAATAAACTGCTATATATTTGTCAAATTAGTTGTGAAATAAAGAATTTTGAGTTCTGGTAATAAATGCATATAAATGTATTTAGATAGCACAGTTCCACTTGATGGGCCCCAAATTACTCTCTGCGTTATCGCTATCTCACACTTACTAGTGTAGCAAATAAAGAGTCACTTCATTGAAAATCTAATGTAAGCACAGATATTTTATTAATAGTTATATATTACAGCTTTTAAACTTATTCATTTTCTTTTGCTGACACATGATAAAAGCACTTTTCAGCAAATCACAAACCGAAGTAGGTGGCCAACACTAAATCCAAAATGTTAACAGTTGTTTGGAAAAGTTATTTTCTCAAGTTGCATGAAAATGGGGTCTTGAAAAGATTTGATGAATCATATGATTCTTGTTTCAAAATGTGTGTGCATATTTCAAAATATCTGGCATATCTAATCATTTTTGCATGACTTCAATTTGTTACTAGCTTTTGAGCAGCATTTTTTTCCTATATAAAACGAACAGCTAATATAATATCCAAGAACATGATATTTATTTCTATAAACTGCATCCAAAACATCCATAACAAATAAATTCATTTCACAATTATTTGGACCTTCAGCTACCTGAAAAGATATTAAAAATAATAGAAAGAAAATATTGGTACATATCTAATCTGAGGACAACAGATTATATATTGTTTACTGAGTAGTTTTGCTAAAATAATTGACATTCATAAATAGCTAAATTTGGCTTCTTATATCCTAACTTGCTGCTGAGATTTACAAGAAGTAAAACAAAATTACCGTCTTATTTTAGTGCCAAAACTGAGTAACTAGTATATCAATGGTCACCAAAAAACACCTAGAAAATCCATCAGCTATAAAGCTAAGGGAGTCCATACTCTGCTAGCCAGATTCTTTACTAAGGTTTTTCTTCATAGTACATATGCAATTATTGTTTTATTTATAAATATTTTAAAATTGTATTGACAAAACTTGGGAAAATTTTTCTTGGTGTCTTTCATAATTACAGCTGGGGCCCTTAAAACTTAGGCAATGTGAATCATGTTACAGTATGTCAAATCATATATTTAAAAATAGGTGTGTTCAGACTGTTGTAACACAACGTGACATGATACATAAGGTCATAAATGTGGAGATTTTAAAGGCATTTACTTCCTTGCTTTAAACAAATACTCCTGACATTATTTTAATTAGTTTTCAGTAAGATGAACATCTTAAAATTTTGAATAAGTAAGGTTTATAACATACTTCAGAGTTTAAATTTCTTTAAATTGGCAAAGAAAATGCCAATGGTTGTAATATTTGGTAGTTAATATTTGTCTAAGTTAATTGTCAGTATGGCAACAAGACAATCTTCCCCACGATTTGGAATTCAGTATGTTAAAAATTAATCCCAAAAACCTGGTGTTTGATTTTGCATGTAATGATGAAGATTTTGATTGGAAGAAGAATGACTGGTTCAAGTCTCCTTTCTTAAAACACCAGAGATATTTCTTCCCAGATATAATGTCAATGTACTAATAAAGTAATATTTTGACTAAATTCTTACATCCGAAAAAAAACCAGCTCCAAACTGAGAGCACCTGCAGAATTATATATATAAAGTAGCAAAAGAAGATATATACCAGCATGAAGATAAGTTTCTCCATTACTCCATTCTCAGCCAGTAATACCACTATCCATGGAAACAGCTTGACTCTATAAAAAGAAACAGCCATAGTCATAACAGATATAGGAACTTGGGTAGACATTGCTACTGCTGCTGCTCCTCCTGTCCTTGTTGCTCTACCTCCTGAACAAAGGAATCACTTACTGTGATAGCATGTCATTTAAAGAGAGATATTTCAAAATAGTGTAGCAGTTTTCCTTATTACTAGTCCAGCTGTCTTCCAAACCACCGTCTTACATATCATGTCAGGCTTAGTAATTTTTTTAAGAAAAGCTTTTGGGAAATTTGTCACAGAAATATCTCGTCTGTGGAATCTATTTGCTCCTCGCTCTCCATCTTCCCCCCCAACACAGGAAGTTGCAAATTATTTTGTTTTCCTACTGAGTTAAAACTTCATTTCCAGCAGCAGCCACCTGAGAACTTACTCAGAACCACCTATAGAACAGGTGACTGTTACAGAGGAAAAAATGGAAGGCAGCATCACTTAGTTGATTCATACACTTGGCTAGAGCCTCCTGACAGTAATGTCTCGGTTGGTGAATTGCCTATCCTTGTAAAATGTGTAACCAATTTTGCTGCTTCTAATGCTGTTTGTCTCTTGTGATTTTGGACATAATTGGGCTTTCTGTACTCACATTGAGGAGTGGGGTTTAGCCACATAAGCAGTCTCATTAACAAAAATTAGATTATTCATGTGAGAAGGCAATAACGTGAAAACAGGGTTGCATTTTTGCCTTTTTTTCTAGGAATATTGTTGTGTCTCAACACAGCAGAACAGATTTTCACATGAAGTTTCTAATGTATAATGTCAATACATGTTTACAGTTAATGTAGGCTTAATTAGTCTCAGATATGAGAAGAATAAACAGAAGAATTTTCTCCCAACTAGTTCTGAAACAGTGCTCTCCCACTGAGACAGCAAGTGGCAACATTTCTCAAGCAGACAAGAAAGGTAGCTGCTCTTTTTCTGCTCAGCTACCAAATCCTTTCAGCTATGCTTCTATCATGCTATTCAGAACTGAGATTCAGGTCCGGTCTATCTTACTAAAGACAAAAATTCAAGGCCAAGCTTCTGAAGAAGACACTGAATAGAAATACTAATATTAGGTGTCTTGTGATTTAGATGTGTTTATTTGAAGGACAAATGAACAAAATGAAGTGTTTAATGAGGCAATAGACATATTTGTAATCTTGCTAAGTAATAAATTAATAAAATAAAAAATATTTTTTAAAACATGAATTAATAAATTTAAGTCTACACTGACCTAACATATGTATGACCTTGTATATGGGAAAACACATTTTGTCTGTTAATCAGTAAAAGTCAGTCATAAATGTTATTTTCAAAGGCAAAAGCTATCCAAACCAACTTAAACATAGTACATGTAACATAAAGTAATGTTTGTTATTCAATTATAGTTGAATTGAAAAATCTGTAAAACAATCTGTAGATCTCCTAGTTTACATGGAGTTCAAGTAAATATTAAGTCACAAATAGAAACTGGAAGTATCCTAAAAACATTTTTGTGTTTTCTTTTAATGTTCTTTGTAGATAATGTTGCACTGATATTTAGTAGAGACTTATTTTAGGCTAAAAATATGAGATACTGAGACATAGAGGTGTCAAGATGGAAACTGCTGGAGCAAATAAGAAAAAACAGGTAAGAAAAGAAGAGTTTTGTTATACACTTTGAAAACAAAAATATCTGTTTCAAAAAAATTATTAAATTAACATTAAACTGTGTTATTATAGAAGAAGTGTACAAGGCTGAATGTATTATAACTCACTTTACAAAGGGTCTGATTAATGAATTTGTAGATTTGTGACACTTTATTCAGCAGTAGTAAAACATTGAAAGAAAAACCAAATAGAAGTAGAAAAGTTATAAATCCTTTAAAACAAAACAATGTGGCTTCACAAAAATCCAATATACACATATGAGTCTATATGTAGGTATGTATTTGTGAAGGTATGTACAAAGAATGGTGAATGTTCTCTATTATGTTTTTGAATATTTACTGATTTTTTTATTGGCAGAAAGAGGGAGTGGGTTAGGAAGAAAGCTCCATGGACAGATTATTATATAAGAGGATTTTTCAAGTATGAGCCTTTTAACAGAAATATGAGGCTTGCCAGACACAAAGATCTTTATTCTTAGATAGGTGCTGGTACATAGTGGTCTGACAGTTATTTGGAATTAAAATTTATCTTCCCCTTTCAAAGCTTTTAATGTGGCTGGATGCCAAACAATAACTGTTTGTGTAGCCTGAGTACAAACCTTCTATTAGAATTAGAGATCTATGTGTGTTCGCGGGGCCATGATCTCACTGCAATTACAGAGACATGGTAGGACAGCTCGCATGACTGGAATGTTGTCATGGAAGGCTATGTACTTTTTAGGAAAGACAGGCCAACAAGACGAGGTGGACGAGTTGCACTTTATGTGAGAGAGCAACTTGAAAGTCTTGAACTCTGCCTGGAGGGGGATGAGGAACAAGCTGAGTCCTTATGAGCAAAAATTAAGGGACAGGCTAACAAGGGGGACACTGTTGTGGGTGTTTACTACAGGCCACCTGATCAGGAAGGCAAAGTTGATGAGGCCTTCTACAGACAGCTGAAAGTACCCTCACAATTGAAAGTCCTGGCTCTCATAGGGCACTATTAACACAGTCACCCTGACATCTGCTGGGAAGACAACAGAGCTAAGCATGCACAGTCCCAGAGTTTCCTGCAGATCATTGATGACAACTTCGCACAGGTGGTGGAGGAATCAATGAGGAGAGGTGTGTTGCTAGACCTTGTCCTAACAAACCAAAAAGAACTGGTTGGAGATGTCATGGTTGGGGGCAGCCTAAACTGCAGTGACCATGAGATAGTGGAGTTCAGGATCCTGAGTGAAGGAAGCAGGACAAAAAGTAGGACTAAAACCATGGACTTCAGCAGGGCAAATTTTGGCCACTTTAAAGTCCTGCTTAAAGGAATCTAATGGGTTAGGGCTCTAGAAGGTAGGGGGGTCGAAGAGAGCTGGCTAGTGTTCAAACATCACTGCCTCCAAACTCAAGGCTGATGCATCCCTATGAGGAAGAAACCAAGTAAAGGGAGTAGGAAGACAGCATGGATGAGTAAGGAGCTCCTCTCAAAATGTAATGTAGAAAAAGGGCCAGACCATGTAGAAGGAATACAAGGTAGCTGTTAGAGTATGCAGGGATGTATGCAGCAAAAGGAAGGTTAGGGAAAATGGAGGTCCACTGCTAAATGACGTGAGTGCTCTGGTGACAGATCATACAGAGAAGGCAGAGTTACTGAACATCTTCTTTGCTACTGTCTTTGCTGCTAATACCGACCCTCAGGAATCTGAGACCCTGGAGGCAGGAGAGAAAGTCTGGCCAAAGGAAGATTTTCCCTTGGTTGCGGAGGATTAGGTTAGAGAGCGTTTAGACAAACTGGACATCCACAAATCCATGGGCTCCAATGGGATGCACCAATGACTCCTGAGAGAGCCAGCAGATGTTAGTGCTAAGCCACCCACCATCATCTTTGAAAGGTGTTGGAGAACAGGAGAGGTGCCTGAGGACTGGAAGAAAGCCACCATCACTCCAGACTTCAAGAAGGACGACCCAGGAAACTACAGGCCAGTCAGCCTCACATCTATCCCTTCAAAGGTGATGGAACAACTTATTCTGGATGTCATTTCTAAGCATGTGGAGGAAAAGAAGGTTATCAGGAGTAGCCAGCATGGATTCACCAAGGGGAAATCATATTCGACCAACCTGATAGCCTTCTATGATGCTATGACTGTCTGGGTAGACGAGGGAAGAGCAGTGGATGTAGTCTACTTTGACTTTGGCAAGGCTTCTGACACTGTCTCTCACAACATCTTCATAGGCAAGCTCAGTAAGTGTGGGTTGGATGAGTGCACAGTTATATAGATTGAGAACTGGCTGGGTGGCAGAGATCAGAGGGTTGTGATCAATGGTGCAGAGTCTAGTGGAAGGCCTGTAGCTAGTGGTATTCCCCAGGTGTCAGTACTGCATCAAGTCTTGTTCAACCTGTTCATCAATGACCTGGATGAGACTGTACCCTCAGCAAGTTTGCTGATGAAGTGAAACTGGGAGGAGTGGCTGATACAGCAAACTGTATGGCTGTGCTGCCATTCAATGAGTCCTGGACAGGCTGGAGGAAAGGACAGAGAAGAAACTGACGAAGTTCAACAAAGGCAAGCGTAGAGTCCTGCACCTAGGAAGGAACAACCCTAGGCATCAGTGCAGGTTAGGGGTCGACCTGCTGGAAAGCAGCATTGCAGAGAAGGACCTGGGAGTCCTGGTGGACAATAGGTTGACCATAAGTTGCTCTTACAGCTGTCTTTGTAGAGAACCTCCCAGATACCCTTTCCTTATAGGTGTGCTCTAGTTTGCACTCAATGAGACAAAGCAGCTAAGGAGACAAAGGACCTGTGTCTGAAACATGCATAGTAGCACTGTAATTCTTCATTTGAATTTCACCTCAATTCCAATCCCAGACTGAGGTCATAATAAATTTTAGTTAGTCCTGCAAGGAGCAGGGAGTTAGACTAGATGATCCTGATGAGTCCCTTCTATTAAAACTAGAGATATTTTATAATTCTATAAGAAAAATCATAGTTTGGAAAAAAAAAATGGTCCATGAGATAGATCTCTCTGCAGTTTTATACATTCTCTGCACCTTATTCTATTTGACATCAACATAAAGTTCATCATTTTCTTTAACAGACATAACAACACACAGTAATAACAGATCAAAAGACAATGCTTTCAAATACACACACAAACCAGGAACAATTAGATTTGTTTAGAACCCATAAAAATTCTTAACTTACATGATATATTAACAATAGAAAATACTGAAACTCAATGCCAAAATACTTATGTTGCAACAACATGAAACTCGTTTGCCTGCATGTTTCCACATTCTTACCTCTTAATGTTTTGTTTACTCATTTTTCTGTGATATTTTGTGCCCTCATTTCAGAGATATTTTCTGCTTGCTTCCGTATTGTTTCAGGCAAGGAGCAAGAGTGTTTGTATGAGATTTAAACTCAAAAAAAAAAGAAAAAGAACATCCATATACCTACACAGATTAATCAGTTAGAGTGACAATTCTATTGGAAATCGATACAGAGAAAACAAAAAAAAATTCAAAGGTTGTCAAGCAAATGTTTTGTGCAGGCAGAAACTTCAGAAAAATAGCCCAATTTATGACTGCTAGCCTGTCTGGGTGAACTGCAGTATGATCAATTACAAGTATATCTTACACACCTTTGTTGACCAGTGATACATTTCCTCCCATTCTGTGCTCTGCATGTTCTTACATTTTCCATCAAATAATGGTTAGCGATGATCACAGGTTGAACTATGAATAGGGTCTATATGCAGCCCTTTCAGCTCCTGAAAGTAAAGCATGTCTATCAGTAATGCATACCTGTCATAGCTGTTCAATCTAATATTTTAAGGTGGCCTAGACCTTGACAGGCTGGAGAACAGGGCAGAAAGGAATCTCATTAATTTCAACAATGCGAAATTATTATAATGCTCTGAAGAAAATGTAAGAAAGTAAACTGATGTGGTCACCAAACCCCATGAGCTATTCTATAGGTAATAGCAATCTTGAAAGATATTAAGAGAAAAGATATTCAGGTAGCATAAAACATGCAAAATGAAATCTATTAGTATCACGGTCTTACTCAATAGTGAGATCACATGTTTAGTTATGTTCGAAAAAATTCTTTATCATAAACCTTTTTTTTTCGTCTTTTCCTTGTTTAATACAACTGTCTCCTTTTATCCAGAAAGAACTTGTGAATGTTCAACAAAATCAAGCATGTGTGATTTTCACTCTCTTTCAGAACTAGAAATGGACAAGTGTGATTTGTGGAAGGTCATAATAACCTATGTAGGTTTGGGAGAGACCGTAATCATCTCCTACACTAAAACTGAAATAATCTAGAAAAATAATCAGCATTCTAAAGATTCTTCTGGGACTTAAAATCACAAGAAAAACTATCATGTAATATGAAAAATGTAAACCAGTCTTTCAGGACAGAAAGGCAATGGTTATTTTCTTAGCCTTCCATACCTCCATGGTTTCATGTTCTCATGCTATATTTCCAATACTAAAATACCAGTTTCGGCAGGCCAGTTTCAGTCCTTTCCATCTTAATGACAGTGTATTGACAATCCTATGCAAGACATAAATTCTGTCCCCAAAACACCAATTGAAGTAATTTCTGATTCTTTTGATCAGTCTTGGAATATGTTTGTTTTGTAACTTAACATGCATTCAGTAACAGAAAACAAGATGATCTTAGCAAGTTCCATATCAAAGATACCTTCCTGGCACCAAAGACCTCAAGCTGTATTATTCTGCACATGACTTTTTTGTTTTGACAAGCCAGAGAACGTAAAGCTCTAGCTTGTGTTGAAATTTCATCCATACTCAACAATTATTCTATCTCTATTTCATTTGATCACCTCAGTTGTTGTCCATACCCTTACCAAAGCTATTGTGATAAAATATTATACCTAACCAGACTAATTATTAAACACTGAGTGAAGAAGGGGAAGGCTGAACACATTCTTCTCCGGTTCAGTCTGCTGTTAGCCCTGAATATTTAAGTGCCTTTTTTTTAAAGTGGTTTTATGTGGCCTCCAAAGGTCTTGGGAGTCTGGGAAGTTCTCCACCGACTGGGAGCTAGTCAATGTTATTCCAGTCTACTAGAAGGGCATCAGGGAAGACCCAGGAAATGACAGACCTTTTAGTCTAACCTCAGTGCCCAGAAAAGTTATGGAGAAGATCATCCTATGTGCTATTGAAAGGCCAAGGAAAAGTCTGAGGTTCCCAATGCCTTCTTCACCTCAGTCTTTGTTGGTAAGACTAACCTTCAGGGATCACAGGCCCCTGCAATGAGAAGGGAAGTCTGGAGCAAGGAAGACTTACCCTTGCTGGTGGAAGACAAGGTTAAAGAGTACTCAAAAAAAGCAGGCACACATAAGTATATGGATTGCACTCATCCTGAGGCTGATGTCATTTTGAGGCTACTATCCGTTGTGTTTCAAAGAACCTGGCAATCATGTGAGGTTCCTGAGGACTGGAGGAAAGCAAATGTCAATACTGTCTTCAAGAAGGGCAAGTAGGAAGATCTGGCAAACTACAGGATGCTCAGCCTCACCTCAGTCCCCAGGAAGCTGAACTAATCCTGGAAACAGTACCCAGACACATGGAAGGCAAGAACATGATCAGAAGTAGTCAGCATAGATTTATGAAGAGGAAATCATTCCTAACTTTAATTTTTCAGATGAGAAAAAAAGTGGGAGGAGGGGCTGGATATACCAGATAGGTGCACTGCCATTGTACAGTACCATCTCTGTAATTGTATGTGATACAGTGATTCAATTAGATTATTATTATTTCAGATTTCAACGGACATGTTTGCAACAGTTTATTACATTAGCTTATCTAATAAGTATTAGTTATAGAACTTACCTCATCAACAAAAAGAAAGTATGGTGTATTTAGTTCAGAGCTCATGTGTTTAAAGTAAAAATAAAATTTAGGAAAAAAAGTAAGATATTAAGCTTTATATAATACCTATGATTTCTGTTTACCTAGTGATAATATGGGATACAAGCATATATTTTTTTACTGAGACAAATAATCCTTACTATTATGAGCAGAAAAAATGAAGTCAGTCTGCCTGTGAGAAGAATGGTGACATATTGAAAGGCTGAAGCCTTACTGTCATGATCTGTTGCCACATATTTCAGTCTTTCTGTATTATTAACTTCTAGTATATTTCTCATTTTAAAAACATCCTTTACGTCCACCACTCTATTGTGCAATTTTTTAAATTGTCAATTGTAAATACTGAGAAATCGCTTGTTCTTTAATATTCTGATTGGTACATTACTTAATGTTCCACTTTAATGCATGGGAAGGAAAGCTTTCCTTAACCATCTGAATTAGTAGATGAATATGCAACTGTTTCTTTTGTCAGCTTTGCTGTCGTGACTTTTCACAGATAAACAGATAGCTATGCCATTGCATATGATCTGACAGGAACTGAAGGAAAACACGTTAAGGGATGGAAGAGATTTGATTAAAATAGATAGATGTCACATTCAATATTTAGAAGTTTATTTTAAAAACACATTCTGAATTTTCATCACAGAGCTACAGTAGTTTGTCAAGTTTACTTGGTGATGCTTGAATTGGTAGTTGAATAAACCAATAAAAATGATGTTATGTAGTGTCTGATATGTGCAAGGACTAATGTCATTGTTACTTCTATGAATATCTAATTTTAAGGATGTAATTGAGGTGTAAAAGTAAATTGAGATAGTGCACAAAAGACTAAAGGTCAGAACCCCGAAGAATATCCTAAGAAAAGTCTAATAAAGACCGTAACAACTACTAATTTGCTATTAAATTTTAGCTTTATTAGAAACAGTTTCAGTACAGTTTCATGAGTTTACTTCATAAATAATAAGACATAAAATTTCAGTTCATTATCAAAATTCTTATTTACTGAGATATATTCACTGTTAAAACATGAAATAAGTACTGGCAACCAGGATTACACAAATCAAAACCCAACAACTGGCATTAGGCTTTATATAATGTGTCCTTTAATATTCTTGTTATTATTTCTGTCATACTACAATATAGTAAAGAACATTTAAAGAGATCTTGTATTAAGTTGCCAATATTAATTTACATGAATAATCATGAAAGTGCATTTTCCAGATTTGTTTGCTAGGCAAGCATTGATAGCACCAGACTGATGTTAACTACATGCTAAAAAATATGATTAATATATTTTAAGTATTGAATTCAAAAGGCTAATAACAAAAAAGATTAGCCAACCCCAAACCCACCATATTTTGTGTTGTTGATTCATAGCATTTATATAATTCAACTGCAAGCAATTTTGCTCTACCAAGGAAATGAGGAAAAAAAATGTTTATAATCATGTTGTATGCTCTACATTTTATTCAGGTAATTATCCCAAAGCACACACATGTTATTGATACATAGGAAATGCCATATGAGATCCTATTAATTGTCCATCTGGCTTCACACTGAGTCTATCAGTGCCCAGTATCAAAATATTCATATGGCAATACAAAAAAAAAAAACACTGAAGAAAAGCAGGAACATTTAAAAATGTTTAACTAGATGCTTGATATCTTAAAACCTAAAAGAGTTATGTTTTGTTTGCTGTCAATCCGTTCCAAGGTTTTCAGTAAAAAATTGTAGCTGAAGGTAATCTTCTTTTCTAGTGATTGAGCAAATTTGGTCTTTGGACAGGCTCCAAGACTCATGTCTCCTAAATACTTTCATGCTGCCCTTCAGTCATTCCAGTAAATATTAACTCTACAAAAAAATGTTTGTCACTAGCTTTGAAGTATGACACCTCTTCATTTCTTTGAAAGTGTTCTATCCATAGATATGGATAGATATTATAAGTGATGTTGATTATTTTCTCTCTGCGATAGAACAACATCTTGTGCAATTTCATGACCTTCTCTCTTAATTGTCTTCACCTTAGTCAAATAAACGAAGCTTTTATGAATCAACATAATATCATAGCTTATATATATATCTTATATTGTTTATCTGCCCCATTCCCTATTACTAGTAGTCATATTTTCAACATATTTACTACAAATATCTTCATATTTTTAAAACTGTAAAATTAATTTCTTTCTCCACACTAATGTAAATGATTTCTCCTTTTCTGGAGATTATCCTATGCATAAAAAACCTGAAATTGCTCCCACAAATTCCTTAGCATCTGGCAGCACAGAAATTCCTTTTACAATGAGTTGCCTTCTGCTTTATCTTGGTATGTCCACTCACACTTCTGTCGTCTCCTTGAATTTAAATAAACTTAATATACAAGTTCCACATTCAGTCTTTGCTTCATCTTTGGAGACTACAGATAACTATGTTAAATGTGGATCCTTATGGTGGAATAGAGTTTTTTTTACTTTTTCCATTGATAAAAACTAGTCATTCTATTCCCTGTTCCTTCCCTGTTTTCTTAACAAATTAATTATTTACCTCTTATATGACTCCTTACTTATTGTAGTAACATAGATGAAAAGACAGATTATTTCAAAATCCTGAAGTTTATCTAAGCGGTACCACATTTCTTCTGTTTTACTGATTAAGACATTCTAAAATATTAATGGACTCTATGTGAAGGTTAGCTCCAGTCAGTTGTTTGGGTTTTGTTTTTGTTTTTGTTTCTGTTTTTGGTTTGTTTGTTTGTTTATTTTTTAAATACTGTTAAAGGAAATCAGACATGCAGTAACAGTTATTACCATTTTGCATTTTATGCCATCATTACCACCTTTTAGATATTTAAAAAAACCCCAAAATCACAACCAACAAAAAAAAAAAAAAAAAGAAACTTTCCATTATTTGGATGTAGGAGTTTTTTCTTATTATTTTGTTTCTTATTGGGAAGTTAACAGAGGTTGGGCTGTGTGAAAAATGAGCAGTGCATCTGTTGTTGCTTTATGCTGAGTTTCAATAAGATGACAATTTTTGTCCAAGTAACAGAAAGTTTTTCCCTGTACCTCGAACTCCAGCTACATATCAATCCCATTCACTAATTCTTCTCTTTCAGAAATCATCAAAAATGAAAACTCCATATCGTCATCTCAATATTTCAGGCATAACCTTGTATTCAGAATTGATACTTCGGTGTTGTGTGTTGGTTTGCAGACACTTGCTCCCTGACATACATAAATAACTTCTTTAGAAATGGTGTTATAGGTCTTTCATCTGCTCAGCACAGCAGGAGTCAGTAATGAATGCTTTATTGTTACAAAGCTTTGATACAGAACATAGGTATTTCTGAAAGAAGAATAAAAGAGTTTCCAGGTTTTAATGCATATATTATATCATAAATACCTGTTATAGATAATCCACTCTGGGGAAAAACCAACTAACCAACCAACCAAAAACAGCCTCAGAAAAAACTTGCGTATTTCTAATTCTGAGTTAAGTGTATAACATTAAATGGTGTGTGTAAACAATAGACTCTGAATTTGCAAAAGTGACAGCTAAGGATGCATAAAGACAATGAAAGATTGTGCAAATGAGGGAATCAATGTGCAGTTTCTTAAAACTGAGAACAAGTTTCAATTAGAGGCAGTGGAAAAACAGATTTTGTGCAAATGAGTTTCATAGACTCGAACATTCATTTCACCAATATGACCTGTTTACTTTCACAGCACAGTGGGTATTAAAAGAATTGAAGAGTGAAAGTAGTATACAGACAGGTGGGAGCCATTTGGCTTAATGGACTATTGGAAAGATTTTGGAAGCTATGAGAAGGAAAGTAACATCAAAATGAAGAGAGGAGAGGAGAGGAGAGGAGAGGAGAGGAGAGGAGAGGAGAGGAGAGGAGAGGAGAGGAGAGGAGAGGAGAGGAGAGGAGAGGAGAGGAGAGGAGAGAAGAGGAGAGGAGAGGAGAGGAGGACTAGTGGTGGAAGAAGGGGATGAAGAAGGCTAAAAAATGAACTTACCTTCTCTTTGAAAATGTTCCCTTATCTTGGAAAGGGACAACACTGCAGAAATGGATGTATCAGTTCTGTCTAGGCCTTATAATAACTTGATTTACTTAGGTGTGTTCAGATAATGTAGTATGTTGATGTAAATACCTTCATATATTGGTATAAATCTAGTTAATCAACAGGAGCATGACATTTTGGAAAGATAATGGAGTTAATGAAGGAAAGGACAAATGGGACATGGTTTATTTTGATTACATCTCAAAATTAAATTTATTTTCTTGATAAGTACAGAAAAGGGACAGTCAAACTCAGTGGTTCATGTTTTCAGGACACTATGTCATTCAGTGTAGCAAGGACTAGCTCTACTCCCATTAATGTCAAAAGGATTTTGCAATTAACATCACAGCATGATAAGATCCTGGGTCTTTAAAAATAGAGTTGTGGTATAACTCGCCAAGTTCTCAGAAGTTTTGATTTTTTAAATTATTTTTTCTATCACTTTTTTTTTTTTTAATAAAAAGACACAGGCTAATGCTTCAGCTATATATTTTTTAAAGCTAGGTATTTTAAAATATTTCATCCTATACTTTTTTTCTCACCAATTATTCTACAATCTGTAGTGTGCTATTTTTCTTACTTTCATTTTTTTGACAGTTTCAGTTATAGTTCCAAAGAAACACAGCAAGACTGAGATTGAAAAATTTCTGTTATTATATTGGTAACTGTTTTATTCAAGCAGAAAAATACAAAAGGCAAAAGTGTGCTTTAAATGTCAACTGGAAATAAACCGTGTTTGTTCTGCATGTATATCTGCCTCAAGAGAAGCAGAATAAAAAGAGGAAACTTCAGCAAAAATATAACTTTTGATTGAAGAGATTGTGCTATATTGACTTCATGCAAGTTAATAATAAAAATATAGACTCTTTTAATATAATATGGTTCGGCGTAGCCAGATATGATCTGCTCTGTTGATATTATCTTAATGTTTTAATTGATACGTTAATTACTTATTTTGTATTATGCAGCACATTATTACGTTTATCCTTTTTTATACAGTTTAAAAATACCTTAGCAATGATTGATTCCAAGTTGGTTAAGTATAAGAATGTTTCTCAAAAAACATTCTTTATTGTCTGCAGAAAAATACAAATTCCAGTTCAGTATTTGTTTAAAATATGTGACAAAGCCTTCAGTTGTAAAATGCTTCCAGATTGGTGAAATGAATCATCGTGCTACTGAAACACAAAAAAGAACCCAGAAAGAGCATTTATTATAGGCCTTTTTCCACACTGATGTCATTTCTGAGACTATAGTGAGCTATATTGCCTCGAGACATCACTGCCCCAAACATAGTGAAGCCAGACCAAGCAAATTTCAGTCAATGTACATTGTAAGCATATGTGTCATTATTTTGTAAGGACTAGTTAATCTAATTAGGAAAATATCTATTCCACTACAATTTACCACACTGAAGAGAATGAACTGATTTATCTGAAAAACAACTGAAGAATTGATAAAGTTAAATGGTAGAATGCTGAAACAGGGAAATAAAAGCAAAGAAAAAACCCAAACAAGACCACAGAAATCCCACATAAAACAGATGGAAAAAAACAAAACCAAAACAAAACACAGACACACAAAAAACCCAAAACAATTAAAAAAAAAAAAAAGCCACAAAGAAACCAAGACAACAAACACAACCTCGAACACCACACAAATCTAACCAAAGTCCTCCAGAAACTAGTATACGGTAGGCATCATTTAATAATTATCAAAGCTATCTGCTTTTGAAAGGGTGGATGAAGAGGGACAATAAATCATATTATCTTTGAAATCAATATCTTCTATTTCCAGCAGACAGCTTCAAAATCAAAGCCACAGAAATGAGAATGAGGCAGAGAAGACTGAAATGTAAGATAAAAAGTCTGAGTCCTTTTCTCTCTGAAGAGCAGTTTTTTATTTGTTTTTTTTGGTTTTTTTTTTCAGGGCTAGAACCACAAAAATACTGTTCAGCAGGTAAGCAGTGCTGCCACTCTTCCTTTGTTTCGGTTTTGTGTATGCGTGTGTGTGTATGGTTTGTGGTGTGTGTGACTATAGATGCGTATCTTCAAGCAATGTTCAGTGTACTCAGAAAGTACCCAGCCTAGCAGGCTCTTCAGTTGACTTACTATGTTACCTATTAAGTGCTAGATGAGTCTTAAATTAAGTAACCATTTCCATGAGCATGTTGTTGGAAAATTCTCTTGAAAGTTGACATTTACATTTCTTCCTCAAGCTTGTCTCAGATCCTAAAGTGGGTGCATGTATCCTACTCCAATACTAAGAGCAGTTCCACAAGCAGTAAGGTACCACGTAACACAAATGAGACTACTGACATCTAACTTTGTGTTAACATCTAGAATCCACATAAAAAATATCTTTTCTATCTGTATTAAACTATTTAACACAGTCCTCCATGTACTTAGATGTCTTGTCTAACACATGATACTATTACCAGGTCAAGAGAAAGCATTTCCCAAAATTCTGATCTAAACCGTATTGAAGTCAATGGAGAGAAACCCTCTGACTTGAGCGAGTTAGGGTCAGGTTTAATATACTTTATAATACTGGTAGTCTGGCCCAGATTCTCCAACAATTTCTGAAGTCTGTAGTGATTTCTGACCTTCTGTTCAGTCTAACCACATACTGATTTGAATGAGAGGTTCACTATCATGTTAAAAAATAAGCAAATGAGACATTCCATCTGCCCAATAAAATAATTTAGAATCTATGTCACAAGAAGCATGTTACGCAGAAAAATCTGACAAACTCAGGCATAAACGCTGGAAAAACAAGACTAGCTAAAATGTAGTCTTTGCTATCAATAGTAGGAAATAATTCTCTAAGAAGTACTACAATTAGTAAAATGTAAATTTCAGTCCTCTTATTTGTAACAAAAGTAAAAACTATGCTCATGCACACTTTTAAATAAGCACAGTAGTCTCAAAATTTAATAACAAATATTAAAGTTAATATTAAAGACTGAAATAAGAATGTTAGCTGACTGTATCAAACTACATCAAAACTTCTTCCTTTATGTGTGTTTTGTATTTCTTGAGTCCTTAATGCTGCCATTTGCCCTGTGAAGTGCGCTATTCATAACACATTCCAAGACAGATGAATCTCGAGAAAAAGCAGTGCTCAGCTATTTCATATTGCGGATACTGCCTTATGCTAGCTCAGTGTTTCTCTTTCTGAAAAGGGTTTTATTATAGACAAAGTTCTTTCAAGGGAATTTAGGAAGAATAGGAAAAAAAGTAGTTTATTTGTGTATAAAGTTTAAGAAATATTGAATACCTTGCAAGGCCTCAGAGTACAATGCAAAGCTGTCTTAATAAGAAAAAAGGCATTTCATCCAATCTGGAGACTTAATGTGTATCTTTTGAAATAAAACATTACATTATAAGGTTTAAGCTGCTTAGAAGTTAGACACTACCTGAGTTTGTCAAATAGGCTTCTTCTACAGTTAATAGAGAGCCATCTTCTGAAATTGTGCCTTCAGATGGTATATAAATAACATAGATATCAAGCTGAGTTAGCTTTAATATGGCTAAATCCACAGAAGCTATTAAATTAACCAAAACTGACTCTTTTTAAAAGCTTTAAAGAACAACAACCACTCTCTGTTCTCTATTAAACACTTGCCACACTCTTTCACTTTTCCCTTACCTTGAGAGCTTTAAATCTTACTTCTTGAAGACATTTATTTTGGCCTTGCCAGCATGACTTTATCTTGCCTTTCTTCTGAGCATTTCTGAGCCAAGATTGTACTCTAGAAGCAGCTGTTACTTACTTATTCAAACTTTGACTTAGCAAGAAAGGACACCAGAAGCTTCCAGTACTAAGACTTACAGGATATTCTACCCAATACTCACTGGAAAGTGTAGAAATAGTGGCTATGTCTATACTGCTCAACACCAGTGCCATTAACCCCCACAGCCTTACAGGTAGATTTCTGACCATTGCCATGGTGTAGACCAGGATCAGTCTTCTATCAGCTGCAAGCAGGTTTGAAAATCAGTGACCCACAGTGCTTTCCAATGTGGCCTATATGTAATACAGGGGCTGTGTAAGTATGTTCTTAAGTACTCTGCAACTTTGTATTAAAAGCTAGGCCTCAGGTTTATCACACTATACCATGCCTCAACATCCATTTGAGTTCTTCTAACATTAAGTGATGAAGGCATAGCAAACTCATAAAAGTCCTCTCCACTTAGTGGTCCAGCTGTGTCACTAGAACTACGTGGTGCCTCAAGCAAGATGCCACATGGGCAAGAGGGATGATACGTTCAACTGTCACTCTGAAAGAATCATGATTTAGATTGTAGCTCTTGCGTGTTGCATAAGCTTCTTACACGCTGGTAATTGCTGTGAGAGAGTTGTGAGATTCAGTTGAAAGGGTGGTGAGACACTGTTACCCAGATGGATGCCCCATCATTGGAAATGTTCAAAATAAGGCTGGATGAGGGCTTTGAGCAACCTGATCTACTGAAAGATGTCCTTGCCCATAGCAAGGGGTTTTGACTAGATGATTTTTGAAGGTCCCTTCTGACCCAAACCATTCTATGATTCCATGATTCTGTTCCTATTGTGTCTAGAGACTGAGGAAGGAAAAGAGGGAGAGGTAGGTGCTTCAGAGAGATTTTGAGATATTATGTTGGAAGACTGAAAGAGTGTTACCCTTCCTACATAGTCCTATCTGTGAGCTTCCACCAGGAGTGACAAGACGTGAAAGCCACCTCTTCAGAGGAAAGGAACACAGTCTTCCTCTCTGAATGGGAGCAAGAAGCAAGCAAGCTGCACTGTGTGTAAGTACACCCCATCAAAAAATGAGAAAAATACATGAAGTGATTGGGTAGACCATCCAATTAATAAAAAGCATCTGCTGTGTATGCAAAAGACAAAGTAAAATGTAGTCCAGAGAAAGTATGTGGAAGAATCTCAGAAGGTGAGTGTGACAGAGTCCCAAGAGATGCTTTCCCGATAATGATGGTCACAGTTCCCTCAGACTCAGACATGCTGAATGGCTGCTGTGCCTGGCTGATTTCAAGAGGAAAATGTCTACATGATAGACAATTGGATATTTGATAAGGACTGTCCCTTTAAAACCTTAAAAGAGATGTGTATAAATAACTAAGAAGTCTGGCTATTTATACACTGGAAATTAGGTTTTGCCTACTCAGAAGTTTAGGTACAAGAACCGATCATTTTTATTAAATGCACACTTAGGTATTTTCTTAGGAAAAGTAACTTCACCACTAGGAAACTATATTTTAACTACCTACTCAAAGGAAATCTAGAGAAGTTGATTGCTTATTATCTTTAACCTTGACAGTCATTTTAATAACTTCCCAAATAAAATGCAAAATGTACTTAGATTTCTTGCACACGATCCATTCATAAAATGCATGACATTATTTTTTTCACCACAGGCTAGCATGTGCCTTTTGTCACATTGAATTTATCATTCTGTGACTGAAACCTTATCAAAAGTATTCACATTCTATATTCCCAGAAACACAATTTTGATTCAGTATCAAGCTGACATGAATATGACCCATGTTAATTGCTTAAGACACAGGAGATCAAATTTAATTTTTGATAATGTAACAAATATCCAGAAAAATAACAAAGGTCACTCACAGTATACATTGTATTTCTCTAAGTTAATAATGAAAAAAAAATACGTATACCAATTCTGTATCTTATGAAGATTTCATGTGGTGCCTTGATGCTGTATAACTTGAAGGAAACTAGTATGTGTCCTATAACCTTCTTACTTAAGTTTAAGGTTTTACTCCAAATGTATGAATATAGGAATGGGGAAAGGGAGTCTGGAGGATTTTGTTGAGTTAAAAAGACACAATTGAGCCCAAGTCCTTGTTTTGAAGGATAATAATTCAGTTTTCTCTCATCCCATCCTTTCTAATTCCTACTCAAAACTCTATGGATATTTTTATCCAAAGACAACCAGGCACAACTGTCACTTCTAATTAAATTTCAATAACACAAGTTGAGTATTTGCGAATTTGATTCAATTGTGTCAGCACTGTTTTCAATAAATACAGAGGAAAACCTTCTTCTTTAACATAGCAGCAAATGGGAAAAATAATGTACACCAAAAATAGCTTGGGAGAAAAAAGAGAGGATTTTTTTCCTCTAGGACTATATTGTCAAAGTGAAACCCAGGGTTAGTATCTTCTGTTTAGGTAGTGTGACTGCATTGTCAAGCAGCTTTACTTCTTAGAATTCATCCCTGCATTCACTAACACACTTCATAATGCTCAATAAAATAAAACAAAGGTATGTGCCAATTTGCCAAACCAGAAACACACACGATATTCACTTCTCCAAAGCTGTGTTTAATTATTTTTTGCGTGTTCCTAAAGTGAGAAGGTCTCATTTACAGTGTATTACTTTGCTTACTGAAGATCATATATGACATCGTATAATATATAACATATGCTTTGAATCTGATTTTTAAGAAAGAAAGGTATAATGTAATGAAAATAAGACAATATTTTTCCATTTTGTTTTAAATCTTATCTGATAACACATTTCAGATTTTACATTGTACATATGATAGTCCTGGCAAGGTAATTGAACAGTCTTAATTATGCAAACAAGGAGTATTTAACTGCTCCAAGTACATGCAACTATTCAGCTGAAAAATTTGAAAGGAAAACTTAAATACATGTTCTAAACAATAGTCTGGCACTGTTTAAATAAATGGGGCAGAAACATAATCTTAGTGAATTGCAATATATTGAAACAATTAACTACAGACTGTAGTTGTGACCCCAGATTCCAGGAGAAGGACTTATTCAGCAACCTAATACTAAAATTCCCACTAATTAAGTAATAGCATGATAGCAATAGTGTAGCCTCATCATCTCAACCTCGAAAGATTTAAAGGCTTTTTTTTTTTTTTTTCTTATGGGCTTGAAAGATTGTCTGGGTTTGGGAGAAGAATTTTGTTTAGTTTTACTTATGCTTTTTCCTAACTGGAAAGAGAACACCACCTGAGGCCCTAGGACCCTCCTCCTAATCTCTCCCTCTGTGCTATAGACACTTCCAGTCTGCCGAGCCAAATCCTGTCCATACCATTGGTCAGCAAAGAGCAGAAAAGAGGTAACATTCAGAAAACAGTTACAAAACTAAGCAAAGACTTTAGCAAAGTGCATTATGTTTACCTGATTGAAAAAATTAGCGTATTTAAATTTCAGATGCTAGAAAGTGACTCACAAATGCATACGTCTGATCACATACATATATGTATGTCTACATTTTATCTTGTTGTGAAAAACTATCTTATTATGATTTTCCAAGACATGATTCATCTCATCCTAAGTAGACGATACTAAATCTACTTTTAGATAGATGAATCTCCCTTTAAAAATGCCTGTTTTCTCTCTGCTGTTTATTAATGGAGTTGAAGGTACCTAGTTATAAAAGTAGATGTTTTAAGCTTAGACAAGGTTAATTCTTCCTTAAAAAGATTCAATTCAATTATTCAGACATAATTGTCAAGCACCTTTACAAAAGACATAGTATTTCCTACCTGACCTCCAGCTGGTGTTCCAAAATAATGCAGATCTTCCATAAATCCTGTGTTATAGCTGATAAGCCTGTGTGGATATCTTAAATACCCTAAGGTATCTTAAGTGGCACTATGTGTCCTGAGTTTAGACAGCTGAACGGAGCCTTAAATGTAAATAACAATTCTTTTTTTTTTTTTAATCCATTTCACAAGTTTCAGTGAGCATTAGCATCTGGATGTGTTTTTATTTGGAAGGTGAAGACAGCTCAGATAGATACAGCCAACCACAATCAATCTCAAAATAGCCTGGCTAGACAGCTGCCAATCATAAAACAAAGGTAAAAGTGGCATTTAAAAAAAGGGATGTGTTATTTGCATTTATTCTAACTCATAAACCAGAGTCAATTTGAAAGAGTAACTGCAACAAATAGAAGAAAATGCAAAGTCATGCTCAACTGTTTGTAGTAGATATAATAAAAACTCTGACTAAATCAAAGAAATACATCATGCATGGCTCCTCAGAGTCTTGGGAGGTGGATGAGAGTCCAAGAAACAATTCAAGGGACTCAGATATCCCTACAGCAACACATAAACTTCTATCAAGTTTCTCATATATATATGTATGTATGATATGTGTACACAGATATATAAGGGCTGTGTGTGTATATATATATACACACACACCTTTATCTATTTGTATGCAGAATCATAGCATAATTTAGGTGAGAAAGCATTTAGTCAAGATCAGGTCACTCAGGGACTTAGCCAGCTGGACTCCGAAAGGCTTCAGGAATGAAGATTCCACAAACTCTCTGAGCAACCTCTTCCACTACATCACTACCCTCACAGTAATAACATAAAAATAAACAACAAAAAAAAATCTACCACTCAGAAATTTCTGTGTTCACAGCCTTTTATTCTGTTCCTCTAGTCCTCTCTCAAAAAGTAGTTACACAGCTACAAGATGTCCCCTTAAACTTCTGTTTGTAGGGATGAACAAAACCAATTCTCTTAGTTGCCGTAAACACTGAATTCCTGTGGTTGCTGATAGAAAGGTCAAGCACTGCATGACAACTGTCATGGAGTGTTGCTCTATAGGCAGTTTGAGGTGTTCTGATAAGCCTGGGATAGTATAGAGATTCCTTTGTTCGCAGCCTTTAGATGGAAAGCAAAGTAACTGGTTAGCAAAGCGAAAATATGTATTCAGTCTATTAGCATTCTTGGTTTTCCTCAGACGGTGTGCAGCGTAAATTCCAAGTATGGAAAAAATTATAATAGATTGCTCTTCATCTGTATAACAATGGCAAAACTAAAGATTTAGATTATTTCTCTTACCTTTAGAAATATATAATTAAACCCTCTAAATCTGAATTAGCCACTCCAGTGTACTGATAACAGTAGATAGTATAAACCACCTATGTGCAGAGGGAAATTCATCTGAATGTGAAAGAATTATTGAGGAATAAAAGAGTTTACTCTAGAGATTTTTATTTTTCTCTGTTTACTTACAAAGCCTACAAGTGAGTAACTTAATACAGTGACTCTCATAGGCTTGGATATCTAGTATAAACCAGGTAGTTCTGAATGCATTAAACTTAAACTGGAAATAAAGTGCACTATGCAAGGAAGAAAACACAAGTTTTGCTTTCTTTGTGATCTTGAATGAAGACTGTGATTTACAACTGGAACAATGTATCAAAGTCTGTAGTGAGATTCTGCAGGACTGAATGATTTATTTTAATTGAAATGCTTTAAAAAATATTATAACTCCTGATATTAGTATGTATCAGAAACAAAAAAAAAATAATTGAAATAAGCTCCTCTTGTGTTATCCTCCACATTTATTAAACTACCTAAACATGTACAAAGATGGATATTCTGAAAAACTCTTTCCTATTTGTGTACAAATAAATAAGCAGATATTTCTCCAGCCATCTACATGCAGGGCTATAATTATATTTTTCTTTTTATTATTTAGACCTCAAATTAATGTCAAAGCTATGATACGCTATCTGAGTTACACCCACGCTCCTTAAAAACTTCCTACTTTTATGAAATTTACAGCTGTACTGGGTGTGCGGTCCAATTAAGGATCTTGTAGGCCATTTCTAATCTCTCGACTTTTTAAAAAAATTAGATTCTCGTACTTGGTTTTAAAGGGTCATTTCTGACACATTTATTACTGTCTGAAAGACAGACACAAAACCAACTAATATATTTTTCCAGTCTGAAAAATACATTTTTCCTGTGGAGAAATGATACCTAACTTTAGTTTCCTAATCCCAAAAGAGTGCTTGAACTCAAGTATGTTGAAATGGCCGGAAATCTTTTGAAATTACAGGAAATCTTACCATTGACAACAGTAACTTTTGGAGCAGGAACTGAGAAGACCGAGCAGCTTCATTTTCAAAAGCTCTGTGTGTCTGTGTATTCTTATTGATGTCAGGGGATTAAAAGGAAAATAAATGACTAATCTTGTCTAAACACAGCAAATAAAACAAATAATAAGACAAAGTACATCTGAGATGAAGATCAATATTGACCTCTTTTTGAGCAACCTATGATTTTTTTTTCTGTCATTGCTCTTTGAAGTTACTTTTATACATTTGTTCTCCTTTTCCCTTAGCATGGTAAAGGTAAATGAAAAGCAGTGATACGAAAGCAAAATAACTGACCTGTCAGCAGTTATCTAGGACTTTAATTTTTTTCCTTAAGAAAAAAAACCTTCGCAGAAAGAAGAAAAAAAAACCAACATACATGTGAAAACTTCATGGTAACAGCTGTAGATACTCTTGAGTGTAGGAAACCTTTTATCTTTTACCTTGTCATACTGAATTTTACACATTTCTACCTACTTCTACAAGTAGTAGGCTCTGCAGCTAATACATATTTCTCTGCTTAGATATTAATTCTTTTGAAATAAATATTTACAGAGAGACTTAGGTATCATTTTTTATGTTCAGTTTTTATGAGGTCATCATTCAGATCAGCTGTCCATGAACTTTATAAAGATTCATATCCCTGGGCCTATATAACCAAACTCTCACTGAAGTCTGACTGAACAAAGCAAGAACTGCAAAGTTTTCAGAAGTCCTACTTTAAAGCTAGCCATATCCCTTTGCTCCTACCTGTCCTTTGACAAGAAATCTTTCCCTGAACTTTTTCTGAGAGACTTTCAGATGGTTGTATGTGTCACCTTGATGATACAGTAGAAGAAGAGGAGGAAGGACAGGAAATCTTACTATTTTACTATTGCTGTTTTTTAAACCCACTCCTGTTTCAGGATGAAGCTTAACAAAACAGATAAGCCAGTCCAGCTATGTATCCAAAGCAAGAAGTTATCTCATCTCTCCCTCCACCTTTTCTTCCTCTATGTTCAACTTATTCACGTCTCTCTTGCACCAGCCAACAGCTCATCTAATTCCTCAATGAACTGGTTCAGCTCATTCAACCACCAAAAAATGTAATCTGGGGGAAAAAAATAGCCCCAAATCACAGGTAGATATTTTACTGTGTAGAAAGATGTAGTGCTTCATCAAAGTCTAAGGAGTGACGAAGTATACAAAAGAGAGGACATTGTATGCTTGACTATGCAGCTAGGAACAAAGAGGAAAGGTGAAATGAGTAGATCTTGGAAACTAAGCTGCGAATTCAGCATGGATACTTTGGGAAATATCACTGAGACAGACTAATTTTAGCTACTTTTTCCTTTCTATTATGCCTTCCCTGCCTCTAAAGAAAAACGTAAGTAATCAGTTTTGTCAATTAGTAAATTAAATGAAACCTCCACCCAGTACAGGATGCAAAAGAAGAGGAAATGGAAAGAAATTACCCGTGGACCAGAAAGTACAACTACAGAGAAAAAGAAAAAAAAACCAGCAGAGTAGCTTAGCCTTTTGCGAAGTATTCCGGACTTGGTCAAAGCCATGCAAGTTCTAATATCTTGACCCAGAATGTCAGAGTCACTCATCAAATGCATTTGATAAAGTAGACAAAAATTAACAGATTTCTAAGATGGTAAGGAAATTAATTACTAAGAGTGTTTAGAAAACTGGTCAGTCAGGCTGGTTTCAAACTTCAAAGCTGAATTGACTATATTGACATTCATTAATACATATTTCACATGGCAATTCCTTAAGTATTATCAGTTACTATCATTATAAATATAAAACAACTAATCCTTAACAAACTTATCTTGAATAAGCTGTGGTTGTACAATACCACTGAGTAGAGGCCATACAGCTACCATTAACACTATAGTACTGGATTGTTCTTGCCCACAGATGCAGAGAATGAGGATCAGGAGTTCTTTGAGGAAGGAGGCTGGAACTGATATGGTCTTCTGTCTTCACCATCTTTCCTCTCTCCTCTTCGGTATTTATAACATCTGCGCTTCCCTAAGGAAAAGGGGTTCATCTCATCAGCCCCTGACACAGTTTGTCTCATTTTTACAACTGGATCTTATCTGGGTTTCATTAAGCATCTTTCTCGCTTATTCAGCAGGATTGTTGGGGTTTCATCAAACAGCTTTCCTGTTTATTATCACAGTCTTGTGATATCTTGCAGATTTTACTACTTACACTTGTTTTCTTGTATGACATTCATTCATCTGTACCACAAGTTTCCCTTTGCTCCATTTCAGTTACATAGTATTTATACATTTATGATTAACTGTGGCACAAAATACTTGTTGCTGGTTATGCAATTAGTATTATTACAATGCTGGAAAATGCTTTGATATTACTACGTTTCTGACTGGGTTGAAGACCAGCAAATATTGGGAAGGAAAATGTAAAGGAGAATGCTTCTTCTGAATCACTCCCTAATTTGTAGACTGAATACAAAATTTAAACCATCTGTATTTAGATTCAAGATTATAACAGGTAAACTCAGTAAGTTTGTAGATGACACCAGTTTGGACAGGAGCATTTATCTGCTTGAGGGTAGGAAGGGTCTACAGAGGGATCTGGGCAGGCTGGATCAGTAGGCTGAAGCCAACTGTATGAGGTTCAACAAAGCCAAGTGCTGGGTGCTGCACTTGGGTCACAACAACCCCATGCTTGGCGAAGAGTGGCTGGAAAGCTGCCTGGTGGAAAAGGACCTGGGGATATTGATTGACAGCTGGCTGAACATGAGCCAGCAGTGTGCCCAGGTGGCCAAAAGGGCCAACAGCATCCTGGCTTGTATCAAAAATAGTGTGGCCAACAGGACCAGAGAAGCCATCATCCTCCTGTACTCGGCACGGGTGAGGCTGCACCTTGAATACTGTGTTCAGTTTTGGACCCCTCACTACGTGAAAGACATTGAGGTGCTGGACCATGTCCAAAGAAGGGCAATGAGGCTGGTGAAGGGTCCAGAGCACAAGTGCTATAATGAACGGCTGAGGGAACTGGGGTGCTTAGTTCAGAGAAAAGGAGGCTTAGGAATTATTTCATCACTGAAAGGATTGTCAGGCATTGGAACAGGCTGCCCAGGGATGTAGGTGAGTCACACTTCCTGAAGGTATTTGAAAGATGTGCACATGTGGACACGTAGAGACATGGTTTTGTGATGGATTTGAGAGTGTTAGGTTAACCGTTGGACACCATGATCTTAAAGGTCTTTTCCAACCTAAATGATTTTATGATTGTATGATTAATACTAACCTTCTTAGAAAAGGAGAAGGGCTACCTGGTAGAAAAATGCAGAACTTTATTCCTGTCTTTTCTGTCACTGATGCGTTAAGGAATTAATCATATATTAGTTCTTTCTCAGATCAGGGCATCACTCATAGATGCTACATATTGTGATTGTCACACAAAGCTTTCACAGGACAGTGGTATTAGGCATAATCCAGCCTGTTTTGTATATTGCTTCTCTATACTGTTATGTTTATTCATTGTATGACTCTCTTTTTGGCTTTAAGATCTCATTTTCCTCTGGATTTAAAGCCATTATCTGAAATGTTATTAAATAGAGATTGTCAAAATTTTTCATCAGGAGCATTCATTTAATAGAAAAGGTATTTTCAGCTGTCCAAAAAGACTGTGTTTTTCTAATTTTTGAAAACAAAACAAAATGAATCTGAAAACCATAAAACTTTAAAAGTTTCCATTGTAATCTCTTAGGTCCTTACCTAGGACACTGTAGAATTCATTAATGCATGAGTACCAAAACATGAAAGAAAAAATACAAATTTGAAGATTTGGTAGTAACTGCTCTCAGCTTTTCCCTAGATTTGCTACCATAACCAGTAGTCCTTATAGTCAGAGAACTATAGCAAAAGCAAACGCTAAGTGAATCATAAGAAAACTTTAGTTTTCACAGTAAAATAGTCTGGCATACAACTGATTTATTTTTATAAACCAACTGCAGATCCAACATTCAGCTACAGTGATGAGTAACTTTGACATGAACACAAGGACTTAAAACAAGTTAGTACAACTATAAGTAATTTTGTGTATTGAAGAATAAAAGCAGTTTAATAGAACATTGCAATACAATCCATGTTTTCTGCTTTGCAACTGAAAAAATTACACAGAATTTGGAGAAGAAAAGGAAACCGCGAACCTATGAAAATGTATTGTTCTGTTGACAAAATTTCCTCATTCCCTGATGGAACTGTGTTCATAATATGTTGCTCTATTCTTTAAATGAGAATTCAAACCATATTTTAACTCTTTTTATTTTTTAACATAGAGCCCTGACTCGTGTAGGCTTTTCTATTTTTTTACTTTTGCATGCCAAGATGATTTATTTGTTTGCTTGTTTGTTTGTTTGTGTAATTAAACTGGAATTAATCACTGTTAGAAAACTAAAGAGCAAATGTAGCAAAAAGGAGACCAAAGTAGGTGGTAGTTAAAGGGGTAATCAATGTCTTCAAAAAGTATGGCAATTTCCCTTTCAGGCTGTGAATTTCTCACAGCCTCACAGCTCTGCGAGAGCTAGCAGTAAGTTAAACGCTGGGTAGAAACTAAGAAAGGATATTACAACTGGATGAGGCTTTTGGGATATATTCATATTCTTTGGATCTCTTCTACTTGCAGTGATATAAAAATAAAAAAACTTAAAGAGAGGAGCCAATCTGCCTTTCTTGTGCAACTACATCATACCACAGGTTAGTTAACTGCATAGATACCTAACTTGCTGTCTTTTTCTAACTCCCTTTATTGTCTGGAGAGACACAGGCACCTCAGGGGGCTCCTCATTCCACCTAAATAAGACACGTTAAAATAGGGGAAATTTATCACCAGTTGTGTATTGACTGGAGAAAGAATTGTGGTTGATTAGTTGTGTGCAGACAACTGAAACAAAGATTTAACTTATTTCTACTTTAAAAATTGAATACTTCTTGCAGAATTGTAGAGGGAATGTTGATGATGAGACTTCAGGACAGTACTTTTCAACAGCTGAAAACAGGTGTGTTAAATCTCAGCACTTCCTTGAACCAGCTAAGTAAAGCTTGGCTTCAGGCTTAACCTAGGTGCTGAAGTAAAGTGTATCCAATCTCACTCTGATGGGACTCTTTTCCTTCATTATTTTAAATACCCCTGATTCCATTTGGCTTTGCAGTACAACAAATAGCTTCCCTCTTTTGCTAGAGCTTTCACTTAGAAAATTCAGAAATGAAGATGAGGAGATAGTTAAGGGATGTTAAGAGCAGTCGCCTTCTCCAGCTGCTCCGTCCCAAGGCCCCTCCTGCCCAGCTACTGAAGCCCAGCCTGGTGTGTACATACACACACACACAAAAGACATGGCCTGTCACACAGCCAGCCACAGACACGGCACTGCCTCCAGCAGCCCCCACATTCAGGACTCACACCAGACACAGGCACAGACAGCTACATCCCCTTCTCCTCTTGGGCTGACAGAGGCAGAAGGTCACTAGTGCAGCACACACACCACACTCTCCAGGTTCACAAGCACATGTGCATTTGTGGATCCTCCAAACACTGTTGTGGTCCCTCTGCCTGCCCAGCAGCCCTGCCTGGATCCCAGCCACCCCTTACCTGCCCCACAGGTCCAACTGGGTATTCACTGCACACATGCAGCACTCACACATGTCCCACAGCCACTCCACACTTGTGGGCCCCCCAAATACCAGTATGGACCCTCCACTCACCTGACACCCCTGTGCAGACCTGGGGCCTCCATCTCACTGGCTGGTCCAGCTTGGGAATTTGCCAGCACACCCCATGCAGACCCGGTTTGGGGCAGGTGCAGACACTCACCCCAAGCAGCTGGCGCCCAGCACATGGGCTGTGACCTACAGTCCAAGTCCAGCTGCTGGTGCTGAGCCCCTCACTCAGGCATGTCCCCCCAGTAGCTGTTTTTTGAGACACACACACTGCTCCCATCCCAGTGGCTGGAGATTAAAGATCCCACTGGCTCCAGCTGACATTGAGACTTCACTGGCTCCAGTAGATGACACCACAGGCCAGAGGTGAGCCACTAGCCCCAGTCTGAGCCCAGGACCTGGCACCAGCCCCTTCACACCAGTTCCCCCAGTAGCTGGCACTGAGCCCTTGCACACGCACAGTGTAGGGAGCAAGATTACACTGAGAGATCACGACAAGAAGATTCAATAAGATAGTATTTGCAATGATCAAACATAGGGCTCAGCCAGACAAGCGTAATGACCAGCCTCATTTTGCATGTGGCTGACCCTTTTTATACCATTTTCTATCTACCCTCCTTTGTTCCTCTCTGCTTCTCCTTCCCCTGCACATTCTCTGATGAGTCTGCACAGCTCTTTTGATACCACTCTCAGCCCAGGTGTCCCCTGGTTTACAGTTTTACCAGTTGCAAAGTCCAGGCTGACCTTCCTGGAATTGGCACTTGTAGTTTCTTGATAGCCCATCAATGAGTGTGAATGGCAAGGTTTGTATCGTGTCTCCACGCAGGTCTGTGCCCTTCATTACATCCCTTATAGTTTGTCCCTCAGGTTAGTGTCCCAGTGTGTTCTTGTTTATTCTCCCTTTTCTTATTATCCCTTTTTTTGCATTGAAGAAGGTGCTTGACCAGATAATCTTAAAGTATATATATATATATATATTCCTTAAATGATATCTATATTTATATTTATATATATATATATATAAAAATATATAAAGCGCCTATCAGCTCTCTCCTTCCAGTTGCCCTTACAGAGATCTCTTACACATTAGCTACAGGGATTTTACTATTGAATCCACAGTAACACCAAACAAACTAACAGCCAAACAACAAAAAACACCAAACACTCTCCTCCAAACCACAAATAAACAAAAAAACCTGCACAACCCCTAAGAAACAACTGTGACCTGAGTATCAGGCGTTTTAGTATGGTAGTATGTTGGAGAAGTCTCAAAAGTGCCAAAGGAATAGTCAAACAGTCAAAATAACTATCTCACCTGCTCTATGTCAGATTGTTTGACGTGTCTTAATTCTGGTAACGCTCCTTGCATCCGCAGACCTTGAGAATAGTCTCAAGATTCAAGTGTATATAAAAGATAGAAAAGGAGTGACTGGGTCACTGAAACATATGTAAATATTTTTTAAGCACACAAGACACAAAAACGATTTTATCTTTTCTTATACTAACTTTTATGAACTCTTTGTTCGTAATAATTCTGCTCAGACAAAATAGTCCTACTTAATTACAGGGCAAGTTCTTTAAGATGAAGTCTGGCAAGCACAAGCTTCTGAAACAAAGTGTTTCTCATTTTTGAAAACAGATGTCAGAACAGGAGTACAAAAAAGGACTAAATTTGGGATTTAATTTTAAAAAGTTGAATAAATTAGCCTGCTTCAGAAAGAAAAAGAAAAAAAATAAATAAAAAGACCCCTCTCCCCCAAAAAAACTGCAAAACCTCAAGATTCCTTACCCAAAGAATGGAAAATAAATAATGAACAAGGCTGCAGGCAAAGAGTTTTGCTATTACTGAAATATTTTAAATTAGGTAATGTTTCAAATTAGGTACTGTCTTGAAGTGTGGAGTTTTGCAGACTAAGGCAAATTGTCAAGATTCCTATATAGTAATATATACCTTGTAGAAAATACATTCAGGATAAGAAGAAATAGTCAGCTGTTTTAAGATTAAAGTTAAAATGAAAGATAAGAGTGTATTATTTGAAAATTGTTACTCAGCCATACGGACATATAGCATGGTTCTTTAAGATTTGAAGATTCAATAAAATTTACTGAAATTATATATACTGAATGTGGCTCTAAGTATAGAAGTCTTTATGCATCATTTTAAAGGAGGGCTTAGGAGGGAATAGCTGAGGGAATAGAGATGCAACACTGCATTTACTTTTTTCATGTTAGCATGAATTTTCAGGTAAAAATGACCCAGAAGTCAGCAATAAAAATCTTCTGATGTATTTTGTGATCTTTCAAGATCCAAGATACACATGAATAAATAAATAAATAAATAAATAAATAAATTTACATAAAAGGAAGAAAAAGAAAAGCAAAGTAAAAGTTTAAATTACACTAATATATACTGATAAAGAGACAGATAGTTGGGGGTTTTTTGTCTCTTCGTTATATATACAGAAAAAATGACAATCGCGTAGTCCATGTTGACTTACCAGGCCTTTAATGCATCATATATCATGTCTGTCTGCTATATGGTGTAAGATATTTTCCTGCACTTTATTAAATAATATGATAATGTCTGAACTATTGGTGCAACGATTTGCTAGACTTCTTTGGTTCTTTTTGATTGATTTCTGGATTGGTAACAGGCATAACCATTCTACTTCAAATATGAGGTTACTGTTACCTTTTGTTCAAAACTTTCAACACTCAGGTCAGTCAAGGAGCAATAAACTTGAAAATTATCATTTCTCTAGAATAATTTCAGAAATGTGTCCCATGGAGCTTTTTCTTCCCACAAACTCATGCATTTTTATTATTACTGTTTTTCCAATGCCCAGAAGCATTGATTGATGTTACATGGAAACAATAGCACTAAAATAACCTATATATATTTACTGTCTCTAGCAGCTTCCCACTGGAACACAGAAGCAGAATATACAAGCAAAAGATAAAGTGATACTAACGGTCATCTTGACATCCTCATTTGTGAAGATGTTTCTATCTATTTTGTATTTCTTTTATTTTGTCTCTCCTTCTAAAGTTTCTCTTCCCAAGGCCCTCAAGATTTACTTGATACAATTGTTTTGCATATCTCAAATGCAAGATAAACTGTAATATGTTGAAGGTAATTTCACCCTGCTCTCCCCATTAGTACTCACCAGTGACAGGCAAGTGTATATATACTGGCTTAGTAAGCGTAACCAATATTTAAATTATTGCATTAAACTTTACTATTGAGGAGGATTTAACATACATACATGGTCAGTTACGGTAGTTCAGCTCATTCGTGCAGTATTCATCAGTGAAATGATTATTTTTCTGTTTCCTACTGCATATTTATGGTATAGTCCATTCTCCTTCTACAAGGAGAAGGAGATAACAAAAAATGCATAGCTAGAAAAGATCAGTCACAAAGGTACCATATTATGATTTGGAAATTTCTTCTTCTTCTTCTTACTTCCTCAAAGTTACTATAACTTTCTCAAGATGGAGAATGTTTATCCTGATGAATGAGCATGATGGATGATGAATGATGCAGTTAATCATGTTTGGTTTTTCGAATCATAGAATCGTTTAAGTTGGAAAATACCCTCGAGATCATCGAGTCCCACTATAAACCTGAAACTACCAAGTCCACCACTAAACCGTATCCCTAATTGCCTTGTCTACAAACTAATAAACCTCTACAATACTTTAGGAGAATTTCTGAAAACATCAACCACATCTTTTGTTGTTTATCTTTAAAACCATACTTTTTTTTGCCGTTGTCCTACCTACATATAAACCAATATATGCCATTGTCCATCTTACCCAGGACAATACCCCAATCAGTAATCTGAATGATAATGTGTCAGAATTAATGATGGATTATTGTCACTATGTCTACATTTACATAAAAATGTACACTATATTCTTAACTCATTTTGAATGTCATTTATTTCTCCTAGCTTCAAATGCCTGAAGTTAGATGTCTTGTTTAATTCAGTTTTCTAGTCTTTTTCTATGCTCAGAGGACAACTTGTTTCTTTCAGGGAAGAGATTAAATCCTAAGAGAAGTTTAAGATATGTGGAAAGAATTTTGCAACAACTTTCATGACAATGTATGATAATAAAATTTGCTTCAGTTACAGAAAAGATTTCTTATATAGCTGTAATTGTGTTATGAAATGTCTTACAATTTCATAAAGCCCCTAAGGTTTAATACCTAATCCTGAACAGTACTTCTTTCACAAGACTCAGAGGAAATAATTTACATGACTTTGGTTGCAATGATGCTGCTGGATTCCCTGTCCCACACACCTGTTTTGTAGGTAATTAAAAAGTAGCACTTTCTGTAATTGCATTTCTTTAAAAACCAAAAAAAAAACCCACAGTGGGACTTGAGATCAGCTGTATTCTTGGTAAATTCTAGGGATCATAGAAGACTGTTTGTCTTCCTATGCCTTAATATAAAGTAGGAAAAAATAGACAGAAAAGTGATGCTGACAGAAGACAGATGAGTCATGCTGAAAGAAAGAAATGTTGAATATACCAAAAGCAGTTAGAAATATATTTTATTTCTCTTACTACTTAATAAGACAATAAAGGGAGACTCCACATGGCACAAAACTCTCAAATCTTTATTTTAATATTGTTGGGAAGACTTTTTAAACCATAGACTTGGCTTATTTTATGTAGTCCTTAGCCCTCCAAAACAGAGAAGCAGCAACTTCCACTTTGTGTGAAACAAACCAAACCAAACCAAACCAAACCAAACCAAACCAAACCAAACCAAAACAAAACAAAACAAAACATGTCTAAAGTTTTATTTGTTTGTTTTCCTGGCACTTTTAAGCAGTCTTAAGTTTCTTCAAAGTTACTGCAGTAATGATTAACCCCGTAATGATGGTATCTGTTAGTTTCACAAAACTAGAATGAATTTCATATGACAAAGACTTCCTGCATTTACATGTCGTTTAATAAAACACAGGTGGCAGTAGCCAGATGTTATTAAAACAAACATCTGTAGTTCCCTTGGGTAACAGCAGAACTTTGTCTTCTTTTAGACAATGACAGTACTTTGTTCTTTTGTTTACCATGGGTTTACACAAATTTCATCAAGGAATTTTTATGTAAGTTCCCTTTGAATTAAACTTTACTGCAAAAAAAAAAAAATATTTGACTATCAAATAAAAATGTTGAGATTATCTAGCACTCTGAACTCTTTATTCATAAATTTCAATTTAAATGCTGCCTCCGTTTTAGTCTTCTACAAATGTTTTTAAAAATAGAGTAATTTATTTGAGTGAGAACTATATCGAAAATATCTTATAATTTATTGGGAAAACCATATTTTTTTCTCAATATCAATATGCACATAACAGGTGCCTGAATAAAACTGAACTTAAAAACCCCTAAAAATATATAAATAAATCAATAAGCTTAAAAATTCAACCCCTCACCCTCTTTAAAATCTATTAACATATTATTAAGAAATTTATTTACTATAATAAATTTATTTTCTTGTCAGTCTTAGTAGGGAGCAGGACAGATTTTCTTGCTGTTGTTTAGTGACTTAAAAGTAGTTCTGCTAAAGAAACTTTATGTGGAGTGAAGTAAGTATCAGAAATCATTTCTCCGTTTGAGTGTAGTAATTTACACCAAAAAAAAATAGTGCTTTGCTGGAAAAGTTTTATTAAGAGTTAACTTCATGGAGATCATTACTTGAGTGCAGCAGATCACATATAGATATTATTATGTTATCACCTGTATTTACAGGATGAGCAGGATCCCCAACTCTAAAGTTGGAAAACTTATGTACAGGTGGTGTACCTGACATTAGCTGAGAAGTTTCACTTAGAAAATTAACATTAATGATTCTTGGTAAATCCTATCATCCTTTATGTTTCTCAATGTATACATAAATCTCCAGAGGCTACTTAAGAAAAAAAGTTTTATGAAAGCTAAATTCAAAGTTCTGTCATTTTTGTTATTGTTTCGACAACCCAAATCAAACATTTCTTTGAATGTTAATGGTGAAGATTTCCCATTATTAAACTGATCCCACAGGGAATATAATTAAATTGACTTTTTAAAGAAACTCTTTAGATGTTGATTAAGTAAAGATAGAAAAAGTAAAAAGTTGAAATTCAAATTCCTTTTTTATGAACAAGTATTCTTAGCCCTTGAATTCTAGCAGGGGCAATTAATGTACGATACAATTTATTTGTTTATTTATTTTAATAAATTGAGAGGAACATTCAAAAGAGAGTGCAGAAGAAAAATACTTAAGTGCTCTAAATTTCTGAGTAATATCCAATGAATGGAAATATTTAAATTAGCTTGATTTTTTTCTGACAGTTTTGCAGGCAAAAACTCAATTTGTGTTTGTCCTGGTTTTGTTAAAAACAAGACCAGTTTCTCTTTAGTGAATTTTCCTTTCAGCTAAGTTCTTCTAAGTAACTGCACTTTTCTGAAGTTGGATACATGTTTTGGTAGACATAGCAATGGTATGCAAGTTTGCTGATAAGAATGCCTGTCCCGTAAGCAAGGAGGAGTGAACTGAACAGGTGACTAAAACTGAACAACAAAGTATTCCATCCCATTCACGCCATAACACCATATAAAAGTGGGCGATCACGAGGGTCTTCTTCTTCTTCGACTATGGCCAACATCTGGGAAGGACCCTGCCTGCCGTCCCTGCAAATCTGAGGCCTAGTGACATACCCTGCATCCTTGAATCCAGTTCTGTTTTGCTGCATAGTCCAACCCAGAACTTCTGGTTGCCTGTCCTGCAGTTACTGGAGCAGTTCTGAGCTTTGCCAGGGAATTCAAGATTGGTTTTGTATATTTTGTATTATTTTCTCTATTTTCTTGGTAGCATTAGTAAAACATTTTTAACTTTTCCTACTTGCAAGTCTATCTCTCTTTTCCTCCTATCGCCTCTCCTTGGTGGGAAGCAGGGGGTGGCTGGGAGGGAAAGGGGGTTAACAGAAAGCATCTGCCACGGTTTATTGTCGCTCTGCAATCAAACCTTGACCATCTTTTATAAAAGAGAAAATTACTGAAGGAACTGGAAATAGGGTCAAACTGGCCAGAAACCAACATTACCTTCATTGAAATATATAGGAAATTATCACCTAATGCAGTTCCTTCTGTTCAAGTCATCTAGCAATGTCATGCTTGTATAAAATAGGTATGCAGGGATCCCTGAATATACCAGAATTTAGCAGGAATCTAGAGGTCTATAGAAGAAACATTTACATCTCAGCTAATTACTTTCAATGGCCTTAATATTCAAGGAAGAGAAATAATTTTTTCTGTCATTATTCTTGCAACCTGTTTTAGATGTGTATGAGTGACATTCGTCAGGTGGTGTTATTGGGACCGGTGTTGTTTCACATCTTTGTCGGTGACATTGATAGTGGTATTTAAGTGTACCCTCAGAAGGTTTTCCAATGACACCAAGCTGTGTGGTGTGGTTGACACACTGAGGGAAGGGATGCCATCCAGAGGAACTTTGACAGGCTTGATAGGTTGGCCTCTGCAAACCTCATGAAGTTCAACAAGGCCAACTGCAAGGTCCTGCACATGCATTGGGGCAATCCCAAGTACAAATATAGGCTGGGTGGAGAATGGATTGAGGGCAGCCCTAGGCAGAAGGACTTGGGTGTGTTGGTTGATGAAAAGCTCAACATGAGCAGCCAACATGCTCTTGCAGCCCAGAAAGAAAACCATACCCTGGGCTGCATCAAAAGAAGTGTGACAGCAGGTCAAGGGAGGCAATTCTGCCCCTCTGCTCCACTCTCATGAGACCCCACTTAGGGTATTGCATTCAGCTCTGGAGCCCACCAACAGAAGAAGGACATGGACCTGTTGGGGTGAGTCCAGAGGAGGGCGACAAAGATGGTCAGAGGGCTGGAACACCTCTCCAATGAAGACATGTTGAGACAGTGGGATTTTTCAGTCTGGAGAAGAGAAGGCTCTGGAGGGACCTTATAGCAGCCTTGCAGTACCTAAAGGACACCTAAAAGAAAGCTGAGGAGGGACTTTTTATAAGAGCATGTTGTGACAGAACAAGGGGTAACAGCTTTAAACTGAAAGAGAGTAGATTTAAATTAGAAGGAAGAAATTGTTCCTTATAAGAGTGGTGAGGCACTGGAACAGGTTTCCTAGAGAAGTTGTGAGTGTCCCATTCCTGGAAATGTTCAAGGCTGGCTTGAATGAGGCTTTGAGCAACCTGGTCTAGTGGAAGGCGTCACTGACCATGGTAGAGGGGTTGGAACTAGATGATCTTTAAGGTCTCTTCCAACCCAAACCATTCTATGTTTCTATTATTCTATGATTCCATAATATATTTAAGCTAGTATAAAACATATATAAGCTGATATCTATCGTATCTTAAGTTGGTATAAGAAGTATAATTCTCTCTATTGGCTGTAAAGGAGAGCTATGGTAGCTAGCTCAAGTGTCAGGAATGTGTATACTTCAGATCCAATGTGGATTGTTTAAATGAATCCACATGCCATAGCTCACTGAGATCCACAACCTGTCTTCCCTCTGTCTTAGATTCTGTCTCAGAAAACTTATTCCAAGGTCAGCTTTTTAAGGAACTTGGTCCCTTCACAGCATCACAAACACACTGTGAATTATCAGCTCTGAGCTTATGAGGAGATAAAAAAATTGTAACCAGGCTAGTCAGTGAGAGAGATATGCCAGACTCATAAATACACATACTGTGATCTTCACAGCAAGACCTAAAAATCCAAGCCTTCTTTAATTACAAAATGAGAAAGTCTGGAGCTGTTCTGCTGTGATTTTTAGGCACCAGATGTCCTGGAAAGGGAAAAAGAGTTTAGAAGCAAGAATGTTTAAAATAAAGTATGAACAGAAAGAAAGCATTTACTCACACATGGCTTAGTAAGTCATATAAGGTTCAATATTCTGAGGTTTCAAAATACAATCTTAATTATGGAGTTACAATTAATCACACAAACAATATTTCAAAATTTCAATCTTATTTTTTGATAGTGTAGATCTTCATTCAAAACATATGAAAATAAATGAAAAATTAGCTATTGATTTCATTGGAGCTGAGATCAGAATCTTTAGTTGTATTTTTACATATTTTTTTATTCTTTATACATTACAGACACTGACAAAAGAACAAACTGAAATAATCAAAGAAATAATATTTTTGTACGTATTCTTTTTTCCCCTGGAGCCCATAGGATATTTTCTTTTATCTTCTGCTCTGTGTTTTGAACTCATGACCCCAAAGTAAAAGACTTTGTTTATTTTAGGGGCTAGAAAATATGATGTTGTTATTCTCAGTGCAGTCATTTTATTGGCCTGACAAAGAAGGCCCTGAGGACTTGTCTGGCCTGTCCGAGTCTAAGCTGATAGTTTTAACTGTTATAGTAATTATCTGGGAAGTATCGGCAAACCTGACTTGTCTTAGCTCTGTGATTACCTCTATGGTAAAGGTCCGACAATCCTATGCAGTCACTAAGAAAAAAAACCACCACCACCACCAATGAAACCAACCAAACAACAACAACAAAACCCCCAAATATTAGCCCTTTATAGTGTTTTTTGGAAACTATCTTGCTGTTATAATTTATTGCTAAGTTGTGCAAACAGCCAAATATTTGATGGAAATCAAGGGAAAAAAAGGAGCAGGTAAGCAGACTGTGTTAAGAAAATCCATAAAAACAGCCCCAAGTGTACCCAAGACTGAGACAAACTTGCACTGTGCGCATCCTATTCTTCCTGGCAAAGACCTAACAAAGCTGATGACTCGTCTTTGCCTCCCTTACCCCATCCTTTGGGAGGAGTGAACCTGCAGGTGTTGCAACTCAGAGGTGCAGAGACATGGTGGGACAGCTCACATGACTGGGATGTGGTCATGGATGGCTATGCCCTTTTCAGGAAAGACAGGCCGGCCAAGCGTGGTGGTGGAGTTGCTCTTTATGTGAGAGAGCAACTACAACGTATAGAGTACTGTCCAGGTGCGGTTGAGGAGCGAGTTGAGAGTCTGTGGGTGAGAATTAAGGGGCAGGCTGGCAGGGGTGACACTGTTGTGGGAGTCTATTACAGGCCACCAGATCAGAGTGAGGATGTTGATGAGGCCTTCTACGGGCAGCTGAGCGTGGCCTCACAGTCACAGGCTCTGGTTGTTATGGGGTATTTTAACTACCCTGATGTTTGCTGGAAGGACTACTCAGCCAGCCAGCCTCAGTCTAGGAGGTTCCTCCAGTGCATTGACGATAACTTTCTGATGCAAATGGTGGAGGAGCCGACTAGGAGAGGTGCGCTGCTGGATCTCGTCCTCACTAACAAGGAGCGTCTGGTTGAAGCAGTAAAGGTGGGGGGCTGCCTTGGTTGCAGTGACCATGAGATGGTGGAGTTCAGGATCTCCTGTGGTGGGAGCAGAATACCGAGCAGAATTGCAACCCTGGACTTCAGCAGGGCTGACTTTGGCCTTTTCAAACAATTGCTGGAGGAAATCCTGTGGGCAAGGCTGCTTGAAGGTAAAGGGGCCCAAGATAGTTGGTTAGCATTCAGGGACTGCTTCTACCAAGCTCAAGATCAGTGCATCCTGACGCACAGGAAGTCAAGGAGGGGAGCCAGGAGACCTGCGTGGTTAAACAGGGAACTGCTGGGCAAACTCAAGTGGAAGAGGAGGGTTTACAAATCATGGAAGGAGGGGCTGGCCACTTGGGAAGAATATAAGGCTGTTGTTAAAGGATGTAGGGAGGCAACTAGGAAAGCTAAGGCCTCCTTAGAGTTAAACCTGGCGAGAGGGGTCAAGGACAACAGAAAGAGCTCCTTCAAATACATGGCAGATAAAACTAACACCAGAGGCAACGTAGGCCCACTGATGAACGGGGTGGGTGCCCTGGTGACAGAAGATACAGAGAAGGCAGAATTACTGAATGCCTTCTTTGTCTCTGTCTACTCTGCCGGAGGCTGTCCTGAGGAGCCCCGTACCCCTGAGGCCCCAGAGGAAGGCAGGGCAATGGAGGAGTTTGCCTTAGTTGATGAGGACTGGGTTAGGGACCAGTTAAGCAATCTGGACACCCATAAATCCATGGGTCCAGATGGGATGCACCCGCGGGTGCTGAGGGAGCTGGCTGCAGTCATTGCTGGACCGCTCTCCATCATCTTTGCCAAGTCTTGGGAAACGGGAGAGGTGCCTGAGGACTGGAGGAAAGCAAATGTCACTCCGGTCTTCAAAAAGGGCAAGAAGGAGGACCCGGGCAACTATAGACCGGTCAGCCTCACCTCCATCCCTGGGAAAGTGATGGAACACCTTATCCTTGGTGCCATCTTAAGACATATCAAGGATAAGAGGGTCATCAGGGACAGTCAACATGGCTTCACCAAGGGGAAGTCGTGTTTGACCAACCTCATAGCCTTTTATGAAGACATAACAAGGTGGATTGACGATGGCAGAGCAGTGGATGTGGTCTACCTTGACTTCAGCAAAGCATTTGACACCGTCTTCCACAGCATCCTCACGGCAAAACTGAGGAAGTGTGGACTGGATGATCGGGTAGTGAGGTAAACTGCAAACTGGCTGAAGGAGAGAAGCCAGAGAGTCGTGATCAATGGGGCAGAGTCTGGTTGGAGGCCTGTATCTAGTGGAGTGCCTCAAGGGTCAGTTCTGGGACCAATACTGTTCAATATATTCGTCAATGACTTGGATGAGGGAATTGAGTGTACTATCAGCAAGTTTGCTGATGACACCAAGCTGAGAGGAGCGGCTGACACGGCAGAGGGCTGTGCTGCCATCCAGCGAGATCTGGATAGGCTAGAGAGCTGGGCGGGGAAAAATTTAATGAAATACAACAAGGGAAAATGTGGAGTCTTGCATCTGGGCAGGAACAACCCCAGGTTCCAGTACAGGTTGGGGAATGACCTATTAGAGAGCAGTGTAGGGGAAAGGGACCTGGGGGTCCTGGTGGGCAGCAGGATGACCATGAGCCAGCACTGTGCCCTTGTGGCCAAGAAGGCCAATGGCATCCTTGGGTGTATAAGAAGGGGGGTGGTTAGTAGGTCGAGAGAGGTTCTCCTTCCCCTCTACTCTGCCCTGGTGAGACCTCATCTGGAATATTGTGTCCAGTTCTGGGCCCCTCAGTTCAAGAAGGACAGGGAACTGCTGGAGAGAGTCCAGCGCAGGGCCACAAAGATGATGAAGGGAGTGGAGCATCTCCCTTACGAGGAAAGGCTGAGGGAGCTGGGTCTCTTTAAGATGGAGAAGAGGAGACTGAGGGGTGACCTCATCAATGTTTATAAATATATAAAGGGTGGGTGTCACGAGGATGGAGCCAGGCTCTTCTCGGTGACAACCAACAGTAAGACAAGGGGTAATGGCTTCAAGCTGGAACACAAGAGGTTCCACTTAAATTTGAGAAGAAACTTCTTCTCAGTGAGGGTGACGGAACACTGGAACAGGCTGCCCAGGGAGGTTGTGGATTCTCCTTCTCTGGAGACATTCAAAACCCGCCTGGACGCCTTCCTGTGTAACCTCACCTAGGTGTTCCTGCTCTGGCAGGGGGATTGGACTAGATGATCTTTCGAGGTCCCTTCCAATCCCTAACATTCTGTGATTCTGTGATTCTGTGTGCACTGAGAATGAGCCTAATCCCAGGGAAAAGGGGTTGATACTAGAAAGCCCATGTCTTCACTGTGTCAATGATTTGTGATTGTTACTGTCATTGTAATTGGACAAATGATAATTGTTTGCTGTGTTTTAATTAGACTGTTAAGACTTTAATTAGATTAATAACAAATTATGGACCATATATCACTTATTATTCCCTTTGCTCATAGAAAAAAATTAAGCATAGCTGTTTCAATAAATATGACATTGCCTAAATCTCAAAAAAACCCAGTCTCTGTTCAGGTTATCTGGACTTGGTATTAATTTTCATGGTTGTTGGATCAACTTGCTTGAGGAAGGGTATATTGTAATGCCTTTTATCTATCATATGTACAATTGTTATTAATATTTTCTTTTTTCCTATTAAAGATGATGCATTTTCTCCTTTGCTAAGGAACCTGTCCTTTGTTTAGAAATCTGCTACTGTGTGAGTACTGTGAAAGAGTGCAATAGCTACATTTAGGCTAGTAAATTAAACATGTCAAGGACTGTAGTTTGGTGTTGAGCCCAGCTGGCGTAGAACAGCTTGCATTCAAATTATTAAATTCTCTTACTCTCTGAACAGTATGGCCACATCCTAATTAAGAATCCTCCTTCTTGTATGGTAACTCCCAGAATATTCTTGGGAGTAACTGGGAAAAGTCTTACTTGGGTCAGGCAAAACTATGCCAGGGACTGGTTTTATAGTTGAATGTTATAGAGAAATTAATTTCTAGTGAATGGGAAGTGGTAATATAGATTTAGCTTGAACATTTGATTTACTTAAATACTTACGTATTTCCTTCATTACATACTTAAATATTGACCCATCATAACCAATGAACACCTCATCTATGCAATTAGTTTCTTTGCATGGTACAGAAGTGTATTTATACTTACTATTTACCAATGACAGAAGACTAAGGCACAGAGAGTAAGGAAAAGACCCAGTTATGTTCTTAGACTACATTTACTTCCCTGTTTGAACTTGATCCAGAAAACAACTCTGATTTATGCATGGGTTTAATTATAATAGATGTGTTTTAATCTGAAGAGCCTTAAATAGAAGTATTAAGCCTCTTTTTTTTAGAATAAATGTAAGTAAACCAACACAGAATAACTCAAATATATGGAAATTGACACTTCCTCCCATCAACTTGGCTCTACCACTTCTGGAATTGTGAAGAATTTTACAAATTTTAACATAGTTACAGCTCAACTAACAGGTCAAGATATGGGGTAAAATCCTTCTAGATTAAAGTGTGTTCACATAAGAACAGAGGTGAGAAAAAAAAAGAAATCTATTTCTTAGAAAATGTTTCAAAAATATAGAATTTGACATAGATTATTTGTCAAAATCATCTGTGAAATTAATATACTGGGGAAATTTAATTCAGAATTATTTTCTTCAGATGCTACATTTCCACATTGCAAGTGATTTTACTACATGAATTACACTCAAAAAATTGTTTGAATACAAGGCATGGCAGAAATGTAACAAGTAAAAATTTAGAATCAGCGATAGATGTAAATGTCTATTTCTCATAGAATTAGTATGACTTTCAAACTAGAATTAAGTATGCAGTTCTTAGGTTCCAGGTTATAAAGGACTGTATGCCTACACTTATGTAAAGCACAATATGGCATTTATGGCTGCACCTTTTTTTAACTGAAAAATTGTTACTTCCAGCAGCATAGTAGCAATATATAGATTCATTGGTTCATACCCATACGCATATTCATATGAAGCTCAACTATGTGAAGCACTCAAGCATGTAATTAACTTGAATAAGGAATGTTGACAAGCATTAAGATATTTTCTAAGTAGAAATAAGTTTATACACACTTTTAAAACTAAGAGTATACTCAAGTGCATTGAATCAAGTCTGAAAAGGGGTCAGTAGAATTTGCTGACTCATCAGCAACACTCATTGAAGTATTCAGCACTTTTTTCTCTTTGTTTTTAAAAGCTTTATTCAAATGCTAATTAGGTTTGTCCCTGCTCTTTTTGCTGGAATTTATAGCTTTAGGTTTCATTGCACTATATTCAGCCTAGTTCATGTAAGAAAATTAATAGCTTTGTAATATTTAAATCTGAATAGTCTTCCAATTGATTTATCATAGTTCTTTTTATATGAGGATAGCCTATTCACACTGGCAAACAGTTGTCTTGCCTTCATTTCTCTACTTAAACAGAGTAAATTTCCTTCTCTGGGAGCTGAGATTTAAAAAATGTTTTCCATCCACATTGTCTTGTAGCTGGCCATATTCTAGAATTGATCTCAGAATCACCTTATCAACTCTGTTCCCCACCTCACTAAACAATTTAAAATTCATAGGAGAGATACTCCAAATGAATGTATTGCTCACAGTGCTAAGGAGTCATTTTGGCTCTCCCACTTTTGCTTTCTGACATTAGTAAAACAAAGCAGAATAGTTTTCTAAACAAAAAAGAGTGCATAATTAATCCAGATGGTTTTATTTCCTCTTTTTCACAGGGACAAATTACTCAGGAATGCAAGGTCTAAATTCAAGGCTGGTGCAATAAGAATTCAGGTTCTTATCCATTAATCTTTCACTAGCTTATTTATCTAGGCCTCTGATTTTCATATTGGTTAGATTTTCTTCTGGACAAGTTGGAGTCAAATGAAATCTCTGAGTTTGTCCCTTGCCTGTGTTTGTAGCACTGACAGATGTTTTTCGTGTTTGTATCCTCACCCCTGGGCGTGGGTGAACTCACATGTGAGCTGTGTCTGCATCTAGCTTTTTCTTGATCCTCCTCAGATGTCCTGATTCTTTGAGGAGAAAATGAAGAAAAAATGGCATATAAGAAGTCATCACTCTAGTAAATTTCTCTCTGAATGTCTGAAGAACAACACTGCAGGCAAAAACGTGGCACGCACCTGTCCCACACTTGGGACACAGCTGTGTTCTCAAACAGCAGGATGAGTGAGCAAACATACTGCAGTGTAAGCACAGGTAGTCAGTGCCTAAATATCAGAATTGGCATGTAACATGGCAATTATAAAATGTAACACAATGATCTGAAGGAAACAGTTGCCTAAAAAAATTGGGAGACTTTTGTTGTTGATGCTGTTTCTGAGTGAAATCCTAGAAAGTTGCTTTTGAGTCCCACCTCTGTAAAAAGTGAATAAGGAGGTTTAGGATTTTTCGACTAGATGAAGAGCACACAGTGCTTCTATGAATAGCAGAATCCTCAAAGGTACATTCATCATGGGCAGCTACTTAGACAAAAAAAGAGAAAAAATGTGGAAAAAAGAAAACCTCAAAGAAAAGAGTCCTTCTCTGGGTTTGTTGATTTAGTCAAGGTTTCAGAATAGAGATGCAGTGGCTTACTTCAGGTTACCATATCCTTCTCAGACCAGCTATGTAAAATTGTTTTTGAAAAGAACTGACTAATTATTTATCTTCAAAAAGCACAGCCAGAAAAGAATCATTAATTATACTGTTTCTCATTTCTTATCCAATAGCATACCAGTTAGAAAACTGTTTGGGAAATGGATTACATTGATTCAATTCTTGCATTATTTTGAGTTGAGATGATCAAATTTGCCTTTTTCTAGGAGACTGTTTTAATAACTGAATTATTTCTTGTGATTTTTTTTCCCTCTCTTCTCTTTGGCACTGCATTATAGTGCACAAAGTAGTTCAAGAGTCATTGGGCCATGAGAAAGGGGGAGAGAAGGAAGGAAGAAAAGAAAGATTCTGATATTTTAGGCTGATGAGAAGGGCATTTACCTGAAAAAATGTTCCTATGGGTTTAGGTGAGGAATAATAACTAACCCCTTGCTGTGTTTTCAAAGGAAGAGGAGTGTAGTCACTTAATTTATCAGCAAAATCGGAGGTTTTCTTTGATGGATCAAAAAGAAACTGCATTCTGTTCTGGAATTTGCTCTTTGAAATCATTATAACTGCCTAAAGGTTTGTTGTGTTATATTGTGTAACACATCTTCTGGGTGCCAAATATACTCTTGAGTAGTTTGATTAAAAGCAGGCTAGATGACAAAACAGTGCAGGAATTTATGACAACAGTGTTAACCAGAGCAGAATGGAACAGTTGCCCTCAAGCCCTCAGGGATTATCTCTAAAAGATAAGAAAGAGCAGCTGGATACAGCATTAAAAGGGTCAGAGTGCACCAAGTTATTTGTTACAGAAAGAGAAGAAATTTTATTCACTGCACTAACAGCACAGCTAAGAAAGAGAAAAAAATAAAAAAGGGTTTTAACTGAAAATGATGGTTCAGGTAAAAAGAGTTTAAATTAGAAACTCTTAATGTATTTTGCAAAGCAGAAGTAGATGGAAGAAAGGAAAAAAAAAGTATTGTCATCCACTCAGAAGTAAGTAAAATTCTAGAACAAAACTTGTATTTATAAGTATCTGGATACAAATGTATATGTTTTCACTAAAACCAACTTGTATTACCTGGGTTGTCCATGGTAATATAAATTAACACACAATTATATCTGCTGCTATCTGCCTGTAGTATTATATGATAAGGATAAATAATAATTTTAAGTAATATGTACTATTGCTACCTTTTAAATTATATAGTAAAAATTAGCAGTATAATCTAATGCAATTTTCAAAAGAAGTATTGATCATTTCATATGATAGGAGAGGAATGGTGTTCACTGACTTAAGTGTTGTAGGGAAGGAAAACTAAGGCAAGAATCAAATCATAAACAGATCTTGGGACTGTAGCTAAAATAGTATCATCTTTGGAAACAGCAAGACAAGTAGTGAAAAGCCAAACAACTGCCAAGCTTCTTGAGGAAACTGGACCATATATCCAAGTGTGGAATCTTTGAAGGGCAAGAAATAAGCAGTGGAAGTTATTCAGTTACTCTCTTCCTTGAAGGCTGAAGTATTCTCATACCATTGGTCAGGCAACCAAGTTTAAAGGTGGCTAATCCATGATGCCCATTCTACTGTGGGTTCTCTTCCCTATAGGACTAATCCTTCCCTTGTGAGAGAACACAGTTTGCCACTGACTACTACTGGACCCATTTTTTTTCAGTAAAAAGTGCCAGACCATTACAACTAACTTACAGGAATTTTTTAAAAACTTTGCCAGAAAATGTTAGAAGACTTCTATTAAAGGAGACATCAACCCTTTAAGATAATAGCAAACAGTTCCTTAGAAGGAATCATATCACTGGTCATCTAAACGCAGCTCAGCTTTTGCTCCCCTTCTCCTTTCATCAGCCAACTTAACAGCTGGGGCCTCATATAGGATACACAACTAGCAGACAAAGGACTCAGGTGCCAAGGTTCAGAATAAATTTTTTAGCAGCAACATCTGTGTCTGTTGCAAAGTACTTGGCTGATTTCTTGGCTGGCTGTTTGGCTGCTTCTGCTCTGCCTGTGACTCCAGTGCCCGCTACGCTAATGGCCGTGTAATGGTCACTGGTGCCCTCTTGGGGAATTAAACTTCTGATAAACTTGCTGGCTTCCCTTGCCCTGGGATCTTTTTTAAGCTTAGAGTGAGTGACCTGCAGCTGGAGGAGTTTGTTCTTTATTTCAGAGGAAGGCCCCTGAACAAATACAAGTTCAGTGTTTGCAAGGCCAATTGATGCTGCCAAAAGAATATTTTGCAGTCTGCTGTAGAGTCACATTCTTTTTAGATATAATGTCTCCTCAAGCCACTAGAAATACTAAAGATGTCAGAAAGCAAAAAATTCTGGAGAGCACAGACTGCAGAATCATCATTCACTTTAGTATGTTATGAATGTCAGAAACAGAGCGTTCATTATGTTACAGAACATATAGAAAAATGTGGGGTTTTCTGTTCTTTCCAAAAAAACCCAGTGTTGTTAAATGTCTCATAATTGCTCAAGAAGATTCATATTTTGTGTCTTTTATTTTTTTTTTTGTTTCTCTCCCCTTTTTTTTGTACAACTGATTTAATGTGGTTGCAATGGGTGCAGTCTCCCATTTTAACTTGCTAATCACCTCAACCTTTCCTAAAATGCTTAAGGTTGCCCCCTGGAGAACTGCTTTCTAAATGAGTAGTTGGCTTATCAGAAGGCAGAGCAGATAACTCCTTATTGGTAAAAGTAAAAGCTTATGTTTCTCATTTTAATACAACAATTCCTTAAATAGATCCTAAGCCCAAAAGGACATTTGCATGTATTTAAACTTAAGTGTCCTGTGAACATTCTCGCATTCTCTGCCTGTAGTTACTCAGACTCTCTGGCTTTGCCATGGGCTCGTAATGACTATTCAACTGAATTTTAGCCAAAATACTAATATTCAGTTTCTGCAGACTTACTTTTCAAATGCATTCTTGAAGATGAATAGTAAAGACAGGGTGATGCTCTTTGCCTGGGAGAAATCCTGCTCCCTTTATGCACAGAAATACAGCAAGCCCTCAGGGCCTGATTGTTGGGTTTCTTGGGTTTCTTGGGTTTCTTTATGCATTTTGGTGGTATAAAATGCCTGCAAATATAGTAAACATTGCCAACAGGGAATATTAGGGCATACGGAGCAGGTCAATGGAGTGGCTAAGAAAAGGGTGTATGACTGAAAGACTCAAGCTATTGTAAACAGAATGAAACAACAGTCTTTGCAGAGCTCTAATTTTCTCTGAAATTGGGCAAGCAGAGTTTTGGTTTTCTTCAGAGTACAGTTTCTTCCACAGACGAAAAATAATAATAAGGAATAAACTCAGTAACTTCATTGGGATGTTTGAAACTGGAAAAAAAAAAGAAAACAACAAAACCAAAACCCACACACACACACACACAAAACTCAACAAAACCAAACAAAACCAAGAACAAAACAAAAAAAGATGTGTGGAGGGAGGGAAAGAACATAAAACAAAAAAAGCAGATTTGAATATCTAATGTTAGATGCCTAACATATCTAATGCCAGACACAAAGGCCAGATTGACTCAAGACTGAGGCATATAACTCTTAGGTGTCCTCTCACCTAGATTTGATACCTGAGAGAAAAGCTGATATTATCTATTAAATGCAAGGAAAGATTGATGCATCTGAGAATAAGATTCATAGATGTCAATGACAGCAGCTAGGTAGCTGCTATATAGTTACCACTTGTAAACACTGCAGATGTGGAGTGGCTGTTTTGGACTCCTTCCAGAAAGTTAGATTTTTCAAACAGGACTAGAGAGAAATAATGCTATGTTCAGAATGACAGTCATATTCCAGACCTAACTGCTTAAGACAAGTCAAATTTTTCCTTTTGGGAAGAATAGGAGGAAGAAAATACATTGATATATTGATGATGCATACCTGTAAAACAAAATAACGAGTTAAAAAACCTAGCAAAATACCAATAGGAATAAAACTATGTTTCTTTTAAAAACAAAATGGAGAAAACATTTTAGAAATTGTAAAAATTTTAATAACAATCTTTATCTCTTTTGTTGTCTTTTAATATTATGTTTTATTGGAATTTAGGAGAGATAATAAAGATCACTATTTCCATTTGACAAATATGACTAAGATCAAGCAGCATCATGTCAGTAGAAGATTTGGAGTTTAAAAGAGAAAACAATCCTCCCTGCTTATTTTTATCTATTGATGTTATGATGTATTACACCAACTAAATGAGCCTTGTATTGTACCCTTTAGAATGGAACTGTATTTTGAGATCCATTTCCACATTACCCTCATGAGAAATTGAGCACAAATATTATTAAGACAGACAGGAATCAAGTTCTAGAATCCAAACTCTTGCTAATCATCAGCTTATGAATCTTTAAGCAAAAAGATGTAAGAAGAACAGTCATCGATATGACTGAACCATACATGTGAACTTCAGATCTTGTTCAAGCGCAGATTTATCTTACATTTTCATGACAGAATTGCAGGTTATGGGCAGATACTGTATTTTAGGTGAACTGTGGGGGGGAAGGAAGTGTTTTGGCCAAATGTTTTAGCACAGTCTGCTCAGCCACACATAATGATAGTATCTCGCCTACCTCCACAGCATGAACACATGGACAAGAACAAGCAACCCTTTATAAGAGTTTGGAAAGTATGATGGCAAGCTACAGAGATGCTGCAGCCAGCAGTGGAGTTGACCGAAGGGGCAAACTAGCTCAACACCTGTCGTGGTTTGATCGCGGGGAGACAATCAAAAACCACGGCAGATGTTTTTTCCTTAACCCTGTTCCCCCTTCCCCCTTTCCCCCCAGCTTCTCCTCCCCCTTTTCACTAAGGACAGGCAATTTTGAGAGGAAAGGAAAAGAAGGACAGAGAGAAAAGAGCTGGAAAATTTGAAACCATTTTACTAATGCTACTAAATAAACATAGAGAAAAATAAAGCAGAACAAATATTATAGAACCAGTCTTGCAATTCCCAGCAGCTACTCCAGCAGGATCCTGCAGCCAACTGGAACTAGATTCGGTCTGTCACGAGACCCCAGCTTGCAGGAACAGCCACGAGGCCTCAGCTTGCAGGGACGGCAGAGAAGAAGCAAAGCGAAGCAGCAGAAGACCCAGCAGAAGAGAGCGAGAGTGTCCTTCTGGTCTCCACCTTTTATATCCAGGAAGTCGTGAATGGGATGGAATACTCCCATTGGTCAATTTGTGGTCACCCGACTCAGACCACTTCCTCTTGTTGCTCCCCACAATGACCCAGGACAAGACTGTTTCTTGGCCTTTGTTCCTAGGCAAGTTCTCAGTAACAAAAGCAAAACTAAACAAAAACAAAAACAAAAAACAAAACCAAAACAAAACCCCAAACCAAACCAAAACAAAAGACTGAAAGGTACAAAGTTATATTTTGCACTGGGCGTATTTTAATGTCCTTTAAAAATGTAGAACTGAAACTTTATAAAAGATATTCTAGTTTAGAACTATGTTAATGAGAACTTTTCCTATTGTACTGTGAGTAATGTAATTTAGAGATTTTATGTTAAAGGTCTCAGAGTGTAAGACGTTTAAGACAGATATATTCATATTTTCTTTAGTTCTAATTCACTTATTGTGCAGCAGAGTATTTGCCCCGATAACATTTAAGGTCTAAGTTAATGAAAACTTTTATTATATTCAAGCAAACTAGCATGTCAGCATTTCAATACAGCTATTTGCAACACAAGATGATTATTTGGATAATACTTTCTAACTCTAAGTTGGCAGAAGCACAAAACCTTAATTATCACTGTTGTGTATGTTTGTGCATAAAGGTGTGTATCAAGTTCATTGCAATAGAAAAATTCAATTAATTCAGTGCCATATTAAAAAGTCGATATACTGAAATTGACACTTATAGATTCTCTTTCTACTTTAAAGAGCACCTACATCCTCGCATGTAACATTTTAGAAAATACAATCCAAATTTAAGTAATTAAAAATGTTTCTTCACAATTAATAGCTTGAGTCCTTCATAAGCATTATGACACAGCCTATGTAATACAAACATGTACTTTTGTTTCCTCCCAGAGGTCCCTCATTCAGTATCTAAGATGTATGGAGTTTGGTTACCAAGCAGTTTTTGCAATATCTTTATATCTATTCAACCTTTTTCTTTTCTACACACTAATCAAATGTTGCTCCTAAGACAGAATTATTTATCCTCTTGTGAGCTTTTCCTCTGTCGAATGTGAGTGTATCATAATTTTTTTTTTTTTTCAGCATCTCTGGGAGATGGAGTGTTATTATTTTACAGGTGATGAACAGAGACATAGAGAAATTAAAGCAAAAATTTTCCATTTATTTTAGCTTTCTGTGTGAAATGCCTTTGAACTATTTGGTTTTGAGCTGCAGGCTCACCTGTTCTGTGAATCATGCCCTTGAGCTCTCAAGTCAGACAAGAAGAAACTAAGGAAGTTAAATCTATAGGCAATATGTGACTTTCAGTGAAGAAAGCAAACCACTTACTGGACTGTATTAGAAAGAGTGTTAGCCAGCAGATCCGAGGAGGTCCAGGGAGAGCCTTACCCTATGTGCAGCACTCATGACCTCACAGCCAGAGTTCTGAATCCATATTTGGACTCCCCAGGACAAGACAGATATTGATATACTAGAGTGTGACCAGCAGACGCCACTGAGACAGTCAGGACACTGGAGCACATGGTGTACAAGTACAATCTGGGTGTGATCAGTCCTAGAAAATAAATTTAAGAGAAGACCTTCCTGCTGTTTTCAACTATCGATGGAAAAGCTATAGAGGAGATGGACCCAGACAACTTCTTGTCAGAACACATCAAAACAGTGAGAGTACTCAAGCTGAAAATGGAGAATTCTGGTAACATGAGATAGTTGTCTCTTTTGCACTTACACTCCATGAGAAATTCAACTGGATTAATCTCAGGTCTCTTGAAGAGCAAAACCCCCATTACCCAAGTGGCTAGCTGGTCAGTAGACCTCAAATTCCTGTAGCAAAAAAGCAGATCTTTCATCATGGAAATAATACAAACCAATGTTTCTGTGTAATTAGCTTGGCTTCGTAAGAGTTATTTGTGATTGCTGTCTTCAAACCTATTTATCATTAACATTACATAGCATGTAATATCATGGCACTGTATTAGAAAGAGAAAACAAGATTTACTGAGCACATAGAAAAAATGCCAGTCTTTTAACTTAGATATATGCATTCTCTTGGCTTTTACTTGTGTCATTTTAAAAGAACAGTCTCAGGCATTAAAAGTGTGTCAGATTTTCTTTCATGTAGTATTAGTTCAAGTATTAAGAGATTGCTTATATCTTTTTTTTTTTTTTTTTTTTTAATAGCTGATGCCAAGGCCTGAAAAAATGTTATTCCAAAGGCAGCATCTGGTTTCTTGGCACATCTAGTCTGTAGTTTCTCAGTGCCTCTAGGTATGTTCTATGGTTGGTCACATTCGAATGCTAGTTTAAGTTGCCTGAATAAAGTAGACTTTTGACATTTTGTAGAATGTATATGAAAGCACATACATAGTGAAAAATTTGTATTATTTCTGCAAAGCATCAATGCGTCTGTTGATTATCTACACTCATACTTAAGTGAATATCTGTACAAATGAAAAATCTCACACTTAAATAATTATAGGAGGATTTTTTTTTCACCTGTTCAAGCCATTATCATTTGTGTTACACTGAAGTCATCAGGGACTAGATTTATTTATTCATCCTTACTAAAATGAATACTTTACAAGTAATCACACCAGTTTCCCACATTCTTTAATATCTATAGAAGAAAGCTTTAGTTTGTGGTAAAGGCCCAATTTCCTCATATTCAGCTGGATCATTTCTCGTGTTTCAACTTTTCTTCCCCACCCCCCGTGCTTCTTAACATTCACTTCTCTGATCTGTTCGCAAAAAAAATCTACATAAATCAATTTTGTCTTTCGCTGTTATGTCATCATAGCCAAACAGATGAAAAGCTCTTCTTTTCCTATGTTTTCTTCACCACAATTGTGTCCTCATTCTCAACATCTTATGACTTTCCCGACTGCATTAGATTTCTTGCTGTTCTTTATTCACCCTGACCCACTTCTTCTCCTTTATTTGAGTTCTATTTTAGTCTAAAGCTTGACCAAAGGATCTATAGCACCTGAGAAAAATAAATTCTATGCAAAAGTGAATCTTTAAATAAGATATTCAGTCTAGTCCTTCAAATCCTTAATAACCTCCCTTTTCTTTGGAGTTCAAAGTACCATGTATCAGCATGGTGGTAACTAAGACACCTAAGACAACTAAGGCTGGTGCTAGAAATTTTATTCACTGATTTGCAGAAACATGAATGAGTAGGTTTATGTGAACTTACATGGAAACTGAAGATTTAGCTGTTTCAATTGATTTTCTTTTTCTAAATGGTTTCTTGAAGATCTGTATCTTTAAGAATCCTTGTCTTCCATACTGATAGCAGAAAACCACTTCAGCTTGTGAGTCAATATATGCTGTTTTATCACTTGACTTTAAAGGAATCAAGAAGGGGTGAGATTTCCTAATAATGGGACATGTCACATTCAGTCTCTAAGTTTTAAAATTCCCATAAGGCATTTTAAATTCACTCCAAAATCTAGTCATTGACATAGAATTCAAATCTTCATAATTCTTCTACTTTCCAGGGAATATGGACTTAAATGGTTTTTAATGGTATTACGGTAATGTATTTCAGAGTACTGACTTTAAGGGAATTAACCTTGTCACCCTGTAATTGGCAGAACTGGGACAGTTAGCTAAAGCCCAAGCAGACACTGTTCATTTTATCAACAAGGGCTCTGTCACTGATATAATGTTTTATAGATTATATATGACAGTTTTACATCTGCTAAACATCTTTTCACATCAGACTTTTTTCACTTGTGTGTTAGAACTAGTGGAAAATTATACTGAACTAAAATTATCTCATTTATGATGCCATATACAAATGCATATATTAACCGGCACATAAGTTAGAAAGATTATTTTTGTGCAGTGCATCAGCAGAAAAAAAAAAAGAAAAGAAAAAAAGAAAGAAAGAAAGAACAAGGCACTCAGACACACAATATTGAAAGCAGTTTGATGCACAACGCTCTATTTTTCATACATTTTTTTATATTATTTTACCCTAGAGCTTTTCCTGACAAATTAAGGTAGTCCAGTCATTTTTATTTAGTTTGTTATTTTAAAATTATTTTTATAGGCATCAGAATACAATCTTAGAATAAATATACTAGACCTCTGAACGCATTCAGGTTGAAGATACTTTAGATCATCCTCATCAAGAGTGGTTTAAATGACATGTTTGCTGTTAGAGAATTTAGAACTGATGTCAAATTGGCTGTACTGAACGGTGAACAACTTGCAGCCAGTCTGCAGGGAACTCTCTGAACAGTAAAATATAATCATGATGAGATTTAATTTATTTGTCATAAAAATTACAGTCAACTCCAACTAGGGCAAAAGTGTTTTGCCTGCAATGTTAAGCAAAAAAACATTTCTTGAAAACAAACAAACAAACAACCAAACCAAATAAACAAAACACCTCAAAAAAACCAAAGAAAAAAACAAACAAAAACCAACAAACAAAAAAACCCCCCACAAAACAAACAAAATAAAACCAAACAAACTTTCTTATTCCTTCATCTGTGTTCTGGATGGCTATAATTCCCTCATTCCAGGGTCACAGAATTGACTAAAAATATTGATATGTATTGTTTAATTTATTATATCTCTTTTTAAGGCTTTATACATTTCTTTTTAACTGGCAGGTAATCAAGAGAAGTTAACTGGAGTATTCACAGCCAGAGAGAGCTCCTGAGGGGTCACAAATGCTGGATATTTCAGTGGGAATTTGGTTAAAAAAATCATAACAAAATTTGGTCCTTGTTGATGGCATGTAGATCATCAGACTATATTCTGTTTCAACATATAAATGTAGATGCTGATACACATATATAGATGACTCAAAGGTGAGATGGTGACTGATGAAATTCACGCTTTCTGACTATATTTTGTCGTCATTAGATGCTTCAGTTCTATCCAAATCTTCCTTTAAGTAACAAAATTAAGCATCCTGATTTTAAATGTGTTTGTTTGTTTGTTTTTTCCCTTTCTATTCTGTGCTAGAAGAAAATATATTTTATTAAATAAAACATTAAAACTTTTAGAGCAAAAATTGAGCACTATCAGCATTAACTCATGATCATATGATGACAACTCTTTCCTCAGGTAAGAGTTCATATCTTTGGTCTCATCCGCATCTGAGTCTTCCCCCATATCTTAGGTTGTTGTTCTATCTGCCAGGTTATTGAATGATCTTAATCAAAAGGATTGAATAAATTCCAGTGTTTTAATCTAACCTTCAGTTAAGCCATTCAGTTCTGGCCCAGGTTATCCAGCTTCTCCACCTTCAATCTTCTTTTCAGGATAAGACACTCTCCCCTAGCCAATGCCAAAATAAGTGCAAGGGTGCCTGCAGAACAGACAGCAGTTTTCTAGTAGTCTTTGACTGTACAAAACTCAAAAGCAATTAAAATGTGCAAAATTTATTGCACATTATACTTTCTTAACTAATCAATGACCAGTACATGAACCTAGAAATAGGGCTGAACAGAATCACAGAGAAAAAATTGTCTTCGCATATAGAAACAACCATTAACCTTCATTTTCTTATATAAAACCAGGGACCTAATAGGAGGAAAATGTTCATAATCTCAAATACAGATAAGTTAGTCTTTCTCTGACTAATTGCCTCAGTGTCCAAAATCCTGTTTTCATTTGCATCTCAGTTACACCTAGTTAACTTCTTGCTTAGCTACTTTCTGGAGATCCAAAAGCCAAAGTAGTAAGTAGAAGTTTCTTTGAGGTAATACAGGTAACACAAGAATATGACTTTATAATACCTACTTACTTTCTGAAATCTGAACCATGATGTCACCATGAAAACAAATCCAGCTTCTTTGTCAGCTCAAATCAACGGGAGTGTTCATGTTGGTTATATTGGACTTTGATGTAAACCTATGAACAACGAAGCAGCTACCAAAATCTCTTTCTACCTTTTGTCTTGCCAAATCAGAACAGGAAAAAATAGTTTATTCAGAGAATAAACTTTTATTTGGAGTAATATAGAGTGCTCTTTTCCGAGCAGTCATATGTTTTCCATATGAAACTACACATTTTCATCAATAAACCAGTAGTGCATGAGGAAACAAACAACAGAAAGGTCCCTATGTTATGTGTTATTAGGAGATGTTTAAAGTGCAGACAAACAGAACAAATATTTTGTGGAGGAAAATAAAAAGACAAGGTTTTCACTAAAACATCTTACAGGCACTGCATAAATCATGATTTACTTCTTTTGGATAATTGTTCCAAGATTTTTGTAAACTTATGGCAGATGTGTTCATGAAAAATTATGCCTGTCACAGAAAATTTGGAAAGAGTCCTAGGCTGCCCAATTATGCAAGAGTTACAGCTCATGCAAGGGACACCTACTGTTCTAAATGGGAAAGTGGGAACTATACATTTTCCACAAAGGAAGTTCTGTCTGGAAGATTTAGTGGAACTGGGACTTGGATAAAAGATGTTAAGTCAGATTTTGTTTTGTTTTGTTTTGTTCTTTTCTGACATTCACTTTGTCAACAAGAATTAATATTAAGTGCTGCAGTGGTTTGAATCCAAGCATAGACGTTTTATTCACATTTGCTGCTTAAAGTATTCTAAGTTAAGAACAGGTGAAAAAACAGGCATATAACCAACTGTTTGGGTATATTTTTCCTCTTGAAGGATTTTTTTTAATATTCTGCGTGCATGCTGTTAATATATGTATTTGTATCTTTTAATTACCAGGTAATATAAAGTATAAAATACAAATAACTTATGAAGAACTGCATTCTTTACAGAGTATTATTCGTTAAGTGATTTGTAGAGACAAAGGCCAGAAATACTGATTATGTACACTTAATTTGACCTCGTCTATTAAACAGATTGGCATATGCCACCACCCACAAATTTCTGCTGCAAGCTTATATCTGGAGATGTGTGTAAGATGGAAGTTCCATATTATAAGAATTACTGAGTTTTCAAACGTGTGTTCTGTCTGGGAAAAACAAAACCAAACCAAACCAAAATAAACAAAAAAAAGAGAGGAAGGAAGGAAAGAAGCAAGGAAGGAAGGAAGGAAGCAAGGAAGGAAGGAAGGAAGGAAGCGAGGGATGGAGGGAGGAAGGAAGGAAGGGAGGAAGGAAAGGGGGAAGGGAGGAAGGGAGGGAGGAAGGGAGGAAGGGAAGAAGGGAGGAAGGAAAGGGGGAAGGGAGGAAGGAAGGAAGGAAGGGATGGAGGAAGGGATGAAGGGAGGGAGGAAGGAAGGAGGGGAGGAAGGAAGGAAGGAAGGAAGGAAGGATGAAAAGGAGAAAGGGAGGAAGGGAGGAAGGAAGGAAGGAAGGAGGGGAAGGAAGGAAGGAAGAACTCGAGAACTTGCAAGTAAACACTCATTTACTACGTCTGCAACTCTTATTCTCCAGCAGGCATCTCCTTCAAGGACAATAAGCAGGTCTCCTTTTGGCATAATAAACTGTAGAAAGACAATAATTCAGGAAGTGAAATATTGTGTTCTGCAATACAGTCATTCAGGAACTGAACTATGTATATTCTGCAGTGGTATTAATAGAATCACATGGGGTTTTCTACTAATTCATTTAAAATACTCTATTTGCCAACATATGCTTAAGACTGGGAAATGAGAGGTAGTGGCAGTTGTCTAAAACCTTTTTTTTAAAGAAAATCCAACTTTAACTAGATAAAGAAGTCTTTAGTTATCTGAATTATTAAAAGCATGTGTACAGTGTCTTTGGTTACAAAACATTAGGTAAAACACCAAGGAAAATATCCAGAGGCAAAAGATATTATAGAGAAATAGGACCCCATAGTAGATCATTGCTCCCCAGATGCATGTACTACAGGAATTACTGGATGTGTTGATGCCTTACCATAAAATTATGACAAAGTGACTAGTTTACTAGGAAAATAGTAACCACTACTTGGCATCAAAATGCTGTCACATGATGTATACAAACTTAGTACTTATTTTTCTTCTACTAGAAAATTTGAAAGGTAGTAAACCTATTAATCTCAAAGTTTTGGGGATTTTTTAATTAAGAACATTGAAATAAAAAAAACACATGGTGTGTTTGATTACGTGCATGAATGCATATTCTATTTGACTAATTATTGAAAAAAAAGAAAAAGGTTTTTTAGGTGTAAAAGCACACCAAAAAATAAGGGGGGGGAAAAGGGGTGGAGGAAAAAATATTTGCATCCTACATCCCAACCCACTTTCCTTCAAATAAATGAGAATCTTTGCTTTGGTTTGAAAAGAAGCTGCAGTCTGGCCAAAATGATCTACAGATCCTAATTCACAAGAACAGTATGTCAAAACTTTCTGAGAAATTCTGGTCTACAAGTTATGGTTGGCCACTTTCTAGTTCAGAGTATATTCTAAGGTATGTATCAGTTGTAAATGAATTAGTATTATTTTGCAAGTATATAGTATATAATATAGTTAACTGGTGACTTATTGTAACTAATTTTAGTTTTTACTATATTACCTCTTACTATATATTCTGTTACCAATAGTATAAATGGGTCTCTGGACACATTCACACATTTCTTTCACAAGGATCACTGTTCTAAATTTACATTTACTGGAGTATTGATAGTACCATAAACTCAGTGTTCTGTATTTTTGTCAATGGTCTAAATGCATTGTAACTCTAGAGATATCATAATGATTATAGAAAATTTAGTTTGTCTGAAAATGTCAGTTTTCAAAGTTATTAATGATAGCCACTGTTTACCCAGTGCATGGTGTTTCATATAACTTAATAACTTTTGTTACTAATTAAGCTACTTTAAAAGTATCATTTTCTGAAAGAATAGGTAGAATTTTACTTGACTTTTCTATATTTCTTTAGACGCATCACAAATATTTCCAATTAAGCAACGTGGTGACATTTTTAAAAGTCTATTTTACATTATAGACTGCCTAAAAGGAAAATGTAATTCATCTGCCTGGAAAGCGAGATAAAGAACTGACATCTCATCAGCACTTTTTATTAATATTTAAGATGTAGAAGGAAATAAACTTTGAGAGGCAAAAAGAAGTGATATTGGGGTTGGAGGAAGAAAGAGAGAGGAAGAGAGAAAGTAATGGAAGAAGTTATGAAATACAGTATGCAGTTGGTGATATTCTCATAGTTATATTGCAATTCGATAAATGTAGAATTAAGTATATACATACCCATTGAACGACCTACATACAGACTTTATGAGTTTCTAATATTCATAAAACTCTTGTCTGTCTTCACTGAGTTATATAGCAGTTTAACATTTCTGGAAAACTAGGTGTCTAAAAGTGAGAATGCATTAAAAAAGTCTAAATATTCAGTAAGCCGTGTTACTTTCCAACCTGCAGGACATTAGGCATGCTATGTATTCTCTGAATAACCTCAGCCAAGAGACCAGAGAAGTAGTGTGCGTGTATCTTTCTAATGCTTCCTAATGCTTTTCAACTGCACAGTTGCATGTGAGGCAGCCTTACATGTATTACCCAATTCTGAGCATATTTGAACTTGGATTTCAAAAAAAGCAGAAAAAATATTCTGTCTCTTCAGTTATGGAATATATTAATGTAGGCTTCTTGCAGCTCCTTCTTTTGAAGCTACTTTAAAATGGAACAGAGTATACACTGGAATACATGACTCTTCATTTTAATTCTTAGAATGTACACCTAAAAGGAGTGTGGGCCTATCTGGCTTGAATTTATTGTTTCAAGAACAGTTTATGTATTATCTAAGGACTATTTTGTTTGTTTGTTTGTTTTATTTTTTTTGTTTGTTTATTTCTTTTTTGGCTATCGTTTTTTTTGGTCAGGGACGTTATAACTAACAAAGTTGAAAGCATGTTTGGGATGTTTAAACTTCAGTTCTTGCTGGAATAATTACAGAATCACAGGATGACCGGGGCTGGAAGGGACCTCTGGAGATCACCTAGTCCAACCCACCTGCTAAAGCAGGGACACCTACAGGAGATCACACAGGAGTGCGTCTGGGTGGGTTTTGAATATCTCCAGAGAAGGAGACTCCACAATCTCTCTGGGCAGCCTCTTCCAGTGTTCTGTCACACTCAAAGTAAAGACATTTCTCTTCAAATTCAGATGGAACCTCCTATACTTCAGCCTGTGCTTGTTGCTCCTCATCCTATAGCTGTGCACCACTAAAAAGAGTCTTGTCCCATCCTCTTGCCATCTGCCCTTCAGATATTTGCAAGCATTGGTAAGATTCCTTCTCAGCCTTCTCTTCTCCAGGCTGAACAGACCCAGCACTCTCAGTGTCTCCTCATAAGAAAGGTGCTCTAGATCCCTAATCAACTTCACAGCCTGCTGCTGGACTCCATCCAGTAATTCCTTATCTTTATTAAAGTGTGGAGCCCAGAACTGGACATAGTACTCCAGATGCGGCCTCACCAGAACAGAGTAGAGGGGGAGAATAACCTCCCTTGACCTGCTGGTCACACCTTTCCTAATGCATGCCAGGGTACCATTTGCCTTCTTGGCTGCAACAGTACATTGTTGACTCATGGTCAACCTTTTGTCAACCAGAAATCCCAGATTCTTCTTCACAATGCTGCTTTCCAGCAGGTCTATCCCTAACCTGTACTGGTGCCTGGGGTTATTCCTCCCCAGGTGCAGAACCCAATACTTGCCCTTGTTGAACTTCATCAGGTTCTTCTCTGCCCGGTCTTCCAGCCTGTCCAGGTCTCGCTGAATTGCAGGACAGCCTTCTGGTGTGTCAGCTCTTCCTCTCAGTTTGGTATCATTAGCAACCTTGCTGAAGGTGCACTCAGTCTCTTCATCCAGGTCATTGATGAATAGATTGAACAAGACTGGGCCTAATATTGACCCTTGGGAAACCCCACTAACTACATGCCTCCAAGCAGACTTTGCACCATTGATCACAGCCCTCTGAGCTCTGCCATCCAGCCACTTCTTCATCCATCTCACTATGCATTCATCCAGCTCACACTTTCTGAGCTTGCCTATGAGGATGTTGTGAGAGACAGTGTCAAAAGCCTTGCTGAAGTCAAGGTAGACTACATCCACTGCTCTTCCCTCATCTACCCAGACAGTCATACCATCATAGAAGGCTGTCAAGTTAGTCAAACATGATTTGCCTTTGGTGAACCCATGCTGACTCCCCTGATAACCTTCTTTTCCTCCATATGGTTGGAGGTGACATCCAGATTAAGTTGTTCCACCACCTTTCCAGGGATGCAGGTGAGGCTGACTGGTCTTTAATGTCATGGGTCATCCTTCTTGCCCTTTTTGAAGACTGGAGTGATGGTGGCTTTGTTCCAGTCCTCAGGCACCTATTCTGTTCTCCAAGACCTTTCAAAGATGATGGAGAGTGGCTTGGTAATAACATCCGCCAACTCTTTCAGCACTCATGGAGGCCCATGGATTTCTGGATGTCCAGTTTGTCTAAACAATCTCTAACCTGATCCTCCTCAACCAAGGGAAAGTCTTCCTTTGCCCAGACTTTCTCTCCTATCTGGGATACCTAGGGGCCGGTTTTGGCAGTAAAGGTGGAAGTAAAGGCGGCATTCAGTAACTCTGCCTTCTTTGTATGATCCGTCACCAGGGCACACTCCTCATTCAGCAGCAGACCTTCATTTTCCCTAACCCTCCTTTTGCTGCTGATACACTTGAAGAAGCCCTTCTTGTTTTTCTTGACATCCCTGGCCACATTTACTTCCAAGTGGAACTTGGCCTTCCTCATCACCTCCCTTCACATTCTAGCAGCCTCCTTATATTCCTCCCAGGTGGTCTGTCCCTTTTTCCACATTACATAAACATCCTCCTTCTACCTGAATTTTGGCTGAAGCTCCTTACTCATCCGTGCTGACCTCTTACTCCCTTGACTTAATTTCTTGCTCATAGGAATGCATCAGTCTTAAGCTTCGAGAAAGTGATGTTCGAATATTAGTCAGCTATAAACTAGAGCAGTTTCTTCACTGAGAATACCTCATAGCTTATTATTTTAATACTGAATGGTAGGAAATGATATCAAATCAATCAGATCAAAAAGCTTATCTTGTCTCAGAAATCATCTTCTGGAATTTAAAAGGCATTGTGTAATATCTTCAGTGAGAAAGAAAGATCTAGTTTAGTTTAGGTGCTTTAGTCTAAGAAAAGATTAACATATGAAATTCCAAATGTAAAATATATTTAAGGTGTACCTCTATATATGTTGTCCTCAACTTTCATGCTGTTGTCACTTCACTGTTACTTTCTTTACTGTGCTGGTTTCTGTAAACCATGTTGCAAGAGACTTACACTTTCACAGTGACACAATATCCTAAGAGTTAGGAGTTGCAATGACAGCTTCACCTATGTGAAAATACCCAGAATAAGCCAAGAAATTTTTGTTTTATTTATTAATACTCAATATACGTTTTCAGATTAATATGTATATACTTGATTTTTTTTCATAGAATCATAGAATGTCTCAAGTTGAAAGGGATCCATAAGGATCATCACATCCTAATCACTCCTCTTTGCAGGACTACCTAAAACTAAATCATGTGACTAAGAGTGTCATCCAGACTCTCCTTGAACTCTGACAGGCTTGATGTCATGAGCACTTCCCTGGGAAGTCTGTTCCAGTGACAGAACACCCCCTAAATGAAGAACCTTTTCCTGATGTCCAGTCTGAACCTGATGTGGCTTCAATCCATTTCCTCATGTCCTAAACTTAAGTCCGAAAATCACTTACCTTTCAAAAAGTAAGAGATGTTTATTCCTATCTCATTCTTATTATACTAACAGAAGTCAGCAGTGGTATGAATGGTGGTGGTTAGCCACACAAAAATACTTTGCTAGCACATTAGCTGCTCTTGAGATCTGTACCACTGATGTGATATTTTAGTCTGAGTTAAGGTCTCCTCAAGGTTGCTTTCAGTTGTTTTATTCTGAGAGATTTAACTCTAATTTTGGGGAAATCGTGAGACTAGAGATGAAAACAAAAATAATGGGCATATTGTATATCTAGATCCCCCTCCCCCCTTTTTTTTTTCTTCTCTATCTTCCGCCCCCCACCCCCCTTTTCTTCCTATTCTTTTGAAAATCCTCAAAATATCCATTAATTTCAGTACCAACACTAACAACAGAAGACAAAGTCATTCTATGCCTACCTTGCAGTGTCCTCTTCCCTATCTATAATAAGCATACATTATTCTTCAAAGTAGAGACATGTAGAGGACTAACCAGAAATCAATAGGTTTTTAAAATCTAAATGACCTAGGCAATTTCAAGACACTCTTCAAGTACACATGTGGGTACTTATTAAGTTTCCAAAGGCTATATCATAAAGGGATGATGACAGTTAAAATTTTTGCAGTACCTGGAAACATACTTAAAGCCATGTCACTTTTGAAGACTGCAGAAAACCATATAAATAGAAAATATTCCCTTTGCATAAATATGCAAGATGTTTTTAGTGAAAGAAGTAGTATAATAAATGAATATCTGAAATAAAGCTGAGAACATTTGATAGAGGACTTTGAATACTTAATTCTTCATCATCACATTTTGACAAATCCTATTGGTGTTTGATATGGGTTTTTTTTTTCTGTCTTTGTTGTAATATTATAGATATTTGTTATGGAAATAGTTTATTTGTAGGAGTCCTCTTTTGTATTTTATGACTACCAGAGGCAGTTGTAGTCATAGTCTACTTATATGTTGGAATCTTGTAATTTCTCTTTGTCATTCATGCTCAATAACTTGGAATCCACTCCAGGGTGCTATTTAGGAAGATGATCAGTTGTGAATATCCCACATATAGAGAATGCATACTATTACTCAATGAATTAAATGTAGACAAATGTTTGACTACATTCACTGTAACATGGTAGCCTACTTTGTCTTATGCTGTAAATGCAGTTAGTATTAAACCTACTTTGGCAACAATAGATTTAATGTCTGCTTTCAAATTTCTTCCAAATTAATTTATGATTATGTAAGTATTTTCATGATCCACTCTGAGAGAGAAATAGTGCAAATAAGTTTTGATGAAAAATATGACTGGGGCTACTAAAACCGAAGAAAAGCTAGCAATCTTTAAGAACTACAGCTATCTAAAGAACTGAGATAATTTATATCACAGCAGGTTGCAGATTTGCAGTGATTTTTCTTAAATGGTCAAGATCAGGAGCTGGAAGTTCAAGAATAAGCTAAACCCAAAGTTCCACTTCAAGACATGTTTTCAGAAAGGAAGCCCCTTGCCATTATCTTCACAGTGTTATGGGTGGAGAATTCTTGTCCTTAAACACATTCAGAAGTGAGATCACCAATCCAATAAAAGGATTTATTAAATCAGTATCTTACAAGACTATGAAATTTCTTCCTCCTACATACCAAATTTATTTGAAAACATTGCTATAAATCATAGCAATTCTACTAAGATAGGGAAGCAATGACATTTACTATCAGCAAAGAATGTGGACTAACTCTCTGATTTTCAGCAGGTATTTTGCAATTGCTAATTAAAGTTTATGTCACAGTTGTTCAACCTTCTTGACTTAAAAAAAATAGTAAAATATTAATTTTCATTCTTTTAGTGAGCTTTTACAAATTCCTTTTCTATCACATTGCTAAATTGCTATTATTTCTAGATATAGACTTCCTTCTCTTATTCGGATTTGTTAGTCTAATGTTAAGTAAGTTTTAAAATTTGCCCTGCTCTTGCAGACATTCAAGCTGCCCTTAAGTAAGAAAAGAAGACAGCGACCATGACTATTAAAGAAATTGAAGGACATAGACCTTTTCGTAACCAATTTTGCCTTAGTAAAATACATATGTATGGCAGCATAGTCTTCCAACTGAGACAGCAGTTCTGAATTTATCCAGCCTTTAACAACACTACTAACATGATAGTAACGTGAACATGTTTTAGCTGACAAAACAAAAATGTAAAAAGTAAGAAGCATAGATTCAACAAATTTAAGCAGGCTACAGGAAACCACAGCAAGGTGTGGTTCAATCACATTCCTTCTTCCTAAAGTCCAGGACAAAGAAATCCAACTAATGTTTCTGTGTGAATAAGCAACATGCTTACCTGGATGTACATGTGGAACTATTTTATTACATTAAATACACATATACCAATAATTTGAATCTGAATAAGTATGATGAGTCTTGCGCTTGTTCTGGGAATTCTGTCCTTGATAATAACATGATGTTTCCTGTGCTGCCTAGTATTCATAAGATGAATAAGAAGTCTGTGCTTCTTCTATGCAGTGTCAATATAAATAGTGGGGTTTTTTTACCAGAATCATCTTTTGTGTGTGTGTTTCTGGTATAAAAAAATAAGCTAGTACAACATTTCAGGTAGAAAAAGTTAATTGGTCAAATGAAACAATGAGTTTATCATACAGTTCTGGCTCATTTTGATCTGACTTTTGACAGACAAAAATTTTAAGATAAAAAGTAAGGTAAATTGAAAAAACTTTACTTTTTATTTGTTTGTACAGGAGGCCAGCATGTTTATCACTAAAAGAAGGTGTTACTTTACTGTCAGTAAGTGGCTAGAGGTTTGTATATAGTCCCCTGTGCTAAAATAGTCTGTTATAAAATTTTGCATTGAAACCTAAAATGATCAGAACAGAAATTGTCATAGAGTCCTAGAGTAGTTTGGGTAAGAAGGGACCTGTAAAGGTCACCTAGTCCAACCCCTCTGCAATGAGCAGGGACATCTTCAACTAGATCATGTTACTTAAAGACCCATCCTTGGAAAATCCCAAATTAATTGTAACAGTAATAGTAATAACAACAACAACAGGAAAAAGGGTATGTAAATGTTGGGTCAATGTATAGTAAAGAAATTAAATTATGGCCAGATTTTAGTATGTTATCTGGAGGAACAATTGCATTTATGCTAAATGAACCTTTCTAGTCAATGTTAATGCTGCTCATTTAACAAGTTTTTGTCCATGCTAAATTGGCCTGGCTAAAGCACATACATAAAAGTGTTTATGTAAGTGTGGTTATGTGTGTACTTGCAAGAAATAGCTCATATTAGACTCTTTATCAGAAACAATCCTCAACAGTGCTCCTTTGTGGAACCCCCATCATTATAAGAAGTCTTTTTTGTGTTTGTGCAGAATAATAATGCACCACTGAAATCAAGAAAATCAACATGAAAATTACTAAAGGAGAATAAACTATCTTTTTTTTTTTTTTTTTCCCTGTAGCGGCTCTCCATGATGTGCTTCTGGATATTTTCCAAAACATGATGAGAACAGCTAAAATAATGATTCACTTTAAGCTTAGATAGACATCCTGCTAGCTCAGAAATGCCAACAGGGTGCTAGAAAATTGTGGTGGTTTTAGGTAATTTTGCAGCTTATACAAAAATTAATTCTCAAACAACTTCTATATTATTATTTTTCTCAAGAGAAGTTAAGGATATGAAAGATATGCTATTGCATTAACATGAACATTGCAAGTACCATCCCCTTTTTCCTGCTATACTGCACAAGAATATTATGTTTAAAAGCCTTAGAACATAAAGCCAAGAACAGGAGAGAGTTCCCATAACATGTCACCCTACAGACATATGCTCAGTACAGGTTCAGGCTGAAAAGTTCAAACGCTTTCTGAGATGTAGAACTTCACCTCACTGAGGATCACAGATGTCTTTCCTGATTAGCATACACTGTTCCCTTGAAAAATCATTGTACAGAAAGGTCTATAAAATACAAGACACACTTAGAAAATGAATAAAATGGATCCTTAGGTAGGGAGAAAGGGGTAACCACATTCAAGCAACAGTTGGTATTTCTGAGAGTTGTGATCACTTGTTTTCTAGGACATAGTGCCTAAATCCTAATCATACATTGTAAAACTGATTGAGAGACCTCTCTGACATCTGAACACCTTCCCTGACAGTATTTATGATCTTTCCAGCCCAAACATATGCTTCTGAGAGTAAAATGCATGCAGCTCTTAATTCTAAAAAAATAAAGCTTATATCTGGGAAAGTTTATTAATTCATTCTACAAAATGTATGAAAATATATCACCCTAGGAAAAGAAAAACAAAGGTCAACTGTAGGAAATTGCAAATGAAATGCAGAAATAGGGTTTAGTCTTAAGTGACAGAGTGGAGATATGCTGGGTAAATGTGTCAACTGCAACATCTTTCAGAGATATGCATATGACAGTAATTCCATGCATTGTTTTGAAAAGCAAGACTAAAAATTCAACCTAGACTTTTTATTCAACATGAAATTGTGGCTTAGGACACCAGGTTCACATAACGAGTTCTCTGTAATATGTATTGGTAAGAACTTGAATTCTGAAATTTTAAATGAGGCTGTGTTTTCTCAGCATATATTCACTTTCCCTTTCCAAGAGTGACATCTCTTTTAGCCAACATTAGCTGTAGAGCTGTAACTGCACCATCATAAAGCCAGGCTAAAGAAGATAGTGAGAGCTACATCAAAGAATAAGACTGGTTTATCTAAGAATACTACATATGTTTAAAAACAAACTGTGCAAAATATTTTTTGTAAAAATATTTTAGAAGGATAATGGATTTTTTTAAGAAACAAAACTAATCAGCTTAATGAACCTGGGAGTTAAAGATATCTGCTTTTCTCCAGATGTATCTCACCTGTTTGTTTATTTTTCAGTAGAATGTTATGAACACTTAGTAATATTGCTACTTATGTTTTTTTTTTAATTGAATACAAGGAGAAAAGAGGCACATTTTAGATGGCAATTCTTTCACGGAAGCTTCATATTTACCATTATTTTTTCATTTTCTCACTTTATTTATTCTTCTAACTTTATTGTTAGTTTCTTCTCTTTTCATCACTTGTTAGTCTCCTTATTTGTACATTGTTAGTCTCTCTGAATTGCCATATTCCCTACTTAGCTTTATTATTTCCTTATTTTTCCACATTCCAGGCTTGCTTTGAAATTGTTCAGATTGTTCAATAATTGTTAAAATCAGTTCTTTTCCTTTCTATAACAGATCCACTTGTTAAATATAAATCCAGTCATTATTCTGGCAAAAGGAAAGATTTAGGGAGTGTCTTGAGGTTTTTGTTTTGTTTTTAACAAATCTCATTTAAAAATATATTATGTAAGCAACCAAATATTAGCCAATATCTTAGTCAAGAACCTTGAATACTATGCTAGATTACTCTGCTGCTTCTTCTTTTAATTTCATTACCATTGCGTCATTGCCAAAGTGTAATATATGGACTGTTTCACTGTAAGACAAACAAAAGAAAATCATTAGTAGTATTCTTGGGAGAAATCAAGCCTTGCTGAACTTGTAGGAACATAAGTATTTTGAAATATGTATTCATTTCAGAAATTTTATTGAATCTGGCAAAGGAAAATACACACAAACATAGCCACATAAATATACATTGACTAAAAGGGGTTTTTTTCTTTGTTTTTTTCTTTGTTTTATTTGTGGGGTTTTTTTGTTTGTTTTGTTGTTGTTGGTTTTTTTTTAAGAGAAAAGGCTAACTACTACTTTGTAAAGAAAATGGTTTTCTAAACATTAACAAAAAGAAAGTAACTGTAGTATTTCTCATTAAGGAAAAAAAAAATCAGTTTGTTGTTGTTTTTGTTTTGTTACTGCATTATTTTAATTCCTGAAACTGTTTCTATTGTTTTGGGCATAAAGGCATGATTGCAAGGGTTTGTTTGTTTGGTTTTTTTTAAAGTAGTTGAATAGGTTCTGTTTTCAATTTCATTTTTTATCAAAATTAGTGAAAAGTCTTTTTAAAGATTGATTAAATTCTACAGAAATAATTGATTTATTTCATTTTTTTTTTCAAAACATATCTATAGACATGGATTGTCAGAAAGGGAAGAAGGGTCTTATTTCTTGCAGCTGAAAAGTATTTTCGTGTTTTATTCAATTTCAGATGTGTCACTTCAAGTTCACTTACTACATGTTCTCCAGCAGTACACTATTTTCTGTACTACCACACCTTTTATCGGGTGCTAATGTACAGTCTGTGTATCTATATATTTACAGATAGTGCTTTTACACTTTACCGAGAAATTTGTCCCTAAGGAATTTTCAAGATAAAAAGTATTAGTGACACTGTTGCAATTTTTTTAATATTTTTCCACAACTGGAAGGTAGTTTTGTGACAATAATATTTTAATCCTTTGAAAGGAGGCTTTCAATGTTTGATTAGGAGATAGAAAAAAGATGTAGTGATTGTATTGCCACTAATTCTCTTTTACTTTTTTTTCTTTCCAGTAGCAAATTATAATGAAAATAGATAAATGCCTTATATTAATTTTCTGGCAGATGTCATTGTTGGTTGGGTTGCCAGGGCTCTAAGGGAATTGATTTATTCAGTTGTTCAGAATGACTTTACCTTGTCTTGCAATGCTCACTCACTACAGCAGATGGTTTCCCACTACCAGTCTGAATAAAACCAGTCTGAACTCTTCCATTTGAGTACTGATAAAAAAATAACACCTGGGGCAAGCAGATGACTGTAGAGCAGCTCCAGTTTAGGAATAAGATTGGGAATAGATCTACAATCAACTGCACCTTTGAGTGCAAAAAGTAATTTAGCAGGGTCAAAATTCTGCAGCTGTTCAGACAGGACATGGCTGGTTGACCTCCTTTCTTATGAGGTGACAAGTTGTAAGTTTCTTTGTTGAACTTCTCATGGCTTCTTCAAACAAACAATCAATCAAAAAGACCTGACTGTTTTTCTGCTAAAAGTGGCATGTTACTTGTCAGTCCAATATCAAAGCACTTATCAAAGACTTCTGCCAGAGGTAGAGAATTATTTTCTAGAAATGTCTGCAGCTCTTTCATCTTAGAAAAGTGAAGTGGGATGGACCTCTGGCTCCCAGAATGCACTGACAAATCTATGCTATGATCTATTCTGTAAGTGAGGTAAGTAGATGGCTGGCTGTCCTTGTTTTGGTAATCATCTTGAGAAAAAAATAAGAAACTGAATTCATGCATCTGCCACTTCATCTACTATCCAAGATTGTAATATATGTTGTGTTTCAGGCAAGATAAACTAATTAAAAAAATGCTGCTTCAGCGTGTGGCCACAGAGTCTGGAATTGTACGTGGTTGAATAATACAGGAAATACTATTTTTCAAATAGTTTGTGTATTTGATTGTCATACTCCCAGCCATAAAGATTGCTTAAGCACAATGTTTAACAAAATGACTTAGTTGTTCAAAGGGCTTTCTTAAGTTCTGGCTTTCCCTATTGGTGAGGTGTACAAAAGGAGACACTTTGCAAACAAAGTCCTAAAATGTCCCTTACAAAATAGAGGTATGCTCATTCTTCACATATGCAACTTTTTCTGTGTCAGAGTAAGACTTCAACATGAAGCCTCAAAGTGCTAAAGATCATGTGTTATTTTAGTGATAGATTGTATTTAAAAGCTACAATAGCATGAATTTTGTGATTTATTAGTAAGTAATTCAAATCTTATGAAAATGATATTTTTATAGAAGTCTGGAAATTTCTTTGAAAAAATGAAGTTTGCGAGAAAATATGGTGTCCTAAATAACAGTATGAATGAAGTAAAACTAAAACATGGGGAGAAAAAAGAGGAAGTAGAAAGGCGAATATGAGAGATAAAAGGCAAAATTTTCAGGGTTGTTTTAGAAATATATTCTCATCTATGATGCATTATACTTCCAACAGTTCTGAGGTTAGGATTATGCCAGCTATGCATGAGATACATAAAGTTCAGAAAAGGAGAAAATTTAAGTTTGGGTGGATAGTTTGCACTTAGATGAAAGTCATAAATTACTACCAGAAATGTTCATTGCAATTAAAATCCTGTTCCAGTAGCAGAAGAAGCTATTAAAAAGGACTTGAATAGCAGACGGAAAATAAAAATCTTAGCTAAACAAAATTATAAGAACAAAAATAATATTCAGTGCACTTGACCATTATATAAACTTTATTTCTTCGGCTTTTATGATATTATTGACTCTTACTGGACTAAAAAAAATATTATTTTATAACTTCACACTAACTAGTGCCCTTCAGGTCTGACCGGCAGTGTCCTCCTTAAATAAAATCAAATTAACACATTACTGAAAAACGTAGTATCTTCTTCAGAGTTTTGAGTATCATCAATACTCACTGAAAGAGAAATAAATCATAACTTTGAATGTTCAACACCCTTCAGGAAAAGGCCTAAAAATATTAATGATTTGTACTGGAAGCCTTACATGCTGGAATTTATATATGGTGTGCATAAATCATAAGGGGTCTTCAATCATCAGCAGATAGATTGAATGCTTCACATATGGAAGAACAATCAGGAAACACATTTGAAACCTCTGAAAGAAATAAAAACCAGAACAATGAAGGAAAGAAAAAAAAAATCAGTAATTAGCTAACATTCAGAAAAATATTCTCTCTTCTGTTTGTGCAGAAGAATGAAAACAATGGCTGGTAAGGAGAAACTTCAATATTCTGGAAAAATTTCCAGTGAGATTACCGGAAATAGCTGTTCTGATAGTCATGAGATTTATCTCTCAGAAGTATGGAGATGCTTTCAAAAAGGTGCAGAAAGGTCTGTGTACACAACCTCAATCTCCTGTTGGTTCAACTTCTCACTTCAAGAAAGGTATGAGTCAGCTGTAAGTAGGGCAAAAGAAATTAATGACCATTATCAACATCTTTTAGCTGTGGCTGATTTGGTTAGTCTACAGAGCATGAGGAGGGAATGGCTGTATGAGAATAGTTTTACAGTTATGCAATTCAGTTTTGCAAAGATGTAGGGTAGGGCAGGATAGGGTAGGATAAAACAGGACAAGACTAGGTAAGTTAGATGAAATGAATTGATAATGTGTTTAAATTGCAGGAAGGAAGACATTGGATAAATTGTAGAACAAAAAGGATACAATCATCAGGCTAGAATAACAGTGCAACAGAATGCCTGTGAAAACTGGAGTCTACTGGAAGAGAAATAGAGAAAGTGAATGTTTTCTATTATAGAAACTAAAGTAGGTAATCTTCTAGCATGACCTTCAGGTATATTTTTATACATCTATAATTCCCTACGCCATACTCCATGAACTAGATGGTTTCTTCTGGTAACAGAAAAAAAAGGTACCAAAAATCATATACATGATTCGGTAATTTTGCCACCCAATTCAGCAGCACAGCTGTTGGTAATAAAAACAAATCTAAACTCTTGAGACAAAAAAAAATAACTTTGAAATGTTTAGACATATTTATCTTTCAATATTTCTCTTGTAGATGATAGGTGTATGTTAGCCTGCTGTTAACTTCTTTTCAGTTATAGGATCAACCTAAAAAAACAAATATTTTCTTCATTCCACTTCACTGTAACATTGAAATATTAGTCAGAATCAGTGAAAGGGCCCAACTTCAGAAAACACAAGAAACAATCATTACACCTGTCTTGTTGCTGAAAAACTGTTGATATAAACACTAAAGAATTAAATGGATAGGTCAGAGACTCAAGTTTCATTAAGTTGTCTACTAATAGACAAAAACAGTCATGTCCATGAAAGGAATGTAAAAAAAAATATTTTTTTTTTTTCCTTCCCTAATTTGTGAAAAAAATAATTTTGCCTCTTTTAATGAAATCAGAAATGGAAATTTAGAAGAAAATAATATCTTTCTATTTACCTCTACATTCTGGAAAAGAAAATTTCACTTTCTATGGGAGCAGAGTCAAGTTTATGGAGCTGTGATCTCATCTGGATTTTCAGTAATCATTTCTTGCCTAAGTGATTTAGAAAAACTCTGTTTTACTGTGCTGGTTCTAGCTGGCTTAATCTAACAGCAGAGACTTCTCAATAACCCACTCAAACTCTGTCTAAGAAGTTCAGTACTTGGAAGTGAAATCTTCAATATCATACTTCAAAATCAATTCTTTTTCAATGTAGTATGAGAGAGACAAACACACACACACAAAATTACTTAGGGAGAACAAAAGAAATGAAGAAAAAAACTCAGTATGAAAATATGTGTTCCATGTACATCTGAGTACTCTCCATTCTTATTGATTTTATTGCAGTTTTGTTGTATTTATTGTCATGAAAAAATGCACAACTTACCACTCAGTGGAAGAAAGCCAAGAATCTCTTGATTTTTACCCTTTATACTGATTGATTTTTGTTTGCCAGCATCACCCCACCTTCATATTTAGCAGGAGAATTTCCAATATCACATTTCTGTTCACCATTGGCAATACTTAGCTCAAATATAAATCATTTGGAAGCAGTTCTATATTATTCAAGTATCCAAAGATTCTATTAATGTCACCGCCTGTTGAAAATTAGATCCTGTATAAAAAAGAAGGTTTCTCAAATAAATCAATATTAAAACCAAGGTGCAAAATGTATGGATGAGAGAATGGATGGATTTTTAGGTATATAACTGTAAATTTTGAAACACTGGCTAGCACTTGCATTTTGCTGCTCTTAGATGTCTCTGGATGGTCCCATGCATGCTAAAACCTCAGACTTCACTAGTATTTATCAGTTCATCTAGAAAAAATATGTTTAAAAGAGTTAGTATCACCTGTTGCACATCAGGCAAAGTATGATCATTACAATTTAAATAATAATTAAAAAAAAAAAAAAAAGTTGTGGTAAAAGAAATCTAAGTTTAGGATGTGATTTCAGGCTGTAATCTAGCCTGAAGTTAAGCAGCTGACCTAAAAGTAAAAGTAACAAAGCTTTGGTGTTTCCTGTTGTTCAGATTAGGTATCCTATTATTCAGCATACTTTTTGTGAATTTTATTTTTACACCTTCTGCTTTTCAATTTTTTTAATTAAAGATCTTTTTTTTTAGCTTAGTCAAGCCTGAAAGTGATATACTGCTGGTAATTATCAAGACCAATGTCCTTTTGCTAAACCACAGTTCAAAAGTCAAGTTATTTTTTCTTAATGACAATGAAGATGCTGCAAGAAAGTTTCAGTCCTGCGTAACACTTCTAAAACTTCATTGACTTATGTAAATACGTGCTATTATTATAAATGCATTGTTTCTGCAAGTGGTATTCTGCCAGCCATGGGGCATACACCAGACTGGGATTAATCTCAGCTGTCCCATTTTTTTGTGCTGCTGTGCCTCTGACAAGAAAGCAAAGTAAAAACGTATTTTTAATGTTAAAATCATTAAAAATGTGACTCTGATGTAGTTTTTTCTTTAGTGCAAATAAAGAATAGACCTATAAGTGGATCATTTTTATATAGTTGCTCTTCAGAAAGGAAATGCAGCTGAGCGATAGTATAAATTAGTTACACATGATTTCAGAAAAAAAAAAAGTAAAATGTACACATTTTCTAAAGCTTTGTTTAAAAAAAAATATATAACTTCTAATCTTCTTAAACAGGAAAATTTTGAATCTGTAAAACTAGTTTTCCTGTAAACTCCATAAAAATAGATATGAAATACTATTTATAAATAGTAGCCAGACCTTCATAAAATACCTTTCTAATATTTCTAGAAAAGTTGCACATTAATAGCAAAATAATATGTAGGAAAAAACCTTCATATACAAGAGAGCTGAAAGTTCTGAATTCAAGCACCAACGCGTATCAGAAGGAATGTACTTTAGTTTAGGAAATAAATAAAGAATAACTTTGTCTAAACTCCGCTGAATTTTTTTTCTTTTTTTTTTTTTTCTTTTCTGTTTAAAATAAAAGGGTGAGTGACATACCTGCTATTTAAGCACCAATGCTTCATGAAGCATTTTTTTGTTGTTTGGTTTTTTTCTCTTAGTACAGATCAGTACAACAAATATCATGATTGTCAAGTCTATATGTGTCTTCTAAAAAGTATACTAAAGCATGGTGTGGCAGTTGCACATCCACCTCTCAGAACTGGGGCCTTCAATGGGGCAGTTAATGGCTCTTTTTCTGGGGACCCGGAGTCAGTTGACAGGGTCGTTAGCAGAGCAGGGGCCCAGAGAAGCTGAGAAGCTTCTGGAATGCCCACAGCCAGATCTGATCAGACTACAAACAGGGCTCCCGCTGAAGATTCCCTTTGTGTGGTCTTCTCGGAGCAGCGGGTCTGCTGAGCCGGAGCCCTCCCCTTCGATTGGAATGCCATCTAAGGAAACTTCCCGGGATTGGGAGCGCCTCACCTCCTTGTTTGGGTGAGTGATAATTTACTGGGTATATCCTTGAATAAGTCCTTGCCACAACAGGCAAGTGTTTGTTTCTTGTGGGCAAAACGGGGCAGAGGGCTCTGGTTTTATTTCTTGTGAGTGCGTACATGCATGCTGTGGATCCTCATTATTCTTATTTTTGCTGCACCCCAATAATCTCCTCAACTGATCTATGAACCTGCATTTTATGATATCGGAGTGCTAACTAATTGTATAAACCCTATTTCTAGTTTATTGGCTGTACTTTTCTGGCCAGAATAAAGTTTGGGTTGGACCTTGTTGCCCACCTAAAACTGACTTTGGGATGCCTCTGTGACACATGGAATAAGAATTCTATATTATATATAAAATTATATATTATTATAAGTATGTTTGTTACAGTCCCTTGTGTCCAGCTATATATATTCAATTTTTAGAATCTTGCCTTTAGAATTTGACAGATGTATTATACTACGATAATAAGTTCAGTAGGTTAATTCCACGTTGTCTTTTATCAGTTTCATGTTCTTGCTTTTATTTACACTGAGTTGTGTAACAATTCAGAAAAAAATATACTCTATCCTTATTCATAATAATATTATTTGGTAAATGCTTTATTAAATTTACCTAAAACACAAGCTAACTTTTCATTAATGACTATACATAACTCTAGCTCAGAAATATATCTGAGTAGCTAAAAGTATTTCTTTCTATTATAGACTTTCTTGCCTTTGGAATTCATATAAGACCTACATGTCTTTGTCATACCTTGCTAACCTTGTTTAGCTTAGTTTATTTAATCTTCTTCAGCCACATCATCTTGAATTCACGTTGACTAATGGAAACAGAGAAAAGTCAAAATTTACCCCAGTGCATGCGATGAGTCCAAAAGAAGAGCAGAGAGGGAAGGGAAAATATCAACCAACCAACCAAACCAACATGAACTTTAGAGCTGTCATTCAGAGGAGTGGCCAGAGCCAGAATCTCATCTCCTATTGGCAACATTATTCCAGGTGTGTGTCACAAATTTTGTTGCAGGTTTCTTTTTTCTGATAACTATGTATTGATTAGTTCTTGTAATTAGTTGGTTTTTTGAATTAGGGAGTTTTGGAATTTCTAGGTTGCATTATTTTTTCAGATAGAATTTTTTTTTTTTTTTTTTTTTAGTTTAAGCTTTGAATCCAGCCTTCGAATCACATCTAATTTGCTCAAATAACCCATGTACATTGAAGATATAATTTTTTTTTTTCTCTTGTCTTTATGATGTAGGGGGGGAAGAGGGTGTTTGTTTAACTACATGCCTCCTATGAGTCTATTCTAATGTGTAGCATTCACTCCAAAAAGAATTTCTTTTCCTTTGTCTTCCTACTATAGATCTCAAGTATACAGAGGTTTATTTTCTCTATGTACTGAATACTGATTATAATTACTTATTATAAATAGTAATTTCTTTTATAGCAAAAAAGACTGGAAATGTTTGTGGTTTTTTTTCATTTTCTTGTCTATTTTTTAAATCTACCTAAAGAGTCATAGTGTGATTTTTAGTGTTATTATTTCCAAGAGACTGCTAGATAACATTCTACAATGAATACTACTAGTTAATGCTTTAACTTCAGTTACTGCCATTCCAGCCACCAGTCTCTCTGGATTGCTCAGGACTAAATGATTTAGGACTGTTTCACTTCCCTTGGGCTATTGTAGCAAATAGCTAAAGGGGTTGAGAAAATAGCTTAAGGGATTGAAAAATGTCCTCTCAGAACTCTATTTTATTCTGACATTAAATCGGTTTGGATTTGAGTTACTGCTATTACTCATTTAAAGATAATAGGTATTTCTAAAAATTAAAACACCAGGTCCAGACCACCAATTTTAAATACCGAACATAGGGGTTGCAAAAAATTTGAAAACTCGGGTTGAAGAAAGTAGCCCAGATAGATAGCCTAAATTAGGTTCCCCATAGCAGTGTACATACAAAGTCTAAACTAAAGTGCAGCACTGCATTATCATAAGATGTGGGAACACTGGCCAATCTTCACTGGTCTATGGAAAGTAGGCACAGTCATACAGGGCCCAAATAGGAAGAAACCAAATCTTTTCAAGAACAATTCAGAAAATTTCTATGTTGGAAAGCACAGTATTTCCTAGGATTTTAGATGTTTGATTCAAGGCTACACATAAGTACTTACATTTATACTGCTGAATTATAGACATTTAGGTGAACCGGTCCACTGACATCATACACTTTCTGTAGACAACAGAAGCAGGTAGGCATCCAGAGAACAATTCAGATCCCAAATTGTCACAGGTTAAAGCCTATAATGATCAAGAAACTGAGACCTTGTAGACATATGCCTAGCTTGAATTCATTAGATGAATCTAGTATGCACTGGAAAAAGAAACTGAACACAAATACTTATTAAGAGGAGGCCCACTTCAAAGTCCTGCCAGTGACATCTGGACTATGTCTGCACTATGTGTAGGGGGAAAAAAAAAAAAAGCACAGATAACCTGTAAGCAGCTTTACTTCCTTGTGACATAATTGTGCAGTGAGAGCAGCGGTTAATAGGAACCCCAGCAGCCTTTCTAAAGAGGCTTTTAGATATGGAAAAAATCAAATAAGTTGGCCTGGAGTGATGTGATCAATGAGGTCATCTACATCCAACCATCAAAGTCAGGAAAGCAAAAAGTAGTAAAGAAAAGCCTGATTGTGAGGAACATCCAATACAGGCATCCAACACCCTTTAGATGTTTCTTGCCATGGTAGAACTCCCATATCACCTGACAGGTTGAATAATAACTAGAGAGTGTCCTCTTCCCTGGGTCCATGTTGCTCATTACATCTGAACTGGAGGGACTGAATCTTTGATTGGTATGTGTGTGAAGGGTGTGAGTGTTGCAGAATAACAGCCTTGAAACAGAAATTGATCATCTACCTGCTACACCCATCTCAATAAATTTTAGATTATATGCCATTAAGAGGTATGGGTCTTTCTCGTCGCTACTCTGTGTTTCCTGGTGATATCTGATTCTGTGTGCTCACAGGTGGTTAGATGGATAGTCCTCATCCATTCAAAAATATTTCTGTATTAATAAATGTCTTTTATGCAATTCCTAGTGTATTAGAGCTCTAAACCCAGTGTATTGTTCTCAGGCTGAAGTGGAAAACTGGTACAGTCAGAGCTCCCCAAAATACCATGATTTCCAGGTCATGGTGTTGTCCAAAAAGGAAAATGTTTTCTTTTCCTATGGAACCTGGACCACTAAGTTCCAGAAATACTAATCAGTGGACAAGGAGGCAAGAGGAAATGGCTTTCACAGTGTATGTGACACAAAGTTAGGGGAATAAACTGCCCCAATTTGGGAAGAGGTGTTCCTATCCTTCCTTTGTGACTTGGTTGTTTCTTTAAAAACAGTATTTATAAATGTCCAGTATAAATAGGACAGATTAACCATGCAGCATGAACAACAACTCATATCTTTCTTTTTTCAACTGAAGCATCTTGCTTAGAAGCAGGAGCCCTTACTTTGCCTTCCTTTGGTACCCTAAGTGTATATGTATTTGTTTCAACAGAAATCTACCACAACTTCCGTGGTTAAAACAAGGAAGTAGGGGGGGGGAAAAAAAAAAAGTGAAAGAACCTGATAGTTTTAATGTATTCTAAAATGTAAAAATTCTTGTTCAGCATAGACCATGATATATTTTTTCTTTTTTTTCCTTTTTTTTTTTTTTTTTTAATGAAGTGCCGTTTTCTGAATCGGAAAGTATTGACACAGAAAAGCAGACTTTTCAAACATGGACATTTGGATTGAGCATAAATGTTATGAAAGAGAAGTTTTGTAACAGATAATACTAATTGAATCAGTCTGTAATGACTGGAGAGAATTAAAAAGTTTCATGAAATCTTGTGCCTAGATGGCCAGCATCCTTTTTTTCTCTCGCCTCTCTCTAGATTGTGAGTACCTCCCTTGAATTACTGTCACCTTAAATGCCCAACTTTTTCCCGTGCAGTTTCTCTGAACCTTTTAATAGCCCGTTTCCAGACTACCCAGCTTCCATTGCTCTCCAGTTTATTAAACAAACAGTTTTCATATTTCCTGGACAGGTCTTAGATTCACGATTTCTGGGTTTTCTGCTTTCTTGCTTAGGCCATTTCTTGGCTAGTCAGTGTCATGGTCTTCTCAAATGATTGTTTCTGGAGTTGTCTGACTCAATATCATTCCACCATATAAGTGATTTGGAATAAAAGGCATTCGAAGTAGATGTCCCTCTATGCTCAGCAGTGCCAGATAAGTTGAAATTTCAGTTTTCGAAACAGATGTTATGGTTTTCAATATTTCTTCAAATATTCTATATTCAGCATGGGTATGTCTTACAAAAGAACCTTCTCTCACTCTGCTGCCCTTTCATTTTCTCTCTGCCTCTTTCTTTCCCCATTTTTATTATGTTATTATACCTAGCAGGACCACAAAAAAAACCCCCTCCCAAATATCTCCAACCAGTCATATTATTTCTTCACCTCCCTAAAGGTAGTTCTTGCATTTTTGAAAATCAACGTGTTCAAAGGGGTATAATCACCTTATTGCATGAAAAGTACTTCTGCAGATAGGCAATAATTATTACCTACTTCCAGTCATGGATATCTGGTTCCCTTTAAAGACACTTTATTCTTCTATTAAAAGCATTAGAATTACGAGAATACGATTCCACAGCAAAAGCTGGAGTATTAGTGGCAGTTTTAAATTTATAAGAAGAAGAATTTTCTTACATTGATCATATCCTTAAACTTCAAAACACAGGTATAAATTATTGCAAAGTTATTGTGATTCTTTGTCTTTATCATCATCAACTCACTATTTATCTGTACAAAATATGGAGATCTCACTTATCAGTGTCCTTCCAACAGACTTTTTGACTGTCTGACTGAAATCTACTTGAAGTGTATTCTTAATTATCTACATGTATACATAATTGTCTTTTTTGGTTACTAAGTATAGTCTTAAGTATACTGAGCTTCACAGAACTTGTAATATAAAACTTTTCAGATGTAATTCACATTATGGAAACTATTTTCTTGATATTGTATGATATGCATATAATTTACATAGAGAGGAAGAAAGCTGTATGCAGAATTCTGATTAAAATCTTTAAATCATTTCCGCCACCTCTCCTGCTAACTAGCTTTGCAATTTAGTGTCTATCTTGGTTATGTTCCCAGCAGGTTATTAACAATTAATTAGCAATAAATCTCAAATGCTGTCTGCACTAGTGTACTAATTGCATGGCACCAGAATTGGATTCCACTTGGTAAATAAACTGTAGCCATAACCATTTGTTTCAGATGAGACAGACACATAGTTTATGTATATTTTTCATGCTGTATTCCAGGCTTTACTCAGACTTACAGACAGGAGGCATAAAGACTATTTATGAGCTTTGAGTGAGACTATTCAACTGTTACACAACAGATAAAAAATGCAATAATTTTGCTTATGTCATATCTCTCATCATTCCACTGAAGGTTTTTCCCCCTTTCATTCTCACTTTATATCAGGAACCTTGTTCTTTGTAATAACAAGGAAACTAGGAGAAATGACCTCCCAAGCAACTGCTGATTGATTAAAATAAAGAAACAAACCAGCAGGGTCAACATGAAAAAAAAACAAAAATAAAGCAACCTTTTTTATTTTTTTCATATACAAAGTAAAACTATAAGTAAATGTTATATGTAAGTGTTCAACCATAAAATTTACACTGCAACACATCCCAAAAATAACATTTGATTTACGAGATATTGTATTACAGGATGGCAATAGCACAAGAGAATAGACTTTTTTTTTTTGTGAGACTGTCATCACTGTTTCTTCTATATTTTGTAAGTTGCATAAAAACTTTTCATCTTCAACTATACCAATTTATGTCTCTTTAGGAACAACAATGGTAGAAACAGATAAAAATGGTATAATTAAATTGAAAGCTACGTTCATTCAGTTGCCTCAGGATTTATACAAAAGCTGATGGGTTTGTGTCTGTATCTGGCTGCTAAACTTGATTGCTTGGGAGAGAATATAGAAGGATCAGAACAGATTGGAAATAGTCAAATATTGCTCACAGATTGGAACTACTTCTGAGGGTTATTTTACTAAAGTACAGTGCAGACCACAGAATTTTGAAACAAATAAACAAACAAACCAAAACAAAACAAACCCAACAAACAAAAAAAACTCACAACAAAAAACAACAACAAAAAACCAGTCTTACTTTTGTCAGCCTTTAAATGGAGGAAACTTTGAATATTTTTTTGATTTAACAAACAAACAATTAAAAACCATTTTATAATAGAAGAAGTAAAAAATTCATCTTTTTTAAGAAAGAATTATGATCAACATGGAAATCATAAAAAAAAAAAAAAAAACTGGCTTGTCCTGAGAACAGAATACAAACAACAGGAAAATTAACTTTGGAACATTTTCGATGTCTGAAGTGTACTTGAATTCCTGTGGTGGATTAACTTTGAGAAGCAGATGCCACACGAGAAAGTGGCGAAGGGACTGTACTGGTAGAGAAAGAAGGAGATTGAAACAGAGCAAACCCAGTCTATATTGGACCTTCTTAATGCCCTTATGTTTCTCTGCACTTACTCTTAGCTACTGGAATTTCTGATCTGCTCATATTTTTTCTTACCAGGCTGGAGACAGAAAAGATGACATCTATGTGTGTAGAGCAAGGATGGATGGATATCTCCTATTCACTATTTTCTATTACTGTGTAAAGTGAAGGCAGTGGATGGATTTGGACTCTATTTAAGTTTTTCTTCCTTATCGTGCCATTCTGTATGCTAGCTTTCTCAGCAGGTATTTCTCCTGGCTGGACTCTATGGTGCCTTCTATTTGTGTGTAAATAGATATGGAAAAAAACTGTGGCTATTTCTAAATATGAAACAGAGAAATATACTTATGTTGTGGTTTCTGAAGGTTTTTACTTCCCTGTTGAAAGAATAGAATTTTCAAGCATTCCAAGGAGAGCCAAAACTTTTGTCACTGTCATGTTTTGAAAGGCAATAAGACTAAGTGGGAAAACTTCATACTTATTTGGATAATAAAGCTGGTAATTTAAAACAAAATTGATTTATGAGCATTACGGAATATTTGCATGTTAGAAAAGAATATGCCAACTACACATAAAGTTGGACATACAAATAAGACTATTGGGTTTACAGTAAGATGGATGAATGCTACTGCTGATGGTGACAGTATCCTAAGTTCATTACCTTATAGAAATCATATATTTATTCTCCTTTCTCCCTTCCTCCTTTTTTCAATTTTTTCCTTCCTTCCTTCCGTCCGTCCTTCCTTCCGTCCGTCCTTCCTTCCTTCTCTCTGTCTCTCTCTTCCTGAACAGGACAGTCCATGAAGTCCAACACAGATATGCTTCCTTTTCATCAAGTCTGAAATTATTTTTTGACCACTGAGTCAGAGAAAGATGTCATAGTGACACTCAAAACTACTTAACATATCCCAAGTCTATTCCTGAAAGCTTCACTGCAGTTTGTTTGTTTTTTTTTTCTTTTTTTCTGTCGACTTCAAAGAGAAGAGAGCAACAGTGATTCTGAGAATGTTTGAAGATCCCAGCAAGGGTGTTATAGCCTATGTGACCCCAGACCACAATAAGCATTAAAACAGGTCATGAAGACTATTTCAGGAATTAAAAAAAAAAAGAATTTGACCAAAGCATTGCCTCTTTGTTGAAAGAACCAGTAAGGTACTTTTTATATTGCTCTTCTGTTAGAGTCATCTGACCATAAGAAATGGGAGCAGTTCAAATAATTCATTACCTCATTATAAAATATTTATCTAGTTTTAGTTTCATTTATGATACATTTATCTCATATTTTTAATTATGGTCTTTATTCATTGATCATCTCATATCCATAAGTTTTGTCTTATATATCTATTGAATTCAATGGCATTTATTTCACTGATAACAGTACCAAACACATAATGTCTTTAAAATTTAATATTATTCAAGGTATCTTGAACAGAAATCTAAAAATACACCTTCAAAAAAAGTCTTTAATTACATGCTGTTTCTGACAAAATTATACATTCTTGGTTTTATATACATAGGTATATAGGCATATATACATATTTACATACGTATGTGTGTATATATATAAAATCTCAGAGAACATTTAAGTTTTTGGGTCTGTTACCATTTTATGTGGAAGTTTCTGGGACATAACAGCACATAATTGAAATTAGTGTATAGAGATATTAATTGCAATATACTTTCAAAACTATGTTGACGAAAGAATAAGAATGATCGGAAAACTTACGTAGACAGTGCTTCAATAATCACAATGTCATTCTATGAAAAAGCATGCTGATTTCTGAAAAGGTGGTTGATAATGACAATAGTGAATGAGAACTCTATAATAATCACAAAAGTAACAGCAGTTTTAGAACTACTGAGTCAGACACAGCATAGCTGGCTTAGAAGTAAAAATTAGAGTGCATTCAATGTAAAACGTTATCTGACACGTACCTGCACCTACAGTAATACAAAGTTATGTTCTATTTTCAAAGATATAACATAAATTGAGGAAATAATGGGATTTTATTTTGAGTTATTAGAAAGAATCTTTATGGAAAAATCAGATTTATGTGTACAGAATAACCCCTAATATTTTCTCTCTCCTGATGGCAAAACGTGATACACAGAAAAAACAGGAAAGGAAAAAAAAAACCCCTCAGATAAACAGCATTATTCAGTCACACCACAGGTGTTTGGTTCCATCTGCTAGCTTAAGCACCCATAGTATGTTTAAAATCTAAGTTTTGAAAGTGAAGACATGGCAAGATAATAGTCCTAAGCACTACTGAAGACAATATTCTTATTGTAAATTATTTTATTTTTCTGTCTAGAATTTTAAAAAGCTGTTACCATAATGTGTAATCTGAAACTTCATGTTCTCCATGTTTCATTAAAGACAATCAACTTTTTTATTTACACGTCAAAAATTTCTGGCAGAGTACCTCTTTGGGGCTGAAAAAGAGATGTACTGTGTTATCCATAATGAAATATTGCATCTTATTTATTTATTTATCTACCTATTTATTTATTTATTTGTTTCCACTGTTTTTGTGCTAGGTGTCTTGGAAAAAAGATTAAGGTTTTTATAACAAATTGGATGTAAATCGCCAAATTTACGATCATTTGAAGAATTATGTTGTTTGACTAAAGACTTACTAAACTGTAACAGTAAATTTTCTGGATACCTCACTACTAACTGTACTTCCATAACGACCTTTAAGTCCCCTCATGCGCTTTCCCCACACTTCTACCTAATAAATTCCTCGTTGTTGATAACTACAGAATCACAAAATCACAGAATTGCTGGGGTTGGAAGGGACCTCTGGAGATCATCTGGTACAACCCATCTGCTAAAGCAGGTTCACCTAGAGTAGATCACACTTGAATATAGCCCACCACTGGAGTCCCTCCAGTAATTCCTTGTCCTTCTTAAAATGTGGGGCCCAGAACTGGATGCAGTGCTCCAGATGTGGCCTCACCGGAACAGAGTAGAGGGGGAGGATAATGTCTCTCAACCTACTTGTCACGCTTTTCTTAAAGCACTCCAGGATACCATTGGCCTTCTTGGCCACAAGAGTACATTGTTGACTCATGGTCAACCTTTTGTCAACCAGAAATCCCAAGTCCTTCTCTGCAAAGCTACTTTCTAGCAGGTCAACCCCTAACCTGTACTGGTGCCTGGGGTTATTCCTCCTCAGGTGCAAGACCCTACACTTGCCCTTGTTGAACTTCACCAGGTTCTTCTCTGCCCAGTCCTCCAGCCTGTCCAGGTCTTGCTGAATGGCTGCACAGCCTTCTGGTGTGTCAACCCTTCTTCCCAGTTTGGTATCATCGGCAAACTTGCTGTGGATGCACTCAGTCTCTTCACCCAGGTCACTGCTGAAAAGGTTGAACAGGACTGGACCTAATACTGATCCCTGGGTGTCCTGGTTTTGTTTAAAACAAGACCAGTTCTCTTTTAGTGAATGTTCCTTTCAGCTAAGTTCTTCTAAGTAACTGCACTTTTCTGAATTTGGCTGCATGTTTTTCAGACACTGTTCACTCTGGAGCTGATAACAGTAGCAATGGTGTGCAAAAGAGGCCCAGGTTTAGACTTATTGCTACGGCAGCCAATGTTACTGATAAATTTTGCACTACCCATAAGTGAGAGTGGCATATTTGCAAGGAGAGGTGGACAGGTGACTAAAATTGACGAACTAAGTATTCCATCCCATACATGTCATACATCTTATAAAAGTGGGAGATCATGAGGGTCCCACCCTCTTTGACCATGGCTGGCATCTGAAGAGGACCCTGCCAGTTCTGCTTGTGATCCTAGGCCTAGTTGCAGGCCCTGCATCCCTGAATCCATTTCCAGCTCACTGCAGAGTCCAGCCCAGGACTTGCGGGTACCTACCCTGCAGCTGCTGGAGCAATGCCAGCTCCACATAGGAAACCCTGTGCTACCCCGGGAAATTCAAGATTCATTTTGTATATCTTGTATTATTTTCTCTCTTTATTGGTAGCATTAGGAAAGCATTTTTAACTTTTCTAACTTGTAAGACTCTCCCCCTTTTCCTCCTATTACATTTCCTAGTGGAGAGGGCAGGGGTTAACAGAGAGCATCTGCCATGGTTTATTGTCACCCTGCAGTAGACGGTAACATTGGGGAACCCCACTAACTACAGGCCTCCAACGAGACTCTGCACCACTGATCACAGCCCTCTGTGCTCTGCCATCCAGCCACTTCTTCATCCATCTCACTATGCATTCATCCTGCCCACACTTTCTGAGCTCGCTGTGGCAGTTGCACTTTCCTCCCCCCCCCACCCTGAGAACTGGTGCGGCAGTTGCACTGGTAGCTGCCCATCCCCCTCTCAGAATTGGGGCCTTCAATGGGGCAGCTGACGGCTCTTTGTGGAGACCCAGAGTCGGTGGGCAGGGTCGTTAGCAGAGGAGGGGCCCAGAGCGCCCACAGCCCAGAGAAGCCGAGAAGTCTCTCGAAGGCCCATGCTCGAGGGGGCAGGGTGTAGAGAAGCCGAAAAGCTTCTGGAATGCTCACAGCCAGACCTGATCAGACTGTAGATGGGGTTCCTGCCGGCGACTCCCTTTGTGTGGTCTCCTCGGAGCTGTGGGTCTGCCATGCTGCTGGAGTCCCTCCCCTTAGACGGAGAAGCCATCTAAGGTAACCTCCCGGGATTGGGACTGCCTCACCTCTGCATGTGGGTGAGTGATAAATTACTGAATATATCCTTTAATAAGTCCTTGTCTGGGGCAGACAAGTGTAAGTCCTGGCCACAGTAGGCTAGTGTTTATCTATTATGGGCAAAACGGGGCAGAGAGGGCTCTGGTTTGTCTTCTTGTGAGTGCGTATATGCACACTGTGGATCCTCATTCTTATTTTGCTGCACCCCAAATAATTTCCTAACCTAATATCCGAACCTTTATCCTACGTTATTGGAGTGGTAGTCCACCTAAACTTATATTTGTGATGCCTCCATGACACTTGCCTATGTGGATGTTGTGAGAGACAGTGTCAAAAGCCTTGCTGAAGTCAAGGTAGACTACATCCACTGCTCTTCCCTCATCTACCCAGACAGTCATACCATCACAGAAGGCTATCAGGTTGGTCAAACATGATTTCCCTTTGGTGGACCCATGCGGACTACTCCTGATAACATTCTTTACCTCCACATGGTTGGAGATGACGTCCAGATTAAGTTGTTCCATCACCTTTGCAGAGATGGAGGTGAGGCTGACTGGTCTGTAATGTCCTGGGCTGCCCTCCTTGCCCTTCTTAAAGACTGGAGTGACAGTGGCTTTCTTCCAGTCCTCAGGCACCTATTCTGTTCTCCAAGACCTTTCAAAGATGATGGAGAGCGACGAAGCAAGAACATCTGTTAACTCTCTCAGCACTCATGGGTGCATCCCATTGGGGCCCATGGATTTCTGGATGTCCAGTTTGTCTAAACAATCTCTAACCTCATCTTTCTCAATCAAGGGAAAGTCTTCCTTTGGCCAGACTTTCTCTCCTACCTCTGGGGTCTGGTATATCTGAGAGCCAGTTTTAGCAGAAAAGATGGAAGCAAAGAAGGCATTCAGTAACTCTGCCTTCTCTGTATCATCCTTCACCAGAACACCCTCCTCATTCAGCAGCCAACCTTCATTTTCCCTAACCTTCCTTCTGCTGCTGATATACTTGTTGTCCTTGACATCCCTGGTAATATTTGCTTCCAAGTAGAGCTTGGCCTTCCTCACTGCATCACAGAATACTCCAACAGCCTCCTTATATTCCTCCCAGGTGGTCTGTCCCTTTTTCCACATTACATAAACATCCTTCTTCCACCTGAGTTTTGAGTGGCGTCTTACTCCCTTGACTTAATTTCTTGCTCATAGGGATGCATCAGTCTTGAGCTTGGAGGAAGTGATGTTTGAACATTAGCCAACTCTCTTCGACTCCCCTACCCCCTAGAGCCCTATTCCATGAGATTCTTCCAAGCAGGACCTTGAAGAAGTCAAAGTTTGCCCTGCTGAAGTCCATGGTTTTGGTCGTACTTATTGTCCTGCTTCCTCCGCTCAGGATCCTGAGCTCTACCATCTCATGGTGGCTGCAGCCGAGGCTGCCCCCCACCACGACATCTCCAACCAGTTCTTCTGGGTTTGTCAGGACAAGGTCCCGCTGCACACCTCTCCTCCTTGGGTCCTCCACCACCTGTGTCAAAAAGTTTTCACCAATAATCTGTAGGAACCTCCTGGACTGTGTGTGCTTAGCTGTGTTGCCCACCCAGCAGATGTCAGAGTGATTGAAGTCTCCCATGAGAACCAGGGCACGTTATTGTGAGGCTACTTCCAGCTGTCTGTAGAAAGCCTCATCAACTTCCTCTTCCTGATCAGGTGACCTCTAGTAAACATCCACAACAGTGTCCCCCTTGTTAGCTTGTCCCTTAATTTTTACCCATAAGGACTCGACTTGTTCGTCATCCTCCTCTAGGCAGAGTTCAAGACATTTGAGTTGCTCTCTCATATAAAGTGCAACTCCTCCACCTTATCTTTCTGGCCTGTCTTTCCTAAAGAGTACATAGCCTTCCATGACAACATTCCAGTCATGTGAGCTGTCCCACCGCGTCTCTGTAATAGCAATGAGATCATGGCCTTTTGAATGCACATAGATCTCTAATTCTTCCTGTTTATTCGCGATGCTACATGTGTTGGTGTACAGACACTTCATGCAAGTACTCAACTTTGCAGATTTCTCATGAGAGGTGCAGAAGGATCCACTGTAGCCATGTGTACCCTTGAGGTGGTTGGCCCTTTTGTTGTCATATTGAGAGGCAGATAAGCAATATTTGTTGCTGGTCTGGTTGGTCTGGCATGTTCCCCAGTTGGACATGATTTCGTGAGCATCACTTCTTTGGATCCCAACTCCCAGGCTCATCAGTTTAGAGCCTGCTTTATCTCACCCCTCTATACTTGTTGTCTCGTCCCACAGCATGTCACAGGTGGGCCCAATTATATTCTCCTCCTCCATCATATCTAGTTTAAAGCCCTGTCAATGAGCCTTGCTATTTTGTGAGTAGAAACTCTCTTCCCCTTATGTGTAAGGTGAACTCCATCTGACAGCAGTAAACCCGGTATCATGTAGGCCATCCCATTATCAAAAAAGCCAAAATTGTGGTGGTGACACCAGCCACAGAGTCATGTGTTAATTGAGTGCACCTGTTTGTTTCTTCTAATGTCCCTGCCCATGACTGGAAGAAGAGAGGAGAAAATAACCTGTGCACCTGATTCTCCCACCAACCATCCCAAGGCCCTGAGGTCTCTTTTAATTGCTCTTGGATTATGGGTTGCAACCTATAACTTGTAAACTTCTATATAAAAGAAAAACAAACACAAAATGGATAAAGAAACCACAGCTCACGCCCCCCGCCCCCTCATACCCTTTTAATAAAAACTAAATAAATCTTAAATATATGAAGGTAGAGATGAAGTTGGCATCTAACTCTTTGACATGAAATACAGGGAGAAAAAGATCATCAAAAAGGAAGACAACAGGACATCAAATTCCAAGACTGTACAAAAGCAAGATCTGGGAAGTAACCACTGGTGTCATCAGTAACACTGAAATGTCAGAATGGACACAAAGAGTTATTTTAAGGTAAACTTACCTAACATAAGGGTGGTTGGAAGATGAGATCATATAGTTACAAAGGCACATAGTTTTAGACCTAGGAATAATGTTTGAAACAAAGAATGAAATAAAAATTGCTTGAGTTTCAGTTTTGCATACTCTTGAGATTTTCTTTTTATGAAGACACTTCTATGACATTTAGAAAAACACCATCTATACCCTGTTTCTCCTTCAGTAGGCTGCCCTTTTTTAGAAAAAAAAAAAAAAGGTATGGGATGGTACTGGAAGCTACCTGAAGGAACAAAAATTCAAATTTTAAAAAAAAGGAGACTTTGTGGTGATGCATACTAAAAAGAAAACAGAAATGTTGAAGGGCATCATATTATGATATGCAGCGTAACGATATTTTTTGAAGGTATAGTATATTAATTATACTTTGCATCGTAATATACATAAGAAGAATGGATAGGACCAGTCTATGACCCTAGAAATATGACATGACAATTTAGTATTATCATTTTAACACGGAAAAAATACTGAGAAAAACAAATGGGACTTTCAAGAAAGTAAATTAAACAAGTGAATACAACTGAAAAATACATCTGACTTCTGTAATGAAAATCAGTAGAATGTGATATGAAGAACTTTACGTAATGAAATATGGAATTTCTACCTTCCTGTGACAAAAAAAATACACAGCAAGAAAGAGAAAAACATAGATTTTGAGAATACTTTTGTCTTTTTGCATGATCCTAGATTTACAGAAGGAATATGTGAATATATAGCTAAGGAAACCATAACAAGGGAAAATAATAGAACAGCTTTAGAAGTTTCAGACTTTTGCTATGAAGCTAGAAATTGTATGAAATTAGCTGTGGTAGGTTAAATGAATAAAGACAAGTATTGTGGACTTTGTACATTAGAAAAATGTAAAGGCTGCCATATTAGAATTGCAAGTTTGGGGAGGTCTAAAATGTAAAAGCTGAGAAATATGATCCTGTAAATGTACAAATAACAGTCAAAAGTCTATTAAATAGGTAGTGTCCAAGAGAAAGTGAGTTGTTTGTATTATAGAATAGTTTAATAAATGAGACTTCTTATTTGTGCTACTCTAAGGATTAAAAGGAAGAAATAGCAAATAGGGATGCTAATAAAATTAAGTATTTCCATAATAAACAGAAATCAACCTGCGAAAATGCAAAATTCCTATTTTTTCAGGTGCGTATGAACAGGAGGGGCAATAAAGACATATTCTTTTCACCAAGTGTTGTTTGTTTGTTTGTTTGACTTAAGTACTTTTTAAATAATTAACTTTCTCTTATAAAATAATGACAAACTAGTATTTCAGTTTTATCCCAGAAAAAGAAAAATGAAATTAAAAAAGTAGTAAATCTAATGTTTTTGAATCTGGATAATGGACATACTGACAAACAATGTCTGTGTTTAAGGCCATTTGAATAGTAGAAATATTCCGTGGCTGCTACTTATACATGCTAATTGTACCATCACCAGTTTTTCCCCATACTGTAGCTGTTTGAATTTTTCTGTAGCTTTCAGCTATATAAGGGATGAACCTGGGGATCACAATGGCAACACATTTGGTAAATGCTTGCTCTTTTTTAATGTTAGGTGAGTCAGTAATCTCTACTTCCAGCTACTGTGGTCAGCCCTGTGTGAAAAGTTGTGTAAATGGGTTTCACACAGCAATATAATACTTCATATATATATATAACACATATATAGAACCTGTTAGCTAGCTTTCAATGTCACAAACATGATTTTTATAGAAAAAAAAAATTCTGTAAGAAGTTTGTTCACTGTTGTAGAGGCTTACTCTTATCTTTTGGCCTGTTCTCTGTATTTAAAAGTCGAGGGTACTTAGTCAACTTTTTATTGTTAATGCAAGATTTTAATTTCCATACTTATGCCTCAGGCCTTTGACTTTCAAACTAAGACTGTTGGTCTTCTGGAAATAGTATAAGATTTCTTCCCAAAGTACACAGAATAATCTGTTTGAAAGCCTTAACACTCTAATTTATCCAGAAAATTTAAAAAAAAAAAAAAAACAAACAACTACCACTGAACTGTTTTAAAGAACCTAGAACATTTAGGAACCTTCCTACATAACTTCCTAAAGATCAATAATAGTTCAGTTCTGTTAGAATTATTAATAAATATGACATACATTTCTAGGAACATCAGCATAGCCTGTGAACCATAGAGATGTTCATAGAAATTCACTATATGCTAGTTCAGATACTGTGTGAAATATAACTGTGGAAATGCAGCTTTTGCTGTTTTACTCCTTTCTTCAGTGACAACTGTCTCTAATATCTCCATTTAGTGCACTACACACAGATATTCCTATATCTATTCCTATATGTGATATTCCTATAGTCCTTTTGTAAATGCTCATTTATATCTTTCACAGCCAAATACTTCCCAAATATTCATGTCAAGCCCTTTAAACCTTTAGTCTGGAAAATGATAATAAAATTGCATTAAGCAGTTATAATTTTCTGTAGTGGATTTGGAACGAACAAGGCAGATATCAAGGAAACAGAAAGTGACTGAAATTTCTGACTCATCAAGGAAGAAAATGGTCACAGTCTGTGCTAGCTATTCTGTGAATGCTCAGATGCAATAAGAAAAAAATGACATTTGAAAATAAGGATATGATTCTAGTCCACAGCGATGACTTTACTTTTTTTTTTTTTAATGAGATGTTCTAAACATGGTTAAAAATACCAGTTTGAATTGACCTATGAATGCCCTGTGTGAAAGACATAAAAAGATACCTAGTCTTGGTGATCAGTTCATAATTTATGAAAAATTTAAATGCTATGTGTGTCATACACACAAAAATAATTCTCATCTTAGTTTTTCATGATCAAATTGAGGGTTAAAAAAAATCTCTTACATCTGTTAAATGATTAACAAAGAAAAGAACAAATACCAATATCTGCTGATTATGGACTAACTTTCAAAACTCCAATATTTATTAAGAAAAATGATTATTACATCCATGCAAATATGTAATGAATATGAAAAAAATATCCAGAATGCATGTCATATTTTTAAGCTGGTATTAGTTATAAGGCTAAAAGAAAGGGAGATATACTATTTATTGTTTAAAAATAAATTTGCCAGAAAGATTAGTGAGGAAGGAAGCTCTCAAAAGGTGACAAGCAAGGGAAAAGATTATTCATGTTTGGAAACACACCATATGAAGCCGCAGGAAGCATTGGACAAGCTACAGATCTGTAAAAATATCACAAAGAGCACTTAGCGGAACTCAGGAAAAAAGCAAGGAAGAATGTATTGGTACATTTTATCTTTTTTATAGTTATCTAGGAAAGCCTAGAAAATTATTGTCTCAAAGGAAGCATTGCTTATATTAAAGATTTCTACAATGTCTAAATTTTTTCAGTTAAGATCTATTTTTGTGAATATGGAATTTACAAATCACAATCACTTTTGACTCTTGTGTAAGAATTTATTTACTTTTTCTCTAAAACATCTGCAAAGTTAAAATAGGTTGCTGAAAGTGTAAAAATGCATCGTGAATGTGTGAATTTTGGTATATAAATTGTGAAAAAATAAGACAAACTTTGGTCTGTACTGGGTCTGGCTACAGTGGAGTTAATTTTTTCATAGCAGCATGTAATGTGCTATGTTTTGGATTTATGACAAAAGTAGTGTTGGTAACATAACATTTTAGCTATTGCTGAACAGTGTTCACATAATGTGAAGGCCTTCTCTGTTTCTCACTCTGATCACCCCACCCCAACACCCACAGTGAGTAAGTGTGCAGAAATCTAGGAGGCGAATTATTGCTAGTAGACAGTCTGGGCACCAGTTTGCTTGTGGGAAGTGATGCGTGCCTTTGCATTGCTTCCTTGCTTTGCCTTGCCTTGCCCTGCCTTGCCTTGCCTTTTGCAGTGCCTTGTCTTGTTTTTTCTTTTGCCTTACCTTGCCTTGCCTTGCCTTGCCTTTTGCCTTTCCTTGTCTTTTGCCTCACCTTGTCTTTCCTTCACTTATTAAACGATCTTCATCTTCAGCCACAAGTTTTCTCACTTTTTTTCTTCCCATCCTCGCCCATGTCCAAATGGTGTGTATGCAAGCGAACAGCTGTGCAGGGCTTAGCTTCTACCTGTGGTCAGCTCACCACATGGTCTGATAATGCAACATATGAAGAACACTATTAGATGGGCAATTAGGCAACAGAAACAAACAGGAAAAAAATAAATCCACTGAATCAATCCTGTCTCCAGCAAACTTCTTTCATAGAGAGCTTGTCAGACTTGCTTTCTTTTAGTTTTAGTTTAGTTTTTTTAGTTTTGTTTTGTATTGATACACCTGGTGAACTTTTCAGATTAAAAAAAATATATTGCGGAAAGGAATGGTAATTTTCTTTTAAAAAGAATATTATTCTATCATCTTCTCTTTTTTATTGACATTCTGAAAAGATAAAGTGAAAAATGTTACCTATTTCAGAAGAAATGGCATAGGAAGTTTCTGAAAACAAAAATAGTTTCCTAATAAAGAGTAGAGTCTGAAAACTATAAGCTAAATTATAAACATGAATTTTTAAAACTACACCAGAATAGCAGATTATATTATAATTTTAACATTTAATATGTGACTTAATAATCTCTTTATGCAATGGAAACCAGTTAAACACTGACACTACAAATTTCACAAAAAAATATATTTTTTAACATTACTCATACATTTTAAAGATCAATATCACAGAATCACAGAATCACAGAATGTTAGAGATTGGAAGAGACCTCAGAAGATCATCTAGTCCAATCCCCCTGCCAGAGCAGGAACACCTAGGTGAGGCTACACAAGAAGGCGTCCAGGCGGGTTTTGAATGTCTCCAGGGAAGGGGACTCCACAACCACCCTGGGCAGCCTGTTCCAGTGTTCTGTTACCCTCACCAAGAAGAAGTTTCTTCTCAAATTTGAATGGAACCTCTTGTGTTCCAGTTTGAACCCATTATCCCTTGTCTTACTGTTGGTTCTCACCAAGAAGAGCCTGGCTCCATCCTCGTGACGCTTACCCTTTACATATTTATAAACATTAATTAGGTCATCCCTCAGTCTCCTCTTCTCCAAACGAAAGAGACCCAGCTTCCTCAGCCTTTCCTCATAAGGGAGATGCTCCACTCCCTTAATCATTTTTGTTGCCCTGCGCTGGACTCTCTCCAGCAGTTCCCTGTCCTTCGTGAACTGAGGGGCCCAGAACTGGACACAATATTCCAGATGAGGTCTCACCAGGGCAGAGTAGAGAAGGAGAACTTCTCTCGACCTACTAACCACCTCCCTTCTAATACACCCCAGGATGCCATTGGCCTTCTTGGCCACAAGGGAACAGTGCTGGCTCATGGTCATCCTGCTGTCCACCAGGACCCCCAGGTCCCTTTCCCCTACACTGCTCTCTAATAGGTCATTCCCCAACCTATACTGGAACCTGGGGTTGTTCCTACTCAAATGTAAGACTCTATACTTTCCCTTGTTACATTTAATTAAATTTTTCCCCGTCCAACTTTCCAGACTGTCCAGGTCTCGCTGGATGGCAGCACAGCCCTCTGGCGAGTCAGCCACTCCTCCCAGCTTGGTGTCATCAGCAAACTTGCTGATAGTACACTCAATTCCCTCATCCAAGTCATTGATGAAGATATTGAATAATATAATAAAGACCCAACGATTTTCTAGGAAAAAAAAAAGTTTTTAAATTGTTTTTGTTTATTACTATTATGTCTAGCATAAATTAGAAAAGCCTAAAACTTTTACAACAGCCTTATGACTGTGAAAGATTTAAACACCATACATGTCTCAAGGTTTATATATCTTTTTAATATTATAAAAAGGTGACTGTGTTTTACAATACTTGGTGAGGTTTTTGCTTAATTTGGAGGGGCTTGGATAATATTAAAGTATGCTCTATATTGGGAAGTTAACACGCATCTTGGCAATCATCAGACCAGGTATTCGACAGATATTATTTTTTATGGGTACATTGTCAGAATTCTCTGCACAAATAAAACTGCTTAGTTGTTACAAGAATATTAAGAATAGGATTTGTACTTTCATTTTCACAACAGGTGAAACATTTCACACAGGTCCATGTAAGTTCATTTTCAAAGTAATCTGAACAGATTTATGAGGTAAAATCCTGGCTCCACTGACTTCAAAAAGGCTAGGATTTCACCCACAGGCTTCTCATTGACTTAACATTGTACCACATTTTTTCTTTTTTTACAGTTACATCGTACGTTCACCACATACCCCATAAGTGGAACACATAAATCTCAAAGAAATCTAACTTGTACTTTCTTTGAAAAGTTCATATAGAAAGTGACCGTATAACAATTCTTTCCTGCTCACCTCTTCTCAGAATCAACATCCTGACACAGCTTCCAAAGCAGCCATGGATTTATGATATTCCTTCCCTGCAACTCAACCTTACTGTTTTCTATATCTTTTAAAAATGTTCTTTTATTTAATCTATTGAAGATATATGTTCAGTAAATTCTTCATAATATTGCAATCAACTATGCAAGTAAGTGCACTTGATGAAATTATTGAAGTTCTTGTATCCTGCCTGACTTCCAGCTTCTACTCCAGAAAGAGCATAGATCTTCAATACCTGTGTCATAGCTGCCACCTTTGTATACATGACTCAGATATCATACAATGCCTGAATTGGCGATAGATGTCTGTGTGTATGAAGATGAATGCCATTGGAGGTTCTGCAGTTTTAATGGCTACAGATGTCATATTAGGATGAACGCTCCTGACTGCAATGTCTCCATTGACTACATCACCACTGCCTGTAATGGGAGATAAGAAAACTAGCTCACACACAGACATTATGGTTTGAATCATAAGTTCAGCTTCTTTGCTTACCAGACAGAACAAAATTCAGAAGAATTCCAAGCAATATTCAAGCCACTATCTGTATTTAGTGCTGTTTAGATTTAGTAATGTAACATCCACCTTCCTCTGATGAAAACTATATTGCAGTAGAATAACGAATATATTAAAAAAATGTTCATAGAACAGATGACCCAGGATGAATATAAATACTCCATCTGAACATATAGGGATGAGTTCAGGAAACCCAAAGCTCATCTGGAGTTGAATCTGATGAGACATGTAAAGGGCAATAAGAAAGGATTCTACAAGTATATCAGCAGCAAAAAGAAGACTAGAGAGTCCCCTGCAATATGGAGGGAGACCTAGAGACAAAGGTCATAGAAACAATCAAAGTACTCAATGCCTTCTTCACCTCAGTCTTTACCAGTAAGGCAAATCTTCAGGAATCTGAGGTTCCTGTGACCACAAGGAAAGTCTGGAGGGAGGAAGATTCACCCCTGGTGAAGGACCATGAGGTTATGGAACATTTAAACAAACTGGACACGCAAAAGTCCACAAGGCCTGGTGTTATGAACCCACAAGCACAGGGAGCTGACCAGTATAAGTTTGAGGCTATTCTCCACTGTCTTTGAAAGTTCATGGTAACCAGGACAACTTGCTGAGGAGTGGAATAAAGAAACTGCCACTGATATCTTGAGGAAAGACGTAATAAAAATACAGGGACCTAAATTCCAGTCAGACTCAACTCAGTCCCTGGGAAAGGGATGCAGCAAATCATCCTGGAAGCCATTTCTAACCATGGAAAGGTGTCAGGGTTTAATGCAAGGCAACAATAAACCATGGAAGATGCTCTCTGTTAATCCCCCCACACTCTCTTGGCATAGGAAAAAGTGATAGAAGGATAAGGAAGAGAGACTTCAAGTTGGAAAGGTTTTAAAGGCTTTACTAATGCTACTAATAAATAGAGAAAATACACAAAATATACAAAAACAATCTTGAATACCCTGGGGTAGTGCAGGGTTGCTCATTTCCTGCCTCCTGTGGTGGAGGATGGAGCTGGCATGGCTCCAGTGGCTGCAGAGCAGGCACCTGGAAGTCCTGGGCAGGACTTCACAGCAAACCAGAACTGGATTCAGGGATGCAGGGTCTGGATCCAGGCCTTGAATCGCAGGGATGACAGGCAGGGTCCTTTTCAGATGCTAGCCATGGTCGAAGAGACCGAGATCCTCGTGATCTCCCTCTTTTATAGGGTATATGATGTGTATGGGATGGAATACTCTGTTGGTCAGTTTTAGTCACCTGTCTTGTCTGCCCCTCCTTGGAAATACACCCCTCTTTCTTATGGGACTTATCAGAATTCTTCGTTGTTATAGCAATAAATCTAAACATGAGCTTCTTCTGCATTCCATGGTTCATCTTATCATTTTTGGAGTGCAGTGTCCAAAAAAACATGCAGTTACTTAGAAGGTACTTAGAAGAACTTAGCTGAAAGGAACATTCACTAAAAGAGAACTGATCTTGTTTTTAACAAAACCAGGACAAAAGGACATGTGGTTGGGAATAGTCAGCAAGGATTTATGAAGAGAGAATGCTATATAATAAAACCAATAGCCTTCGACAATCAGATAAGTGGTGTGGATGAGGGGAGAACAGTGAATGTTGCTTATCTTAAATTTCACAAAGCATTTGAAACTTTCTTCTGCGAAATCCCAATAGACAAGCTGATAAAGTTCACACTAGCTAAGTGGACAGTGAAAGTGGACTGAAAACTAACTGAACTGCCAGGCTCAGAAATGTGTGATCAGCAGCGTTAACAGCAGCTGAAGCCCAGTCATCAGTGTTGTAGCCCAGGATCTGGTACTGGCTCCAATACTGCTTAAAAGATTCATTAATGATCTGGATGATGTGGCAGAATACACCCTCAGCAAGTTTACTTGTAATACAAAACTAGGAGGATTGGCTAATACATGAGCTGGTTTTGCTGCCGTCCAGAGGCACCTCAGTAAGCTAGAGAACTTGGCAGGAAGGAACGCCAAGTTCTGCCCTTTGGGAAGGTATAACCTCATGCACTAGTAAATTCTGGATGCTTACTAGCTGGAGAGCAGCTTTGCAGGAAAGGACCTGGGAGTCCTGGTGGAAAATAAGCTGATGATGAGCTAGCAACACACCCTTTATGGCAAAGAAGGCAAATAGCCTCCAGGGCTGCATTATGCAGAGAATTGCCAGCAGGTAGAGGTCATCCCTTCTACTCAGCCCTGGTGAGACACACTCTGGTGATGTGTCCAGTGCTGAGTTCCCCAGCATAAGAGAGACAGGGATGTATTGGAACAAGTTCAGCTAACTGTCATGGAGATGACTGAAACATCTTGCATACCAAAAGAGGCTGAGAGAGAGCTGAGGGAATCTTATCAAAGTATACAAATGCCTGATGGGAGAAATAAAGAACATGGAGCCAGACTCCTCTCAGTGGTGTCCAGTGACAGAACAAGAAGTAGTGGGCACAAACTGCAACATAAGCATCTCTGTTTAAATATATGCAACATCATTTTACAGTGAAAGCAGTTGAAGAGTGCAATAGGATACATGGAGCAGTTGTGGAATCTCCATCCCTGGACATACCTGTAGCCTGACTACACACTGCCCTGGGCAACCTGCTTTAGCTGATCCTGGTCTGAGCAGGGTTTTTGAACTGGGCAATTTCCAAACATCCCTTCAATCATCCCCTCAAACAAATCTTCAAAAATCTCTGCCTCAGTTGCTGTATCATTCTATGAACTTCAGGTATATCTATTTTACTCTTGCTGCACCCTATACTTCCATAAAAGGAGGAGAAACAGGATTTTTTTGAGTTTTAAGTGTCTTGTAATATGGTATTATGGGAGGAATTACTTATACAGAAAACTGAGTATTAGTGCATATTGTAGTTTTCTTAATTTTAGTTATTGAATATTAAGAGCTTATGTTTGAGATGCTATAAATCTAGGATGTGGGGGATGATAATTCCTGTGTGAGTTCTAGTATCATTTTTGTAATACACTGAAGAGAGAATGAAATTATTGTATAAAAACAAGAATTATAAAAAGAAGAGATATTACTTGAGAAATTTGATCATATCGTTATCACAAGAAAATGTGTTCTGCAAATTCTATTTGGTCAGTCATAAAAACAGTGAGATACTATTAAAATTATCTTAAACTAAACTATTTTAATATTTACAATTTACAGTTTGACAAATTTTACCAAACCACTTAACTTAAAACCTGAGATGCAGATTGGGGCAAATTCACACCATACCGGGTATTCAAGAAAACTCATGACATTTTTTTGTATGTCAATTTCTGTAGAATGGTCTTTCTGTAGAAGAGATGATCGTATTTTTTTTATGGTAAAAAGCTCCATGTAAGAGAGCAAATGTTCCCATTTCTTTGCATTGCACCAGCATTCTCAAGGTTTTTAAACTGACTTTTCTTCAATAATTTAAATACAGAATCTCATCTCTTCATTTTTTTGGAGATGTGATATGTTGAGTCTGAATCTTAACAGTGTTATAGCTAGAAGCCAAAGCACAACCTTCTTAGAGTGTTTTTGTCTTTATGAGCACAACTGTTTTCTTTGGAAGCGGAAAAAAAAGAAAAAAAAATAAAAGAAAGTATGTTTTCTGTGTTATTTTATTGGTTGACTCTCATGGGTATAACAATGAACAGACTGAGGTTTATAACGCTGGTATCTTGAACATATATTCCTCTAAGGACATAGATTTAAGGCTTTTTGAAATCAAATCCCAAGGGAAAAGTATGTCAGAGGATATTAAAAGCAGCTGGTAAGTGTTCATGCTTGGTTTCCAAAACTAAAACAAAATCAAACCCAAAAAATCCCAACACAGCAAGTTTAAATATCAAAACTCTTTTTATTTTTTTTTTCCCCCTAGATAATATATAGCATTGTACTGGTTTATCATAAAAGGTCAATGTATCTTGACACTTCTTCTGATTTACCTATATAAAGACCAGGAGTAACTCCGTTAAGATCAAAGGTCCTACCACTGTTGGAGCTGAAGTTGAAACATATTAGAACCCACGCAAAATATTCTACTACAAACACAGGGCTCAATTAGTTAAGCATATTACTATACCAATTTGTTAGAATGCACTGTAGAGGACCAGACAATAATCGTTCACTGCCACTGTCAAATTTCTGTCTTTACAGTCACACTGGTGTTCAGTCTGCCAGCCTGACAGTGGAAGAGATTCATTGATTTGTTCAGACCCTGCAAGTCTAACTAGAATTTTGCACTTCTTTTACAAAAAGAATCCAGTTCTGCTAGATTCTTTGTGAACAGGGCAATGAGGCACATGCATGTACCTGGCTTGCACTTCCTAAAATTTCCAAGACAATGAAATAAATAGCTTTCTAAGAGAGAGAGAGGAGTGAATCAAACCTCAGGCTACCAGCTACACTGTAGGGCAACGTGTAATTTGGGTGTCTATTGTCATTTATATTGTACTTCACAGATGTCAAGTACTTAATATTTTATCTCAACTTCACAGGAAACTAAGAGAGAAAAGTTAATGACTTGGCAATAAAGGACAGAGCACCAGAGATGTTACTTGAGTATGGAAACTTGCTTTGTGTAATCTAATAAATCATGCTGTTCATACGTTATTTAGAAACCAGTAGCTCTTCTCAGAAAGGCACAGAGCTCAGTTGGACTTGGCTGTAACACTGGGGTTATCAGTTTCAGCCCTAGCAACATTTCCTCCAAAATCTATGAACTGATCTGGGGGACCTCCAAAAAACAAATCAAACTTTGTCAGTTTTTTCTTAGACCCTGGAAACCGATCAAGACAAGAGGGAAGTGCACCTGTTATCCAGTCTTTATTGTGGAGAGATTTTGAACAGTGGTGTTAATATGTATGTTCAGTTTGTTTTCATATAAAAGATAAGACGAGATTTGTCTTGACATTTCTAGATTCCCAAAATTAATCACATACCAGAAAGAAATAGGAAAATAAAATAAAAATGATTATGATAAATTATAGATGAGAATGTAAAACTGATCGTTAATGTAGCCCTTACACTTCAGTTTATAATATAATCATGTTTAGGCTTGGTATTTAAAGTACCTCACAATTAAAGTACTAACTAGCATACATATTCATAATCAACACATACAACTTAAATTTACATAGAAAAATAGGTAAATGCTGCTAACGAAGTAGCGGGAGTCATGTTAACTGTGAATTATTTTTGGCAAACATAGGAGTTACATGTAAAGAGACGTTAAGCATTAATTAAAAGTTAACTCGCACTCTCAAAATATTAAAAGAAAGCACATTTCAAGATTTATTAAGATTAAATTGTTTTGATTTTGTAATTACCATGGGTTTTCCTCCCAGGCCTAGTTCTAGTTGCAGTCATGAATTCTATCACATGAACCCATATCCACAAGTGAAATTCATCTCAAAAAAGGAGGAAAACCAAATCGAGTCGTTCTTAAGGACTTCCACCAGGAGCAGATGTAATTAGTGAGGTACTTCTGAAATAATAAATAAAATACTTGAGAATTCATAAAACATCAAAGAAAAATAAAGCACCTTTCAAAGAGGTTATGTTACCATCAGTAGCACAGTATTTAGCTTACTATATCAATAATGTACATGAATGAATGTTGTTATTAGATGAATGATTTCATTTGTCATATAAAAGATTCTAATATGCTGTTTTTTGGGAAAATCTAAGCAGAACTTGAAACACATTTCACCTTGCATATGGCTGCAATATCACTGTGGTAGCATTTAATAAATTAGGTTTCCAAATAAGGTTAGGGCTTCTTTAGCCTATTAATTGTCAGTGAAGTAGAAAAATAACATATATACTGAGCTCCAAATAATTCTTCTGGAACTGCAAAATACAAGCTGCCGTGTAAATATTTCTACTAGCAATTTAATAGTAACAAATGATGTTATTTCTCACAGTCAGAAAAACATTCACTGTAAAATTTGGATACTGATCATAGAATATGTTAACTTCCTCCTGTAAAGTAAAATTATTTATTTTCATCAGTATTACATATATATTGAGACTCATTCTTAAAACAGAAACAAAACCAAAAATAAAAACAAAAAAACCCAAACTAATAACAAACTAACTATACATTCCTTTTTTTTTTTTTTTCCTAATGCTTAATCTATTTTTGCTTTAAGGTGAATAACAGTGTTTCCGCAGGAAAAAAAAAAAAAAAGAAAAGTTAGAAATTTAGCATGAAATATCATGTGCACTTTCAGGAATCAGTTTCTACGCTCAAACTTAAGTTTTATTTACATTTTAGGTTAGCAAATGGATATAAAATACAAAATTGAAAATACATTTTAGACACAATTCTCAAAATCACAGAGGGGCTGAGGTCGGAAGGGACCCCTAGAGATCACCTGGTCCAACCAACATGCTCAATCAGGACCAACTAGAGCTGGTTGCCCAGGACCATACCCAGACAACTTTTAAATATCTCTGTAGAATGAGACCACACAACAGCCCTAGGCAACCTACGCTCTGGTACCCTCACAGTGAAAAGTGTTTCCCCATGTTCAGGAGGAACCTTTTGTTTTTCAGGTTGTGCCCATTGCCTCTTGCCCTAACACTTGGCACCACTGTAAAGAGATTGTCTCTCTCCTTTATGAACCTTTTCTTCAGGTATTTGTATAGACTGGTAATATTCCCTCTGAGCATTCTCTTCTCTAGGCTGAACAGTTCCAGCTCTCTCAGCCTTTCCTCACAGGAGAGAGGCTTCAGTCTCTTTGTGGCCCTTTGCTGGACTCCCTAGTATGTCTATGTTTCTCTTATATTGAGGAGGCCAGAACTGGACACAGTACTCCAGGTGTGGGCTCTCCAGGCCTGAATAGAGGGGGAATATCACCTCCCTTGACCTGCTGCCTATACTCCTCCTAATCCAGCCCATTAACCTTCTTTGTGACAAGGGCACGTGGCTGGCACATGTTCATCTTGTCCACCAGTACTGCCATGTCCTTTCCTGTCAAGTGACTCTCCAGTTGGATGGTCCCCAGCATATACTGGTGCTCAAGTTCTTCCTCCCCAGATGCAGGACTCTGCACTTGTCCTTGTTGAACTTCATGAGATTCCTGTCAGCCCATTTCTCCAGTCTGTTGAGGTCCCTCTGGGTAGCAGTATCAGCAACTCCTCCCAATTTTGTGTCAACAGCAAACTTGCTAAAGCACACTCTGCCTCATCATCCAGATCATTAATGAAGATGTCAAACAAGATTGGACCCAGTATTGACCATACGGGTACACCGTATAATGCAGTTACCAGAACATAGCTTCCTAGTTTGAGATTCTAAGATGTTCAATTCAGGCACACAGAAATGATAGATATGACTGAAGATTTAAAGGATATCCTACCCCTTCTGTAAAAGCTGAGTGAAATACCACCAATCACTTCAAACGATTCTAGACACTAATGTTTGTGCAACCAAGATCCAGTCTGGATTCAGATCCAGACTGTAGACATGCAGATTTTGGCATCTACATTTAAAAGTTAGTATGTAATACGGGGTTCTAAATTTCCATTATATTCAATGATGATCTGGGTGTGCATTCACTTGCTTAGGCATAGACATTGGTGAAATGTAGTATGACTAAGTGTATCCCTTCTTGACCTCGGGTGCTTGTCCAGAAGAGTGCATATCTGCTGTTAATCCTGTATCATATCTGCCAGGCTTTTGTGCATATCTCAAGCACTTAAAAAGCTGAAAGAGCACTTGGTATTTATGTTTAGGCAATTGAATCCCAGTTTATATATACACTGTGTGTAGTGGGGCCTTAGGCACCTGGCTTGCCTGTTAAGCCTGTATTAGTTTTAATTTTACCTGTCTGCAGTCTGGAGCCTAATTTCGTTCTCCATGATGTTCATGTTCCTCCTTAAAATCCCACTCTTCCAGATAAGTTTGCATCTTAGGTTTACTCACTTATTTCCCTTTCATAGTATCTTTTACATCAGGTTATTATATGGTAAAAGGTATCATTAACATGCTGATGAAGGTGATGTGTTAATGAGAGATAGTATGAATTAGCACGTGAACTAGCCAATGCAGTCTTAGTGGGCTATTGACACAAGAGAGGGTTGCTAAGATCATGAGTTTATTCTGGATTCCGTCCACAGAATTCCTAACTTGAGCAAACTATTCTATGTGTTTAGTTGGGCAAAATGCTTATGAAATGCTGCAAAAATATTGTATCTATAAATTGGCTGAAATATTCAAAATGTAGCTGTTCTTCTACCCAATTGTAAATTCATGAACCTTTAATGTAAGTGCATCAAATTAGGGATCCTCTGTGCTCAAGTGGCTTCTCTTCACAAAATCGTACATACAAACACTGGAGGTTGGCTTTCAGCCCCCTTTGAAATGCTGGTGGACTGAATTTTCACATTCTGAGTTGTCTTGCTATAGCTGTTTAATAAAACATATGGACACATTGTTCCACAAGATAAATTCTGGTTTACAACTGAATCCCCAAGAAGTGTTTTTGAAAAGTGTCTGGGGGAGAGTAAAATGACATAGTAGCTGGATGAGTGAAGGGGGTTCACCGCTCGCCTCTTTGTACTTGAAGATCTTTTATCTTCTCACCACAGCAGGACTACAAATGTTTTTGTTCCTTTGACAGGGACTTTTATTTTCTGTCTCCTTTTACTACCTATACAGTGCAACACTAGACTGCTAAGGAAAAATATAAAATCTGGAAATATCCCAGTAGGTAAGATCCGTGAGAATTACTCTCAATCAGTAGGAGTATCTTAAAGGACATGATTTGCTTATAGTAACTACCCATTCCCCAAGGGTGCTACTTGACTGTATGTGGGTACTACACCTCTGAGGCAGCAGATTTTACAGTCACATTGCTGGAGAGAGTGTTTTTACCTATCAAAGCTATGGAGGTAAGATCAGAGTAAAGTACTGATGATTTCGTCCATGAATACTTAGAACTGAAAGTTCAAATGGAAAGTTAAAAGAGATTACATATGGAGTGCAATATATAAAATTCTGAATCTGAAAATGCCTAAGTGCCTATACAGCAAAACAGAAAATAAAGCCCTGTTAAAGTATTTTGGAAAAAGGAGAAAAAGTAATATTCGGTGTTTGCCTTTTAGGTATCATATATTAATGAAGACAAAAGAAATCTGATGATGATGATAGTCTGGGTCTTTTGGTATTATAACCAAAAAACATTCTGAATTTTCAAATTTGAATTTTAGACACTTGAGCTACAGTTGTCTGTCCTTGCTTAAGCATCTCGGTCTTCTTAAAACACTTAAAGGCTTGTTTCTAATTTGTCTCTCCACCAACTGAAGAATTTGTGAGAACAGACGAGGACAGAGACAAACAAGATGCTACCCTTTGGATGCTATACTTGATACCTGGATTTTAAAAATGACACGTGAATGGAGAGATTTAGATTCGTTAGTTATATTAATTAATTAATTACTAACTAATTAGTTAGTAATATTAATAAAATATTAATATATATAACAACATAGGCCAGAGAACATACTCTTGCCCTGAGGTCAGGTGGCATGGCACAGACCCCGTTCAAAGACCTGAACTATATTAACCCTCAGAAGAGTGCAAGAAAAAGTATTCTCTGGCCCATGTTATCGCTTGAAACACGTGCACATATCTAGGCAAGAAACATTTGGCACAATCTAGACATAGATCATAGAGCTTGTTAATGCATGGACAAGCATGAGGCAGGACGGAAAATTAATCTAAGCGCTTGAGGAGAAACTCACTTTTTATTATTATTTTTTTTTTTAGTAATGAAAATGGCAAAAAAAAAGATTAGAAAAATCAGATATAGTAGTGCTGATGCAGAGTGAGAGGTAGGAATCAATGAGCTTTCTTATTTTCCCCTTCAAGAAGGAGAAAGACAGCCCCCATCAATCTGCTGGCCTAGTATTACAGTTGAAAGATCAATGGAGTGATCAGCCCTTCTGGCATTGGGTGGAATTTGTCTTTCTCAAAGAGGGAAGAGGGTCTTTGCCCAAGAGCTAGTGGGACTCATTTGCAGAGTTTTAGACTAGACTTGAGGAGGGAGGGGAATAATATTAGCCTTGCTCGTGACAAGCTATGGGACAACACGTCAAGCATTGAGAGATAGGGTGCTAGCAAGGGTCCTCAGCCTGTTGCTCTGAGATGCACTGGGTACACTGGAACACACTTGAAGCCTTACAGAGAAGAGCCAGGCGCTTCTGAGGTAATAGGAGCCAAAGGGAAACACCAGAGAAATAACGCAAATGAATTAAGGTTGCTCCTCTAAAAAGGTGAAACGGCCAACAGCCCAGCTGAAGTAGCTCTATATTAATGCACTCAGTATGGACAAAGAACATGAGGAGCTGGAAGCCATTATGCTACTAGAAACCTACAGCCTAGTCGCCATTACTGTAATTTGACAGGATGAATCCCACAACTGGAATGGAGCTATAGATGGCTATGGGCTATTCAGAAGGGATAGGAGAGGAAGAGGGAGAAGGGGTTGCCCTCTATATCAAGAAAAGGACAGATTGTGAAGAGGTGTCTGAAGAATAGCCACAAGAAGGTTGAAAGCTTATGGGTAAGAATCAAGAGACTGAGGCAACAAACAGAACCTTGTTGGTGGTGTTTACTACCAGAGGGGATGTGATACCAGACCTGATGGTCACCAACACAAGTGAGTTAATCAGTGATGTCAAGACTGAAGGCAGCCTGGGTTGCAGCAATCATGTGCCAAGGAATACAAGTCAGGCGAAGAGTGAAGTTAGGACACTGAATTTTAGGAAAGCAAACTTCCAGCTCTTCAAGTTGTTAGTCATTAGGATCCCCTGGAAAACTGCCCTCAGAGACAAAGGAGCACAACAGAGCTGGCAGATCTTTAAAGACGCTTTCCATCAAGCATAAGAGCTCTCAATCCCCAGGTGTAAGAAACTGAGAAAGGAGGGCAAGAGGCCGGCATGGCTGAGTTCAAATCTGCTGGTCAAACTGAAGGGCAAGAAGGAAATTAACAGACAGGTGAAGAAGGCACAGGTATCCTGGGAAGAGTATAGGGACTTTGCTCAGTTTTGTAGGAATGGGATCAGGAAGGCCAAGATGTGACTGGAGTTGAACTTGGCAAGGGAGGTAAAGAATAATAAGAAGGTCTTCTATAGGTGTGTCAGCCAGAACAAGAAGATCAAACAAAGTGTACCCTACTGATGAACGGGACTGTCAAACTAGTAACAACAGATAAGAGAAGACTGATATACTCAACACTATTTTGCCTTAGTCTTCACTGGCTACCTCACTTGTCACACCTCTCCAGTGGATGAATTGCAAGACAGGGATGGGGGAACAAAATTGCTCCCACTATAAGAGAAGATCACGTTCAAGACCACCTGAGGAACCTGAACATACATAAGTCTATGGGACCTGATGACATGCATCCCAGAGTCCTGAGGGAATTTGTTGATGTAGTTGCTAAACCACTTTACACAATATTTGAAATGTCATGGAAGTCAGGTGAAGTCCTTGGTCACCGGAAAAAGGGAAACATCACATCAATTTTTGAAAAGGTTAGAAAGGATGACCCTGGGAACTACCAGCCTTTCAGCTTCACCTCGGTGCCTGGGAAGATCATGGAACAGATCCTCCTAGAAGCTATGCTAAGGCACATGGAGGACTGGAAGGTGATTCAAGACAGCCAGCATGGCTTCACCAAGGGCAAGTCTTGCCTGACCAACCTAGTGGCCTTCTATGATGGAGTGACTTCATCAGTGAACAATAAAAGAGATATGGATGTCATCTATGTGGATTTCCATGAGGCCTTTCACACGGTTCCCCACAACATTCTTCTCTCTAAATTAGAGAGATGTAGATTTGATGGATGGACCATTTGGTGGGTAAAGAATTGGCTAGATAGTTACATCCAGAGAGTAGTGGTCTATTGTTCAATGTCCGGATGGAGATCAGTGACAAGTGGTGTCCTTCAAGGGTCCATACTGTGACCAGTGTTGTTTGATATTTTGATGAGTGATATAGACAGTGGGATCGAGTGCACACTCAGCAAATTTGCAGACAACACCAAGCTGAGTGGTGCAATTGACACACTTGAGGGATGGGATGTCATCTAGAGGGACATGGACAAGCTCAAGCCCATGTCAGCCTCCTAAGGTTCAACAAGGCCAAGTGCAAGGTCCTGCACCTGGGTTGGGGCAACCCCTGGTATCAATACAGGCTGGGAGATGAGAGATTGAGAGCAACACTGCTGAGAAGGACTGGGGGTACTGGTGGGCATAAGCCATCAACATGGACTTGCAGCCCAGAAAGCCAACTGTATCCTGGGCTGCATAAAAAGCCACCTGTGTGGCCAGCAGGTCAAGGGAGGTGATTCTTCCCCTCTGTTCTGGTGAGACCCCACTTTGAATACTGTGTCGAACTCTCAGCCCACAGTAGAGGAAAGGTATGGACCTGTTGGAGGGGGTCCAAAGGAGGGCCATGGAAATGATCAGAGGGCTGGAACACCTCTCCTACAAGGAAAGGCTGAGACAGTTGGGGTTGTTCAGCCTGGAGAAGAGAAGGCTCCAGGAACACCTTATTGTAGCCCCCTTAAAAGGGGCTTATAAGAAAGATGGAGACAGACTTTTAGTAGAGTCTGTTATGATAAGACAAGTGATAATGGTTTTAAACTAAAAGAGAGGAGGTTCAGACCAGATATAAGGAAGAAATTTTTTATTATGAGGGTTGTAAAGCACTGGAACAGGTTGCCCAGAGAGGTGGTAGATGCCCCATCCATGGAAACATTCAAGATCACGCTGGATGGTGCTCTGAGCAACCTGATCTAGTTGAAGATGTCCCTGCTCATTGCAAAGTGGATTGGACTAGATGACCTTTAAAGGACCCCTCCAGCACAAACCATTCTATGATTCTATGAGGGCTGTTGCCTGTTTTAATAAGAGTGAAGTACCCATATTTCAGCTGTATCAGAGACACCAAGCAGCAAAAATCTCCATGCAATCTGAGATTCGTTCAGTGAATCCAGAGCTACCTTCTGTCTTGATGTTTAGGATGTATGATGTTGAGGTTACTGCTTGCACCTGATTTGCAAAATCTGACACTCCCAAGCCATTAGTCCACTGGTAATTGAAATGAAGTCTAGCACTGCTACAGTATCTTTTAGAACATTTACTTCTTCGTCCTTTCCTAAAGTTCCCAGAAACTGTTTTTTCCTTCAAAATCTGCAATGTGCATTTGAATTAAGATGACACCATGTACTGTGAGGGCACTCTTGCTTGGCCTGGGAGCATCTTTGTTCTTGCTAATGAGAATGTCAGAAGTATTTTCCAGTTGTGGTGGTAGGGGAAAGAATGCATGTGTTCCTCCACATAGCAATGGCAGACCAGAGCCAAGGGTAGCTGTACCCTCTGTTAATGTCTTGAAGAAAAAAATATATTGTTCTGCTGTTCAGACCTTCATGATGGTACATTCCCCGGAGATTCAAAATAGGGAAGTGGGTGGGAGAAAGATTCATGCATATATGAAAAGGAAAACCAGGGAATAATCATTGTGTCCTGTCCTTGCTTGTGTATTGTGCAGATGTTTCTTCATATTCACTTTCACGTGCTGATATGCTTTTCAGCAGACAATGAACATATGAACCCAGACAATATTATTTTTGATATCACTCTCTACCACCAATATTTTTTATATCACCTCATGACCATCAGTCTAAACACAGCCAAATTATTTAATGTGTGCATTTTTTTCTCTTTTTAAGCCTCACGTGGTTCTTCCAGGGATCTTCTCCCTGCCTCTACCTCTAAGGTTGAGAGACAGGTGCCAGATGTTCCTGAGAGCCTTTTGTAACGTGATATAGAATGACCAAGAAAAAACATGATTCTAAAAAGTGGTATTTTTCCCCATTTAATTATTAGGTATTAAAATCTTAGAAAACTTAGTTGCCACCAGCAAGGCCACCAACATTTTTACAAGTGGCAAAAATCACTGACAAAATTTGTAATAAGACACTTACATACTGAAAAGTAGAAAATTTAAGATACTTGATGCATTACTTTAATTCTTTGATGTCTTTAATCTTGCCATTATTAAAACAAACAAACACACACCACCCCAAAAAAAGCAAACCAAACCAAACCAAACCAAACCAAAAAAAACCCAACAAACCCAAATATGATCACGCAATGCCTTTAATTTCTGTGTTACTTTGCTCTCCTCTCTTAAATGTAGGAAGAGTAGCATCTCAGGAACCACAAAATCACAAAATATTTGAGGTTGAAAGGAAACTCTGAAGGTCATCTGGTTCAACCAGCCTGTTTAAGCAGGGATATCTAGAGCCAATTTTCTACGACCACATCCAGAAACCTTGTAAATATCTCCATGGAATGAGACTGCTCAACCTCCCTGGGCAAACTGTGCTGGTGCTTGGTAACCCTTACAATGAAAAAGTGCTTCCTGATGTTCTGATGCAACCTCCTGTGTTTTGGGTTGTGCCTATCACCTCTGGTCCTGACACTAATTTATGCATTTCTTGTCCTTCCTAATCTATATAAGGCTATGCTTTTTCACTGCTCACTCATTTTCTTCAGGCAGGGATAAAGATTTTGGTTTTGATTGCTTTACCATTCCTTCCTTTTGCACTAATTGATAGTGGAAGGAAAGCCTTTGCACATGTGCACATACGTGCACAAATGCAATTGGCAGTATATGACAATGTAAAGCTCAAACAAACAGGAGGGGCTTACTATTCTCTAGGAGCCTTCAGAAGAGAACATCATAGTCCTGACCACATTCAGCTTTATTAAAGGGAAGAGACTGTCACTTTTAGTGTTAATATACCTGGTGCATAGAACTATCTACTAGATAGTCAGAAGTTCCAGTCAAATTGTGTAAGTGAACACACATAAAGCTGTTTTCTGAATACACAGTCTCAGATCCTTTGGACTTGCAGTACACACAAAATATTTGCACAGAATATTTACATATTCATCTCAGCTCAAGTGAGTCCTGAATTTACTTTGGAGCTACAATTCCTGGCAAATACGTCTCATGGTTGTTGCTAAAATACTGACATTTTCTGTAACTTTTCCTTGTATCCTTGTTTTCAAGGATACATTGTCCCGGTTACTAGCAATACTGACAGTCTGTGGCAAGGAAGGTAATTGCCATCTCAGACACAGCAATCCCAGTGTGTTGTGAGCACTGAAAATTGAGATTTGAAATAAATGTGCAATCGTGTACACAGCTGTGCAGTACTACCTATAGTTTCCTCTCAGTAGAGGCCTTTTTTGTGAGGTTTTTGTTATTCCTTGTTTTAAGCTTAGTGACGGATCTTACCTGGTACTGTTATAGATAAAATATTGTCTCAAATTAAACAGTTAATGAATGACCAGGAAAATCATATTATTCAGAAAGAAACAAGGGGAAGAATTAATTAAGTTATTTTTCTAATTCAGATCAATCTAAACTGATTATTCCTGAATGTAAGAGTTCAGTAATCAGGAGGAGGAATTATGAAGACAATGCTGAGTAGTAACACATATATTGTGTTAAACGGAAAGTTTTGTCAGTGCTATAATGACATTTTTGGTGATTAACTGCTGGAGAAATGCATTGCAAAAATCTATCAATGTTCTATAAGTCATATGATTTCCTTGTATTAATTCCAGTTTTAACTATGACAGGGCTCTTAGAACATAAAAATTTGAGCTGATAACTTTAATTCCAAACTTTAAATCTGGTAAACAATGAGATTGATTTCTCTTATAATGAAAAATGTTCTTATCTCTACTCTGAGTCTCACTTTATGCACCTTTAATAACTAACATGTACAGTTGTATCTGCTAAACTGAAGACATGTGTCTAGCTAACTGTAGATTATGATCTAATTACCCCTTATTTTTTATTTGATGATCTAAATAGATGAAGCTTTTTCAGTTTCTTAATACATGTTTTTCTACTGATCTTTTCTTCTGGACCACTGCGACAGGTCTTCTTTCAACCTCCCCTTAAAAAAAAATAAAATAAAATTAAAATTAAAAAAAATATATCTCCAGAACTGTGCATTGATACTTCAGAAATGCTTCCTCAGGCATCAGAAAGAGAGGCAGTATGTTCTTACTCCAGTAATGCATTCCTTCTGCCCCTAGTTCCTATCTCAATCACAGCTCACAGCAGGAAAATAAGCTCAGACAATTAAACGCTGGGATTTCTAGAGCTTTTTCATAGCTATTCTTTATTCTTACATGAATGATATCACTAATTGACAAGAGTTAAAAGATTAAATGAATGCTAAGATGCAGACACACGATAAAAAAATAATGTGAAAATCATTAGTGGGGGGTTTTTTTGGTGATTGTTTTTTGTTTTGTTTTGCTTTGTTTTGTTTTGTTTGTTTGTTTGTTAGTTTTTGTGTCATCACCCCAGACAAAATTAAGAGGATATGTTAGTCTGGATAAGAATTAAGCAAATTAGTTATGGGAAACTCTTTATCCATGTTCCTTTCAATATCTATTTTTCTCTACTCTCCTTCAAAGTGAAGCCATAACAATAACTTAGAAAACACTTCTCTTACCTTATTATTAATCACTTCACAACTGCTTTTGAGAAGGTATTTTGTAAAAGACAATTGATAATATAAAAGTTCATTTTTCAATACAATTATCATTTATTTTCTAATTAATTAAATGTTAGGGGAAATAAATATATACAAAAAAATTTACCTAAAGTAAAATTTTTGCTCAAGAATATTTCACAGTAGGAGCTCCTATGCATCCCTATCCTTCTACTGTATAGATTTTTAGAGGATAACTTATTCAACTCTAGGTGGCAGATTGATGGAGATTATGAAGTCAGAAATCTATCATATTTCTTATGTATTTCTTATTTCTGGAATGTTTTATAATGTATTTTCTAGCAGATTAGGTCAATAAGTAAAGACATTCCTTAAATGTATATTTCGAGTGAAAATTCTTCTTTTTATAACTGTTTATATGTGGAAATTTACTGAACATCGTCAATATTTTTGGCTTGAAATATTAAGTGTTGAGAAAGTAAGCATGTCTCATAGATATATGCATTGACATTATCTTTTACCTGCTACAGCTGACTCCTAGGCAGATAAAATAAGCTTTCCTGCTCTTTTCTGAATTGTAGCAAAATAGACTTCCCCGATATTTGATCCATCGTGTTGTTGCTACCTGTGACGCTAAAGAGGATATTTCTTCTCTTACTGAAAAACAGTAGGAGATTTTGCAGCTCATTTCAATAGGACCTACACAGAAGCAGGATTTCTAGCTGGAAACTTCTAACATGCACATCTATTATTCAGTCAAAAACAACAGAGATCAATGGAAACAAAAGCTTCTATAAGGCAAAGAAGAACAGAGGATCTTTCCTAATGAAATTTCAAAAAGAACATCCATTATAAGATATTGATGTTAACTAAATTTAAATAATTAACAAAATTGTGAAATTTGAGGAGAATGTTTTGGTAATTATAGGTTGGTAATGTATTCTGCTATTTCTATAATAAATGGTATTCTGAAAAAAAGAACTGCTGTGAGGCAAGATTATAGATTTATAATTCCTTTGTGTGTATTCAACTATGCACAGTTCTTATGGTATATATTCCTTCAATAGCATTTATTTCCTGCGCATACATGAGAACAGATCTGTGGGTCTCTAGCATCCCTAGTGAGCACCTTTACTCTAAAGGAACACTAATGAGCTATCTACTGAATCAGTAAATCTGATTGTTCATGCAAAATGGATTGTTCATGGAAATTGATCAGGATAAAGAAGTTACTTGTATTTCTGCTGTATGAATGACAGCAGATTAAAAAAAAGTATGATACTAAGTACTCCATCCAAGTAACTAGGCTACAAGCTTACTGCAAATGAGATTGAGAACAATGTAAAATAAAATTATTTCACCTTTCTGAATGTTAAATTATCTAACATTTTTCATTATTCTAATATTATTTTTTGGAAGAAATAGATTAGGTTAGATATTGAAAATTTTGTCAGCAAGGTTAACATATTTTTACATAACAACTATTTACACTGTTTTCTACAATTAAATAATCAAAATAAGTTGCTCTTTTTGGAAGATTTGTAGGCAAGATTTTTTCAAATCGAAACATGTTCCAAAGGCCAATATGCAACAACTAATGTGCAATTTATATAAGTTGCTCACATTGTGAGGGTCACAGTAACTATATATTTACTTCTCAGACAACACCGTGGAGGGAATTCAGAGTGAAGCAATACAATAACTGACAATCTAAGAGGAAAAAAATAAAAGAACAAAAAGCGGAGAATCCTTGTGATTCGATGACTTTCTGCAAAGTAAAGATACACACCATTAGCTCCATAGAAACCAGTGGAAACTGAGGGTACTGAATATCTCGTGAAATAAATCTATACTCTCTTTAGAACGGAGTCTACTTTTCTACATCATACCTTAGTTATGATAAAAGCAATGATAATCTAAACATTTCACTGCTAAGTGCTAGTGGATATATATCTCTATGTCAGATGCCAAATTACATAGAATTCCTTGAAGATTATTTTAAACTAGTAAAGTCATGTTTTAGGGTCATAGAGATTTTTGAGACATTGCTTAGGATAAATAGTCGTTATGCATGTTGTAAACAGAAGCTGTTGTAACAATGAAGAAAGACAACAGATGCAGGAAAGGGAAATTCAAATGGTACGACTGTTCCAATTAACTAAATTTATGAATGTCAGACTCCTCTCAAAAAACATGGAATCATACAGTCATAGAATCATTTTGGCTGGAAGAGACCCTAAAGATCATTGAGTCCAACCATTAACCCAGTTCTGGCACTAAACCATGTCCCTAGGAACCTCACCTGTATGCCTTTTAGACACCTCCAAGAATGGTGACTCAATCACTTCTCTGGCAGCCTGTTTCTGTGCTTGACAACCCTTTCCATGAATACATTTTTCTTGATGCCCAATCTAAACCTCCTCTGGAGCAACTTGAGACCATTTTCTCTCATTCTATCACTCGCTACCTGGGAGAAGAGACCAACACCCTCCATGCTACAATCTCCTTTCAGATACTTTTTGACGACAAGGTCTCCCCAGAGCCTCCTTTTCTCCAGGCTAAACCCCAAGTCCCTCAGCCACTCCTCATAAGACTTGTTCTCCAGACCTCTCATCAGCTTCTTTGCCCTTCTTTGGACATGCTCCAGCACCTTAATATCTTTCCTATAGTGAGGGGCCCAAAACTGAACACAGTATTCAAAGTGCAGCCTCATCACTACCAAGTACAGGGGTACAATCACTACCCTAGTCCTGCTGGCCACATAACGTCCTTTTTAGATGTAGTCATACTTTTCACCTGTGCTTGATACTGTAACTAAAATGGTTTGCCCCAATTGACTGACAGGGATATTTGAACCAATGTTCAGCCACATCTTTCTTTTCAAACTCTCACTATTTTGCGTTACCCTTTATATAGCACTCAAAACTGTTCTCTTTCACTGAGAACTTACAGTGAGTTTTGGTATGTAATCTGTAGCCATGTCAAAAAAGTTTGTTGATTATGAAATTTTATGAACATGGTGAGATAGTAAGACAATAGATGGCCTTCAACATTTAGTGTTCTATTCTTAAGAGGCCTAATAACAGGTCATTTAGTCAACATCTGTGCTTGGAAGCCTCAATTGCTGTCACAGATAAATTACAAACACATAAATTCCATCTTCACAGATAATGGAGAGGTTCTAGTTAGGAATATTCCCAAAGTATGTTTTGAAAACTTCTTGAGATTTCTTAAATACTACTTGATCCTATTGGTGGGACATCATACTTGTTATCATTTGGACTGTAGCCAGAGTCTTGTTGCACCCACAGAACTTGAAGCACACTAAGAAAACTTCAATGTTAGCTTGTTTTGAACTCAAACATAAGCACATCAATAACACATACCTAGATAAGCATTTAGGGGCCCAATGATCCTGTGCTAAAAAGTAGCCCTGCGCCACTATTTAGACCATGTGACTATGTTGTAGAAGCTATGCCATGGAGTTTAAGCATAGGGTAATAGCAAAGGCCTTGAAAATAAAGGCACAGGTTGAGAGCAGGTGCCCTGAAATCATAAACAAATCGCTGATGAGCATGTATTGGTCATTGAAGAAACTGAAGCTCAAGAACCGGGAAAAGATTGTACATGCAGTAAGAAAAGAAGTAGCTAAGCAATTGGAGTAGCAGGCTGTGGCATCTGTTGGCCCAGGAAAGTAACACACCCTTCACTACGTGGTGTGTAGTCCAGGGAGAGATCCAAAGTCTAGGTGCTGTAAAGATTCAAACATCTTATAAAAGGAGATCTTGAGTTAGGGGAAGGGGAAGAAAGAAGAAAGAAGCTACTGACTTTGGTTTCAGCTTCATTAGACCAGAGTTCTTGGGCCTGGTCACTTCAACGACTCACAACAATCAAGGGACACTGTTGTCAACACTAACTTCAGGACATCAGCTCCATGATATTGTACAGTAAAAACTAGTCCAGGTTAAAACTCTTAAAGATTCACTGCTTTGAAGTAGTGACATGGAATAGGAAACATGACTTGTAAGAAGTAACATAAATTGTGCTGATGAAGATCTAGTAAAGTTTTGGTTTAGAGGTTGAAACTGGCTTGATTTATCAGTCTTGTAAACACATTGCAGTGATCTATAATTCTCTAAATGATTTGTATATCATTTATTGTTACTTGATTTTTCATCAAAGGGAAGCCATTGATAACTAACTTAGCAGAAGCTATCTCTAAAGTTCAGACAGGTTTCACATGGCTTCTAGAAACTCAATACTAATAACAAGAGTTAAGAAAGATCATACAGCCTATAACCTCTTAATTTTCCACATTTTTTAAACTTAGATTGTCTTCACATTAATTTAAATTGAAAGAAATATGTTGAAGTATACCACAGAGTAAACACAGTCATTTGAAAGTCTCGTGATCATGTATTACAACTGTTGTGTATGTAGGGCCATTATAAAATTACCATGTTGTACTCATAACATTCACGTGAATCCTTGTGACACAGCTCTTTAAAGAACACTTAAAAATCAGGTCTCTGTGGTACATCGCATACAGTCAGCTCTGAATAGCCACAATCAGAGGATTATGTGTTTTCATAGTTACAGAACATGACATAGAATCTAACTCTTCCTGCAGTACTGGCCTTTAGCATCATTTTTTGCAAAGCTAAATTACACATTAAATATTTTATTCTTTTTTTTTTCCCCATTCATTAATTATCACCTATTTTTATATCAATTTCTTAAACTCTGTGTTTGGCAAAATAAAAGTTTTTTTCATTTTGTAGATCTGTGAAGTGCAGAGGCAATATATTAAGAAATACATAAATAATATATAAATACATTTACACATTTAGTTCTGGGTGCATATTTTACCTGAAATCTGAAGGCATCTGTTAACAGAGGCATCCAAACATTACAAAGTAATGTTTGATAACTACTTCTTGTTTCTGTACCAATGAGTTAGTAATGAATTGTCAGCTGAACCCTTAACAAGAGAAAAATATTTCCTATAAAAATGACATGAATGTGTCTTTAAAAACAAACAAACAAATATAAAATTTTTAACAATAACAAATTACTACATATAGCTTTTTATTAACTGCAGAATTTTTTTTTTTTTTGAAACTCAGGAAAAAACATTTTATTTTAATTTATGGAGCTCTAAATATAATTTCTTGTATGATACCATTTCATGATAAGAAGTTGTTGCACTCAAAATCTTGTGGGCAAGAAGGAACACACTTTTTGCTTGGAGAAAAAAAACTACTGTTAATCCTATTAACATTTTAGCAGTCTAATAATTGAAATAATCTAAATAATTCAGAAAAGCACCGTTAATAATAACTTTAAACTATATGCAAAATACTTTCCTAGCATCTACCTATTTTTCCTGGTGTCATGCTCACACTCTGCATACCCCTCTTTGTTTGTATATATACCTTCACAGAGGTGTTGTGTTCCTATATGTGTTTTGTGTTAGAAAATCATTATTTGCACCTATTAATGCAGTGGTTTATAATTTGTAATGCCTCATGAAGCTACTGTAATTTTAGACAGAAATCTGAGGAAGGCTTTGTTCTCTCTTGGAGGATAGGAAAATACTCCATGGGGAACACAAATGTACTCTGCATAATTTCTGCTAGTCCCATGTGAATATCTCACATGCCATCAGACACCTTAAATGAAACTGTATAGCTATGTTAGTTAAATTGTTCTTGCAGGAAGACTGAAAGGCAGAAAAAACCCCTTACTGTAAAGGTTTCCACATGGGTAGATAAGAAAACCAAGTTGCTGAGCTTTCAGGAACTGGTAGGTCTTCTAAAAAAGGCTCATGTCAGAGAACTGTACCAGTAGTTCTAAAGAATTCAGGGTTTTTTGACTTTCAGAAAAAAATAAGAGTAATCATATTTGATTTAAAGATTGTGATTCAATCATTTATTATCCATTTGTTATTGTTATTGTTGGTTTTCTAAGTGCTGTATTTTGTGCTTGAAGAAATACTAAGTAATTATTTAACAGCATTGTTTTCTTTGCCTTTGCCTCTGGTTGGGATTCACTCTAGGGTTTTGGTTATATACATGTGCTGTTTCTATATTAAGATGTCAAATGTCTAACTGAAGGGTAGGAAGAAACTAAAGCTCTTAATCAATGAAAATAAAATATTCACTTGACTACGGCAGGACACTTTGCTATCAGGTTTGCGTGATATCTTTTTTTTTTTTTTTTTTTACTCTGAAAGACATAGTGAGAGAGGTGAGGGGAAAAACTGAGAAGGAGAAGAGGGAGTTGAGAGGAGAGAAGGAGAGAAGAAACAATATATTATGGTGACATCAGAATGAACAGACTCCATGCTGTCAATAAGCTTCAGCAGGGTAAAATTCACATTTGAATTCCCAGAAGAGGCCTCAACATATTAATACTTTTACTTTTATTGCAATAACTGTGATAAGGAAAGTAGCCTTGGTCTTAATCAGCACCGTTGGAAACAACATATTGCCTTTTACATGGTGTTTCTAAAAAGCAGATCTTGCTTAATTAAATCTAATGTAATTTGAGATTATTTTACAAAGTGATTTGAAAAGAAACTCTGAAGAGAACTTTTATTGAAAGTTAGTTAGCAGTTATTTTGTGGAGCTTTGTGTCTCCGAATGATAGGATTTGTAACTGAAGCCTCTTAGTTTTAATGGTACAGTATTTTTTCTTAAATGCTCTTCAGTATGGTCACAAAAAACAAACAAAACAAACCAAACAAACAAACAAAAAAAACCAAAGAAAAACTAGTTTCCAGACTATCATCCCTTCCGAAATTTACTGTTGAAATAACTGGTAGAACAGTGCAATCAGTATAAATTGTATGTAAAACTACAAGCAATCACAGGGAAAAAAGTTCTCTCTTCTGATTTTCAGATCCACAAACTGTCAACCAGCTGGTTGTCAATTTGTGATGGATGCATTCTATATCCTTGACAACGCTGGTGGTGGTTTGACACAGGCTCCAGAGGAGGTGAAACCCTTTGCTATATCTGTGCCAAGAACTCCTCTAGTTTACCCACAAAGGAGCAGAAAAGTACAGTGAACATCGATGCATATGAGCTTGGAACACCAATCAGCTTGGAACACCAATCATGCAATAAACACATGAATAGCAGATGAATAGCAGATGGCTCTACCAAGACTCATTTATCAAGTGTGATAGGCACTCTCTGAGGAGGTGAAGACCTTCACCATGGCCAGAACATTTACTCCTCCAGCTCAAAAGGAGAGGAGTGGTACAGTAAGCACTGATGCATATGAGCTTGGAACACCAATCATGCGAGAGATGTATGAATAATGGGTGGCTCTTCCAAAACTCATTTATCAAGGAACAAAGAAAGCTGTAGGTACAAGGTGTTGCATGCATACCATTCCTGCCACATATGATTTGACTACGAACTAACCACTTTATTCCATAAATATGGAAGCTGAGCCTTCTTTGACCTCTCCCTGTTAAGTAGCATGGCTGGATGGTGCTGATCTCCTCTTGTGCTGAGATGCCTCTCAGGATTACACCTGAAGGAAGAGAGACCTTTTGCTAGTGGCAAGTCTTTGGTAAGTGACTGATACAATGTATAGCTTTGTAGTATAGTAACTTTGATTTTGCCTTGGCAACTTTGATTACATGCTGAATTTATACTAATGAAACATTAGTCACCTGGAGGGTTTTCCTTACTCTTTGTATCTCTGATCTCTGTGTAAATCATTCTAACTCAAGTATAACTGAATTTTCCTCTGTATATTTTCTCCATGCAGTAATTAATAAGCTGAACCATGCCATCAAACTTTTTGAACCTTGTCAAACCACTGTTAACTTTTTAAAATTCCATCATATTAATCGAACTCTGTCAAACCATTATTTTACCTCAATAAAACATACTGCTGCTTCTCTCTATTGAGTGAGGTATATTCCAATTATATGACACGATTGCAAAGAAGAGCTCCATAATTTGAACTGTTGTTTCAGGTGTATGGATCAAGTGGATCCTGTCTCTCCCTAGCATGCCTTCATCTTCAAAGAGGGTCCCAGGATCACAAACACTGAATCCTCATTGACAACATAAGCTATGCAACCAGGCATAGACCTGTAGGATCCACCTGCTCCTCCCCAGGTATTTTCCTTTCATCAGCAGGATTAAAAAAAACATCTGGTCTACCATGCCTTCTTTCGCCTTTATTCCCAGAGCTAAATAGTTCCATTTGTTACACCAGAAGTTGCTCGTGGCATTGTTGTTGGTGTGTACGTGGGTAAGCTGCAGTGGCTGATAATATGAAGGCCAGATAAGCCATAGCAGCTTCTCCACAACATCCCCATTCTGAGCACCTGAGAAAAGCAACCAACCTGTAAGGACATAAGTCAGGTTGGCAAATGGGTTTTTCTCTGACTAATTTCAATTACCAGTTCTCATCTGACTCTTATACCAGATCATACGCAGTTTCTTCCCCCTCCTCTGCTACCAGGTCACTGAAACTATGGAGCTGAATATCTGTGGGAGAAGAAAATAGGTATTTTTCCCGTTCACAGAGGTCATAATCTTCCAGACTTCCTCCATCTCGGCAATTTCTATACGATACTTGATCTGGTCTTCCCTTTTATAAACAGTTAGGGGTTCAGGACCTAATCTCTGCAAGGTCTCTGTGAGACTCCTTTTAATCTTTTCTTCATCTGCTGTGGTGCTGCTCAGCCTATTATTTATTTATCTGTGTGTATATATATGTTTGTATATATATATATATACACACAACAGTATTTTCAGAAATAAACAAACAGTGGTAGACTGGAGCAGCAAAAGTTATCAGCCAAAAGTACCAGTAAAAGCAAATTAATTGGTCATAATATAAAAGCCAGTACCTATGAGATGAGAAAGTGGAAGCATTTTAATACAGGTTTTAACATAATTCTTGTCAGTAGCAACAGGTTGAATAACTCTACCATTAATGAACTCATCATGCTTCATCCTGTCACTACTGAGAAGAGCAAATAAGCCTCTAGACCCACCAAGCTGTAGAGGAGATAACTATTCATTCAAAATATGGACATAAATAGTATCTTTATAGGAGAAAATCAGCACAAACATCGGGCTTGCATGTAATTTCACAAAATAATCAACTTCACAGGCAAAAAGTAAAGAGATTGAATTAACACCATGCTACTCAACATGCGTGATAAAGCTTCGAAAACTATATAATATTCAGTAGTATTTACATAAATATTAGCATTACTGTTCTAAACTCTGCTAGATTAAAACACAAACTCTTGCTAAATCACAAGCCTTGTAGGGCAGAATAAAATACACGAAAAAAATTGGAGATATCTATGGAATAACCAGCTACATTTGAATTAATTAACCCTGACTTCCTTCTCAGTTCTCTTAGGCTATGGAAATGGGTACTGTTGTGATATTGTTCATCTCACATAGTTTAATCTTTTATTTCTGGACGAGACAGAATTTCAGCGGGCAGTAAAAGAGATTCTCACTCATATTTCAGACAATTTCTAGGGGAAAAAAAAAAACATTACTTTGAATCTCTGTATACTTAGAAGAGACTCAATCTATCTGAATGTGTGATCTAATTATTGAGTAAGGGAGTAGATTATGCTCCATTATTACATTTTTTTCATTTTTGCTAAAGTAAATGCTGTTGTTGCGTGGTACACACATCCGAGGCCATCTACTGAGGTTGTCTACTCCAGGAATTTTAGCAATAGGATATTTCATTTGAGTATTCTGCATTTTCTTCACTGACAAATCTGTGCTCATTTTTTTTTTAATTTTCTGACAAAGCAGAAACAATTTTGGTCATTCTAGTAAGTGATTTTCTAGGCAGCTGAAGAATTTAGCAAGTGAAAATACTAGCTTAGTTATGACTTCTTGACTTTTAAAGCTAAAGTAAAAACATTTAGGTTGATTTACTTAGTTTAGCATCTGAATTCTGCTTCAGATAAATATTAGGCATCAAAGATCCATATCCAGCATTAGGAATGGAGACAGCAAGGTATTTAGGTTCCAAATCTAAAACATTCCACAGTAACTTCAGGCTGCTCAGTTATCTCCAAAAAGATCACAGTGTTTTTTAAGTCTCTGCTATTGTACTTTTCACTTCTACTCAGCCCTGGTGAGGCCATAGCTGGAGTACTGTGTCCAGATCTAGGCTTCTCAGTACATGAGAGACATCAACATACTGAAAAGACTCCAGCAAATTGTCACAAAGATGATTAAGAGCCTGGAGCATCCCTCATATGAGGAAAGGCTGAGAGAGCTGGGACTGTTTAGCCTGGAGAAGAGAAGGCTTGGTGTGGGGACGGGGGGAAATCTTGTTAATATATGTAAATACCTGAAGGGAGAGTGTAAAAAGGATGGAACCAGGTTCTTTTCAGTGATGCCCATTGACAGGATAAGAGGCAATAAGCACAAACTGAAATACAGCATGTTCCATCTGAATATCAGCAAACATTTTTTTTTCACTGTGAAGGTGTCTTAGGACTGGCACAGGTTGCCCATAGAGATTGTGCAGTCTCATTTCATATAGATATTTAAAAGCTGTTTGGATGTGGTCCTGGTCAATCAGCTCTGAATGTCCCTGCTTGAGCAGGCTGGTTGGACCAGATGACCTTCAGAGGTCCCTTTCAACATCAATCATTCTGTGATTCTGTGTTTCTTGTCAGTTAAATACTCCAACATTACCAATAGGTGACGCAGACCACCTATGACCTCAATATCTTATTAGAGTCGTCTGTCTCCATACAGAAAACTTAAGATATTGACACTTGAACCTGTGGCATCTAAAGCTGGTGGGAGGAACAGAGATCTGCTCTAGGGAAGTTGTCAGATTGAGCTGTATTAGCCTAATAAGTAAAGCCTGATAGTTTTATCACAACCAGAGATTTGCAAGGGAACCAGGAGAGAAAAAACAGAGGAGCAACCCAAGTATGAGAAGACAGTAGAACAAATATTGAGACTGAAAGATAGCTAATAACCAACCAATACTCCATGCTTGTGGATGGTGCCTTCTTGAAAGTGAAGGAACAATCCATAACTGCCAAAGAAAGATTTAAGATGAAATTTCTTCATGCATATCTTCAAGCAAAAGCTGTCAGGGAATGTCAGCAGTAAAGTTAAAACTGAAACTAAAGAGTAAGAGAATATGCACAAGGGAATAGAACAGAAGATGACTCCCAAAGGATGACCTTGGAACTGATCTGGTTCAGGAGCCATGATTCCCAAATCTAGAACCGATCTGGTCCAAAACCATCTCTATGGTCCATAGACTACTTATTACATTGTAGAACCTCTGACCATTGAGAAGGAAAGACAACATAAAAGCTGGTTTGCTGGCATTTTGTAACTTTCTTATACACACAGCACATATTTGCTTTAATGTGGAGAAACTGTTTGTAAATTTTCCTAATAAAAAATTGTACTAGCTCACAAAATAAATCGAGTTCCTATCACCTGATAGTTCTGCATCTCTGCATTTCCTCATCTTTCCTCATAATGCCAACAAAATCAAACACATTCAGCTGTCACCCATGTAGAATGATCTTTGGAAATTGTTTCACTGTGAATAGCTTTGGTAACTTCAGTGTTAATTCTGATGTACTTCAATGCAGTCAAATATGATCAGGTAACTATGAAAGTTTATATTTTTCTATAGACCACAGGGCTTAACTCAGGGAGGCAGAGTTTTATTCCTCCTGCTCTGAGCAACATATATTATTAGACTAATTAATTATAAATAGAAATGTACGTAAATAAATACTTTCAGAGTTTTCCTTCACCAAATTAAGAGACCAAACACCAGTTAATTTTGTACTGATTGTTCTACATTCGGAACAGTTCTTGGACTTTAAGTTGTGAATAATCTCTCATAAAAGAGATTAGCATGGATTGTTTGTGAATAGAGAAGTACATGCTTTTTACCAGAACAATACAACAATAAAATAATGGATACAGATAGTACCTCCTTATTGTGCACAACAAATTTAGATCTTTAAATATCTGTTCAGCACTCATATAACTTTGAAGATGTTTAGGGACTCTAGACTGCACCAGTAAATCCTCAAGACCACTTAACCATCCTTAACAAAATATATATATTCACTTTCCTACACGTTTCATGTTTTAGTTCAGCGGATAGAGACCTCAGGCCAGGATTTCAATGTGCCTGTTCTCAGAGTTCTCCATCTGAGAGACATACTTCACATATGATTGGTCTCTTTATCCTCTGAAAGTGTTGCATCTTGTAGGCAGCTATTAATGGGGTGGGAATTTAAGTCTGATTCTTCAGTCTGTTTTTCATGGCACTTACCTACTAAGGTGAGACCTGAGCTTTAGTTACAGCTCCAATGAGTATATATACTACACAAATTACAGTGCACAAATGCCCAAAGACTCTCAGGGAAGAAATAAAAAAATATTATATTCTATTCTAATGAAAGTTTGAACAAATGTCTCCAGAAGATTTAATGTTAAACAAAAGTAATTGCATGTTGTCAGGAGAATAAGATGCATTAATGCTCTTATAAATATGAGAGGTTTTATAAGACACTTTCAAAAGCCCAGGCAGGACAAAAGGTCATCTAGGGAGAAATAAGAACTATCAGTGTAAGAGGGGAGACCAGTGACTGAGATCTTAAGCAGCAAATTTAAATGTTCACAAAAACATATAAACAGAAAAGAGGCTTAAACAATCACAGTGAGAGATATTACCGGTTTTGAAGAGAATTTAAAAGGTTACCAGATAATGTGTATGTGACTAAATGTGCTACAGGTACAATAATTTCTTTCTATTGTGGCCTTCAAATATAAATAGACCTATCAGAACTTGACTTAGTATTCAGTTAGTCAATCAGTAGATATTTAGCTTTTTTAATATTTCCTTGTAAATCACCCCTAATAATACTTTTATTGCTCTTGTCTGAACTCCTTCCAGTTTATCAGATTGTTTCCAGGAAGGCTGAACCCAAACTGCTACATGTTCCAGATCTATACATGAAAGGAATCACTGAAGCAGAGATAGCTGGGTAGGAGAGAGATTCCAAAGGTGAAGTGATGGGACTGGGAGCCTTATAACTGAGAAATTGGTCATGTGTATGCTCTAGTGGACAAATGAAATGGGAGGAAAGGTATTACCAATGTGTAACTTCCATGAATTAAATTATAGATGTGTAGACTGGAGATTAAGCAAGATGAGCTCACTTAATAGAAAAAATAAGGGATAAAGGAAATCGAAGGGTAAAATTGAAGTAAATCAAGTTTGTCACATAAATGTTAAAAGACTGCAAAGGAGGAAAACAAAATTAGCAGAAAGATATTGTCAAACTATAGAAAAAAAAAAAATCTGGCTGCCTAGAAATCTGAGGGAGTACCTGCTGCCTGTGCCAGCTGGATTTAGAAACTGTGTAGGGTCCTCACCATAAATTCTTTCTCAGTTTCTTTCTCGCTATTTGGAAGGCATCATATCCTGTGTATTTGAGTATTCTTAGAAGAAAAAAATATCACAGTCAGTTTCCAAAAAGTTTTGCCTGGATTATCTGGTTTGCAAATTATCTATGTTTAAAAGATGTTATGAACCCCATGCAGCATGGAAAAACAAACAACCAAAGCAAAACAGAACAATGCTCCTCAAGAAAAAGGTGGGATGGAAATAGTATCTCCACCATCTTGGGATGTTGCATCCAAAATAACATGTAACTGTGAAGACATTTCAGATATTGTTAAACTACCTTTGCGGATCTGAGGAATTTGACACATTCTGGTTGCTCTGTACTTAACCTGTCCTAGGTACATGAAGACACTACCAAATTCCAGCTAAGCTTTTTGCAGCAGGTCTCCTGCACAGTCTTATTCTACTTTATGCACAGGGTTTTGAGAAGTCTCTGTTGGATAAATCATGATGTTGTTAGGATATATTGACTGCCTTTGCCTATGTCCAGGCCTTATCTTATTGAACTATTGTGCTTGTACAATTGAGAGATTTGTGTAAGCACGATAGGGCAGGACTATTGAGTGAGCTGGTGCACTGCTTCTCACAGAACTTGCTTAGAAACTGCTTACATAGAACTTGCTTAGCATAAGTAACTAAACGTGATGTAGCCTTAGGCTGCAAACTGTAAACGTTCACCTAAGTATGTCAAACTTTTTATCTAGTTAAGCAGAAGGTCCCTAGAGCTAGTTCAAGCCAGAAGATAAGGCAGTTACCATGATCATCAGAAGCTGCATCCCTGGGCATATGTAAAGGAACAGTACATCTAGAGACAAGAAACTGCAGAATGTGAGAACTTACTGATGCTTTGGCTATTGCCAAGGAGATCAAGGACTCTTTCAACTTTCCAACTGAAGGTGCAAATAGTAGCTGGGAGGAAAAATAGACAGGCCAACACCTGGATTGACATCCAGGCTAGTTAATGAGAGACAATCAACCACTTGCAGAAATAAGAAATGGCCAACCTGATGCAAATGAAGGGATCCAATGAAGAATGGGGAGATCTGGGATCCTAGATCCTGTAGACCCTAATACTACAATTGCCCCAAATTGGCACTTGAGGGTGGGAAACTTAGATTTTAAGGGTATAAGTGCCCAGGGATGTATTTGTTTAGGGTCCCTCTCCAGAGGCACCCAGTTTGAGCTGCTCTCTGACGATGCACCTTTCAAATAAATTACTTAGTGGAATTTATGGAATTAATGCCTGAAACTCTGCTTCAGGAAGCCTAGGATGAGGAAAGTTCTCTAATAATGTGTACTGAAAACTAACCTAGATATGGTATCATGCTTACACTTCATAAGACATCACAGAACCCAAAGCATTGGCAAACACAGTCAAAGAATTTTGCAAGGGCTTGTAGCCAAAGTAGTGAACCATAAAAAAATTAGGACAAAATTAGTATTACTCCATCTTGAGCCCTACTATAAGCATACTAAAATAATACAATTGGCAACAGTAAACAAGTATCATGTGACACTGGAACAGTATAGACAAATTCAACATATGAGCATTTTACATAAATATGTGAGAAATGTTCCCACCAAAGGGGACTAAGAAGATATGTGTAGTTGCATGCAGGAGTCATGAAAATATGTATGAACACAGGAAAAAAATAAGAAAATTTGTATGATATATTGCAAACAAGATGATCACAAAAGACTGCAAATACATGGACCATCCTACTGAATACATTATATATCAGTGTTGAAGCTATCTGTGGACAAGGAAGAAACAACTATAGATGTGAAGTGTTAAGGAAATAATTCAGTGAAGTTTTGTTCAAAAGTATAAAATTAACCTGACCTGCCAGTCTTCTAAATACTTCCATCACAGTTATCTCTAGTTATTCTCTCCTTAGCATCTCCCTTATATGGTTTTACTTTTTTCTTTTTTTAAGCTCCTTGTTTCAAAAAACAACTGTGAGAATCTCTAGTAGAATCACTTGATGTGGTCAGAACAAGAAGTTTATTGTCCTGTTCCAGGTGGCCATGATCAAGTGTAGAACTGCCCATCAGATACCTGGAAAAGCTCCAAAATTGGTCATTTTGGCTATTGTTGCAGATCCAATAATATAGCATTATCTTTTCACTGTCTTTTGATGTTCTTCACATAAAAGAAATTCCCAGTACCTTCCTCCTTCCCTTTCAGTAACTGTAATGCACATTCATTTATCCTGTCATTGCTTTGTTAATTTAGACTTAGTTCCAAGTTACTCAAATACTTTTCACTTTTTTTTTTTTTTTTTTTTTTTTTGGTCTCTAATGTTGAGCTGTTTCTTATGCCATTAAACTAATCCCATTAGTTTAACTTTGGGTTGTCTGTTTGTTTACATACCTTAGCGCTACTTGAAGAAAAAAATGTCACTTATCAATAAATATTGTTTTTGTGGCATGAGTTCTACATGAAAAAAATTTCTCAAAAATAAAATATACATATATAGCATTAGTAATACATCTACCTGTTGACATGGCATACAGACATGAGGTTGGATGGATTCCTCAGCAAATCAGCTATGAACTAGTTCCAGTTCATATAAACACAACATTATGTCTCACCTATTACAGACTGTCAGAGAAAATTGTATTCTTACTAAAGTTCTACACAAAGACAACACATTGGTCTGAAGCTGGATCACTTTCAATAGGCAAAGTACATTAATAGAGTCAAGTTAGAGGACTTACATTAACTGTCAAAATTTTTACAGATAATTTTATGACCTATCCGGGTGTCAGCCTAGATACTATGGAATTTGGTAGAAATGTGATTGAAATTTGAGCACTACAATAGATAGTACTGAAATGCTGAAATCCCCTTCATATCTAGTCTTAGGTCCTTGCTTGTATTTTGAGGAGACAAGAAAGATATTCACAGAAGTTGACTAGAGAGGCTTGGTGCCTTAAAATTCCTCTATGGTTAATGAAAAGAAATCAGTTGTTCCAAAGAGGGATCCAGAATATCTACAGTCAAACACTTGAATAGCCCTTGAATAAGTAGTCTTCTCTCTCCAGTGATGGAGAAGTCTATGGAGACCAGATGCAGCAAAATAAGTCTGGTTTGCATACACACACAGTGTTGTTTCTGAAGTAATTTGAAATGCCCCAAAGTAGGCAAATAACTGCTAAGAATTTGTAATGGTGAATGGAAATATTAGCAATCTATGGAGTTATGAACATTTTTTAACATCACCAACATAGTGATACTACCTCAGTTTCCCCAAAATAAATAGAAATTAGTCCTCTCTTGTCTTTCTTCCCTCTCCCTTTATTCCTGTTCCTTTGGTCATTACGTCATTTAAGTATACTGTATACATTCTTCCTAAACAGAACCTGAGCCAGGTCCTCAGATGAGGATCTCCTAAGCATAAGTTTAATAACAAAGCTATGGCTAGTAAAATAAGTATAGCTTTATTATTGCACATGTTATGAGCTCCTACAAATAAAATATCAATTTATGATTAGGAATAAATTAGCTAGGCACAGGTTCAATAAAAAAGTTTCAATCCTTGCATTACAGTTATCAAAGTTTTACAGTTGCCTGGCAAATTTAATATGTTATAATTTTCCCAGAATGAAAAACCTACATACATGTTCCTCTGCCCCAAAGCTCTGGAAGACTAACCATTTGAATGAGGAAAGTTTTCCCTTGCAATACTGACTTTCTTGTCATTTGAGAAACAAGTAAACTAGTGAAAGAAAAAAAAAATGTACTGGTTTCAAGAAACATGGATAATACTCTGTATGGTTTCACAAAGAATGAAAGTGTAAACAGTGTAAATACGTTTATAATTGGATATCTCTCCTTGTTAAATAGCAACAGAGTATCATAAGATCTGATACCTTGGAGGTGGAGAAAATCCCAGGAAAATCATAATTTCCTTCATTTGCATCTAACTGTATAATAGTAAACTGTATTGAAGACATTTTTAGACAGACATTTGTTCTTTTTATTTTATAAAATGTGTTCATTTGAAGTGAGAGCTTTTTCAGACAATTACTCATTATTGATGAAGACCAAAATCAGTCTCCAAGCAACATCATATATAATTTACAACTATGTGTGTTTCAGCAGCTGCCAGTATTAAGCTACTATACATATTTCCTATTTGCAACTTTCTATTTTATGTAAGAAAAGACATCTGCTTCTCTCTGGTGTCATCTCCCCTCAAATCTTTACAGTTAGTAGAAATGAAAAGATTTTAATTTGCTCAGTAAAATGAATTGCATAAGGTCATGTTTTAAATGAAAAACAATATTTATGCAGAAAATAGATTATTCATTTTTAAGACTGTCAAGTGAAAGTGATACGAACTTTCTCAGCTTTATCACATGTATGGAGAACAAAGTGTATTTGAAGCCTTTTCCTACTAAACTGTAACATTTCTCCAAGAATGAGGTAAAAATTTCTAAAAGGATATAGACTTTCCAACTAAAAAAAAAAAAAAAAAGTGTAGTCACAAAAGACTGTTATACATAATTGCCTTGTTCCTTTGTTCACTAGCTGCTGTGCAAACAGTGTTTACTTTTATTGTGATGAAAAATACCAACAACATTTTAAGATATCATTCTTTCCCACAGAAAACATTTATGCATGCTATTAAACCATGGCAATTACCATTATGTGTAATAAATTAATAAAATACTCATTAAAAAAAACAAAACTATATATTGAAGAAACATAGCATATTTAAAAATAGAGACTTTCTGAGAATATGGAACAATTCTTAAGTGTCTTTGTGAAAAGTTCTGATAAGCTATGACTATATAATTATTTACCTATACGCAGGATGTGCTAGCACTACTTTTCCTGATTACAATAATTTTCTAAACCTTAACAAATCAGTGTACTGATGAGTAATTGCAATGGCAAATGGGAAATAGCCTAAAGCTGAATTAATTATTATTTCGTATAATGGTATGTCTGTATAGGTATGTAGTTAAAAGAATATGAGAGTTGAAAAATGAATCATTAAAATGTCTAGGAAATGTGAGAATAAAGGTTTATCTGCAAAGAGAATTCAACCCCCAGGCAGATAAATATCATGGAATGTGGCATAACACCACCATTAGAAGCTATTTTTTCATATTGGACAGGTAGCCTTTAATTCTGTTTTTCCTTACTTTTTGATTTGTAACTTTAATATTCAGTAATGTATCATTTTTAAGCATAAAAAATAAAAGGAAAAATCATATAATAGAAAATAGTAGTATCCCACTCAAGTCATCAATAGGCTTGAGATTTTTACAAGAATTTCACCTCCTTTATCATATGAACTAATTGAGTAAAATATAGCAGTTAGGCAGTTGTTAACTTCTCTGTTAGCATAGCGTTACAGAAGGATGGAGACACTCGAAGTTTTAAGTTGGTGTCACAGAGACAGGTATTTTTTTTAGAATTGGAACATGGAATTCAGAAATAGTATTTTTCAACTGAAAAGAAACTTCTGGAAAGAAGTTTGATATGGTAGACTGCCATCCCCCTGTTGCAGAATGGAATGTTAGACAGCTTTGATCTAGCAGCAATTTAGGATTTATTAAGGTAGATCACAAGTTTACTATATATTATTTCTAATAACGCTTAACCAACAGCTGATTAACAAAATGAATTGAAACAATTCAATGGGATTTGTTATAATTAAAACAGCAACTCTATTACAGATTTGATGATGTCAAGGGTCTCGTTACTTACAAAAGAGAAAGCTATATGACTTACATATAGACACACACAGAGGCGTATGAGTAAAAGCTTATGTGCAAACCTATAAACACACACGTACTCATGCGCATTAGTCCATGCATTGACATTTCTTAATGGGTAATTTGTTAAAATTTGAGAAATCTGTATTCCCAACTCAGAGGGAGATTCTGAGTCACAGCCCACTGTGATCCAGGAGAGATCAAAGGGCCTCATTTTAGGATCGCTGTTTATGGTGTTGTAAGGTAGTTGACTTTAGTCAGTATATTTTCTACTGTAGCCACTCTTAAGATGAAGTAATATTCCGCCAGCACTCAGAATTCTCCAGATCCTATAGTTCTGGTATCATTTCACTCAGGCTGAGTCTCAGGTAGCAGGTGTACCAAACTGTCAAAAGTGACTAATGCTCGCTGCTTTTCCCAGGCAGAAAGGGGTTCTATTCCCATATGCAGGAGTTCCAAGAGTATGGAGGGTGTGCCTTCATGTCTTGACTCACTGCACTTGTGGCTCAGTTTTCTCCAACTTCACTGCTCTTACAAAATAAAGAATTGTTCTTGGCAAAGAAGAAGAACCTCAGTGCTCTATCTCTCCACTCTCCCACAATGGGAATCATTTTCCCCAAATCATGACTGACTGCCCTGGTAGCCAGGTAGCAGAGTGGCCCTGGAGGTGGGGGAGGGGTTGTAACCACTGCATCTCCTTACTACTGTCATCTGTCTTTCTTCTGACACTACCTTTCAGTTTCAGTGCTCATTCCTGGTTTTCTTTTTTATTGCTCTTCCCACAGTCTCATGCTTGGTCCATCTGTTCCTGTGTTCTATTACATATTTGCTGTTTCCTGTCTACACCTAATTTGGTGCTTGCATGTCTCCTTCATTTCTATATTTGAGCATCCTCTTCAACAATCAACTCCTCTCTCTACTAAACTGCCATTCCTCCTCTCTGCTCCTATCCCTCTTTGGTCTTTTTATAGTTACCCTCCAACTCCTGCTCATAAATCTCTATAACTTAGTGAGAATCTTTTCTCTTTATCAATCTATTTTTCAGCTATCAAGCAAATTTAAAAAAAAAAATTCTTACTGACTACAAATGAATTACAAATTTTTAGAGACCACATTTAGGACATATTTTTTGTCTTTGTCTTAAAACTTAAACTAACTCTTAAAAAACAGCAAGCATGACTATATTTCAAATATGCAGAACAAGATCTTTTCCTCAAACTTCACTCTAAGAAAAAGTCACATCCACTGATATAAGGCAAATAGCTAGGGTGGGAATTTTAAGTCTAAATGGCTTAAAATTGGCAAAATTACAAGCAACTGAAAACTTGATTTTCCTTACAGAAAACATGTAGGAAGCTTAGCTGTCTACAGAACCTATAAATAAAAGACTGTCATCAAGTAATGAAGTAAATTTTGTTTAAAATCAGAGAATTGTTAACCGATTAAATTGGAAGGGACATCTGGAAGTTATCTAATCCAACCTCTTGCTCAAAGCAGGGCTAATTTCAAAGTTAGATCAGGTCAGCCAGTGTCTTGTCTAGTTGAGTTACGAAAAATTCCAAAGGCGGAAATTTCACAGCCCTTCTGGGAAATCTCCTCCAATATTCAGCCTCTTTTACTGTGAATAATTTTCTCCTCAGGGTCAGCCACAATTTCCTTTATTATGTTTTGTTGCGTATTGTCCTTCTGTTATGCACCTCACAGAGTAAACTTCTATCTTATAGCCCTTATTTATGTAACTGAAGTCTATAGGTCAGTCCCCTCTTTTATCCTTTTCTTCTTCAGTTCAGACACAGTTCCCTTAGGCCTTTCATCACACTGTTTCTAGTTTGTCGATGTCTGTCTTATACTGTGGCATCAAAAATGGTACACAATTTTCCAGCTGCATTGCAGTATTCCAGCCTCAGAAGTACCAGGACAAAGGGAATAACTCCTTCCTGTGATATACTGTCTATATTATATCCTTTCAAAAGTGACCCAATTTGCAGCTATCTGTCATCACTGTAAATGCACAATACTGGCAGTGAATAGAGCCATGAAACACATGAACTTTTAATTTACAGAGTTCGCAGGATTCTGCTTCAGCTACACTAAAAACACATATAATTATTTTAACTTATTCTTCTCGTACTTGCAATTTATAAAATACGTTTCATTTAAGAGCTTTGTCCAATTTACCAGTAAATAAAAGTATTTTCACAGATTAAATATTCTGACCCAGAACAATTTGAAATTTCTTTTAAAAAAAGTTATTTTATTTGTTTTTAAAATCAATGAATAAATAGCATTTGCTATTTCCAAATATTTTTGGTGAAAACCGTATTTTTGTCTGCAATGAGCAGAGATTTTAGAACATGCAGGTGTTCTGTGCTAGCTGAAAACAATGTTCCAACCTTGGTACCTGCATGGAACAGGTTATTGGTTCGCTGCTGTGTTTGACAGACATTGCTGTACTGCAGACATTGCAATAGTTGAGGTTCTGTTGTGGTTTAACCCTGGCAAGCAGCTCATCATCACACAGCCAGTCACTTGCTCTTCTCTGGCGGAATGGGGAAAAGAATCAGAAGAGTAAAAGTGAGAAAAAACACGGGTTGAGATAAAGACAGTTTAATAGGTAAAGCAAAAGTCATGCATGCAAGCAAAGCAAAACAAGGAATTAATTCACTACTTCCCAACAGCCAGCAGGTGTTCAACTATCTCCAGGAAAGCAGGGCTCCATCATGCATAATAGTTACTTGGCAAGACAAACACTGTAATTCTGAACATCCTCCACTTCCTCCTTCTTCCCCTAGATTTTATTGCTGAGTATGATGTCACATGGTATGGAGTATTCCTTTGGTCAGTTGGGGTCAGCCGCCCTGTTTGTGTCCCTTCCCAACTCTTGTGTACTCTCAGTCTGCTCACTGGTGGGACAATGTGAGAAGCAAAAAGGCTTTGATATTATGTAAGCACTGCTCTGCAATAGCTAAAACAATGGTGTGTTATCAACACTGTTGTGGTCACAAATCCAACACATAGCACCATATGAGCTTCTATGAAGAAAATTAACTCTATCCCAGTGAAAACAGTACAGGAACACAAACTGGAATGCAGAGAAGGCACAAGTAAGGGTCTTCTTCCAGATCGTTGTGATAAATAACAGTATCTTTCCTTGTCTGATTCTATTTCAGTAAGATTTTGTATTTCATAGACAAGGAATTAATTATCAATCACAATTATGATTTTATATCAGAGCACTGAGAATGCTTTGATTCTCTCTCAGCTTACAGGATAAAAGTTTGCTCCCCTTTTTGAATCAAAAAATCTAGGGAAGATTCTAGCTAGCTCAGTAACAGATGCTGTTATTGATTCTGATCCAGTTGTTGGCACTGCCTTCTCTTCCCCCTATTACCACAACCAGAGAAAAAAAGAAAAGTTTAATTTAGCTCTTAACCTTCAGTCCCTCTGAGAAATGTGTCATCACTTCCATGTGTTATGCCAATCGATTTCATATGCATTATTTTACTTCCATCCCTAAAGTAGTTTTGCCACATTTAAAGCAGTTAAAGCAAATGGAAAGTAGAATTGCAGAAATATGAATGGAAGCTTTGACGTCAGTGGATAGGTAATGATATATGCCTTGGTGCAGGATCTGCTGATACATGAAGCAGGACTTAAGCAACACTTATTTGTATCTCTCAAACCTCAATTCTCCATTTTCCTGGTTTTGCTGTTAACTGGGATCCAGTTAATTTTCTTCACAGTAGTTATAATGTTTTTCTTTTTAGCACGGTCTTTTGTTTTGGGTTTAGTATGAGAAAAATGTAATAGCACACTGAGCTTCCTATGAGAAAGTCTTAACCTTCCCCGGGACAGAGTTAACATTTTCTTTCCAGTAGCTAAGCTGTGTTTTGGAGTTCGTTTGAAAATAATGTGAGAACTCGCTAATGTTTTGGCTATTGCCGAGGAGACCAAGGACTTTTTCACCTTTTCAGCTACAGAGGTGGGAGGTGTCACAGACAGGACAGCACCTACGTGTACATCAGGACTGGTCAATGAGATATGCCCTACCATTAGTGTCATGCTTTGCATACAGACGCAGCTGGCTTCTCTACCTAGTTAGTTTGCTCTTTTGTTGTTCTGGCTTTTCCCTTTTATTCTTCTTTTCAAGATTGGTTGTTCAGGACTGGGGCGGTCTCTTTTTCAGGACTGGCTGTTTGGCATTATCAAGTTCGAGTGCAAACTGCTGTCCGGATCTCTCCTCTTCCAGGATTGGCTGTACAGGACCTGTATTCAAGAGAAATTGCCTTGTATATAACTTACTATATGTATAGTTGCTGTTGTTATTATTATTATCTTAATTATTATTATCATTTTTTATATTTTTATTATTTTTATATATCTATTTCTGCCCTATTAAACTGTTCTTATCTCAATCCACAAGTTTCTCCCTTCCCTTTCTATTCTCTACCTCATCCCACTTTTGGGGGGGCAGGGAGGGGAGCGAGCAAACAGCTTTCTGGTGCTTGATTGCTGGCTGGGGTTAAACTACTCAACATCTGTCTGCTTACTCTTATTTGACATTTGTGTAGTTTTAACAGAGCTAAGGATCTTAATGCTAACCTATATTCAGATCTATTAAACAATTATACTTCTACCTGAGTCCTGTTAGGGGCCTTATTAAGATTCCTGTGAAACAGGAATTGTAACTTAAAATATATGTATATGTAGACATGACAGATGTGGTGATCGGGTCTCACTGAGCATACAGAAAGTTTGCATTCAGTTCTCTCCTCTGTCACTGGAGGTTTTAATCCCCTGAACTGGAGGCTGTTCACAAGAACTGCGAACATTTCCACCTGTTTTACTGAGGCTATGGCATTGTGCAGAAATGTTTAAGGCCCAGAAAGAAAGAGGAAGAGTGTGTTATTCTGTAGTCTATTTAATAGGGAATTCACCTGGTATAAGGAAATCCTGGTTTGCAGGTACCTCCTGCTATATCTTCCTATATATTCATCTTGCATATTAAATTCGAATAGGTATGAATAATCATCTATCCTTACTTTCATTCTAAACCTCCCCTTCTCTTTCTGGTCCAGCAACAAATGTTCTTTTAATAATCCAGGAAATTCTTCATCCTTGGTGTCATGAAGGCGTCCCAAATATAAGTTTAGGCAGACTAGCACTCCGATAACATAAGATAAAGGTTTGGATATTAGGTTAGGAAATCATTTGGGGTGCAGCGAAATAAGAATGAGGATCCACAGCGTGCATATACACACTCACAAGAAAAACAAACCAGAGCCCTCTCTGCCCCGTTTTGCCCATAAAAGATAAACACTAGCCTACTGCGGCTAGGACTTTACACTCGTCTGCCCCAGATGAGGAAGGTACACTCGTCTGTCCCAGATGAGGAATTTACACTTGCCTACCAGGCAAGAACTTATTAAAGCATATATTCAGTAATTTATCACTCACCCACACGCGGAGGTGAGGCGCTTCCAATCCCGGGAGGTTACCTTAGATGGCTTCTCCGTCTAAGGGGAGGGACTCCGGCAGCATGGCAGACCCGCAGCTCCGAGGAGGCCACACAAAGGGGAGTCGCCGGCGGGAACCCCATTTATAATCTGATCAGATCTGGCTGTGGGCATTCCAGAAGCTTCTCGGCTTCTCTACGCCCCACCCCCTCGAGTGTGGGCCTTCGAGAAGCTTCTCGGCTTCTCTGGGCTGTGGGCGCTCTTGGCCCCTCCTCTGCTGACGACCCTGCCCAGCGACTCTGGGTCTCCACAAAGAGCCGTCAGCTGCCCCATTGGAGGCCCCAATTCTGAGAGGGGGATGGGCAGCTACCAGTGCAACTGCCACACCGGTCCTCAGGGTGTGAGGCGGGGAAAGTGCAACTGCACTCCCAAGTGCACTTGGGAATAATCCTTAGTATGTTTCCTCATATTTAGTATGAAGCATGACACAAGAGAGACAGACATGTTTTATGAATTGCAGATGCTTTGGATAGCATTTTAGAGAACACATGAACACTTTCACTCAGCTTTTGTCCCATGTTGGTCAGATATGATCTAATCTAGTCTGGCATCTTGTAGCTTTATTAGCACAATACTTTGCTCAGGACAACACTCTGAAAATAAAGAGTACAATGAAGTGAACCTGCTTCTTCTTGAAGTGCGTAACACTTCCTATGCATCTTTTATAATATAAAAGCCTATGCAGCTAAGTAAGCCTATTCATCCAGCTCAGATCAAGGATTCTTCTGTGGTGTCAAACCTCCATACAACAATATGTCTTGGTACCTCACTTCTAGATATTAGCATCTTAGATTTGCTCGTTGCTCTTTTTCACTCTTTTAAAGCTAATACTTTTCCTCTCTATCATTTCTATGAACAAAATATATGCTTAAAAGAAAAAAAAGGTAACAGTGATGTTTATGCAAACAGTAGAGGGAAGGTGTCTTCACAGAGACACATACATTCAAACTACTACATTAAAACAACTTTTTAGAACTCAATTGTAAAGGCAATTAGATACTTCAGAACCAAGTAACTCCTTTCTTGGTCCTTAACTATGATAGTAACATTCCTGCACACATAAATACAGCAGAAACAGTTTAACATTAATATATAATTTGGTATATGAACGATGTGCTAACTCTACCAGATAGGAAAAACATCATGACCTGTGAATAAAAATCGTGACCTTTGAACATTTAAGCAAAACATCTCATTTTAACCTGATGTAGACTAAAAATCCTGTTTAATTTAAAAGTCATAAATTCTCTCCAAGAATTATACTCTCCCTTCAAAACTTTTTTCTCTTATTTGGTCTTTATTTAATGACAGTATTGTTTCATAAGTTAATTCTTGTGAAAAATAAATACTGTATTAATATACCCAAGTGTCACAGAGGCACCGCAAAGTCAGTTTAGGCGGACAAGTCCCAAAACAGACTTTATTCTAGCTGGAAAAGTGCAGCAAATCAACTGACTAGAAACAGGGTTTATACAATTAGTTAGTACTCCGACAACAGAAAATACAGGTTCAGTTATCAGTTGAGGTGATTATTGGGGTACAGCAAAATAAGAATAATGAGGATCAACAGTGTGCATGCACACACTCACAAGAAACAAACCAGAGCCCTCTGACTCCAGGGTACCCACAAGAAATAATCACTCGACTGGGTTAGGCAAGGACTCACACTTGCCTGTTGTGGCAAGAACTTATTCAAGGATATATCCAGTAAATTACCACTCACCCAAATGAGGAGGTGAGGCGCTCTCAATCCCGGGAAGTCTCCTTAGATGGCGTCTCAGTCTAAGGGGAAGGCTTCAGCTCACAGACCCGCTGCTCCATGAAGACCACTTCAAAGGGGACCTTCGACGGGAGCCCCGTTTATAGTCTGGTCAGATGTGGCTGTGGGCATTACAACATGGTCCAGAAGCTTCTCAGCTACTCTGGGCACCTCCTCTGCTAATGACCCTGTTGACTGACTTGGGGTCCCATTAAAGTGCTACAAGAGCCATTAACTGCTCCACTGAAGGCTCCAGACCTCAGGGGGATGTGCAACTGCCACACCAAGAACAGAATCAAGGTACATGAAGTCAGATTTTTAAAAGTATTTAGGTGTAGAGAGACACTGAAAGATCTCTTTCTACCACCAACTACAACAAAGACAATGGGCATCTTCTTTGTATACTACATTATAGTCCCTGTAGAGATGGTGTCAGAATAATTTCAAAGCTGTCCTACTGTTGTGGTTTAACCCCAGCCAGCAATTAGGACCATACAGCCACTCACTCATCCACCTTTCCCCTTCAAGTGGGATGGAGAAGACAATTGGAAAAGTAAAAAAACCTCATAGGCTGAGATAAGAACAGATCAGTAGAACAGCAAAGGCAGTGAATATAATAATAATATCAATAATAACAATAACAATAACAATAACAATAATTAGAAGAAGAAGAAGAAGGATAGGAAATACAAATTATATACAATGCAATTGCTTACTACCTGCAACACTGATAGACTGACTGTTCCCAAGCAGTGAAATCCCCCTCGGTGCCCAACTCCAGTTTATATACTGAGCATGATGTCATATCATAAGGAATATGCTTTTGGACAGCTTGAGTCAGGTGCTCTGGCTTTTCTCCCTATCAACTTCTTGTGTAGCTGGTAGACCATGGGAAGCTGAAAAATCCTTGATTACCAATCAACAAACAAAACATCAGTGTATTATCAACATTCTTCTCATACCAAATCCAAACCACAGTACTATACCAGCTACTAGAAAGCAAATTAACTCTATCCCAGCTGAAACCAGGACACTTACCATCATATCCCATGACAGCATCAGCTGCAGACCTATTTTGTGTGTCAGAGTTAAATAAGTGGTGTTCGTGTGCCATATTGCATATTATACTATATGAGCCAGTGTTCTCCTTCATATTATTTTCTCCATTTTTTCTTTCTCCATCCGGTTTTCTTATACAATGGTTCATGTGTCTATGCTGAGAGTTCCCAAGGTATTCAAAGCATGGTAGAACACTTAAACAAAGCAGATACCACACTTTACAAATTTCTAGGTAACTTAGAAGAATGATTTGGTGTTCCCACATTCTGCTCGGAGTGCCACCTGCAGAGAACTTGTAGGAAATGTCGGGTAGTATGCTCTGATAAAACAGGTGGCCTGCTGAATTTAAGCTCTTTACCTGATGCACTCGGAGGTGGCATTTGCAAAGCTCTTCTTTACATGATTTCCAAGTGTTTAATGTACTTCTCCAAGAAATGTAATTTATGTCTTATGATGTATCTACACGTATAAGTTTAAACTTGTTATGTGAATGTTCCAGAGCAATATACAAGTCATCAGCTCATGTCATGCTTTGAGCCATGGTCTAAGTGCTCTCCTTCTCACTTACTGAAAATTACCTCCTGTGCAGAAATGAATCTAAGATCACAGAGAGGAAAAACACATTGTGATGTGATTTTCTATTACACCAATGAGTTCATTACTGTGAAAAACAGGGTAAGATGTGCTTCTTACTATCATTGGTATTACTAAGCAGGCATTTTCTCTAATGAATTTCTAATGACAATTATACATATGATACAAGAAAAACAGATCATAACCCAGTATTGCTTATGTCCGGACTCTCAGAAATATGTTTAAGTGCCACAGCACACAGACTTAACACAATTTATTGTGGGAGCTTCAGAAATATTTATGAGTAAATTACACTGAAATCAACAATATCTCAAAGATAAAATATAGTAAAAGTAGCACCAGCAACAATAATAACAAACAACAACAATTAAAATAAAAATCTAGTGCTTATGGCTTTAATTGGATAATTATGAATGTGACAAAATAATGATTGCTTTGCCAGAGTTCATTAGAACACCACAGATTAATTCCTGTTTAATTACAATGAAAGCAGAGTGCTACCATTTACTACTGGTAATTTAGGTTTTAAATATTATAATGTAAAATAATGATTATTTCATGTAAGTTCATTAGGAATGACATTTTAGTTGCAGGTACTGAAATTCGTAAATTGCGAAAACAATTCTAATCTTAGTATTCAGAGTCATATTATTCGAATACTCAAGTTCAAATATTACTCTTTCCTCATCTGTATGATTGTTAGTGTTCATAATTTCCTTACTATTAAAAAAGATTTCAAGCATGCTAAGAGTAATAATGTTTATTAAATAATTCAATATTTATACAGCAGGAAGACAAATACCATGCATGCACCAAAGGCAGATAAATCTGGGGCTGTGGGGGTTTTGTGTGTATTTTTTTTGTTTTAGTTTAGTTTGGTTTGGTTTTGGGGGTGTGGTTTTTGCCTCTTTTTTTTTTTTTTTCTCTCCAGAAAGAAAAGAATGAGCTAGAAATAAGGCACAGACCTGAATGCCTTCTAGCTCAGCTTTATAAAAAAATACATCAATTCTATCAATTAAATAATATTCTATGAAAGTTCATCTGCTTTGTGAGGAATAACATGGAATGCTAAATTTGGAATTTTAACTTCTTGACATTGCTACTGTTCCACTCACAAATCTTATGGCAAAACAGAACATTCCATGTACTTGGAACCTCCAAGTAGTTGTTTGTCTAGTTAATGATTTAATAGTGTAATAATCCACATTGCTTACTTAATTCAAAAAAGTCTCATTAAAATGAGTAAAGAGGTTTGGGAGGTTTTTCTTGCTCTTTGTTTGTTTGTTTGTTGTTCCGATCCCCTCAGCCCCCCCGAAGTGTCTCTTCATTATCAATTCATTTTCCCTGTGGTTACATTCACTCACCCAGTATTCCTCTGGGTCCCACCTAAGAGTAACCATTGCAGGTTACTTCTAGAAGAAGGGAGCAGGACTACATTGAGTTGCCACGACTCTGAGTACTTTGCTGGGCTCATGTAATAATTTCTTTCTCCTCAGCCTTAGGCACATCTGGATTTAGTTTTATATTTTCTTACCACAGTGTGTTTGTTTCACCACAGCACAACTGTTCATCTGGACTATATCCAGGCAGGAGTTCCCTTATGGTGTCTGAAGAGACACTTATCTGATGAATCTGTAATGCCAAGCATACATACATTGTAGGAGCTTGGATCAGTAACTAATACTCCTAACCTCCAGTTCCAGAAATCTGTCTCAGGTACTGCAGTAGGTATTTGGAAGAAAGTCTTGTTATGGGAGTCCCTTAGCAAGAAACACCTATTCATGAATGGTTACAAGATCTGAAGGGCCACAAAGACAAGTGAGAAGGGGTTTTTTTTAAATTTGTATCTGGTTCAGTTGCTGCAGTTATTGACAAGCAGTGAGCACAGACCATTTCTTTTCAAATCAGTAATAAAGAGTTATAAATGAACATAAACTCACACACATACACAGACCTCATGTACTGGAATGTTTGCAGAACTGGCATTTCCAGCCTGTTTAGATTTAAAACTGCCCTGGCAGCCTTTCCTATCACAACTGCAGCAGTTGCAGAAACGTTACTCTTCAGTATTCTTGTTCATATTGGTTACTCATACAGCTATTGAATCAAATGATGTTTAGTAAAAAAGTTACTTCACACATTAATAATATTAAAATAATAATTAAAATATTTCAGTAATTGCCCTCTATCTTCTTGAACTAACATATCTTTAAAATTAGAAAATAATATTTTTATATTAATTACTTTTTATATAAAACATTAATTCAAAGTATAAAGTGAGATTTGATTTCTGTTGTGCTTGAAAGTCTATTTCAAATATTAGTGTTTTTGTAGAACTTTATAAGACCTATCAAAACAAACTCATTTTCTAATACACACTGAAATATAGTATAATTTTGATAATTTTATCAGTATTATATCTTGTATCCAGCACTTTGACAGGGACAATTTCTTCCTTTGCAAAGTGCACAAATGCCTGCATAACAGTGTTCTGAACTTGGTGGTATCCTATCACATAAGCAGGTATCATATATTGAGATTCTATTATTCATTTTATATATTCAAAATTCTTATATTATTCATAGGTCTCTGATCATGATCATATGATCAGAAGTAACCCAGAAGAAAGTAAAAGTCAATAATGTAGAGGAGGTGCTAAGATCTCCCCTTACTAGATGGAGATTCTGTAGACTCTCTAGTCAACTTGTTCCAAAGTTTGGTGAGCCTCAGTGATTTTTTTTTTCCTAGTATTTAATCAGAATTTCCTTCATAATAATTTGTCCTTGTTTCTTTATCCTGTGTCTGTTCATCTCTGAAGGACATCTGTTTCTGTTTGGGAGCTGACATCCCCAGACACAAAGAGAAGCATGAGGCATTTCCTGCAGTCAGAGACCTGAACAGATTAAGTCCTCCCTCAGCACCCTCATCTGATTTGAGGCGTTAAATCTGCAGACACCTACTGTCCAGCAGGTTCTAGGAACTGTACTCTGCTGCAAGTTATTTCTTTGGTTGTGCTGTCTCTAGAAGTCCCATGCTGAGCAGCTCCTCTAGGATCTCTTTCATGTCTTCTCATGCATTTATTGTTAAAGCTCATCCTGGCTGCCACATTTATTTTCAGTCCACAACAAGAGCTAAACCGACACTCCCTAACACTTGTTGAATACGAGTCTGGCATTGCCTAATCAATTAGCAAGTGAAGCTGAAGGTCTAGGCACACCTTTATCAGGAAACAACCGAGGCAGAAACCTGACTTTGTTTGCAAATAATGAATAACTTTCATTGAATCATAGAATAATGCAATGGTTTTGGGTTGGGAGGGACTTTTAAGGATCATCTAGTTCCAACACCTCTATGGGAGGCAGGGACATTTCCACTAAATTAGATTGCTCAAAGCCTATTCCAACGAGATTGTGAATGTCTCCATATCCACAATTTTGCTGGGTAATTTTTTCCAGTGTCTCAGCATCTTCATAATAAATTTCTTCCTTCTAGATGCTGTGTCCCTGCTTGCTGGCCCTGTTTACCATGGTCCTCATGAGCAAGACATGGACAATAGCAAACAAAACTGGACAGTATATTTAGACCCAGTTTTTATAATTATACTATTTTTAGGTAAACTTGACAAAAGTTGATGCAAAAAAAAAGTGGTTTCCTGTTTTGATTTCCTAGATATGCTTTTCAATTACCTTTATTTTGAAATTTTAGTTGTATTGCATTCAACAACATGGCTCTTGACTTAAGGAAGACAAGATTCCAAGTGTCCAGAAGTTAATCCTAAGAGTTTAGTATTGAATCAATGAGAAATAAGAATATCACAAAGCAAAATTTTAAAATACTATTTTATTTTTTATGACAAACTCAATTTAGAGTAGTGCATGATCATTTAATAATTGATTTTTGCTTTCAAGATAGTCTACATGCTATGGTGGTTTTATCCAAGTATATATCTTACACAATTGTTGCAATTTCAAGTACACAAAAACCTACTGTTTTATCGATGTTGTAGATATCTATGCATAAGTACTTCTAATAGGACAAGATTCTAGAATTACTGTGAGTCCTTGAAGTGTTTTTATGTTTGGCAAATAATGAATGATTTTTCATTTGCAGCACTGCAACTTCTTATGAAAGAATTTTTATCTTTGCTCAGCGGGCTGAAAATCTGCTAAATTGTGCTTCACTTTTTTAACTCAGCCTTGGCATCATTGTCTTTCTGAAGCTGTTGGCATGGATATACTAAGAAATTATTTGTGCATTAAGTTTAAATTAGCTGTCGTTATTATTCAGAAAATAATGAGACTGAGAGCGAATCATGTCATTAGCAACAGCTTTTGCATCAGTATCATATTTTCTCCTCTGTTTACTGCTAAATGTATAGTTTACCTAAAGAAGGAATAAGAAAAGAAATACTGACAAAGGAATTAGGAGTTAACGTGTAAAATGTTTAGAATATTATTTTGCTGTAACATAAGCTGTAGCATAAGAATGTGTTGTTTCAGAAGTAAGGTATATATCCGTGTATTTAAGCTATTTTTTAAAGCTTAAAGCAGAACAGTGCTTTATGTATATATATCTGACACTTTTCCTAAGAAAGAAATGACCGTATTTTATAAACACAGTTGAGGCCTCCACACAACAAAACATATCTGAATTTACAAATAAGGAATGAAGAGGGCTTTGTCTCTTTTCCTTGAAAATACCTCTCAGGTCAATGCATGCCTGATACCTCAAAGAAATCTGTTAAAGTCCTAGGGCTGCAAAGCACAATATTATTTTTTCTGTTTATCACAGAGTCAAAATACAAAGGGGACACTTTTAAAAATTAGAAAGAAAAAACAACTTGGAGAAGAATTAGTTCTTCAATGATTCTATTCATCTCACCTATATAAAAGTTTATAGTTGGCTAATATTAACTATAGAAGTGCCCTGTTTTTCTCTGCTGGTTGTAGAGGAAGCCTAAGATGATATTTTTAGATGGAATGTGAACATTAAGGATACATTAGTGCAGGAAAATAAAGAAAGATTGATGAGGAGGATTGTAAACACTCTCAAGTGACTTGCATCTGGGCTGTAGAAAAACACATATAATGATTGTTGTTTAGCTTTGTCTGTCGGACAAGTGAAACATCTGTGTTTAAATAATGGAGTCCTGTGATAGATTTAGAGGAACCCTGTCAAACATGCTTGTGATTCCTGCCCTGCTGTGGGAAAGATCAAAGCTCAGTGGAAAGCTGCATCTGTGTGAATCTTTGAAATACAAGCAAAAGCACTAGGTCTTGTGGTCCTCTAGCATGGACTGAGCTCTGGAGTGCCTCCAGACCCACTTGTGTGTCTCTGTTTCAGGGATTACCCAGTTTGCAGAGTAATAAAATAAATTCACTCTTTGCATTTCATCCATGGTTTTGTGGTTGTTCTTGTATCATTCCTGTGCCAGTTCACACAATCAATGAAAAGCAGGACAGGATGAACTCATGATAAAAAAGCTATCAAAAGTAGACAGTTTGGAAAAAAAAGACCTTAACAAAAGGAACCCAGTTCTAGAGTGTGATCTAGTAAGGACAGTAAGCTTGGAAACAGAGAAAATATAAAAAGAAAAAAGCCTTACAATAGTGGAAATAAGAGACACTGTAAGTGAAAATTAGTACCAATGTGAGATTAAAGTGTAAAAAATTACAAAAAATAAGTGAAACAAATTGAAGATATAAATTTATCTACAATTATTCCGGTTTAAATCAAGAAAGATACTATTTCTAAGTAAAGTGAAGTATTTGCTCTTAGTAAGCTATGTATTAATATGTGAGCTTTCTGTAAGAAATATATCATTTTGGACTCTTTTTTATTATAAGTTTTCTGCAGAAAATAGTTCCAAATCTGAAAAATTACATAGCTATGTATTAAAAAGATAAACAATGAAATGTTTATTTATTCCACTAAAGGAAAAATGGAGTCACTATAATCTTAATTGTTGTCCATTTTGCATTTTAGGTAAAGACCTAACAATAGAAATTCCAATAGTCTGACACAAAGATATTTTTGTCTTCCTACGGTCTATCACTCTACCAGCCATTCCACTATCTCCCTCTACCGTTAATGTCTGAATTTGAAAATGCAAAAGTTACCTTTCCTGCTGGCCACATTAAATTTCTCTTTTTAAAACTACTGAACAGGATATATTTTCAGTGGTTCTTCTACCCCAGCACTCTCCTAAGTTCCAATGGTTCATGGCTCATGCAGAAACTTGACTAGCATATAAGCACATCTCTCTACTGCTTAAGATGGAGCCAAAGGAGGTTATCCCACAGTCTTTGACATCTAAATGAGATGCTTAGAGGTAGTCACAATTGATTTATAAACACAGATAGGCATCTGGAAGTCATTTGAAGTTCCCTAGCCTAAGACATCTGTATGTCAGATAGATGAGAACATCGGAGAGACCTATGTCCTGACACAGCACCAGCTGGAGGTCAGACCATAGCAACAATATTGGAAAAGTCATCAGATAACTACGTATGGGAAAATGAGTCAAGGCCTGCTTGTAGCTATAGAGATGATTCATGTAGTTCTTTTATTTTTCTGAATTTCCTTTCTCAAAATCATAAATAATTCTTAAGCGTACAAACTATGTTATGGGTCTGATTCAGTTTCAGATTTACCTCTAGTTAGAAGCTAGGGGTAAGAAGCAGGGGTCTTAACTCTCATTTCAGCCACTGTGGATCTATTTGGTACAGTCAAGGATATCTATGGAACAAATCAGTTCAGTCTTATTAGGCAGGTAGAAATCAGTTCACCTGCCTGAACACAGCATTTTTAGGACATCTAAAGTTATCTGAAAGGTTCATAGACAGTTGTCAGATACATCTGTGGGAGACAGGAACTTTTCTGAAGTGGCAGCTGGAAACCAGGTGAGATACTTCAGGACATCTCAAAACACATTTGGTAGGAAATAGATGGGCAACTGAACTGAGACCATAATGTCTGTGTTGTTTTCCTTCAGTTGCCTTTTACTTTAGCACATTGAAACTATGTATGTAATTAGAACAAACAAAACCTGTGATAGTGTTACAAATTCTTCTGAGAATTTATTCTGTTATAACATTATGACTCTCTTTTCATATACACAATATCCAGTTTTTCAGAGTTAGTTAATAAATCTGAGGAGTAATGTTAGAGGGAGATAAAAGCTCAGAACAGTCAAAGGAGAAAAGATGTTTTTGAAGTGTCAAATGAGATGGTAAGCTGACAAAGCAGAGCGGCAAATAAAGGTTGTTCCAAATGGCAGTAGCTACAAAGCTTCTAATACTTGTAATGGTCAGTGCAAATGGGAGAATATAAGCAGAGTAGATTGCTAATGGAGGAAAAATGAGAAAGTCAAAAAGCACATATTGGAGAAGCCCGATAGAGATTTTTAAAACACTGGTAATATATTATAAGTGAGATAAAGTAGAGATAAACTGGATTGAACGCAGGAACAACAATGATATTTTCATGAGGATGACTGTGATTACTATTCCTTATTTGTGGGGAAAAAAAAAAAAAGAGATGATCGTTTTCTTCATGTCTTTATATTAGAAGTTGGATCAATTTAGAAAGTCATGGGAAGAGGAGATGATAATAAAGAGCAGAGAAAATGATGAGCCTGTGGTAGTTCAGGGATTTACCTGTACCATAAAACACAAAAGGAAAATATAAATACTGTACAGTTTTTAGACATGCTTATTACTGGCAGTGGTGAATTAGGAGAACCTGTGTGATGGAGTCTGAATGAAACTTTAATGGAAAACATGGCAACTGTAATTTCCCCTCTAAAATTCAGAGCATTATGTATTTAAGGCACATCTATCTCCCTCTTCCCAGATACGTATGAGACTCAGATTTGAATATGTGAGGTACCCATTGAGTATTCTTCCTGTGAAACACGAGTTGGGGTATGTCATCATAAGCACAACTAGTTGAGTAATTATGCAGTAATTAAACAGTAACTATTTCACTTCACTTTAGCACAATCTCCATAAATGCTTAGAGGAAATATCTTCCATGCTTTCCTCTTTCTTACATCCTCCCCAAGATAACCTGTAGTGAACTCATCTAGGTGGACCATTGGTTGACTAAGGACAGAGTCTTCTGTTCTTTGTCACAGTAGCCAAGAAATGTATCATAGTGTAACATTAAACTCCAAACCACCTAGATTAAGTGGACATAACATTTCCTTTGTGTGGGAAGTCCTAGCAACATAGTCATAATCATAGTTCATACATGATCATCTTTTGTTTGTACAATACACATATTTCTAAATCTTTTTTGGTACCAATAAGAAGTGTGATATAAACGTAACTGTAGGAATAATGCAAAAAAACTGTGGATGCAAGTGTGACATGCAGATGCATCCTCAGGATGTGGAAACACTTCAACCAGAACTGTTCCATTTGTAATGCTAAACAAATATACAAATGAGATATGAAATGCAGTTACTGTATACTTAAAGCATGTCTTTCTTTGTATAAGCAGAGTCTAAAACTTAAGATTGTCCTAAATATAGGTGTTGATAAGGTAACTGAATAAGCAGTGCACTATAGCTGGCAGGTTCAATCTGGAGCAGCTCCATTTAGAATTTCAGAAGACTGAATGTAAACCAAAACAAAACAAACAAAAAAAACCCAAACCCAAACAAAAAAACAAACCACACACATACACACACACCCACCAAAAAAACCCCCAAATAAACAACAACCACAAGAAACCCCAATAAACCAACCAGTCAAACAAAAAAATCCCAAGCAAACAAACAAAAACCACCCCACATGTGGCTCTGGAGGACAAATCTCACACTTGTTGGTTTAAAATGCTCCTTGTTAGCCACATTGCTTTGCAAATATGGAACTTAGAATGATGTCTCAGGAAGATGTCCGAACAGAAGTAATGTTATTTAGGAAATTTACCATAGGAAAAACGAACTATTGGAAGCTCAGCTGATGTTAAAAGTTAAAAGAAATGTGAAGTAGAACTAGAACATGACAAGTAGATCTGGACCAAACCAATACTTTGTATGCAATGAATACCTACAAAGGAAGCTTAGCTGTTTCTGTTATTTCTGACACACTGCTGTTGGAAATAACTGCTCTGGAGTTACTTCCAATTTTGACAGGGTACAGTTAGTCTAATTATGCAACCATATTATACTTTGAGAATATTGCACTGCATGGAACAGGAATAAGTGTTGGATTTTTATTTTATTTTATTTAAAGTGTTAGATACAGGACAGGTAAAACTATAGATTGTGCAACTGATCAAAGCCTTAAAATTCAGTACAGCAATTTTTGGAAACTGATTAAACCCTTTATAAAAGCATAAATTTGTAACAACAGTCTTTGATAAAAATCTAAAAAGGAAATTATCTGCCAGGCAGATATTGTGCAGCCTGGCAGAGGTTGACATTTATGAGAGCATGAGAATATTTTGGCCCTTTAGGTATCACAGAGAATCCATAATGATAGACAAAAGTAGCAGAAATGCATACAAATGTCACAGTCAGAGTCCAGTGAAAATGATCACAGAAGTGCATGCAATATGTAATACAGCCAGATCAAACCAAACCAAAAACATCATCAGAGTCTGAGACAATGTGCATCATACAGAAAAAGTTGCAAGAAAGGTAACATACCACTGCATGAGCATCAAAAACTACAAATAATAGCACCAGGATGACACTAAGGTAGATTCCCTGCCTCAGCTGATTTCTCCATAAAACACATAGCTAAAATGTCCTAAAATATTTGGACAACCTTCCTGAAAGGAAATAGGATATGAACTAGATTTAAACAGGATATGAGTGCTTTCTGTCATTCTTTAAACAAGGATGTTAGCAAAAGAAGCCATAAAAAGTGCACTCATGATTATATAAGTTTACAACAGTGTATCTCACATAAATGTATGGATATATCTCAAATCAGATCAAATTATTATGAAAAATACCAAATTTTTTTAAAAATACACCCAATAGAATTAAAAGCATAGTATGGTCTTAGTGTATTGACAAAGGCATAGTACTTGCAAGTGGAAAAGAAGTGATATGTGAAAGGACTAAGAGTTGCAAAATCAATCTGAGTAATAGTAGGGGCGTGACACTGAATTAAGTTCTGGTTTAATACAGATTTTTGTTTCAATTTATGCTTGAATGGAAATTCTGATGGTGTAATAAATATGTCTGAAGGAAGGGGCTAGATGGGCTCATTTTCCAGTTGGGAGTTTTAGGAAAAACTATGAGACTCTTTGTTTATCAAGAAATCATAATAATCATATATATATTTATATATAAATCTCAATATCTTGCACTACTTACCAGCAGAAAAAACTTCTGTAGAAATAGTAAATCATGTTTCTTAAGTTTAATGGTATTTTTACAGGTACATTCAGGAAAAAAAAAAATCCTTATATCTTCTAGGATACTGTTTCTTCAGATAGTCAGATGGGTTTCGTGCAGCCTCCAATACATTCTATAGGAAAATTTAAAACAAACAAACAAAGAAAAAAACAACAACATTTCAGTGTATAGACATATGTATGTGTAGAATATATGGGAAAAAATGTGTTGGGAAGGGGAAAGAAGTTTCCAAGCAGAAACATTAACAAATCTTGGAGTGCAACTCTGTTAAAGCAGAAAAATCTAATGGGAGTAACATACATAAGAGGAAAAACAGACATAGGAAAATTTACACAGAGTAAGAAGTATGTGGTAAATAGCTCTAAGGAAAAAAAAATCTAAAAAATGAAGAGAACTAATTCTTAAAATCCTTATCTTGAGACAATACTGCACCTCATCCAATTGTCTGTGTCTGCCTTCTGGGACCACATTATTCTTCAGCCTCTACAACTCCATGATCAAAATGTCAGATTGCTGTTTTGTGCATGGATGGGATTAGCAAAGATTTGGCTGGTATTCTTATCTTCAGCATTTGCACTGAACAGAAGCAGGCAATTCTGGTGTGTGAGTTATTTTAATAAATATAGATGGTACTTTATGGTGAGATAAATTTGCTAAAGAAATGTCTATTGACTATACAGACTGTCTAGGCTTACTAATTCAAAGAAGACACCTACATTTTAGGAGAAAAAAATACTACACCTTGTATCTAGATGCTTACATTCAGAAAGATTATTTCCTTTATAATGAATACATACATGTTTTTCCTGGTTGTTTCTTTATTTGTAGCAATTATTATGAAGGAAAAGTCATCCTGTTAACTAAAAAGCCATGGGAAAAATATTCTAAATATTCATAATTTTATTTCTTTTATATTCCAGGTATAAATTTACAATTGTCTAACATAATCTGTAATCATATATCATCTGGGTTTTTGACAATATCTGTATTTTGTTATTGCAACACATTAACAGTCAGTGAATTCTTTCAGAATTCTTCCAGAATTCTTCCAGTGTAAAATGCTTCAGAGTTGTGTCTTTCACATTTTGCTATATATATCAGCTTCCATATTATGGATTTCTTCATTTAGAATAATTTCCTGATTTGTCATGTTAACGGTAATCATTGGATAACTTCTGATGTTTTCTTTCAATTTTTTTGTTTTCCTCCTATCATAAGGTGCCTGATTTTCTTTTAGCAACTGCTACTTTAGAGGGCAATCTTGAAGAAGGAGTATAACTACAAACATAACAGATGTCTCATAAAATTAACTTCAATTGCTTCTATGTGACCTCTGTCGAGGAAGTAAGGCTCAAATTGAAGTCAGCAAGAACAGCTGTAGATTCTGCTGTTAGATAACACTGACCTGCATTCCCAAGGGTAGTGCCCATAAATAAGAAAATTGTGGTCCTGCAAACAATAAATGTGATTAATGTCAGAATAACTTAGCAAGCATAGCTTCAGCCACATAGCGATGTGACATCTTGGGTCAGAGAGAACAGATTCAGTAAAAACAATTAAAATATATCCACTAGGTAAGCGAATTTCAGCCACACTTAGGAGAGAACCACATACGGGAGTTTAATGCTAATGTGTTGGGTTTTTTTTTTCCTCCTCCACTTCTTACATTTTGTGTCTCTTTTATTTTTTCTATGTATCTTTTACAAGTATATATATATTTTAGGAAGCATATATATGTAAATATTAGTTTAGGCATCTAATTAGTAATCTAAATGTCCATTAAGGTATTAAAACAGCTCTCCCTCCCTTGCACCTCTTTTTACAGAGTTGAATCTAAAAGGGGTGAGAGATGGCAGAGAAGGAGATACTGATAAATATAACTATAGCAAAATAAAGCTGACATGGGTTAATGATCCATGTATCTACACAACTTCTTGGGCAGGCTTTACAGCTTTCAAAGAGCTCTCTACTTTTGCTGTTATATATTTCGATATACGTGCATATTAGGTGAGGAGCCTGGAGAATAGAAATGCTCAGACTTTGGAAGTCAGGGTAGTCATGAGAATACAAGGGCAAACCCCATATAACTTTCAGATTTAGTTGAAGTTGATATATCAAGACTGTTATCTTCCTTTTGATACTTCTCAATCAGTTCAGTGCTCAAAATCTTTTTATGTGTGAGGAAGCCAGACACACCGTACACTCGGAGTGTTTTCCTGACTGTATCCTATCTCATCACCAGGTTTTGCACAAATACTTAGAATCGTACTTTTTACAGCAGCACAGTTCAAAACTGGTTCATCCCTATACTGATTTACATTTCCAACTTCAAAATGACTTTCTATGTGGGCCAGTTTCCAAAACTGGTTAGATAAAGTTAGAGATTCACCAATGGTTTTTCAGATCTCTCGAAGTCCTAGTGTTGTTGTTCTAGGCTAGTACCAACCTCTTTCATTTAAAAACGTCTAGTGGTGTCAGATACAAACAATTTCACAATATATGTGGCAGTCTGCAAATCTTATTAGTAATTGTATTTTTATTTAGCAAGAAAAAACACTGATGCACATCCATTCCGCTTTAATTTAGTTTCTCATCACCATTTTACTGGTTGCTGGCAATTTGTAATCTTTCTTAGAAAAGAATATAGGCATAATGTTGGAAGGACTATGGTCAGTTATGTTAAAAAACTGAGGCAGATTAAGTCTCCCAAGGCAGACTACGTAACATAAGAAACTGCCATGTTTTAAAGTATTCCAGTGACATTTTAAGGTACTGCATCTTCATTGTGATTTTAGTCTGTGCCACATATCTGTATGTCTTTCAGCAACAAAAATTAGCATTCTGCCCAATATAATGAATCATTATTTAAAAGTAATTACATTATTGCTCTAAAAGCTGACATGCAAAAATATAACATCCTCATCTCTAAAACAGATGGCATAAACCAAAGAAGTACAGCTACATACTAAATGCAATTTTAATTCATAAGCAACTGCATCAGGCCTATGATGGAAGAGTTGTTAGAGAGCCCAAGGAAGGAGTACAGAGTGTAGTCCTACAGTCTGATAAGTATAATACTGTCACTGCTAGTAGCAATTGACAGGTTTTTTATTAACATAAGCTAGAGTTCTGGATTTGCTGAGATCTGTTTGAACCTGTGTTGCCTTGTTCGTAGTTTGCTTTAGCTTGCTTAGTTGTAACAATTGTCTAATGACCAGGTGGCTAAAATGTAATTTCTCTAATTTTTACGTAGCTTTCTATAATTGGTTACCCTAACACCTCTTGTTAATAATGTTGATATAAATGCAAAAAATCCCAAGTAGTTAGGTTGTGTAGAACGACTTGTCTGCAACCCCAGAATAATGATGCTGAGTAAAGGAGCACAGGTATGGGATCATAGCAGAAGCTTCAAACGTTTGGGCATAGGGTAATATTGGAAGTCCCAGGGCTGTCAAAACCTCAAGAGTGCTCAGTTAGTAGCAGTAATACAAATTTAGGAATTAGGTGAAAACTCATTTCAGGTATTATGGAAAGGGCGAAGATAAAGCATCTAAGATTTCTAGCATGCACCTTATACAGTAAAGTAAGATGTGAAACAAAGTTGCAGACCGATGAAGAAAGAATAAAGTGTAAAGAAATTTAGAAAAGACATAGAAATTACCCCCAGTAAACTCAACCTGAAGATTAAAAAAAAAAAAAACAAACCAAAAAACAACCCAAAAAACCCACAAAAAACAACCCAACCAACCAACAAGACCCACAACATTGACATTGTGCTTCTGTTGGCAAAAAAGAACTTAGAAAACCTTATTATTAACATTACACTCCTCTTGAGGAAGAGCTCAGGATGATGCCAATCTGATATTCTCCCAACTGTTGCTAAACCTATCAGCCTCAAGATTTAGAGAAATCACGAAGGGGTGAGCAGAACACCAGAGCAAAGTCTTCTCTTACATAAAATTTTATCTGCAGCATTGTTAGTAATATTTGTTTTGTTTGTTAGCATCAAATTAGGTAATTTTGGACTGCCAGTCCTATTTTATTTTACCTAGACTATCAATTATTTGCTATATTTTGATTGTACAATTAAACTTAAAAAAAATAAACAAATTCCTGGGTTTGCATATAAGGTACATTTCTTGTTTGTTTTTAACATGATTTTGAGTGTAGCAGTGTAGCAGTCGGGAGACATTAGAAAAGACACTTGCAAAATAAAGAGAAAAATCTGGGATAATTAGCAGAAATAATAAAAAAGATTAATCAGGAAAAAAAATGCATTATGTGACACCAATGGAAATACATGATTTTTAGCTGCACAGATATGACTTGTTTCATTCGAGTAACTTTTTCAGTATGTTCTGGGGGGAAATGCAGAATTTGTTTCTTGCCACCTGGCTTCAATGATGAACCAGGCCTAGTCCAAACCCTCCAATACATGAGTGTAATGCAGATTCTGTATCAACATTAGTTTAATACAGCAGCTGTTTCCTTATAAATTTTCTTCTTTGCACTCGTAAAAATAATACTTTTTTTTATTTTTATTTTTCACCCATTCTTAATACTGGGCCTTACTCTGCCCTATTACAAACAAGGTTTGGATAAATTAATTAATATCAATGGACTATAAAAGTTTTAAAACCATGTTTGATGTATGTATGGTAGTGACACGGAGTGTATATGGATATCTACAATTTCTAATATGCTGTATTCCAATTAAAAATGTTTCACCAGACATTCTCTGTTTTCTTTCAGAAAATATTTTGAGGTAAGCAAGAAGAAAAAAAACCAAACAAACACATTTTTTTTTAGCCAGCTAAATGAAACTCTTTGTTCTTGTTCTAAGAAAGTCTACAAAATCATCTATTCGTTAAGATCTCTGGCACACAGATTAAATTCCATCCCAGCAGCAAAGTAGGCTAGAGTAACCTATTTTAAAGTACAACTAGACTGTGAGTAGTTACTGTGCAAAGTGTTTATGCTTAAACAAAAATATCTGTTATAAGTGGCAAATTTAAATAATATTCACAACCTAGAATGTTTATTCTGAGCAATGACAAAGTGGTACAATTATAAATGATTCTTACATTAAAACCTACACTTTTCAGCTATGTGTATTTGTTTTACCAGTTTATGTTAATTTCTGAATAAGTTTTCAACATTCATTTATTAAACATTATAATTTTTTAAGTCTAGACTACCCAAGTTCTTGTTAATCTATATATTAAAATGGTTTATACATTAGACCATTAGATATTTCCTAGCAACAGTTTGTGGTTTTTGTAGAACTAAAGAAGTTTACGCGATGCCATTTTTCTTTCTATAAAAATGTAGATGAGTAATATTGTTTGGAATATAAATTCATCTTTCAATTTGCAAGGCTGACACCTCAGAAATACAGAATTGAAAACAGCACAAGGTATACCTGATTCCACAGATAATTTTTTTTTTTAAGTCCACTTCTGACTTTCTCAGTTCTAAAGTTATTACTTCTTCTCTGTCTTTCTATCACTTTCTTTCCTACCTCATTGATAGGTCTATTACTTCAAAACAATATAACCTCTTTTGTATAATTTTAAATGCATTTAAAATACTGTTCTGCGGGTCAGCGAAGAGAAAAGAAGTCATCTTTCTCCTTTGTGGTCTCTTTAATTTCTGTATTTCAAAGGTATGAATCAAGAACAGTGGTTACTAATGGTTATCTTCCGTTTGTCATGGTGTAAAATGGAGTTTTAAAGCATAAGAACTAACGCTTTTTTTTTTTCTTATGACAAAAGAGAATTAATCTTACTTGGGATTATATTAGTGTGGTTTTATTGATTAATGTGATATTAGAAACACATTACCATGAATACGAGGATTAACTATCTGTCTTTTATATGTTTTCCGCAGTCTCCAATGAGAATATTTATATATTCATCTGTTAAAGTAATAGAAAAATCAGAAATGAGTTTAAATAATGTAAGTCATAAAGTATATGCATCTATTTTCACTACTATTTTTTTAAATTAGTGTAAATTAAATCTAAGATGTTAACAAAATACAGTAATTCCTTGTTTCTTCATTTTCCTGGACTCATGTATCTTAAACTTGTTCTGGTTTTCTGCCAGATATATTTCATAAGATATTTTCTACATACACACTTGTGATGCTGTTTTTTAGATAAATCATATGTGTATGTTTTAGGATGATATTTGGCTGTCCAAGTTATGGCTTTATACATTCAAAATATCATATAAAATAACTGTACAAATATATTTATATACTTCCTTCTCTATCTTTAAAGTCACTACATTCTTTGAGGATATGTGCACAAGTCTAGATTGAATGCCTGCTGATCTCAGAAATTAAAGTGCACAGCAAATTTTCTTCAAAGGTGTTTGATTTTTATGTATGCCTACCTAAACGGAACTTCAGCATTTTCAAAATAAATGTCTGAAAATGTAACATTTCAAAGTAATTTTCATCATTAAGCAGCTTCAATAATAGTTGTACAGGATAACCAGGTTGGTATCTTAACTGTTGTTTCCCCATTTAGAATTTCTGGGAAATGACGGGTTCATTTCTATAACTTATTTTAATGTTTTATTCATGTTTGGAGATGAAGTTGTAAAAATGTCAAATGACAACTTCTACAATATTGCTTTTCAAAGTCTGTGCATTACTATAATTATTTATAAGGTTAAAAGTATGGCTCACTCCAGCCTAAAAAGGATAACAAATAGGATATAATATTTTGTGAGAATTCTGAAACCAATCCAGGTGAAATAAACTTAGAAAACAGCAGAGCCTTGATAAATAATTTTCCAACTAGTATGATGGAAACTTGGCTTAAAATGGAAAACTCTATTCTGTAAAATTATAATCAGTCTTTAACACAAGAATCTCATTATCATCATGGACGGACCTAACATCGTCCCAACAGACCCACCACAGGGCACAGCCAAGCCCCTCAGCCAAGATGACGGTGCCTTGGGGAAAATGTCATTAAGAAAGAGTGAAAATGCTGTACAAGCAGTGAGGGGTGAGGAAAAAAGAGAAGATGTTTAACATGTTAGTAGTATTTTAGCCAAGGAAATGTAGAATACAACTCATAGTGACTTCATTGGTATAAGAGGTAGATCTAGAAACTGAGTATGCTATCTCTTTGGAACACTAGCATCAGATGCTATGTGAGACAGAGTTTATTAGGAGACGTAACACCTTCTGTTAACATTTTGAGCTACATACACAAAAAAACCTCCTATCTACTATAAAACTCAATGTGACTGAAAATTTTTAAAGGGAGTCCCAAACATCTGAAAACTTCAGTTTGCTTATTCAGATTTATTTTTGAGATAACAGTAGCAAAAAATGGTAAGCACCCAAGTCAACCACTAGTTTAAGGACAACTTCTGCAGTTCCTTACCAGAACACTATGTGCATACTGCATGACATAGGTTGCACACCTGAAACTGGATTAACTTTCTTTCATTTTCAGCTCACTTAGTATCACTGATATTATCTATCTCCAAATTAATCCTTCTAGGTAGATGCATGGAATAGAGACTCTGTTCTCTATAAATTGAGAACGACATCGAAATCCATTCCTGATTGCATGCACATAATCCTTTTTGTGGTATTTTCACTGATAAGGATACAGAAAAGCTTTTTTGTTTGAGATTTCCCAAATTTGAAAATGATCATTCCTTCAAAAGAAGAGTTTGGAAATTTCTTCAAGCCTCAGAGAACAATCCATTTCCATCGTGAGAGTCAGAACTCTCCACCCTCCAACAGCCTCTGGTACTTCCCTCAAAAAGACAGAGCATGGCCCCACATAAAGTTTCTGTTAGACTTTTTCAGAATGCTATGGAAAAAAAGAAAAGCACCAACCAGTTTGAGTACAATACCTATGAAAACTCAAGTTATTGTTGTCCTGTAGAGAAGCAGCAGGTGGTAATCTACCTTCAGAGCACAGCATTTTGTTCCTTCTATACGCATTACACTGGTGACATCATCCATCCTAGGTAAACAGAGCCTCCTGCATGAGAAACCTGGGACATATCTTGATTTCCTCCCTTTCACTACGTTGCTGCCTTGTTGCCTTTTCTCAGTGGCTTCTCTGACAACAGTGTTGAACATCGGTTAGATGTTTCTTGGTCTCAACCTTTAGCAGACATTGCTGAAACAATAAAAGAGGAGCTTCTTATTCATCTGGGAGAAGATAATTCATCTGGGGAAGATCACAGGGAAAGATGACCAGGAATATCATATTCTACATTTACTGCCAGGGAGGATAACTACCAGGTGAAGACCAAGCAATAGCTGAAACTTAGCAATAGAAAGGGTCAATATCATGCCTTTTATATCCAGTTTCATTAAATCTGAGCAAAGCTACTTTTACTAAAACTGCTTAGATAATGTCTGCTAAGTGCTAAGAGATTTTGGCCACTCTAAGAATCGTATCATTTTTCTTAGTGACAATTTAACAGTCATATTGTATTTCAGAGAGTATTTTTAAACTTTTTTGGATCAATGTGTTACTTCTTTTATATTTCCTTTAAGTTTATGTTTGGGTAGTTAGTGTTATAAACAAAAATATAAATAATATTAATTTTAAATATGTGTAAGCATTTGTGAACTGCATACATTACCTTGCAACCCATAAATACATTTCTTGTTGGAAATATTGTTATAAACCTGAAACTTTGCTTAACACACACTGACCGGACTAAAGTTTTCAATAATGTCTGATGCAAATTGTAGGAAAATGACCCTAACAAGCACTTTACTTGGTTTTGCTTATGTTAAGCCCTAATCTTGCACTTTTCTTTTTAATCCCCTAGAAGGATCCCTACCAGTGGGACATAGTATAGGTAAGAGTCTCTACTTCTGAATCATGGTGCTTGATTAGTATATAAAGCTTTGGCAAAGTACTTTGGATGAGTGTGAAGAATTATATTTTAAATACTGCATAAACTAATATATATTTTACAGGTCTTAGTTTCTCTGGAGCTGATACCTCAAACAATATGAGTGTAGTTTAGTGAGGAAAAAGCAAAATATATTCCAAATTTCCTAGTCTTTGTTCTTCTCCCACTGAGACTCAAAGACCAATTTCTCCATGACACTCTGCTAGCTTTAAGAATTGTGTATTGTATGTTTCTTGCAGAATGACAACATTTGATGAATCTGGGCAATCAAAACTATGCAGCAGAGTTCGATTCTCGTAAAGAATCTGTTCAACAGAAAGTCAATAATTTAAAAAAAAAAGTCATAATAACCAATAAAATGCAAACAAAATGCAAACTACTACCAGATGAAAACACATCAAAATAATTTCAATGTGATATCTTAATAATTTAATGCAGTCATGCAGTTACTTTTTTTGGTAAATGTTACATGACATCCATGAGACCTTTTGATAATGTGTCATTGATCAATGTGTGTCCCAATACATAAGAAAAAATAATGCAGACAAAAGAAAAGCACATCATTATTTTTGAGTGTTGATTACCTGTGGTGGATGTTACAGAGGAAGATACAAGATAATATGTAGGGAGCAAAGATGGCACAATATATCAGAAAAGAAAAAAAAAAAAAGGAAAGAAAAAAAAAAGAAAGGCTAAATTTGGGAAAGTTTATTCCTAAATCCAGAGGATTTGCACTTGGTTCATTACCAGAGAATGAAAATTTATCACCCCACTATTTTTTTTTTCAATTTCTTTACAGCAAATCTATATATTCTCCTTATTTATATAAATGTATTGCCTTCTCTTGAGTATTGAGATACCTTGCATTTAAATATGCATTATGCATATTATTACACTTTGAGTACAGATGCTTTACTTGTTTGTATAATACCCTTCAATATTTTGGACAACAATCAGATTTATCAGCAGAAGTATTTATAAAAAGCATAATTTTGAAAAAATGCTGTGGAAGGATACTTTGATTTGTTAAGTCAAACATTTGCAGTATTCAACTTTAATGTATATAATGAGGAAATAAGCTGTAATGAATAGTGGAATAATTTTACCTATATGTAGCTGTATAGAAGTTACACTGCTAGGCATACCAGTCATTCAACTACATATAGAACCAACTGCAGGAAGTGATTCTACCCTCCACTCTTTATCACTTATGTTTAGAGTAAATGTTATCTTTTGCAAGATGTCCCTTTCCATTTACTGTAGAGGACATCTAGATAAATAGCTGGCATTATGTGCCTAAGTTTCAGACAGCATCTTGGCAGAAGAATGTCACATTACTCATTTAATTAATATTAAACACTCTCAATTACTATATATGTATGAACTGCACATGATGCTTTGAAACCTAAGCGTGCTGACAGGAAAGTCTGTAAGACTGTGAAACTTTCAGTTTTTACCAGAATGTTTGTCAAAATTGTGGTACCATCACATAAATTACCTTGTAAAAATAAGAGCAAACCAATTGAACTGCATTTTGTTGTATAGTTCTGACTTCTTTAAAAGATTTTCTTTTGAAATTTCTAATACAAGGTTTTTTTCATTCAAAATTCAGGAAAAATGTTAATTCATACCTCTCAAATACATATCTGTTTAAAAAACTTTCATTAGATCATAGAATCATAGAATGATTCGGTTTGGAAGCGACCTTAAAGATCACCTAGTGCCAATGCCCCTGCCATGAGCAGTGACACCTTCCGATAGACCATGTTGCTCAAAACCCCATCTAACCTGGCCTAGAACACTTCCAGGGATGCAGCATCCACAGCTTCTCTGGGCAGTCTGTTTCAGTGCTTCACCACTATCATAGTGAAAAATTTCTTCCTTATATCTAATCTAAACCCACCCTCTTTCAGTTAAAAGCCATTGCCCCTTGTCCTATCACTGCATGCTCTTGTAAAAAGTCGATCTCCAGCTTTCTTGTAGGACCTGGAAGGCCGCAATAAGGTCTTCCTGCAGTCTTCTCTTCTCCAGGCTGAACAACCCCAACTCTCTCAACCTGTCTTCATTGGAGAGGTGGTCCAGCCCTCTGATCGTCTTTGTGGCCCTCCCCTGGACTCTCTCCAACAGGTCTATGTCCTTCTTATGTTCGGGGTTCCAGAACTGAATGCAGTTGTACAGGTGGGGTCTCACGAGAACAGAGTAGAAGGGGAGAATCACCTCCCTCAACTTGCTGGCCACACTTCTTTTGGTGCAGTCCAGGATACAGTTAGAAAATGTACAATGCCAGCTCATGTTGAGCTTCTCATCAATGAACACCTGCAAGTCCTTCTCCTTAGGGCTGCTCTAAACCCATTCTCTGCCCAGCCTGTGCTTGTGCTTGAAATTGCACCCACCTTGTACTTGGCCTTGTTAAACCTCATGAGGTTTGCACAGGCCCATCTCTCAAGCCTGTCAAGGTCCCTCTGGATGTCATCCCTTCCCTCCAACATGTCAACTGCACCACTCAGCTTGGTGTCATCTGCAGACTTACTGGGGGTGTACTCAATCCCGCTGTCCCTGTCACTGACAACAACGTTAAACAACGCTGGTCCCAATACCAACCCCTGAATAGCACCACTGGTCTCCACTTGGACACTGAGCTGTGACTGCAACTCTTTGAATGTGACCATCCAACCAATTCCTTATCCACCAAGTGGTCCATCTGTCAAATCTATGTCTCTCCAATTTAAGGACAAGGATGTCATGCAGGAAAGCAACAAATGCTTTGCACAAGTCAAGGTAGGTGATGTCAGTTGCTCTTCCCTTATCCACCAACACTGTAATCCCTTCATAGAAGACCACCAAATTTGTCAGGCACGATTTGCACATAGTGAAACCATGTTTGCTGTTACAAATCACCTCCTTATTTTCCATGTGCCCCAGTGTATTTTCCAGGAGAATCTGCTCCATGACCTCGCCGGAAACAGAGGAGAGACAGACTGACTTGCAGTTTTCAAGGTCTTCCTTTTTTCCATTGTTAAAAATGGGGGTTATGTTTCCCATTTTCCAGTCAGTGGGAACTTCACCGGTCTGCCACAACTTCTCAAATATGATGGATAGTGGCTACAGCAGCATCATTTGACAGTTCTCTCAGGACCCATGAATGCATCTCATCAGGTCCCACGGATTTGTGCACCTTCAGGTTCCTGAGAGGGTCTTGAGCCTGACCTCCTACTATTGGCAGTTCTTCATTCTCCCAGTCCCTGTCTTTTTCTTTTGTGACTTGGGTGGCGTGGCTAGAGCACTTGTTGGTGAAGACTGAGGGAAAACAAGTCATTGATTACCTCAGCTTTCTCCATATGTCTAGTAACCAAATGTCCCATTTCATTCAGGAGAGGGCTCACATTTTCCTTAGTATTCTTTTTATCACCTATGTACCTATAGAAGCTTTTCTTGTTGCCCTTCACATCCCTGGCCAGATTTAATTCTATCAGGGTTTTAGCTTTCCTAACCTGGTCCCTGGTTGCTCAGACAATTTCTCTGTATTCCTCTCAGACTACTTGTCCCTGCTTCCACCATCTGCAGGCTTCCTTTTTGTGTTAGAGTTTGTCCAGGAGCTCCTTGTTCATCCATTAAGGTCTCCTGGTGTTTTTGTCTGACTTCCTCTTTGTTGGGATGCATCACTCCTGACCTTGGAAGAGGTGATCCTTGAATATTAACCAGCTTTCTTGCCCCCATCTTCCCTCCAGGGCTTTATCCCATGGTATTCTATCAAGCAGATACCTAAAGAGGCCAAAGTCTTCTCTCCTGATGTCCAGGGTAGTGAGCTTGCTGTGTGTCCTCCTTGCTGCCCTAAAGATCTTGAACTCCACCATTTCATGAGTACTGCAGCCAAGGCTGTCCTTCATTCCCCACCAGCCTCTCCTTGTTGGTGAGAACAAGGTCTGGCATAGCACCTGTCCTCATTGGCTCCTCTATCACTTGGAAAAGGAAGTTACCATCAATGCATTCCAGGAATCTCTAGGATTGCTTATGTCCTGCTTTATTGTCTCTCTCACAGATATCATGGTGGTGGAAGTCCCCCATGAGGACCAGGGTTTCTGAATGTGAGGCTGCTCCTATCTGTCTGCAGAGGGCCTCATCTGCTTGATCTTCCTGGTCAGGTGGCCTGTAGCAGACCTCCACTATAATGTCACCCATCCCTGCCCTCCCTTTGATTCTTATTCACAAGTTCTCGGCTCCTCATCCATCTCCAGGTGGAGGCCCATGCACTCCAGCTGGAAATTAACATAGAGGGTGACATCTCTTCCCCAAGTCGCCTGTCTGTCCTTCTGAAAGAGCCTGTATCCTTCCTCTCCAATACTCTAGTCATAGGATACATCCCACCATGTCTCCATGATGCCAATGAGATTGTAACCCTCCAGGTGTACAGATGTCTCTAACTCCTCTTGTTTATTCCCCATGCTGCTTGCATTTGCATAGAAGCATTTAAGTTGGGCCTCAGATTGGGCTGATCTACTGGCTGGAGTGGCTGGAATTCTGTTGTGCTGCTCTTCAGGTGCTCTCTTGCTGGCCTGTGATCCTTGTCCAGACTCTGGATATCTATTACTCTGAAGATATTAAGACGTAAAGATTTTATGCCATGACTTGAGAAAGTGAATATGCAACAATTTTACAAACTAAATATGTGATCTGGGCAGTAGACTAAAGCTTTTTTGTACTGAATGTGAGACTTGAAATATACATTTACAAAATTTATCTTGATCAATCCCTGTGGGAAAGAAAACCAAAACAAAAAGCCAGCAGCACTGGTACCAGATCTACATACTCTGAAACACTGATGAAAAGACACAAGATATGATGAGTCGACCCTGGCCAACAGATAAACACCTTCTCAGCCTCTCACTCACTCTCCTCTCTCTGGAAAGGGAGAAAATAGAAGGAAGGATAGAATACTTGTGGATAGAGATAATGACAGTTAAATAGGGAAATCAAAAGCTGCATGTGCAAAGAAAAACAAGGGATTCATTCTCTGTGTCCCATTGACAGTCAGAGGTTTAGCCACTTCCTAGAAAGCAGAATCTCAACACTTGTAATTATTGCTTGGGAAGACAAACGTCATCGCCATGAACATCCTGCCTTCCTTCTCCTTCCCTGTAGCTTTTATTGTTGAGCATGTTGTCATATGGTATGGGATATCCTTTTGGTCAGTTGGGGTCAGTTGTCTCAGCTATGTCCTTCCCAAATTATTCCCAGCCCACTCACTGGGGAGGGAGGAAGGGACAGGGAACGTCTTGGCACTGTGCATGCACCGTTTAGCAATAGTCAAAACACTGGTGTGTTGCCAATTCTGTTTTAGCCACAAATGCAAAGCACAGCACCATATAGTCTGTTATCGAAGGAAGTTAATTCCATTCCAGCCAGATCCAGTATACATGGCAATGGAGAAAATGCAAGATCTACATACTACATTCAAAAAGGATTGAGAAACTGAATTTCAAAAGCAAAATGAGAATTTAAAGGTGCTTTCCTGTTTGGGAAAGGGTGAGTGAGTTAAAGAAACTATACCATTATAGGTCATCTATATTCATGTTGAGAACCTCCAGTGGAAACCTGACAGAAACTAGATTGGTATGTGTGTACTGTGTTTTATTTTATTTTTTCCTTTAAATAGATGGGTTTTGTTCTCTAAAAATGAATCTTTTACTTATAGGGACATCTTGTTAATTTGTTATAAGTGTCATTACTCCAAGGAGATGAGAAGGGCTAAGAACTGTTAAGGTGTGTTTAAGGTGAAAACCACAAACAGCAGAGGAAGAACTGCCACTCAAGACACAGTATCACAGTGAAAACACTAGAGCAACTCTGCCAGAAAGTGAGGACAAAGACCGTACGAGATCTGAGAAATATTTTTCATCATGGTCATGCAAAGTCAGGCCTGTGGTTAACATGGGCCATATTTGTATTAACTCTGGAAAATATAAAAGTTTCACAAAATAAATAAATAAATCAGTAAATAAATAAATCAGTAAATAAATAAATGAAAGAAGACGAAGAAGAAGAAATAGGACTTAAATAAATAGTGAATACTGATCATAGCTGTTAATTCATATGCAGAATTTTGTTCTAAAAAACTAGGTCTTCTTTTTAAAAAGATCTTTTAAAAAGATCTTTTAAAAAGAGTGACCAAACCAGAATCCCAGCTTATATCAGTGTAGTTAAAGTTACTGAATGGAGAAAACTAAGCTAATTATTTCATTTTTCTGTTTTTATCTGGGGTCTGATTATGAATGAGTCGTGATTCCTTTTCTCAGACCAGGAATTATTCAATAAAATTATTTGTCAGACACTTTCAAAATTATTCTATGATAATTGTATGATTTTCATGTGGAATTCAAGTAAAGAGTTAAAATGTATCAAATAAAGTATTCACTTCAAACTACTCAGTTATGTGTGATTTGAACACTAGAGGAACAACTAGTGAAAATTAGCTCTGTAGGTTTTAAAATAAAAATAGCTTTTCCCCTTTCATAATTTTGGCATTTAAACAACCTCAATAAAAGCCAAGTAACAAGGAGAATGTTATATAATATACATGTATTTTAAAACCTTAATCTATGATGCTGCATTAAAAAATATTTATTGTAATTTTTGTGTAATATTGAATAGCTTATATGTGAGTTCAAACTCTGATGTTTTAAATAGAGCAGTTTTCCCCTTGATCCTAGAATTGAATCAGTTTATAATCTGACCAAAAGAAAGGGCTCTCCAATAGAGGTGTAGAGATGAGATGTTTCATTTATTTGACAAACACAAATTGTGGTTTATCATTGTTCAGTACTGGTTTCATTGCATATTTGAAAAACAAAGAAACAAAGAAAGAAACACAAAGAAACCAAAACCAAACCAAACAACAACAAAAAAAATAACGCTCAAAAAACACACACACACAAAAAGCTTGAAACATGCAATAATGAACACCATATTCTTGTTTTCCAAAAAACTTTTTCTTTTGAAGGTATTTATTCACCTCGTATTTTATTTCCTTTTCTTCTCTACCGTCTTATCAACAAAAAAAACAGTGAAGTTGTATTATTTTCCAATGAAAGTCACTACTAAGCAGAAGATTGAAGTATTAATAAGTTAGTTTGAAGTTTAAATAAGTTAAACACATAAACCCAGACTTCTTATACATTATTGCTATTAAAAATATTGTTACTCCTATCATCATTTAGATTTATGTGGCAATGAGAAAAAGTCATTAAAAAAAATCAGGTGTTCTAAAACAAATTAAACTTTCAATCATAATGACGACCAGTAAGTACTCACATACAAGTAACATATTAATTCAAAGGGCCAATAAGTCAAATAAGGAAAAAAATAATTGTCCTTCACATGTAATTGTAACTACAAATTTCTCCAAAACAAATAGTTCATCATTGTATCCCAAATAGGTATTTAGCAGACATAATTACATATTATGATAATATTATGAGAAGAGATCAGTACCAAAAAAGTTACTTAGGGTTAGATCTCCCCTAGGCTGTATGTTTTAGTTTCTATTGAAAGTGCTTACACTTAAAATTGAGATTTGAAAAACCCCTATTCATATATTACTAATTCACTATGTACCTAAATCTTTGCTAGCAGCACGTCCTAAGGTTTTTCAGACAAGTATAGAACTTGCTAAATAACAGTTTCTAAGTTTAAATCTAAAGAAGATTTTAATACACTAAACATTGTGTTATTTAGTTTCTTTTGTATCATCTTGTCCCTTTTCTATATGCATTCGCCCTATACAGTCATGGGAATGATTCCATAAATTAGCAGAGAATCTCACAAAGCCACTGAGCTTGGTTACAATTGCATATTCAACCTGAAACAACGGGGCAGAGGTCATTAATATCTTTCAAAATTTATAAGGAAAGCATCTAGCTAAGAAGGCACTGATTTCCTACTACACAACATCTCACCTACTGAACACACAGAAAGGAAATGTGAGCTCAGTGAAAGATTAAAAATTATTGGAATTAACATTTTTATCTCTTTATAGTATTTCCTAACCATCAGGTTAATATTAGAAGGTATGCATGGGGATGGAGGAGTCTTCACCAAAGCTGTTTGCTCAAACAGTTGAAGAAGTGGCTGTTTATGTCTTAATTTTCATGCTGCACTGCTGAGATAGAAGTCTGTGGAGAGAGGGAAGCTACTGTTATATCTCAAAATGTATTACAAAAACTAACTTAGCTTTTCCTGTCTTAAAGTAGCAAACCAGCAATACATTCAAACAAAACACAATATTTTTCCCCTTTTTTAATTTGAATATGCACCCTGAGAATGAAAAAAAAAAAATTGTCAAGACCTGAAGTAGCATTGTTTTTTGACATTTGTAACTGGCTGATCAAATAATTCAATAAGTGTATTCTGGAAAAGGAGTTAAACAATGTGCTCTGAACTCATCTCCGTAGCAATATTTTAGCAAATGCAATTTGCTCTTGATTATCTGATTCCATTTCCTTGTACTGGTGTTTGGAGGCAAAATCTTGTTTCCCTATTTTTTTATGCTCTAATTTTCCTCCCACAACTTCAGTGTCAACAGGGTGAACTAGTATTCAAGGAAACCAGAAAATATTCAGGGCAGTGGAAAATGATTTGTCATACAGAATGACTACAACTTAGAACATATATTCATTACTTTCTTTTATCTGATGGTTCATCTGCTGTCAAGAAGAAATGACCCTCAGTTATGGAGATCTATAGGAATTTTACTTTTCAGTAAAACTTGAATAACTGTTTGCTGAATTGCCCCCTTCTATACCCCTACTACCTTATGAAGCACCAGGAAACATGGTAGCAGGAATAATATAAATAGTAACTTGATAAAGGATTGTAATAGGTGAAATGGAAGATGTGAAAAGCCTAAATAAAAGCTGACAGCCTTTTCTTCCTTTAAAACATAAAAGAGTATGTTTGCTCCCATGCCACTTGTTACAGCTAGCCAGAAGCCTGACAAGATTTTATAGTGGATCTTTTCAAAACATACCAAGATAGATTTTCATTAAAACATTGTCTTGACTAGCATCACTTCTGAGATGTGAATAGTTTATCAAATACAGTTCAATTTGTAGTGAGAGAGCACTAAACGTAAGTAATGAAAAAGTTATTTTTAGTGTAAAGATGTGTTCCAGAAACCTAAATACTAATTTTTTAAAAAAGAATATATCTATGCCTTGTCCAAACATCCTCATGGGATACTAAAACCATGTGAATTTAAACCAGTGATCTCACTCATCCTTAAACCAATTAACACAGTGTGTCAAACATATTTGCTCACCGGTATTGTAACATATTCTGTGGTCTTTAATTATCACATTTCCTTATATTTTTCTGAAATGCAATAAAACATACAGTAATCACTCATATCTAATGAGAGTGATTCATAAGAGTATACATGAAAAAACACTAAATGATCTAACATACTCATTGCTCATACTTTGAAGGATGTGTCTTGCATAGCAAGTTGTAAAAAATATTAAAAATTAAACTGCCGGACATTTTGTGAATAATCTGAAAGACGGCAAAATATGGCAATATTGGTCTTTCAGAGAAACAGAGTTTTAAGAAACCCTAGAATCTACTTTAAATTTTGAACATGTGGACAAATAATAAGTGGTACAGGTCTAGCTGTAATGTGGTTGGCTGTATCCCACATCTATCAAAATCACTGTAATATTCTTTATTTACAGGATTTAGAGAAGAAATGTTTCAAAACTTTCCCATATCTCTGACAGTCTATCGAGGAAACATTAGTGAATTATTTTCTAATTCCTGGAATGGCATAAAAATAATAGGATACACTATTCTAAAGTGTAAACCTATGACCCTAAAACTCCTGCTTAAATTCTGACCCTTTATGGGTTGTACTTGTAGTTCCCAAATCATTACGGAGTTACGAAGAAGAAAACAATCCCTATCATTAGGAAAGAAGGAGAAAAAACACAAGCTATATAAAAGAGTTAGAGAATATGTTTTAGTGATTCAGAAAAGAATCCTGAAACCTGCTGGAAATCAGGAAGCATCCAAAAGAACACTAAGGACCTCCTGATGATTTTAAAGCTAAACAAGATCTCAATATGAGATGGTGGATCTGACAAAGGGCTAAATAAGAAGAAAAGCAAAACAAGAATTAGCCAGGTTAGAATCCAATTGTCCTAACTTTAAACTTCCATTTAAGCCTGGCCAGTATAATTACCTGAATTCTGCATATAGTAGAAAAAATGGGATATCTCATTATCTGCAGAATCTGAGTCTAAAAATCCATCTTTTAGCTGATGTTATTGGGAATTATCTTGGACAATACAGGGTATATTTTTGAACAACTGAAGTTAAACATACTGGAGTTTTTTAGACGAAGAATACCTGCACCCATTCATTTATTTGTTCATTCAGAGTTAGGAAGTCTTGGAAAGGAGACGGAGAGTGATGGCTTTCCAAGCCTTTCCTGATTTCCAGTTATCAGCATTACAGATTAGTCACACCCTCACACTTGAAAAGAACTTGTTGGACCTCTCAGCCTGAGGTTACCACATACAGACCATCTGCTACAGCAGTATAAAAAAGTTGAGTAATCAATATCCCTTTAGTGGTAAAGGCTATTTCTACTCAAGAGGAAAGATTAAAGGAAGTATTTTTGTTTCCTTTTCTGTTTTGGATGTGTAATCATATCAGATAATGATTTGTTTAATTGTCAAACAGCAAAGTCATCAAAGAACACAAACACCTGAGAAAATGGTTACCTGAAATAGAATAACAAATAAGAAATGCAGCTAAGTTGACATTGTTTTGGTTTGGATGTATGATATTATCACTTCTTCACATAAAAATACACATTTTTCTAACATGTACCCTTATACCCTAGATATGTAACATGAAGTTTTCATTTATTATGGTTCTGCCTCTCTTGCCACTACTTGTAGAGTAAATATTGCAGGGGTGTGAATGGGCATGGAACCAAATCAATCAGGCAAACAAACAAAAACTAACAAAAAATAATTAAAAAGCACAAACAAAACCAACCAACCAACCAACAACAAACCCCATTACACAAACCCACCTTTTCTAAAAGTCTTTCACCAGGACTACTTGCAGTGGAATATTTATATTACTTTGATAAGGCATCTGGAGAATAAATCATATACAACCTATACATTATTGAGTTTATATTAGTTAATCACTCCCTATACAACTTATGAAAAGCTGCTCTTTATACAAAGCTTAAATAAATACCCTGTTAACCATGCTGTGTACCTGTTGTGTAGTCCTCAGAGTGGAAGTCTCTACACAGAGCTGCCTGTAGAACTGTATTCTCAAAAGAGTTCTAAAATTATGGTTTTGTCTCCTTGCCATGGAAGTACATGTAGTAAAACAAATTTGATCAGCTAGATTGATAAAAGACTTATTCAGACAAAATCACACGTTCTTCTATGAACATTAGCTTGATCCTTGTTAGGTAGATTTGAGTCACAAAGTGTAATTGGACTTCATTATTTATAAAGCACTTGAAAATTTAAAGATTTAGATATACGTGGCAGTAGAGAGGAAAATACTTTTAGCTAGCTAGCTAGCAGCTTGTTGATCTATCTAGCTCCTATCTACAAATATAATATGATTGACACTTGATAACTGAATTCTTCATAACTGAAATGATTGCCAACAACTTATTTCCTCTTATTAGGTATATGCTAACACCATCTGCCTTGCCAAGTTTTTGATTACAGATGTCATAAACTATATCACTATATTTTGAATTTTTGTTCTGGGTGTTAAAGATTAGTGTAGTTTTGAGTGACTAGCTGTATCCCTTTCTTTTTGGAGGTACATAAAAATAAAATTAAAAAAAAATCTCTGGATAGAAAGAGTGCTTTTATCAGAAATAAGCAATAAAATAGCTTACGTGTTCTTATATGAACATCTATCTGACATATCTTTCAGATGATCACAAGTATTTATTTATTAATGGCACGTACCAATTAGCATATTGTTGAGTTTTGAAAACGGAAATTCTCTGTCATCCTTTGCAATAAATCAAAAAATGAAGCAGTTATACACAAGATTCCTGGGAACACTGCCAAAAAAGTGAGACTTTTAACAGCAGCCATAGTACAATGGGCAATTACATAATAAAGATAGCAACTTGAAAAAAAAAAAAACTTGGCAAGGGGTTGGTTGGAGTGTATAACACTAGACTGACTGAGGGGAGTCTTCATCAACTAAATACTGTACCTGAATATCATAAATATTCATAATGTCTTTACTATTCTTTCTTACACACAGCATTTGAAAGCAAGTTTGAGTGTCATTGTTTGTCTTAGTTATGGGAAGAAAGCCTTTATTTCTAGATGAATATAGAAAACCACAACAGACTTAAAAAGAAAAAGAGACAAAAGACCGGTCACATGTTGAATACTTTCATCACTTTAGGGTTAATTCTAATGCAATAATCTTTCAGTCAAATACCTGTAAAATAGAAAAAAGAAAATATTTGTTATTTAATGCCTTTTAGGTTGGCGTTTGGTTTGGGTTTTTTTGTTTGTTTGTATGCTTAAAAAAAACCCCAACTTGTTGGTTTGGTTTTTAATTTACAGTAAAATCCATGAGTGCCTGCTGTTATACCTGTTGAAGAACAGACGTGATAAACCCGTAGAACCATCTGTTACTTAATAAAACACTATAGTGATGTCAAGAAGTAATTCTAGCTAACATATTCCTGTAGAAACAAAAAACTTAAATTACTACTGTAGAAACTAAAGACAAAGATTCTTAAATCTCTGTGAAAGATGCTTGTGTGTTCACTCCTTTCAGATAACATCCTCTCCTCTCCTCTCCAGCATTCCTCTTTTGCCAATTTTCAGTTTCGTTCAAGTAACAATGATATGAATAGTTTTAGAAAACAGACAGTAATTTCAACAGGAGAACAGACAGATGTGAACAGACCCGTGGGTCGAGACAAACAGGTACTTTGGATAGACTCTGGAGACGACACAAGTAAGGAATGCTCAGAGAGACAGAACACTGAGGGGAAAAAAAAAAAAAACAAGCAAGAAAATCTACGGAATTTCAAGGGATAAAGTAGCAATAGTGAATGTTCTCCCCTTCTCTTTCCCTTATAAGAGCTTTAATTTCTTCTTTATGTTTTAATGATATATCTTATAATCATGCATAAAATAATTTCAAATTGCTTAAAGCTGGTATCAGTACCTTTCCAAACACACATTTCTGGCATAACGCATGTTGACCACACAGGATTTGGGAACAGACTGCTGTTTTCTTGTTGTTGTTCTATTTCCCTGCAACTTGGCTGTTATGTCTCAGAAATTTCTGACTTCTTTGAAAAAATACAGTCTATGGTAGCCATGAGAATTACAGTGACATAAAGTTTACCTAAAGATAAGGTCCTCACTGTTGCATTACACTAAATTTATGTTGCTGTGTTCGGATACCATAGGAAGACAAATGGGAACAACCTAATCTTTTCCCTAAAATAGATGACTTAGAAATAGGTACAGTGAACACATTTTGATCAGTTTAGCAATATACTGCCTAAACCCTAAATCTTAGCATCAGTAGAATAGTTCCTGTTGCTGCACATGCTGCCTCAGTTCTCTAAATGTTGAAGTGTTAACATTTGCACACTTAGAGAGTGGTTCACAGGAACCAGACTACTGAATATTACCCTATAAAAATGGCATAGAGAAGTATTCATGGACACTCTTAGGTAGATTTAACCACTTAAGTTAAAGTTGTATTTACACACATATGTAAATTTTGATGCAGAACTCAAAAACTCCTTGTGTCTTCTGTCCCCATAAGACTGCAATCATGTAGACTACTGTTTGATTCTCAAAGCAGAAAATTCATCTGTATTTATCACTGCTGTGGCAGTCCAGCAGCTTCTGTCATTGTGGGTTGTAGGCCTGTTACAGCTTTTGAGCCACAATGATCTGCTTATGATGTTAATACAAGCCACACATCATAACGTACTTGTAGATATCTTTGAAAACTGAAACACACATACATCACAAGTCTAAACATAGAAGCCCAAATCAACTTGGTGATGGTGGAAAAGGGAGTGGAATGCCTGAAAGAACTTCTTAAATGTCATATTTGGTGTATTTTATAGATTAATTTCTGGCTAAACAATAATTAATTAATTAACCAACTGCAATAAGAGCAAGAGAGACCATCTGAACCCAAATCTCTCATATTTTATGACTGTGAACTAAAATCAAATTCCTTAGAGAAGTACCTTAGACTTTGCCAGACAAATGAGAGATGGATTGAACTTGTCATCCATTGCTTATTTTACACTTAGGATGAAAAATGTGTTTCAACAGTCTTCAAGGAGAACATTCCCTTGAAAATTAACCAAAGTTCATGACTATAATTTCCTAAAAAGCACTTTGTGTATTCCTTTTGGATAGCTTGTAATCAGTAAAGTTCAGAGCTTCCTGCCTTCCTTGCAATAAAAGCATGTGCTTGGAAAATTGACCCTGTAATTTCACAGAAAAAAAAAAAAAAAAAAGTATTAAATGTGGTGCAATATTCCCTCATGTAATTTTCTCTCTGTTACTTTCTTTTGTAGCTTCTGTACATTCCATGGTGGGACATTCTAGCATTTATAGAAGTATTGATGTTCTAGTACATTACTGCCCATTCCTTGAAAATATACTATATCAGGATATCAGGTTCTGAGAGTACTTCCTGGAGTGAGACTTGTGTTGATCAGGGCTGAAGAGCTAAAATATTAGAATATTTAATAATTAAATATTAGACAAAATTAAGTTGTGAAATGACAGTCTTATTTCCATTCCCTTAGAAAAAAATGTCTTATTCTAATTTTCACTTACCCATTACAGAGACATCGATATAATAATAATAGAACAATATGTGTAATGCCATACAGGACCTTTCAACTTCCTAAGTTCAATGTGTGAATCACACTGTTTCTTTGTAGTTCTTAACACCAAACAGATAGAAATAGTACTGCTATATAAAAAGTTGATTTAATTAGCTAACTTTGCCACAAAACATTCTATGAAACAGAACTTCAGAAGTTTATGACACAAATAACATGTGAACAAGATTTATAAATGACTTATTTAAGAAATATATAAGTTTTGTATATAACAGGAGAAACTTATCTATTACTTCTGGTTACTGAACCATCTGACAGGCAATAAAAAAGGAATTATTTATATGCATATGCATTTAAGTAAACAAACTATAGTATTATGGGATCATTTTGAAGCTTTACACGTGGAAGTTGAATCTCTGTATCTTGGAAATTCAGTCATGCTGTGGACATCTGTATACATAGCAGGAGGTACTTAAAACTATTTGGAACTAAACTAAGAAGTTTCACAGGCTGGAGTGTTTCAGTGTAACACCACTGTGTGACTGGCACAGTTTTGCTTGGGAAATTTTTGGTGATCTGTGAGAAAGTTCAGGTCATGCAGCATATGAAAAGTATAAACATGTTCTTGAAATGGTAATAGTTTGCAAGTCAAGAACTCAGGAGAGAAAATATGGGCAAGAAAAGGTATGAACCCCTTAGAAAAAAAATTAGAGAATCAGAAAATGGTATGTCAACCACACTGATGATTGGCATGTTCAAGGTAAAGAGGAAGTAATGCTTTCTCATGGGTGATGACCAGCTTCTCAACAGAGACTCAAGGTGGTTAGCTCGTGCTTAGCCTCATAACATCTTGGTCTTAGATATCATCTGTACATACTGTCCAGCAAGCAATCATTGTGTGACTCTAAGTTGTGTATGTCTTTCTTGTAGAATGGGAAGAGATATCTAAACAAAAGTAATCCAGTAAGTGAGAGTTAAAAGGTCCCTGAATTCTGACCAGAAGACTGTTGTCATGCTCACATTTACACTAACACTTAACTGCCTCTAGAGCAGGTTAGCTATGTTTAGTGTATAGAGAAAACTGCCCTGGGTATCCCAGAGAAACAGACATTTCTGCGATATGAATCTTCTCATTCCTTTGGAATATCTAGAATGAAAAATAGCTTACACAAATCTCTCTATCTTTTTCTCACTGCCTAAAAAGAGACTACATGTGTGGTATTCAGTTGCATAAATGTAGGTTTACAGCGTCTTATATGACATAAGATTTCTGGAATATCTGCATGTGGCTGGCAAACATGAACTGGAATGAGTGGGAGAGCCATTCCTTTTTAAAAGAGCAGTTGGAATCTATGACTTCTAAGAATGACTCATATATTAATAATCGTGCAACTGAATCCCAATATAATTCATGCTTTAGCTAAAATGTAAATATCTACATTTCTCAAGTGTTAGGTTAGCCAAAGGAAATACAACTTCTGGTACATACCAGAGGGAGCCGTAGATTTTAAATTTAGTAAGATGTTAAAAAAGTGCATGTCTATAGAAGGTGTGAACAAACACTAAAGTTGTGTGCGTTGGTGTGCAGATGTGTTATTTGATGTGCTCTTTAAAAGTTGGATAATACTCTGATATACAAAAGGTGAGACAAGATGATATAAGCACAATTCAAGAAAGCAACCTGTGCTGAAGCGATCACTGTAAAATGGCCTCAGAAGAAGTCAAAGACAGGCTGGTTTGAATGAGAAGCTGCTGATCATTTTATATGAAAAACTATATTACAGTTTTCATTGTGTATTTCCTATCTGTGAATGCATCAGAACAATCACATCAACCACTGAAAAAAACCTAAGAGCTTGACCCTGCTCTCTCTCAAGTAATTTACCTAAATGTGGACTGAATTGGAACTGGACTAATTAGTCAATGAACACAAAGTAGGCCATTTCAAAGTAGTTAATGATTGAAGAAGCTCCTTAAAAGAAGAAAGTCCTCAGCAGGGTAAAATAAATGGGAATTTTCCCATGTGCAAGTTTAAAATGCCGAAAAGTTAATCTAGTAGCTACAAAAGAGCTTATTAAAATAAAAGTTTGTGAAGTTTAAGCCAAAAAGCTAAGTCATTATTGTTTGTTATTGTCATAACTACCTATTTTTCCCCTTAAGGAATGATATGACATGAAGCCAATTTTTTTTTTTTTTAAATACATTAAAATCATTATGGTCGTCTTCTACCTGATGTGAAAAGAGTTTTGTGTAGTTTTGCCCCAAACTAGTTTATGTTTGGTAAACATTTATTCTCTCTGTTATCAACATGGGTTGATTTTCAAGAATTCAAACAAGTATAATGAAGAGAAGTAGATGGAGTTTGTACTTCTGTGTTTCAGAGACTACTGACATTGTTTGGGGTTTTTTGGGGGTTTTGTTTGTTTGTTTGTTTGTTTCCAGATACAGGATTTGAACTTGTCATAATATATCACAGTGTGTTGGCACAATGAACAAAGGGAGATATGAGATACTAGCAATATTGTATGTTCAGTAGAAACGCTTCTGTGTTTTGTATAAGGATTTGATATCCTTATAACTTAGTTATTCAAAGTCACGCTGACAAAGATTCAAAACCTGTTCATTTGACTGATTATAAAACAGTCATTCTGAAATAAAAAGCAGTCCTTCAAGACTGTTGGTGAGATCTGATAATGGAAATTTTTGATTTGAAGGCAAAAATGGTTGGTCATGAAGCTGAAATAATTTTGTAAATACAATATTTGTGGAAGAATAATGCAAAAAAGTGAAGGTATTGATAAGTTTTCAATAATTATCATTAGGAACATAGGTTAGAAATACTATGGAGTGAAATAGACAATTTAGCAACATGTTAGGAACTCAAATTTCATTTTTTAATGCTTTAAAATGGGCATTTTTTTCTTACAAACTATGGATGTATTGTATCTTCATATAAATCACAAATGAAATTAGCTAAATATATACTGCAGTGAGAAAAAGTAAAGTTTCGCACCACTCTAATTCTGCTCAGGCTTCTGAAAGGCACTTTGAACTAAATGAAGCTCAGTCAATATGTTTCACATGATTAAAAGGAAGAGCACAGTCATTAACAAAACTGACTAATGGACTAGAGAGTTCTAAAACTCCCAAATGCCATCATGATGAAATGAAGGCATTTTCTTATTAATTTTCCTGCATAGATCTTAGCTGGAGAACCAGGAATCTATTATTACTTTGGAACTTCCCAGGCTGTGTTAGGTGTCATGAGTGCAGAGTGATATTGCTTGTCCCATAGCTAGAAGTCTTGTATTTTGCACTCCAGCTATAATACAGAAGGCAACCTCTGTTTCATATTTTGCAAGTTAAGACGTAAATTTGCATTTAGTTTTGTGATGTTATTTCAGATTAATCCTGCTAGTTCAGTTAGAATTTAATGTAAATTCTACATTGATCAGAATTCAAGGAATAAACGAAAAAGATAACATGCAGATATACTCTTCCTAGATACATTCTTCTTATTTGACCCATTAAAAGATATTGCTACTTATCTAGTCCATGATTTGCCAGTCACATAAGGTTCTATAGGATATAATTTCAGTCTCCCATACTGACTTTCTAAAGTTGGAATATCTAACTCATGTTAAATATTACAGTTTAATAGTAACAGGTATCAAATATTTCATTAAATAAAGATATATATCTCCATATTCTAGAATAAATAGCTGTTCTGAGGCCAGATTCTGATAGTTCTTATATGAGAGAGTATGCTTCATCAACCTAGCAGCTACATTAAATAAGGAAGAAGACTACTTAAACATTAGGAGTTCATTACCCCTGAAGCAGAATTTTGTATTTTTAGGAGCAAAGGCCACGAAGTATTTTCCCATTTACTTAATCTGTTTTCCTACTACACAAATTCAGAAGCTGATTCTCACAAATTATTAGATCACGTTATTAAATAATGTTTAACAAGTTCTTTGAGAACACAAAACTGGGGCATGAAAGTGGTGGTTCTATTTTACGAATGACTGGAGCCATTCCATGAGATGCTGGAGAAAAAGGTTAAAAATCTCATCTATACTGAGGTGAATACAGTACACAATTTCTACATTTCAGGAAGACATAGCAGTCTCATGACTTTTGACTAATCTGGGACAGAGTTTTCTCTTAAGAATTTCCATTTTACATGCAGTAATTAAATATCCATAGATCCAGAGTGAGATCCCAGCTGGTGAGGAGAAATGTCCCAATGAATATATGTCTATTTTATTCAAAATGGAATGGATTCCTCAGACATTTCAGAAAACCATATATTTTTTTTACAGTCCACTATTCCCAGTGTTTCCTCAATCATTAAGTTCTCTATAAGCAAGATTGTTGTAGCTAGGGTACAAGGACGAGATCTCCTTTTTAGTATAGCTTGCTTACGTAGTTATTTCCAGAAGATGAATAAAGAAACTGTTAGTGAAATAGAAAATCACACAGATTACCAAAACAAAACTTAGTGTCTATGTTCAGAAGAGCAGTATAATAAACAATGTCCTTACAAAGCCTATGTAAACAAAAGCCTGTAGTCCCACAGGTATACATGTCCAGAAGCACAGGTTTAAATCAACTAAACCATTTCCAGCTGCAGTTGTTGAGAAATAGAAACCGGAAGTAATTCATCTTATGCAGTTTTAGAGGTCTACAAGGTAGATGCCAAAATCTCAGCTAGGTGTCTACTCAAAAAACCACCATAAAATAGGTCACATGAATCATGCATTTGAAATGCTTATTTATTTGCATTGGCTAGCTTAAGTGAGATGCCTAAAACCTACACATAAAATGTTAAGAAAGTTGAATTTTTTTCTGAGGTTCCCCCTTTCTACATCTTTTGAAAAGCTTAATTTGCTAGACATCTCATACCACCTCAAACTGTAAGCATTTGTCAGAGCAAAGTTAGAGAAGATGGTGTTCCTAGTATCACTGTCTAGTAATTTGACATTTGTGACAGGAATTGATCTAGAGAAAATAAAGTAAAATGAAACATGACTTAATAGCCTACTGCTTAACTCCTCTGCTGATTGTAGAGTCTTTATTCGTTCACTGTATCCTGTTTTATTCTAGAATGGGGGTGGAGAGTTGTTTTATTTTCAATCTGAAGACTCTCCCAGGAGGAGGCAAATTTTTTGTCTTTTCCAAGCTCACGTGAGTGAATATAAATAAAAGGCCCGGGTTTTATCAGCTTCTTTCCACCTCTACGTTGAAGCTCCCTGACGTGCTAATTTTCAGCCTAGGCCAAGGGTGTCAAATTCGTTTTCACCAGGAGCCAAATCAGCCTGGTGGTTGTCTTCAAAGGGCCAAATGTAATTTTAGGACTTTATAAATGTAACTACTCCTACATTTATACAGTTGTAAAATTACATTTGGCCCTTTGAAGGCAACCGCCAGGCTGATGTGGCCCCTGGTGAAAATGACTTTGACATTCCTGGCCTAGGCATTCTGAGTAGCTGAATTCCTCTTTACCCTGTCCCCATCCCCACTCTGTATTCCACTTTCTTTTGCAGATTGGTACCCAAAGAAATAGGTTGGCTTTGCTCTATTTCAGAATTGCACTTTGGGCTTTTCAGAACTTTGACTTCCTGGAGCTGGAGATCTAATACTTAGTAACTATGCAACACTGAATTTTCAACTGAATGTGAAAGAGGAGTTTTGCATTATGATTATTAAAATCTCTAAAATTTTTTTTTATTTTGGCCCTTAGTCTCTAAAAGAGCAGATATGAAAACTTTGACTAAGCATTTTCTAGTACCTCAGACAGTCATTACTATTACACTCAGATTTTTAGCTGTGGTGAAACAGTTCCTGGATTTTTCACTTATTCCATACATATGAAGGTACTTTAGTCATAATAATTTGATAATAATGAGCATAATTTGGTGAACACTGTGCAACTTTTGTGGCATAAGGTTTTCAGTCAAAGCAGGGACATACTGGGAAAGAAACTTATCTACTCACTCATGGCCATGGAGTTATATCCTCATAAATTAGAAACATTTTTTCAAATAATAATAAAAATAGACCATTAAAATAATGTTGAGGATATTCTAAAGTTAGAGTCAGTAAAACAAGACAATTTTAAAGGGAAAGGAATTGAAATATCATAGTCTGTCACTGACTTGTTTCCTTATGTCAGCAGAAGGTCAGGAAAAAAAAAAAGCCATTGCAGGAACATTCCTATTGATGTGAAAAATGGCAATGAGGGCTGAGAAAGAATAAGATTGCCTTGAATGTACAGTCCTGGAAAGTTTTATTTCTTGACAGTATATTAGGTGAGAAACATATCCCAAATTTCATTTATTTTGAAAGAGAAGGATAGGAGATAAAAAATCCAAATTTTATTCATGAGATTATGCATAAGAAGTAGTATTTTGCAGTAGTTCTGTTCATGTAGAGTAGGCTGACATTACATATTTGTTATATAAAGTGCCAAAACTGTTCCAAAAGCAGACGTGGTATTTCAGGGCTCTCACAGCTACTGAGTAATCACTAAGGTACAGAGATCAACAAAGTGTGGGTCTATGAATCTTGCCATATTTTCTCTCAAGTGTTGTAATATGACTCAGCAATCAGTTTTACTCAAATAAGCTAATTGTGAGCCATAGCTTTCACTATTGTTTATAAGCAAAAGAGAGAAGTGAAAGGAAGACAGAGAGGTACAACAAAGCGAAGAGGGAAGGAGAGGGAGAAAGGGGAAAAGAAAGGGAGGAAGGGAGAAAAGCTAGAGGGAGGCAGAGAGGAGAGGGGGAGACAGAACCATTATAATGAGATTACGGATTGGTTAGTACTTAAAACCCATTAGAAACAAAGAACTGAAGACTCCTAAGAGTCAAAACAGTCAAGAACACAAGAAGATACAGGAACTCTAAGAAAAAAAGCAAAGAGGAATACAGCAACTCAAGAAAGATCAAGAATCAGCCTGTTCCAAGGCAAAAGTGCTAGCTAGGAGTGCACAGTGGTGTTACCAGACAAGAATACAGACTACATGAGGTATATATTTATAATGACTTTGAGTAACTTATATAGATTAATAACTTATACAGACTGCAGCATGTAACTCAAGTAGTGAAGAAGATACAGTTGTGTCAAAGCAGTATTTAACTGTGAAATACACATAAGACAACTGTGGTAATAGCAGTAAAAAAAAAAAAATAGCAATATAGAGTCACAGTAGCTAATAAGATAGGATTTTAGAGTTCTGCCATTGTCAGGCATTCAAAAAATGCCTAGTTCAAAACATTTATTTCATTTGAGCTGTGCAATGTTCACTACAGGACGATCTCAGGTAGCAGAATTTATGATAACTCAGATAAGAGGGCAGTCAACCAAAGAGATCAAATAAAGAATCAGGCTTCTTAGAATCAAGTTTCTTGTAGTTCTTTCTGTCTGGGTTTTGTTTCTGTTTTTCATCATAATCATCACAAGATTATAAAAAAGCCCAGAACAGAAAAAACAAAAGCCAAAAAACTAAACCACAACCAACTAACCCAAAAACCCTTAGACAACCCAGGTTTATATCTAAAAATAATTTTGAGTTCCCTTTTTTTTTTCTTTCTTTTTAATGTGGAAACGAAAGACGCTTTTCATTATTGAAGAAATGGAAAAAAGAAAAAATCTAGTGGCTTTAGCAAGAAAATGGAACTGCCTGCATAGAGATGGTCATATCAGAACTAGTTGCTAGAGTTCAGAATACCAGACAGTTTCTAGGCATTAGCTTAAAATGACACACTGGTTATTTGTAAGAATATACAATGAGAGAGCAACATTTTTTTAGAAGTAACAAACAGAATGGCCCTTAGAGTACAAGATGAAGAGTGTTTCAAGAAGTTTGGCAAAAATGGAACATCTTGAATGCAATCGTTTTAGGGAAGAAATACCTGCTAAAAGAAAGGGACTGTTCAGGAAAACTTTATGAGAGAAGCTGAACAAGGAAAGAAAGTTAATTTCGGTGTGTTTTTTTGCTTCTATTGAACTGCATGGGTATCAATCAGAGAGGTATAGAGATCTCCTTGTTATTGAGCTGCTTGGATTTTCTCAGTTTGCCATCTCTGAGAGCTCGTTTTGCATCTTTGTCCTTTTCTTGTCTAGTTGACCCTCACTCTGCTCTTCCCAGCTCAGTTTTCTCTTCCAGTTTCTGTTTTTCTTTTTCCTGTGAAGTGCCTGGAAATCTTTCAATTCAGTAGCTTCTATGGAGTTTGAAAATGAGCTTAATCCCATCAAATGTCAAATGCTCTGATTTCTGATGTGGTTATTCATTTTTAGAGTTGGAGAAGTTGAAGATAAGAAACTTTCTAGATGTAATGGTTTAATGCTTATAAAAGCTACTCCAGAACATTTTTAGTAGGGATTGCATGTCCATATGTGCAATGTATAGCAGGAATGGCACCTACAGGACGACTGATCTTACAAAGCAAGGGAAATTTTAAAGGTTCCTGATTATTATTTTTTAACATCTGAATCATTTAGCAATAAGCCTTATGTGACTTGGGTAGATTTCAGGATAATGTAGTGAATGTTTTTGTCAGTTACTCAGTAAGAATTCTGTAATTTATTTACAATTTCATCATTTCTGAAAAATACAGATGTTTCAAATATACATCAATGTAACCTTCATACTTCACCACATTTTCCCATATATATTTTGACAACACTCTGGATGTCACGTACAGAAACAATTCTTACAGCTAAATTATATAATTACTACAGGTTTTCCTTCACAAGGTAAACAAAGCACTTATTGAAGTTATATATGCGAGTAAATATTTTTGCTGTGTGGAAATGTCATTGTTATCCTCCATCATACACATACATAAATTGTTGCTGAAAATAATAGTAGCCAACTATTCGCTGAAGACATGAGAAGTAGAGATAAAAAGAAAGTATTTATTTGGTTTACACGGCAAGGTTTTAGTAGAGGTGAGGTTACACAGGTGGCTTTTTTGAGAAGATACCAGAAGCTTCCCTCATGTTGAACAGAGACAGTGCCAGCCAGCTTCAAAACAGACCCACTGCTGGCCAAAACTGAGCCATTTCACATGGTGGTAGCACCTCTGTGATAACATACTTAAGAAGGGGAAAAACCTGCTGTTCAAAGGCAGCCAGGAGAGATGAGTGAGAATATGTGAGAGAAACCACTGTGAAGATACCAGGGTCAGTAAAGAAAGACAAGGACGAGGTGTTCCAGGTGTGGGAGCAGATATTCCCCTGCAGCCCATGATACAGACCATGGTGAAGCACATTGTCCCCCTGCAGTCCAATGAAGACCGTGGTGGAGCAGATATCCAGCTGCAGCCCATGGAGGAAGTCATGCTAGAGCAGGTGGATGCCCAAAGGAGTCTGTGACCTTATGGGAAGCCCTCACTGGAACAGTCTCCTGGCAGGACCTGTAGGGAGAGGAAGCCCTTGCTGCAACTGGTCTTCTGGCAGGACTTGTGACCCCGTGGGGGACCCAAACTGGAGCAATCCATTCCTGAAGGACTGCACTCTGTGGAAAGGACCCCTGGTGGAGCAGTTCATGAAGAACTGCAGACTTTAGGAATGACCTGCACTGGAGAAGTTCATGAAGTACTGTGTCACATGGGAGGGACCCCATGCTGGAGCAGGAGAAGAGTGTGAGGAGGGAGGAATGTCAGATAACATGTGATAACTGACTTCAACCCCCAATCCCCATCCCCCTGCGCTACTCAGTGGGAGGAGGTAGAGAAAATGCAAGTGGAGTTGAACTCGGGAAGATAGCAGACATGAGGGGAAGGTGTTTTAAGATTGTTCTTATTTCTTGGTATCCTACTCTGACTTCTGATTGGCAATAAATTCAATTAATTCCCCTGAGTTGAATCTGGTTTCCTGTGAAGGTAATTGAACGATCTCCCGTCCTTATCTCGACCCATGAGCCTTGCATCATGTTTTCTCTCCTGTGTCCAGTTGAGGAGGGGGAGGGATAGAGCAGTTTGGTGGGCACCTGGCATTCAGCCAAGGTCAACTAAACACAAAGAGCCCTTAAACTACACATTCTAATTATTTTTTTTAACTTACAATCTATAGACTATTTCAAAGCCACCTGTGCCCAGGCACAAGTAGGTACTGGTCCCCAACACTGGCTGGCCTAGTGAGAAAGTTTGCTCCTTTGTATCAGTGAGTCCCTCTGTCAGTCTCCATTAAATATAATTTTAAGCTCAAGTGTGAAGAAAGCAGGTTGGAACCCTAGCTTTAGTTTCCTTCAGTGTGTTAGATGGCACAGCACAAATGAGATAAGCAATAACTTGGACTATCTAGTGTCATTGATATATGATAACATCAAACCTCTGCATATTGTAGGTTGATCACCCTCATTAACCAGTAATTTTATGTATCTTTTGAGCTGTTGCATTAAATCATACAGTAGTGACGCTGCCATTACCTCACTGTCTATGTGAACAAACACATTTTCCGCCTCATATCAAATAAAAAGATACTCCTGAAATTACAGGTGCATTAGACAGCAAAAGTTCTATATATTTGCCAACAGTTTACTGTGAAACATATGTTGCATTTTATAAAAATTTGGTTTAGCAACAGAGAGGAAGTTGGAGAGAAGGGTTATGTTGGTTGCTGCACTCTGAACAAGAAAATTGAAGCTTCCTTCAGAGTAAATGTGTGTGCAGATCTGGAAAAAGCTTCTGAAGTTCAAATTGGGGAAGGAGGGAATGAGACAGTAATGAAGGGGGGAAGTGTTGACAGTTACAGTCAAAACACAGAAATAATAGAAAGAGAGAAAATTATATAGAAATAAATAAACCCCATTTTCTTACACACTACGAAAGAACTGTGTGGATTTTACAACCCAGGAAGCCATTAAGAATTACTGGGCTGAGAACAGGACAAAGAAAATGGCCTATCCTTCCAAGACTGACATGGTAAGCTAGAGAGGAAACTCTTTCCAAACAATATCTATTTTTATCCACTCACTCTAAATTTATTTATTTAAAAAATTTAGCTTTTCTTTCTTGTGTTGAAACAAAGCTTAGTTTTAAACCTTCAACGTTCTTTCCGTATATTTTATGGTGCTGTCTGGAAGCAAATATTGTGAGCACATCTGCCTTGCAACTCTGACCATACAAGATTTCCTCATAAAAACAACAAATAAAATTAAAATCTGTGTGCAGATAGCATGAAAAGAGAGAAACATGGAATATAATTTTCATTAATTAACTTCAGTGAAAAATTCAAGACTCTCTAGTGCTAAGAATCACAGTATGCTTAGCAGATGTGAAGAAAATTTACAAATATACGACAGACCAATCAAGGTGTGTGGGAATATCAAGGGCACTTTAAAAATAACTTAGCCTGACAGCATTCCAACCATGGCAGCTACAATTTTTCATAATTTAAATGGTTTATTGATCTAAGGGATGGTAAATACAGCTGAAAGGAACTGTGAAATTGTATTATATAATAGTATTTTCATCTAAAAAAATAATATTTGCATTAGTAAACAGTAGAAAAAAACCCCTACAAATTATTTTGTGTGTCTGTGATTTAAAACTTAACAGAAGACAGGCCGATTTTCTTTGCACCAAAAAAGAAATCGGACACACTAATAATATCTTTCCCCATTGAACAGCAAACATTTCACATTTCACATAGCTTTTTGCTACATTTGGTACAGTAATCTCTATCAAGGGGTAAATTGGCTTTCCTTTTACAGATCATTAGCAGCTGCAATCCAACCAATAGACTTTGCATGAACTGATTCCAGATTGTGTCTTAGTTCAGACATGAGTTCATTCAGCATTGTGAAGAACACTAAATTAAAAGAAATATTTCCTTGAACTGTGATGCACAACTTTTGGCTTGCAACTTGCACAACTTTTGGTTTGTTACTACAATAAATAATTTTCTCTATTATTGTTGCATCACTTAAACCTTTCATTTGCAAAGAATTTGTGTTTTCAAATACATAAAACATGTATGTCTAAACAATATCTTATGACGATGAACTGATTCTCAGCACATCAAACAGGAACTTAATCAATATTATCTCTGTATCCACATTCTGGTAGGGATCATCCTCAATATTTGGCTGACTTTGAACAAACACAAGCTTGATTTCTGAATTAACAAGCCAGGAGACAGGGAGTGGTATACTTTTTCTGTCCTTACAGTAAAATAGTTTATTCTAAAAAGATGTTAGTAAATCCTTTGGAATGATTGAATGCACTATTTAACGTGGATTTCTGCATGGATGGATGTGAATTTCTTAGTGTGTATCCTCTGCTAGAATTCTGCCTCCATTGTGATTCCATTTGCCTTGTATATAACAACCGCTTTTGTGCTTTGGCTCAAAACTCCCATTGAATTACTTACACAAAAATGAGAGTGTTAGAGGTGCATTTTTTTCACCTGTTAGCAAGTTCTCGAATGGCAGTTCTGTCAGCAAAGAACCACTATAGCAGTTAGCTGGCTTTTAACATAAGGAATAGGGCACCTGCCTCATGAATTTGCTGTCCCTTTCTAAGAGTTTGTGTCTGTAGAACTGTAATCACAAAAGAGAAGCTCAGACTCCAAGTGGCTGGCCTTAACAAAAGCTGAGAGACGGGAATGACTTGGTTCACTTTCTCCTCCACAAATCACAGAACTATTGAGGTTGGGGGGGAAGTCAGCTAAACACAATTCTTACCATTGAATTGAAATATTTTTTTCTTAGTTCCTTCATGTCCAAAATGAACTCAGCAGAAATAATGTCTTTAAAAGTATGCTCTGTATTTTAGTAGTAAAAACGGATTACCATTTTATTCAATATTTTGAAAGAGAAGAGCTGAAAAGAAATAACTTTTGTATAAGAAGAAATGGTGATAATATAGATGACATTAGGCACAATGATGACATTAGGCACAATATTGACATTTTTAGCAGATCCACTTATTTTACAACTCTGTAAATCAAAATCTTTGCCTCAGGATTTCTAGGAGACTGAACAAATGACAGATTTTTTTTCAAACCTCATCATATTTTAATTTAGAACTGATTTTAAAGGTACTTTTTCTCTGAAATTTTGCATTAAATAAACCTTTAATGAAATTATGACAGCAACAAAGAATGTATGAAAATTTCTTATTTGTGTAGTTTTGCAACTCATTGCCACAATAGAAGAGATTTTTTTAAGCAAAATTTATTTGTGGGTACAGAAAATAACCTGATTTTTGAGACCAAACTTAAGGGAAAAAGTTATCTTCCATATCTTTTGGAACTTTTAAATGTTGTGATAGAGGCAGAACAATTAAGCATAAGTGATTTAGAGCTGGGAAAGAGTAGAACTCATTGTAGCATAAGCAGCTATTCTAGGAGAAAAAACACTTAAGAAAAATGGAATAAACTGATAAATAATTGAGAGTAAAATTGGTTGAATTGTTTCACATTTTTACTTAGCTAAAAACTTGTTCTGCTTTCACTACTACCTTCTGGAGAGAAAAAAAATAATTTAAAGTGCTTTTTATGTATGGCAGGTATTTTGTGAAAAAAATGTGTTTACAACCTGTTCTCTCATGGAAATAACCAGTATAAATTTACACTAGTGGTTTGACTTAGGCATAAATCTCCTGCATGTTATCCTGGCCATTATCATGATGAGTCCTCAACTTGAGTTTTTTTGCTCAGAAAGTTCATGACAGTTCTATGCTACTACACACTATCCATATCACCCACTTATGCCCCTCTGTCAGTTAACACACAATTTTATACCTTTCTCTTTAAGATGAAAACAAACAAATAAACCAAACCAAACACAAACAAGCAAACAAACAAAAAAAACCCCCACACATCTAACACTACATTAATTGTTCTTTGAGGGCTGGGTAACCCTGAAACTTTATTACTTCTTTAAAGATCTGTTTGCTTTTAGAATATTCTCAAAATGCATGCATGTGGTACTTAAAGCACTGCTCCTTCACTGCACGTTTTGAAGAGATGTGTTATTAGTCCTGTAGCCCCTGAAGTACAATATAAAACCCATCTACGATAAAATCCGTAGAAATGAAATACTTTAACTTGTCTAATGAGAACATGCTAATAGTAGGAGCAAACCACAAAAAGGAGGCGGTTTAATATTGTGCCTGTAATAATTTGATTGTGCAGGCCCCATTTTATAGCCAAGATAACTTTCATGTTTCAAGATACTATAATTATTATGAGACCTTTCTGCAATTAATGTCTTTTCTGAAAGTCAGTTCAAGGAGGTTTCACTCATTAAAACAGTTTCAAGCAGCTTCAGGCTCCTCTTTCACCCCCACTTGCTGTTTGCAGAGGAAAAGTATGTTACAAGTCTAGTAATAACCATAATCTCCTGAGAGATGCAAATCAGCAAGATACACCAAGGACTATGCATAAGTTCGCAAAGTTCTATGAATCTTCTTCTGAGGTGTTATTAAGCTGCAAAGGTTCGATGATCCATCACTTTCAAGATTCGTGTCCTATGCCTAACCATTGCCTCAAAATAACTGTTTTATAAGTTAATATTACTGATTTAAAGAAAAAGTAAAATTAGCCCAAATCTATGTCCAACACCAAACATGTTTGACATATTTTAGATTGAAATATCGTGCTGAGTTAATTTCAATGCTACTATACAGCTGAATCTTGGAAAAGTGATATTAAATGATGTTATTTTTGTTCATTATTATAATCATATCTTTTTACTAGTCAATTACATTTCTCCTTTTATGTATGCATGTATTTTTATTTATTTTAATCATTTGTCCAATACTTAAAAGACCAAACATAACATTAGTAAAATTTAAAAAAAAATTTTTTTTCTTTTTTGTTTAGTTCAGTTAATTTTAAATGAAGATCAATATTTTTATGCACAGAATTTATTGAAATTTTTCATAGGAATTGTGTCTTAGAAAAATATCAGTATTTTTTCTTAAGAACATCATCAAGAAAAGCATGTCAAAAAAATTATTTAAGATTATTTTAGTTCATATTATAGTATTACTTTTTGTTGACCTAATTTAATAATCTCTGCATAAAATTTTCATTTTAAATATTGTTTAATGCCTATGGTTTCCTGACCTGTGGACACCCTAGGGAGTTTAATTTCCTCCATTGCTCATAAATTTCAATTTAATCAGCTCTGAATATGAGGCTTCTAAATTACAGTTCTCAAGAAGAAAGATACTACATAGGACTATTGGAGCCAAACACACACACACACACAAAATTAAAAAGATCAGAAACTGATTTTACCATTGATATAATTTTAGATCATTTGGACAAAATGACATTTCAGTTTTGATAATGCAAAAAAAGACCAAGTATGTTAAAATCAATGTTTTTCTATACTGTTACTTATAATTTTCATAATCTCAATTTTTTGCATCAGTTCATTTTAAAAGAAATCAAGTATTGAGACTAGACTACAGACTCCTAGAAATGCCCCTTCAGAAAAGTTTCTTGAAGCCTTATATTTACTTTGAAAATCAGTACTATAATTACGATCATATATTTATTTACAAACATTCTAATTAGTTTCTTTCTCCTCTGAGTCTCTTTTTCTCATGGAACGTTTCTGAATTATTAAGCAAGCTGAAGCAGTTCATTACATTCTTCTTCTGTTGTGTGGCAGGAGCAGAATAGCAAGCAGAATTGCAACCCTGGACTTCAGCAGGGCCAACTTTGGCCTGTTCAAACAATTGCTGGGGGAAATCCCGTGGGCAAGACTGCCTGAAGGTAAAGGGGCCCAAGATAGTTGGTTAGCATTCAGGGACTGCTTCTGCCAAGCTCAAGATCAGAGCATCCCAGCACGTAGGAAGTCAAGGAAGGGAGCCAGGAGACCTGCATGGTTAAACAGGGAGCTGCTGGGCAAACTCAAGTGGAAGAGAAGAGCTTACAGATCACAGAAGGAGCCACTGGCCACTTGGGAAGAATATAAGGCTGTTGTTAGAGGATGTAGGGAGGCAACTAGGAAAGCTAAGGCCTCCTTAGAGTTAAACCCAGAAAGAGGGGTCAAGGACAACAGAAAGAGCTCCTTCAAATACATGACAGATAAAACTAACACCAGAGGCAATGTAGGCTCACTGATGAATGGGATGGGTGCCCCGGTGACAGAAGATACAGAGAAGGCAGAGTTACTGAATGCCTTCTTTGTCTCTGTCTACTCTGCCGGAGGCTGTCCTGAGGAGCCCCATACCCCTGAGGTTCCAGAGGAAGGCAGGACAATGGAGGAGTTTGCCTTAGTTGATGAGGACTGGGTTAGGGACCAGTTAAGCAATCTGGACACCCATAAATCCATGGGTCCAGATGGGATGCACCCGCCGATACTGAGGGAGCTGGCTGAGGTCATTGCTGGACCACTCTCCATCATCTTTGCCAAGTCTTGGGAAACGGGAGAGGTGCCTGAGGACTGGAGAAAACCAAATGTCACTCCAGTCTTCAAAAAGGGCAAGAAGGAGGACCCAGGTAACTATAGACCGGTCAGCCTCACCTCCATGCCTGGGAAAGTGATGGAACACCTTATCCTTGATGCCATCTTAAGGCATATCAAGGATAAAAGCATCATTAGGGGCAGTCAACATGGCTTCACAAAGGCGAAGTCATGCTTGACCAACCTCACAGCCTTTTATGAAAACATAACAAGTTGGATTGATGATGGCAGAGCGGTGGATGTGGTCTGCCTTGACTTCAGTAAAGCATTTGACACAGTCTCCCACAGCATCCTCACAGCTAAACTGAGCAAGTGTGGACTGGACGATTGGGTAGTGAGGTGGACCGCGAACTGGCTGAAGGAAAGAAGCCAGAGAGTCGTGGTCAGTGGGGCGGAGTATAGTTGGAGGCCTGTATCTAGTGGAGTGCCTCAAGGGTCAATTCTGGGGCCAGTATTACTCAATACATTTATCAACACCTTGCATGAGGGAATTGAGTGTACTATCAGCAAGTTTGCTGATGACACCAAGCTGGGAGGAGTGGCTGACACGCCAGAAGGCTGTGCTGCCATCCAGCAAGATCTGGACAGGCTAGAGAGTTGGGTAGGGAAAAATTTAATGAAATATAACAAGAGAAAGTATAGAGTCTTACATCTGGGCAGGAACAACCCCAGGTTCCAGTATAAATTGGGGAACAACCTGTTAGAGGGCAGTGTAGGAGAAAGGGACCTGGGGGTCCTGGTGGACAGCAGGATGACCATGAGCCAGCACTGTGTCCTTGTGGCCAAGAAGGCCAATGGCATCCTGGAGTGTATTAGAAGAGGAGTGGTTAGCAGGTCGAGAGACGTTCTCCTTCCCCTCTACTCTGCCCTGGTGAGACCTCATCTGGAATATTGTGTCCAGTTGTGGGCCCCTCAGTTCAAGAAGGACAGGCAACTGCTGGAGAGAGTCCAGGGCAGAGCCACGAAGATGATTAAGGGAGTGGAGCATCTCCCTTATGAGGAAAGGCTGAGGGAGCTGGGTCTCTTTAGCTTGGAGAAGAGGAGACTGAGGGGTGACCTTATTAATGTTTATAAATATATAAAGGGTGAGTGTCACGAGGAGGGATCCAGGCTCTTCTCGGTGACAACCAGCAGTAAGACAAGGGATAATGGATTCAAGCTGGAACACAAGAGGTTCCACTTAAATATGAGAAGAAACTTCTTCTCAGTGGGGGTAACAGAACACTGGAACAGGCTGCCCAGGGAGGCTGTGGAGTCTCCTTCTCTGGACGCCTGGACGCCTTCTTGTGTAACCTCATCTAGGTGTTCCTGCTCCAGCAGGGGGATTGGACTAGATGATCTTTTGAGGTCCCTTCCAATCCTTAACATTCTGTGATTTTGTGATTCATGCTACATGAAACCCTTTCAGCAATCTTGAGTTGGAATATTCCCTCTTCCTTATTCCTAAAGAAGCTACTCATACAGGACTTTTATTTCTACAAAACTCATTTTATAGTATAAAGTGGGCCAAAAATTTAAATTTTCTTGCCATCGAATATTTTTTATATTTTGGAAATAAGTAAAAAAATACTTAAATAATCAATTAGATAGACAGACAGTTAAAGGAGTTGCTCTTTCTGTCTGTTTTTAAACAATTTTTAAAGTTAGCTGTCCATCAGGTGTGTCTGCTTTATTTGGCTTACGTCTAAGAAATCTGTGTAACAAGGTTTGTGAAGTGCTTAAAAGGAAAACTAAACCAACTGTAAACAGTTCTCAAAATACAGGATGTAACCACAGGGGAGAGAAGTGTAGGGAGCTGAGGAATTATGGGTCTAAAAGAAAAATTCAGAATGAATCAACACATCCTCTTACATTTAGCATTTCAGGATGAGAAAGTACTGTCAGAAAATTTTAACCGATCAACTCTAAATCTTCCCTCACCCACACCTTTGTCCATCCAAAATGCTGTACATCAGGTTTTTTTAATGACTAGGAAGTGATAAAGATGTGAAGTAATACACATATTTTATTTTCTTAAGCTATTTGACATCCTGAATTAGAAAAAATGTACAGTTCAATACTACCAGAAAGCACTTTCATTTAAGTCTGTGTTGAGGTTTGATTGCAGGGTGACAATAAAATCACGGTAGATGTATTGTTAACCCTCTCTCCCCAGCTTCCCCCTTCAGCCTCTCCCTCTCCCTTCTTCCCACTAAGGACAGGCGACTGGGAGGGAAAGGACAGAGAGAAGAGAGTTGGAAAAATTAAAAATGTTTTACTAATGCTACCAATAAAAATAGAAAAAATAATACAAAATATACAAAACCAATCTTAAAAGTCCCGGCAACTGCTCCAGCAGATGTAGGGCCGGCACCCGAAGTCCTGGACTGGACTCAGCAGCCAACCGGAACTGGATTCATTCTGTCACTAGGCCTCAGTTCGCAGGAACGACTCGCAAGGTCTTCTCCCAATGTCGGCCATAAGGAAAAGGGATGAGATCCTCGTGATCCCCCACTTTTATATGAAGTGAATGGGATGGAACTTGAATGGGATGGAACACTTTAGTTGGTCAGTTTTTTGGTCACCTGTTTCAGTTCACTGCTCTTGCGAGATACACATCCGTCCTTATCAATGATCTCGCATTCCATTGCTATGTCTGCCAAAACATGTATCTAGCTTTCAGGAAAACTGCAGTTATTTAGAAGGCTTTAGCTGACAGGGAAATTCACTAAAAGAGAAACTTGTTTTTTAACAAAACCAGGACAGTCTGCTTATTTAGTGCTGAAGTAGTCATGATGGTCATGGAGAAAAGATGCAGACACCACACCACCGGATGGAGGCAGTACTATTTGGGAGAGTACATGTCCCTTCTCTGTTCTGATACCTGCATGTCATACATCAAGACAGAGCTAAATTCATGTGTTTTGAAACACAAAAGACCACTGAACTTATAGAAAAGATTAATACAATCCAAATATTTTGAACTCAGGAAATAAATTAACAAAATGCAACAAATTGCTTTTGCTTCGAAATGTATTACTTTTGGTTTGAAATTTTGCTGTTTTATCTTCTGACCAAGAATGGCAGAGCTCTCTGACTTTATATTCCTTGATACTGTGACAGGTATAGATTTAAGTTCCAGAATAACAAAGAGTAAAATAAAATAAAATAAAATAAAATAAAATAATAAAATAAAAGTTAATTATATTTTAGTAATACCTTTAGAAACTAATAATTTTGCAAAATTATTGCAATAAAATTATAATAGAATTACAGATAACAGAATTTACTCTTCCAAAAGATGTGGAGAATTCAGGCATGAATTAGAGGTTGGGTTTTGGGGTTTTGTTTGTTTGTTTGTTTGTTTTCATTTTTTCAGTGATTTATGTGCATTGATTTCCGTGGACCTACTTTTGACATGTACTAGTCAGATATAAAAAAATAGCATCAATGTTAGAATATTCCTACCCCTGTGCTGCAGTGCCTAAAATATTTAAAATGTATTTACCTCAAAAGTCTAAAAAAATACTATTCCTTGAACAACAATGACTTGAAAGCATCTGCAAAAAAGAACATTAATAAGTATTTCAGTTATTACCTGTGTTGAGTATTCTTTTACATGAAATAAACCAAAATAAACATTCTATTAAATTTGTTTATTTATTTTACTTTCTGATGGACACAGTATAGCCAACATAGGTGAGAGGTGTGGTAACTTTTTTCCTTTTTTTTTTGTGCAGTATCAGCAAAGTAAGTTTATTGTCAGACTCAGATCTACTATGTGATCTGGTTTTATCTACACAGGGATATCTGGAAAACTTTCTAAATAACCTGATACAGTGGATGACTTAAAGAGTATTACATATTGGATGTGAGCATGTTACTCTATTTAAAAATATTTAGTTTATGCTGCTTCCTACGTGAAGAAAATAAGGCTCAGATTCATTCCAACCCATTTTAGCTTCTAACCAGGGTATCTAAGTTTCTGTCTTTCCAGTCAACAAAGGCTCTATGGAAATTGTAAGACCCATGAGCACTTCCCATAGTTCTGATAAACAAATGCTCTGACCATGACCTGAATCTACATCAGGATGAAACCTAATTTGATACATCCTCTACTTTGGCTTTCCTGCTTTTCATAGGAAGAAAACATGATCTGCACTTAGCAAAAGGAAGCTGTTCTCTTTTTCACTCTGAATTTGGATGAGAATTTGCTTTGTAACTTACACAGAGCCAGGAACAAATAGATGTGGATTCAATTCATCTAAAGTAGGGATATAAACGTAAACTATTACATCTGAGTTAGTCACCCACACATCTCTTTACAGTTAATGGCGATATAACTTGTCACAACATAATTACTTTTGTCATCTTCAAGTATCTGAGAAAGGTGAAGATAACTATGCTATGCAGGTACTTGGTTCTTTTTGTTGGGCATAACTGGAGAGAGCATGATATGATTAGTCCTTCAGCATGTCTGACGTTTAGTTACATAGGTTAGGACAGACGGTTCTGTTCATGGGATTATTTAGGTGGGGAAATATACCCATCAATGATAGCTATGTATTGCTTTATAGAGAATTTATAGGGATCATAGATCAGTTAAACCTCTAGTTTTAAAGAATTAGTTAAACTGAGGAGGGGAATGTGGTGTTTATGTTGTAGAACAATCACATTAAATTTTCATCTTAAAATGTATCATTTTTCTTACTACTATTACTCTGAGGATTGTCTCTCTAAATGTGTAAATGTGAAGAGGTTTATAGCAACACTTTCTTTCATTAAAAAATTAAAAAGGCATGCTTTCTTGGAATATCTTCCCAATTGCTCCAGCAGAGCATTTATTTTAGTTATTTGTTCTGCAACCCCTTCAACTAACCTTTGCTATAAGCCTTTGGCCATTTCAAGGATGTAACTACCTACAAGGATAGCTGTGATATGATGCAGCTGTATAGCTCTGGTTTGGACTGCTGAGAAAAACTGACAGTGAGTAGGTAAAAAAAAAACATTAGGAAGGTAAAAATTGCAGACAGAAGTGTGGTGCATCAGTGATTCAAAAGAGGAATTTCCAACATGGAAAGATATCAAATCCTAAAGGAAAACAAGCTACTGAGCATAAACAACAAGTATATGATTTTAGAGTCAAGCCATCAGTGTTAGCATTGATGAGAGAGCAGGTGAGACTTGCCAAATCAGCAGCACCCAGGACCCATGCGGTCCCTGAGCCTCCTGACCAATACTGGACAGTAGAGACTCTTCAGATGTATTATAAGGAGTGGTGACCACACTAATGCTTAACCTAATATCTCATTCAATCCCAACTATCTTTTTTGTGTAGTAACTAATAAATAACCACTTTATACTTTTAAATTATATACATCCCACTTGTAGAGTGTGTTTTTACTCATCTAAAAATGTTCGAACACACTGGCCCATAAGGTGGTCCATAACATCTCTGTAAAGGCAACCTTATCTTCTAGATGTAACAGCTAAAGTTAGTTGTAACATGTAAACAGCAGGCCCTTTGAGAAAGTCTTTCTCATAATTAGAGTTAACACTCCTGAAATTTACACTTCCTACATAGATTTGTCATTATGTTTTCCTTGCCATTACACCCAGACTAGTGTATTAATAGTCCCATATGTTTTTGATAGTACTTATTTCCATGATTTTATAAAAGATGGCTGGTGATCACATGCCTTCTCCCTTCCAACACATGGCATATTGGACTAGATAAGCTCAGCTGAAATTCTGAATAATTTCTGATGGGTGTTGGGAATAAGGGAAGAAAATATTTATTCTTTTTATTAAATTTTGTATCTGGAACATTATTACGAAAACTGAGTATTTTTCTGCTTATTTAAATCTTCTGAGTAAAAAAATAACTACATCAAATTTATATTTAAACTTAATATACTTTCTGTGCAACATTAGGATGATCATGGTACTATCCCCAAAGTGTCCTTAGTTATTGAGAACTATTTCAGTAATTATAGTAATGCCAATTCCCCACTCAGAACTTTCCAGAAATATTGAAAATTTAGTAAAAGTATGCTTAAAATCACATATATTGTTAAGCCTTCTCATGACTTCTAGATTGTACATGTATATTTAGCAGCAGTAGAGAGAGCAATGCATTATTTTTGCATTCATTTTATATTTGAAACCTTTTAATTAATATATATTATCTAAGGAAAAACTGGTTCTGTTTTTTGGGGTTTTTTTGTGTGGTTGGTTGGTTGGGGTTTTTTTGCTGTTGTTTTTGGTTGGTTTCTTTTGTTTGGTTGGGTTTTTTTCATAAATATAATTTAAATCTGTTCAGATCTAAATTAAGGGGTGAAATTAGCCCATACATATAAAATAGTAAGCCATTCCTTTGTACTCAGTATTACAATATGACAACTGTTTTCAGTGTATGCAGGATTTTCTTACACTCAAATACGGAGAAAAAAAAAAAAAAACAAGTGGTATTATTATGCTGAATTACATTGTTTTATAGATTCACTGAGAGCTGTCAGATCAAATGTGTCAAAGACTATCAGCTTTTCAGCACAAGTTTAAGGAAGAGTACTCAAACAGAAAATGCAGCATCAGAATTCCCCAGAATATACTTTCAGTCTCCAACAATATGTAGCTCTGGACTTCCTGTAGAGGAAATAGTATATTTCTATTTAAAGCCCTAAAGAGCTTTTCTTTACTAAGTTTGTCTATGCTTGAAACTGTGTAAACTTTGAGCAACCATAGAGTCATGTGACTATATATCTCACTACTTAAGTATGTGACCATTTCTTTTTAAACTGACATCTACATTTTTTATCTGTTGAATTCTATTCCCAGTATTAGGAAAGGGAAGACATAATCGGTCTTTACTTCCAGTACCACTCCTTGCTTTGTACATTTTCACTATATTCTCCCTCACTCATTTTTATTCCATGAGAAGAACATACTGTTTAACAATTCTTCATTAGGAAGCTATCAAATGCCTTCTCCCTTTCTTGTCCTTGTTGTTACACACAAAATCTCCTTAAGGGTAAGAGAGAACACAACATATGTATGGAGCCCAGAACTTAATGGTAGTTCAGTTAATGTTTTAACAGCCTAATAATCCAAATTACCCAATTAAATAAGGAAAAAAAAAAGCTTCAATAACAAATATCATTACATAAAAGTGCCTACCTGGAATCAATACTTTCTTCTGGTATTAAACATCACCTTTCCAATGTTCCTGTGGATCCTAAGGCTGAGATTTTCAGTCTCTTTCAAGAGGAAGAGTACCAGTTGTCATCACTCTGAGTTCTTTTGCCAGAAGGAGTATAATATTGACATGTGGGTGTTCTTCCCCCTCTTATTTTTCAAGGACATGTATTTATTTGTATGTTTTCTTATCATAGTTTCGTTCCTTTCTACACATGTCAAGCTAGAGCTTGAAAGTTGCACAGCACATTCCCGTGCCGCAGATGACATAAAGGGCTACTCTCATTACCTTGGGGTGACAGGCTTTACTATATGCAGTACTTCGAGATGCAGCATGTCAGGCAATATTATCACTTGACCAGTGGGCAAGTGTTAGAGCAGCTAAAATCAGGTCAGTTCAAGCCAAACCCCAAAAGAGCCTGAGATCTGGGAGGGCTGGGTCAGTACAAAGCCTTTGTCCTTCTACTAGTAAAGTCATAATTACTGGAATGTAGTCTGTGCATTTTCCTCATTTATACTTTTACAGATGGCAGGATAAGAATATCATGTATTAAAGTTTTGAGTGTACTATGGGCTTATTCAGTAGTATATTGTTTTTTCAGTTTGATTTGGTGTTTTTTGGGGTTTTTTTCCTCTTTATGTTTCAGAGCAATTCTTAATATTCTGTTTGACTTTGGACTTCCTTTACCATTTAAAAGCACTGCAAAGATGATGTCACATAAGGAATGAACTCTGTGGTACTAGCCCAGAACCCAACAAGATGTTTGAATTTTTTTTTTTGACCTGTATACATAACTATACTTATTTTCATTGTTTCTTCTCCAATTTTATTTCCCCAGACATTCAGCAAAATATTGTGGTTTCGTAGCTCTTTTCAGTCATTTTTGTCTTTACTACTTTTAATAGCTCAGTAAGGCACACAAACTTTATTACATCCTTCCAAATACCTTTTTCAGATCACTTATAAGCATGTTGGATAGCACAGAGCATGGATTACTATAGGAATTCTACTGGTGATCTCTCTCTCCCTGACAGAAGTCAAATTTTGTTCTGTTTTCATTCTTTTTAAATAACTGCTTCTCTGTCTTAAAAGCCTGCCTCTTGTTGCATTTGTTTTATTTCTTTGCATTTTTACTACGAGGCTCTTTGAGATCCTCTGTTGATGGAATTACTGAATATCTTTTAAAAAGCAAAGGAAATTATATCAACATTTTTTGCTTACTGACTCTTTTAGTGAACCTTAATAGCATCCACTAACTAATTTTTTTCAGAATAATTTCCACAAACTTTCTTTCTGTAAATATTTAGTGTTCTGTTGTTCCCTGCATGTCCCCTTGAATTTTTAAAAATGGAGTCTCTTCTTTCACTTCTCAATCATCTGCTACCACAACTGATTTAAAAGAGGTTATATTGTACAACTGGTAGCTCAGCTACATCTTCCTTGATCTTCTTAGGTTTCTAGCACGATTCATTACTCTTCATTCTGTTGTTCTGTAAGCTCTGCAGAAATGTCTGTTTGCAATGCATCCTAAAACACAACCCTCAAAACACCTACAGCATGGTAAACTCTTCCATTTTCTGCAGGGTTAGTACAGGTGCAAAAAACATATTTAGCCATCCTAACTATGGCCTAACATACTTTGAGAACTCTTATTTTTACTTTGGTCACCTATTGGCTCACTATGTTCCATATACTTGAAATAAAAATTAGTATTATTTTTATAACCTTGCAAGCTGTTCCTCAACTCTTTCTGACTTAATGTGTTGCGTTGTGATCTGCCAAACTTTCTAGTTCATTTATTTAGATACTACTGTAACTTCTTGAAAGACTTTTTTCTTTTAACGACTACTAAACCATTTTCTTTAGCTACATAGCTTTTTCTCAAACTTTTTATAAGTGACAAATTTTGGTCACTGGTGTTTAACATGATTGATTGCTTTCGTGATTCTCTTCTATTGCCTCTCTGGATAGAGTTCAGTTGCTTAAAAATAGACATTTGATGCAATCTGAGATAAATTGCGTATTCCATTTTTCTTCCAGCTGCCAGGTCAGAAAGTTGAAGATCTCCTATACATCCAGTGTCATAGCGTGAAGATGGCTTAGAAACTGTAAAAGAGTCAATAGATGCATTAGATGCCTATGTCTGAGAAACTGAATCTCACCTGTTCTAAGCCAGTCTTGTATTAACATGGGCATGTGAGACTCATTACATAATTGTGCCTAAATATTTTTAGTAATGAAGAGGCTATTTTTTAATTTACGTTTTATTTCCTTCATAGCATGTCATTGCCTTATTTCCTGTGGTTTGTGGGGTTTTGTTGTTGTTGTTGTTAGGAGATTATTAGTTTTATTCTATTTCATACCTTACTCAAATATTTAGAAGGCTCAGTTCTATCCCTTCTACAGTAGATAAAAGTGTAGCATTCCTTCCTACCAAGACATTCTTTCCAAGCAAGACAATGAAATCATGTATGTAGGAATGCAAACACTGTTAGAATTGAGTTTCTGTGCACCAAAGGCAGGACTAAAGCAACAATGACCAAGTAGTAAAGTGCACATATTGAACAAAGGCTGGCATCTTCACCTCAGAAGAGAGAGACCTGGATTTGAGTCCTTGGTCCTTGTTTCTTATTCAATAACTATTTGATTTGAAACAGTCCTAGAAGCTGAAATCAGAGCAATTAATGCTTCTAATTGAGAGCTCTAATTGACTGGTGGGAACAGGTGTCTTCTTTCTCATGCTTTCTTTGGCCTTTCATTCCTGAATTCATAATAGTTCAGGTTAAACAGAAGAAATCAGATAGATGCTAAGATAACTTTATAGGTTAATGTTAAGAAAGTCTTGAATGAAATGGAAGTTTGAATATATTTAAATGATGAGCATCAACACTTGTTTGTGTCTCTCTGTGGAAGATCAGTTTTAGAAGTACCCTGTCATATGCAAAAATTACCTCTAAGCTTATGTGAAAGATCCTCAGGCCTACCTAAATGGACCCTTAACCTCACAGAGAACTCTGCCCTGGATTCTGAGAGGATGAACACACTTAAAGCCTGTGTTCAAGTGCTGGAGATCCTTAGAGCAGTGGAAAATGAATCATTCCACTATACTAGGTGTTGCATCCCCACAAGTGACTGTAGACACTCACAGGACCTGAGGGAATTGCAGGAAGATATGCCAGGGGAGATTTAGGTTGGATATTAGGAAAAGATTCTTCACCCAGAGAATGGTGGAGCACTGGAACAGGCTCCCCAGGGAGGTAGTCACAGCCCCAAGTCTAACAGTGTTCAAGAAGGACAATACCCTTGCATGGTGTGAATTTTGGGCTTTTCCTTTGCAGGGACAGGAGCTGGACTCAATGATCCCTGTGGGCCCCTTCCTCCTCGAGACTTCATATGCTTCTAGGACTTTGCAAACAAGGTAGTTGTGCCTGAAAGCCACATAGCTGTGCTGCATGACATAGCGCTCAAGACACGGTGCTTTGTCTGTTTTTCAGATACCTTTTCTTCTTCCAGTATTTACTTCCATGGTAATGATGTTCTTTTATTTCTAGTCTTGATTGCCTTTCTATGCCAGACTGAATACGTGCATGGCAAACGTGGTCTGTCTGAATCTTCTGAATCTTCTGGCTCTGCTTAGTTACCTGTTTCTCTGCATTGCAACATGTTCTTAGGACACCTATTTAGATACTTTGAAATTTACCCTAAGTTTAAAATAGTTCTGAAGTTAAGAAAATCAAGATGTAACAGAACTTGACTCATACATTTGTATGGCTAGAAAAGAAAGCATCTTTGACAAGATCACGATGACTTCAGGTATTCTTAAGCCTAATTTATTTTTGTCTTGGAATTTAAGCATATGAAATCATGGTATCCTTTTCAGCCTAATTCCAAATACATATATTTCAAAGTGCCTCCCCTGTAGGGAATGTCATTTGTTGTTGATATCTCTTCCATAATGATTTTTCCCTATTGTAAAATTTGCAATGTTGGATCAAAATTAATCTAAAAAAATCCCTATCTGAAACGAGGAGACTAGATTGACCCAGTTATTTTTATTACTATAAAGCTTTTCTCTGTATCTGATTCAATCTCTTCTTTTAATGTGTCAGTTTCTTTGATATTAAATTACTCCTTTTTTTCTTTTTTTAAAAAAAATAATTTAATCACTGAAAAATTATACATGTACTAACTAAATGCTTGTCAGTATATATTTTAGTATAATAGGTTTCTTCAAGAAATGCAACATCTGGACTTTGATATATTTCTTATAATTCACTTACTACTAGATTTCATATTTGAATGGTTTACACCATGCATGTTAGCGGTGCATGGTTTAATATTTGATTGCACCCTTTAGTTTTCACAATATCTCTCCTTCTTAAGGCTTTTAATCCCGTTTTCTAATCTTGATATAGCAGCTGAAGCTAAAACAGATTAGCACCCTATTTCAGAAATCTAATTCCCTTTGTATATTTTTTTAACCCCTCTATGTTCTTCTTTGTTTATGTGTACCCCTTCCAGATGGCTCTAGAAGATTTCTGCAGTTTGTATACAGCTCCTACTTAATTGAGCTCTGGCACTATTTTTCACTTGCCCACGATGTTTTAACTGATTTTTATTTGTATTGAATTTCAATATTGTCCTGGGTTCAATTCAGTGGAGCTTCAGTGACTTGCAAAGATGCCTCTCTTTTTATTTCCTTTCAAATTGTTGCTATTGGACCTTTTTTTCTGAAACCTTTCATCTATCTCTTTGTAGACCTCATGATCTGAAAAAATTCTTTTTGCCTTTATTTTTCTTTTGAGTGGCTTACAAAGTTTCTACTTTGTAGGCAACTGTTGTTTAGCACTTGGCTTTTTGAAGCGGAACCTTCTATGAGTTAAGGAATTTCATTGCTACCAGAAAGCCTAAGTAAAATTTTGGGCTGCTAACAATTGCTACAGTGCTATACATTCTGAAGTTCTGAAAAATTCAACATACACAAGCTTTGATTCAGCACAGTGTTATTATTCTGTAAGTACAGCACCAACCATCCTCTGTGTAAGAAACAACACCAATGAATGGATTTTTGTCTCCTGCAAATATCTACTAGTTTAATGATTTTGACCTAACATTTCACTACAGCAACATCAACTTTTATGTCTCTTTATACGTTATTCATGGGAAAGAATGAATTAATCATTTTAAGGACTATTTTACAGTATTTTTTGAAATAAATTCTCTTCACAATTGTACAACATGGCTTTTTAAATGCAAATGCAGTGCCACAGTTTCCTAAGAAGTCTTCTGATGCAATAGAAGTGATTATATGTTGGCATTCTCAGCAGCAGGCACTTGACAAGCTGATTATCCCCTCTGTGCTTGCAGCAGTCACAGCCTGTAATAAGTAAGAGGCTGTAAATTCTAGGGGCTACTCATTTTCCCATTTCACTGTCTGCAGGAGCTAGTGAAAGTTGCAACCCTTCTATTCTGCCCTTTCATGTCAGTTAAAATAATGGCCAAATTTATTTTTTCTCTTAGCAGGATATAATTGAGATATAGGTGATCATGCCAGAAAAGTGAGATCATTTAATCAAAGGTCAAATTAGTTTCTTACTCCATACACCCATCTAATCGAAAGCTCCCTTCTTCTGTTACCTGCATAGGAAATTCTAAGATAGCCTTGCCATCTACTTGTGTTGATCAGACATTTCCCAATAGTACTCTGTCACAAGGCATCCACTTACAGGAGTGTTCCTTTGACATTGCTGCTTTATTGTTCTTTGTTCAAGGACATAGACCAAAGGGGAAAAAAAATCAAAAACACAAAACTTTTTCTTGGTGGTGTGTAATCATTGCATATTACCATAGTATTATAAGATAGAGGATTTTCAAATGACAAAATAACTGAAGAAAAAATGAAACTATTTTCATTTAGTTTTTTATTTATCATAGCAATATGTTTCATTTTCTACATATGATAAACAGACCAAAAAAATAATTCCTCTGCAATATAAAGGACACATGAATGGAAGACACATTAGAATAGCTATCTATCAAGGGCAGGTCTGTGCTTTGTAAGCTCAGAAAAACTGTTGGTTGACACTCTGCTCAATGCTTTTTTTTTTTCTTGGAACAAAATTAGAATTATTCTGGCAAATAACTGATTATTCTAATAAAACTTCAGTTTGAATAAATGTTTCATGTCAATGAACAGCTATTAGTATTACAGTGTAGACCTACTTTATTTTTAATTGTTGTTGCTGCATATTAGGAGTAAATTCTTGTTTGCTATTGTTTCATATCTCTGCTTGTCATTATGGGATTTGCTATTTTCCTTCGCTGTCCTTTTTTAGGATACATATTTTCATAATTAGTTCTTTTTTTAAAAAAAAAAAAAACAACACACAAATACAGGCCCAACATTTTATAAAGGTGCCAGTAATCAGGCTCTTTTGTGAGATCCTCTTGGGCCAAATGAAAGGATGGACTGCCAAACAGAAGAAATTCACATCAAAAAGTCATTGAAGCTTTGCATTAAAGATTTGTGTCTACAGACAGACATCCTTTGAATGTAGAGGAGTTACAGTTCCAAAACCCAGATTAAGAAGAGAAACTTCGTGAACAGGATGGAATCAATGTAGTATAATTGGCTGCATATCACAGTGCCATAGTGGTAAAACAAATATTGTAACATTTTAATCAGATGGTTTGATTTTTTTTCATCATGACCAAGCAAGATGAAAGATATAAAAACCAAAACTAAATTAAAAAAAAAAACACAAACAAAAAAACCCAACCAAACAACAACAACAAAAAACAACACCCCCTCCCCTAAAAAAAAAAAAATACAACAAACCCACACACATACACAAAACCAAAAAAAACCACAAACAAACAACAAAAAAAACCCCTGACCAAAACTCCCACACACTGCTTTCTGGAAAGCCTAAAAGATATTCAAATGAAGAACATAGTGGAAAAATGCACACAGAACTTTACTATGAATTTCAGTTGCAATATTTCCACCTCAGTCATATGCGTAGATCTGAAAAAAGTAATCACACAGAATTAATCATTATCATCCAAGCAGAATTTGTAATTTCACATTTCAGAGTTCTAGGAATTTTAACAGCAGGACTTTGACGTCTGGAGTGTTTACTCTACAATTAAAGTGTTTTCTTGAGAAAAGAGACAGTCCTAGGCATAAGTTGCTATAATGCATGTCTAGGGTCTGCAGCTTGAAAGGGACTCCACGACTGGTATTCATATGCAGTGTATGCTTTCATAAGCCAAACTCTTCAAACTTGATACTCACACAGTGTGTATGCACAACAAGACTTATTTCTTATTTATTTAGCCTAGTTATATCTCATTTAAACTCACTGCAGTGTAGCCTTGCTCTGTACTGTGAACTGTGGTTGCTCTCAGAACAGGTCTGAGACAAAGACAAAAGCCTTGAAAGAAACTGTGAATAGCATTCAACTGTCTAAACAATGAAGACCTGTTCTTATATGAGATGTCATACGATATCCAAGACTTCTGCAAGGGATCAGACAACAGGGCACAAATCCTACAAAAGAGAGAGATCTCCTGAAAAGCCAACTGGAGTCTGAGCCAGATATGCTAGGGAATTTCATGTCATTAGACATTGTTCAGACATATAAAAGCAGTAACATCACTCCCAGTTAAAACATATACAAAACTATTTAAGCACAACGAACTCTGCATGTTTACTTATGAAAATTTCTGCCATGGCTTCACCCCAAAATGCAAAAGAAAAGCTAAACTAAAATTGAAGTTTTAATGTAATTATCTGTTTTTCTAGAATTGCAGTTTAAAAATAAGCTTTACATGCAAGAACAGGTGTTACTGTAGTAATTTATGATATATTTATCTGATAGGCATCCTTTCATTTATGTGGTAGATGTACTACTTGAACAAGTATTTTCAAGTATGTTATTCATTTGATTAAAGGATTTCAAGTCTGCTATACAAATACAGTAGATTCTAATTTCTCTTGAAGAAAATGGCTTGTCTTTTAGAAAAGTTTTAAGGCTGAAGATGTGAAAAGAAGAAGAGAGGGAAAAAAGTTCCATTATAAAATAGATTTAATAACTATGTCTATATAAATACATTCTGGAGTTAAAGTTTAAGACAAAATAACTGTTTAAATATAATTCGTGATACCCTTAGAGAAAGTAAGCAAAATGTGTCTGCTTGTTTCTTTGTTTTTCTCATCAATTATAAACCAAATTAATAATTGGATGGCTACCTTTGAGTGCTACAAAATTATTTAGTCTCAGTGTAATTAATTGATTGTAGAAAGTTCTCATTGGCCAATTAGATTATTTTCAATAAGATTCTTCCTGCTTCATTCCCTATCATCTACTGTAAAATAGGTCTTCAAATAATGTGTCACAAACAGGTTGATTCTCACATGAGATACTGATTATAAACTGTCATCTGATTTAATTTCATACAAGTTAAGGATACAAAAATAATTTGATTTATTCATTTGAAAGCAAGAGAGCTTACATGGACTCATTTACATTTGTTTTATAGCTCATTCACTAAAAGAAAAATAGATGAAAAGAGCTAGCACTTTCACATTTCTTTGTTACACACGCTACTGTGTTTCACACCTTCTGTTCAGACACGGTTTATGTCTTTTTTTTGTCCCTTTCAGTCTCATCTCTTTCACATATATTTTTAGTCTTTTCTCAGCTTTTTAGATCATTTCATAGATACATCATCTGAGTAGTTCACTTGGCTGTATTAATATTTTATTAGTGCTTAACCGATACAGCAGGGAAGGCCTGACAGTCGGAATCTTAAATATAGACATTTCACCTGTATTTCCTACCAATGCCAGACTCTTAATTATAGCCATTTCACTTCCTACCAATGTTTCTTTGTCTTTCAATTTTATTGTTTTTCATAACTCACCTTTCATTCTCCTTCTCATTACTGAATTTCAAAAACATTCACAATGCAGACTGAAATCAAGATGCGAGTATTTGAGTATTTATCTGAATTTTGAAGCCCTGCAATATTAGGACACTGAGATCAAGGTAATTTCTAAGTCCTTCAAAACCTTTTGAGATTATCTCTCTAAAATGCAAGTTAAAATTTATTTCTCAAATCAAAAATATACATTAAATATTACAAATCATCATGTACATCACTGTCTAATTCAAATATTGAAAACACTCTCTGGACAATTAATTTCAATTCTAGAAAAAAATATTTTGGTCCTATTCTTTGTTTCAAACTAACTGGAACTTATCTGCCTGTTATTATAGTAACAGGCTGTGGGATGGGATGCCTAAACTTTCACTGTCATCTTTGAGATTTTTTCTGCTAAGTGTTTTACACTTGATATGCGAACATCTGGTCTAAATTAGACCTTTTTTCTGAAGATGCAGAATAATTGCTTATTTCTATGACACCATTAGTACTAATTTAAGACTGTAATTCCACCACATTGTCTTATAGAGCATCTAACTTATAGTGTAATTTTAGAACTTCTTAATATATACATTTCTTCTATTATTTATATACACAAATACATGCTCTTTTATTTATAACACAAGAGATATACTGTACTGAAAAATTGTCCTCAGATTTAATTCTTACAACCTTACAGCTCAGTTTCCCATTTTCCACTCAAAAGCTAGTTTGATCTAAACCCCACAGGCATAATGAGACCATGTGCTATTAAGGATTTCACGTTCTAGAAACTACTAAGCTTGTTCAGACCATGAAGCCACTAATAAAAAATGATACTTTAAGAAGTTGAATATATTAAAACCAGGATATTTTGAATTAACACCTTTTGTTAAATACAGTGTTTCAGTAAATACATAAGTGTTCAAATCACTGTCCTATGGTCTACAATAAGGTGCGGTCTGTATTCCCCTTGTAGTTCAAGAGTGAAAATATAAAATAGACCCTGTGACTAAGTCTTTTTTAGAGTTATGAAATAAAACTAAATCGTAATTTTAGGAGTGTAGGCAGATATTTCCTTATATGGCAGCAGATAGGAAATATTGCTTCTTTTTAATTATTTCTTGTATCCTTCTGTAAAAGATATGTCTCATTTCCATGGGAACATGAGTGTCTAATTTCCAGTATAGATTCCACTAGAAACAGGTGGATGTACTCAAGTTTAATATTTATGTTCAAGGAAAATCTCAGTAGATTTTTTCTCAGCATTAACAAAACAAGATATTCCTAGAAATAAATTCATCACATCCTAAGGTAAATGTTCAGAATAAACATATGGTTAAAAATTTCTTTATCTTCTTCTCCATTAAATTAAAATAATTCTAATTTAAGAAGCTCCACTCTCAATATTGACAGTATCTAGAAATCAGGCTTCCCAGTAGTGAATATTGAGACCCTTAAGGTCTTTTATCAAACAAACCATTGGGAATTTGAAGTTCACTGGCTTTCATATGATCAGCTTGATATATTTGGCACAAGTTGGAAGTTTTCTACCAATCCTGTCTTTTTAAGTGTCAAGGTTTACTGCAAGGTGACATTAAGAAAAAGAATATTGTATGTATCTGTGTACCTAAGCTCTCTGATGTATTTCATTAGGGAATTATTTTCTTTTCTTTTCTTCAATTTCTTCATGACTTTTCTCATAATATTTCTTCAGTGTATGGAAGAGTTCATGCTCTTGTCTCCAAGAATATACTTTTGTGCCTCCTCGAAGTAGACACTTTTATGAGCATCTTCCAAAACAATAAGGCCCAAGTAAATGACCTATGATAAGCACATGTAAAGATAGTATATAACCTTTTAATTTTGAAAGAATTCTGTCATAGTATCTTAGTTGTTTCCAGATTCTGTGTAACTAACTGAAGTGTCTGTGATCACAACTATACTAATCTCTCACTTTAGCCATGTAGATAAATTGTCATTTCTAAAGGGTGATTAATAAGGCTAAAATTATTTCTTGCTCATACTTCTCCAACACTTACGGTTGGAAAAAATTTGAAAAATCACTAGTGATTGTCTTAACTAGGAATTCCTACTAGGAATCTGATCAATTATAGGAAGGGTGACTTTAATAGAGACAGTAATAAGATAATTATTCTGCATAAAAAGGGTGGTAGTAGAGAATTGTTCCTGCTAGGAAGAAGTAAATTGTCAAAACAGAAACTAGATAGTTAAGATGGTGACTCCACAACTACCGAGTCTCTTGTTTCCTTGTTTCAAAGTTATATAGAATCTCAAGCTTTTTGTCAAACTAAGCATTTGTTGTTGTCTGTGATATTATCAAGATACTTGCCACTACTCACAACTTGTCAGTAAGCTGTTCCCCTCCTTGTCCTACAAAGACACTGTTCTAATGGTGATGATTTTGAGAGTAGGAAAACAAGTATATGATATTATAAAAGTATTTTCTTTTCCCACTGATGCCTTTGACTTTTCAAGATCCAGTTTGAGGAAGTTGTTGATAACCACCAAGCTGTCTGAAAGAATCCTGAGCAAATGTAATAACCAATCCTCATTTTCCTCAGCCAATACACCTTATTTACCCCATTTATGAAAGTATTCAAGTTATGTTTTTCCCATGATATAAATCTTATTTGGAAGTTGTTTTAAATAAAGAATGTGAACAATGAAGCTCAGTCTAAGTCCAATTAGATGATATGAATTAAATATATTCTTTCCAGTCCATCTGTGTTTATTGTCCCCACAAGCTTATAAATACTTTTCTGGATAAATAGTTCACAAAATTACAGATGCTGATGTTCTGTCTCCAGTTAGCAAGATGCTGTAACCTACATAGCCATCTTCAGTGTCTTCAGTATTTACTCTAAATGTCTCTATAGATTAAAAAAACCCCCATAATAATTCTGTAAGCTTTTTTAGCTATCTAAACAACCTCTTTGTTTTACATGGATTTGCATAACGTGGGTCTGCATAAGGTCAGTTCTGTCCTCATTCTTCTTAGTAGTCATAATTCTACCTTTGAATTACTGCTTCTGTATATTCCATATATGTCACCAGAAGAGTACACAGGATTCCTGAATTGATTTTATGAATGCTTTTATAGTAATTTTGATATTGCTTTTATCCAAAATTTTTTGGCTGATACCCCTCAAGATTATGCTTTTTCACTTCACATCAGTGACTTACAATCACCCTGTCATCAATCAGTGTAACAAAATACTCTATCCACTTTATCATCCAGCAGCTAGATCTTTACCTATTCGCAGAGGCACGGTTTTAATTCCCCAAGTGAGTTGCACTTCATGTTATCATTTTTATTGTTTATTTTTTCAATGTTGTCTCATTCTTCCCAGGAGACATTCAGGTGCTCCTGTTACTTTGTACATTTCATGACTTTCTGTCATCATAAAAGTCCATTAGCATCGACTATATCATTTTCATCAAGCAAGGTATTAAAGATTAACTACAGGATGAATCCATTGAGTACTCCACTAGTAATCTCCATATCACACGATAGTTCTTATTCCACTTACAATTCTTGCACTAACCATCATCTTAACTGAAAATTTCCCATGGGGTACTATATCAAGTGTTGTAAAGAAGTCAAGATAGATTAGATCTACCACAACTCTCTTGTCTATAAACACATTCATTTTGTTAAAGAAAATATATCAGTCTGACACAATCTTTGCTAATCCCCTGCTTCAATTTATCCATTTTCCATTCACCTCAATTTATGTAATTATTGCTTCTTTCATAATTTGTTCCACTGAATGTGGCCTCCTATTGAGGTCAGGTTAGTGGTTCTGTAGTTGTCCAGTTTAACTTTTCATCCTATTTTCATAGTCATCATAGTCTACTCCTGTAATTTGAAACCTCGTGTTGGGTATAAATGGCAAGTTTTTTATAATAATGGACTGCAGGGGTGGCCTCTGCAAAAAAAGGGTCTGCCCTGTGCTGAACACAAGTGGTCACACCTGGCTCCAACATATTTACCACAGAACACAGCTGAGTACATGAGCAAAGATGGTTGTGCCTTCATGAAAATGTATTTAAGAAAGGGCAAAAAACATTCGAAAGAGAGGAGGGAACAAGAGAGGGAATAGCAGAGGAAATGGGGAATAAGGTGAGTTGAGATACTCCATGGCAGAGTAACTACACATCTGAAGAGACTATGGTCCTGGACGATGTGTGCTGGAGCATATGAAAAGGATGAGAAACAAGGAGCAGCAGACAGAAACCACAATGTACTGACTCTGATCTCCTGCACTATTTGTTGTCTCACTGAAGGGACCAAGTGTAACCTGTGATGATAACAAGACAGGTCAACAAGTGGCTGAAATGCAATATTGAAGTAGAAAAATAAAAGAGTGGGAAGAAGAGGAATTTAGAGTGAAACTGAGCCTGGAAAAGAAGGAGGAGAGGTGTTTCAATGTTTGTCATCTTTGCTTCTGTTGTCTGAATAGTGATGGAGTCTGACGATGACTTACTAACAAGTGTTTATTAAGGCAGTAAGAAAGATGAGCAACAATGAGCCCATACAGCAACTCACCCAGTCACTGATGGCAGACACAGGATCATAAGTGATGGTGTGGCTTTGGTGGATTGCTGGGAGCACTTGGTGTCCAGGTCATCTGGTAGCAGCAGCCAACCATGCAAATTACTTTTGAATGAAGGTAAGAGTCACATTGCCCCTTGCCTCCACATGCGGCAATATGATTTCAGAGGCTCACACCTTACACAGATAACGTGGGCAGCATCCTGCCTATGTTACTGGTGTTGGTCAGGAGCCAGGGTGTCAATTTCCCAGTACCCAAGTTAGTAATTTAATATTTATGCTAATTGCCAATAAATAAATTTAAATTCCCAAAGTCAAGTTTGTTTTGCCCAGAATAATACTTGACAAGTCATATCCCTGTCTGCATTTCAACCTACAAATTTTCTCACTCTTGTTCTTCCCTATTTCCTCCCTCCATCCCACTGGGGCAGAGAGGGGTGAGCAAGTGGCTATACGGGTGTTTGGCTGCCAGCTGGGGACAACTTACCACACAGGCTTAGTAAGAATATTGGCTATCAGACTGACAATTCAACTCATTCGTTCTTTTCAGAATTGGTGAGATAGGTCTGATAACTACAGAAATTTTTAGGAAAAAACTAGTAAGGTGACAAGTCTGACCTAAGTGAAATACTGATAAAATGTTCACTGAAAAGAGACATGAAATCAAACAGTAAAATAATATGAAATTAAAAATCAATTGGCGTGAAATTATGCAGATTGGTTCATGCAGAAGTTATTGAAAAGTTATGATATGTAGTATACATGAAAACAGTTAACATTAGGCGTTTTTTGTTGTTGTTGGTTTGCTTTTTATTTCTGTTTCTCAAATAAATAGGGCTTTACAACAAATGCAAACATTTGAATACAATCTGTGTATAGGAACAGGTACAATTTATTCATGTTAAGAAAACCACATAAGCAAAATGTGTTAAAGCTCAACTTGGCAAAGAAAGAAATAGGTTAGGGAATGTGCAAATAATATTTACTGAAGGGACAAGATAATTTTGGGAGAACATCTGCTAAGTGCATCAAAAAAGTAGCTTGGGACTCTCTTCAACTTGATCCCAACAGCATGATTTTGTTGACTTACAATGTACAGTTGGGATTACACAAATATTTCTTTAATTTATTTTCCCTCTTTGTATATTCCCTTTATGCTCAGTAATTGCCCTAGGAAGGCAAAGTAATAGAGACTTTACTTTTTTTCAAGAGCACACATGTTTAGACAGATGCTGAACTTTGAAAGGAAAGTAAAATGCTTTCCAGTGAAAATTCTAATAGATCTTAAAGCCTGGAGGCTCAAACTTCCATGGAGTACAGCACTCCATTCCCCTCCCCTCTATAGAAGACCAAACCAAGATTTAATGACACATGCCATTTAATCCAGCAGGGCAGCTGCTATGGTCAACATCCAGGAAAGAAAGGCTGGAATGACAAGGGTCTCTAAACTTAATTTTGTTGTGAGCTATGGATTTGTTTTTAGGTCCTGATCTCCTAAGAATTAAAACTAATACCCCACTGAGACACATGTGGCTTGCATATGAAATCATATTGGTTTTGGCTGGAAGGGAGTTCATTTCTTCATAGAAGCCCCTGTGGTGTTATGTTTTGTGTTTGTGATTAGAACAGTGTTGATAACATACCAATATTTTAGCTATTTTCGAGCAGTGCTTACACAGTGTCAAAGCTTTCTCCGTTTCTCCCCTAGTGAGTAGGTTGCGGGATGACAGGAGCCTGGGAGGGAATGTAGCTGGGACAGCTGTCACGGTCCATTTGGTGATGGACTCATGATGGGTCGTTTACCTTGATCTCGAGGTGCAAAATTAAGAGAACCAAAATGCCAAGGGGTTATAATTCAATCAAGCAGTATTGCTTTATTAATTTGCCCATAAAGCGGCATGCAATAGAAAGAGAGTAGAGGAAAAGGGAAAGGTAAAAAGAAAAGGCGGAAATGAGGCTGGGTTTTCCACCGAACGAGCTCCAAAGGCGTCCCTCTGGTCTCGAGTCCCATGACGAGAGTCCTTCCGGTCCTCCGTCGTGGTTCAGGGTCCTCCGGTGGGGAGATCTCCATGATGTCCCGTCAGGAGTTGTCTTTTATGCTTCTTCAACCCCCCTCATTCCCTTAGGTCGAGGCCAATCTCCGCCTTTATTGCACAATCCAGGCTTAACTGCGCAGGCCCAAAAAGTCCCCGCTTCGCTTGCCAGGGCCCGTCTGTGCCTGCGTCGCCTCCATTCAGGGGTCTCTTACCGGTCCGTTGGGTGACCTCAAGACCCTTGGCGGGCCTCTGCGCATGCTCTTCTTCGTTGGCCTTTGTTACAGGGAGGAGGTGGGGGGCAAGTCTGGCTCAAACACCAGGTGAAAATCCATCTTCTGGACAGCACTTATTGTCCCTGGGTCAGAGAGACCTGCACAACACAATTCCTTGCTTCAGGCCTCTCTCCGAATCATTGTCCAGTTCTTTCTCTCAGTCCATTCTGTTCTCCAAGTCCCTGATGGTGATGTTCAGGCAGAAACTGTTCTTCGGACCGACTCTCACAACAGCTAACCCAAATTGACCAAAAGGATATTCCATACTGTATAATGTCAAGCTCTTCAATAAAACTGGGATAGGAGTTGTCATTGCTTAAGGACTGTCTGGTCATCAGGTTGACTATTGAACTATTGCTTTTGCATGACTTGTCACTTGTTTTTCTTTATTTTGTTTTGCCTTTTGTTTGTTTTATTTTTGTTTGGTTTGGTTTTCTTTTACTTATTTAACTGTTTTTATCTCAACCCATGAATTTTCTCACTTCTGCTCTTCCAATTCTCTCCCTGATCCCACTGGGGAGAGAGAGCAAGCAGCTATGTGGGCCTTAGCTAAGGCTAGTGTTAACCCACAAAGAACACAAAAACTCCTTTATTCTGAAACAAATGGGATAAAGTGATGATGCATACCCAGGTTTAGGCCTGTAGAGAGATGGAATGTGGCTTAGTGAGTCACTTCCAAATGGGAATTACAAACACTGCAGAATGGCATACAGCAGTATTGACATCTCCTAAATCATCTTTTCCTTAACTTTTTCAGCTCCAGAATGTGTAAATACCTTTCAGCACTGAAATGGTAGAGGTAAAGGTGCATCCTGATAATTTTTTCTCTCCAAATAGTCAGACCGCTCATTCAAATTACAGAAAAGGTTGTCCTTGTACACCAAGCTCTATCACCTAGAAAAATAAATTACATGTTACTGCATGTATTAGAAATGGCAAACATAGGACACAAAGCAAAATAGGGAAAAGAGAAGGGCAGACATGTTTTCTGTCTTTGCCAGAGGATTTATTTGTAGACTCAGTAAGCACTTTCTATTATTATTGACAATCACGTTAAACGTGCTAAAAACACAAATAATTTTTGTGGAGGTATGTGAAGTTGTATGCAACACTTCATTATTAAATCATACTGAGGGAAAGGCATCAGGCTAAAATTACACAGAATCATAGGTTATGACTTTTTGAAGTCTGAAGTTTAGAATAAAAAGTTTCACTTTTTCTTTTGCCTAATAGTTTTTAAAAATTGTCCACCTGACTTCTTATGAAGTATCACAGAATCTATTTGACTTTTCTTTTTCTTATGGTTACTTTATAATAACAATGTTTAACTTGTAAAACGTTCACTGTTTTTTTTTAAATTCATACTTACAGACTAAACAACCAACATCTTTGGAGTCCTGGATTGTGAGATACAATCTATGCTTCCTTCATTATACAGGATAATGAAAAAAGGAAACAAATGATCATGCTTTTCCTAATTTGAAAAATCCTATTGTCAAAAAGGCTGTCATAAAACATCACCAAAAGATCAAAGCAATTTGGGCAAGGTATAGGAAGTGTAAAATAGAGGTTAATAGAGGTTAACATTCCCCTATTTGGTCCATTATCTCAATTGCTGATGTTGAATCATTTATTCCTAGTTAATGAATAAACAACATCTTCTAATCCCGAGGGCTCAGATAGACAATCATCCATACCTGCTAGGTATATCAAAGTGGACAAAAGTACATAGGTGAATAGAATGTAAGAATTAGCCCAGTGGTATATACATAACCATTCTAATTCCACTCCAGGAAGTACAAAATAATAATGTCAGTCTTTTTGATATAGCTAAGTATTCGTCTTACTTTCTTTGGTAAAAGTTACTCAGTCTTGACAAATGCATTTGAGCTGTACCTGAAATTTATTTCCCAACTCTTCTGATTTCTAAATAAATCTGCTCTCTGCTACACTGGTAAAAAAAAGAAGACAACAAGGCCTGCTTTTGAATAGCCAAAATAGGAAAATGTTGAGTAAGGCAGATGATAAGCCAGCAAAATCATAGTACTGAGTGGGAAAAGAGTCCCAGGAGTGTCTTTGCCTTTATGCTCCATCAAAGGAAGTTCAGTGGCAGCAACAGAGCTGATTCCCAAACACTATCTTCTGTTTTTGATGACAAAACCAAGTGTGCTTCTACACCAGGAGAATAAAATAGTTATTTTTCTGTCCATTTCCCCATTGTCAACAGAAGTGAAGATTTAAGATTATACTAACAATAGGTAAAGGACTGGGAAGCTTAAAGATGGATACATTTGCCTTTTGAGTTCACTTGCCAGAGAAAAACCAGATACCCTTCCTCCCTGCCTTGTCTTAAAGATAGGCACACGCTTTCAGGGTTTGCAGGGCATTTCTGGATGCATGTGCACAGGCTGTAAAGCCTCATTAAATCATTACTGAGATTGAAAGTGTGATCACTCCAGAGTAAAATTCTGCAGCTACTTTGTGTTATGCTAAACAAAAGGTCTTCTGGAGTAACAAGATTCATAGCTGAAAGAGCTGTCACATTTTCATCTTTCTTTCAGCTTGACATGTGATAGCCCCACCTTCATTCAAGGGGAATGAAGATGAAAGCTAGTGCCAAATTTGTGAAGTTTCTGTGAAGTTGTCTATCTTAAAAAGAGGAAATATGTAAAGAAGGAGTTCAATGAGAATTTCGTACTCTCCCCTGAAATTTTCCATGAAAATATATAGAGGAAAGATTTGAAATTACAGACTTTATTTTACCCTACTTATTACTTACAAAACAGTTTTATTACTTGGATCTGGAGGAATATACCTTTTTTTAATAATAGAGAATTTTTAATTAGATAGCATAGTCTTTTCCTTTACTTGATGCCTTTTATTGCTGTACACTGCCCTGTAGGTGTCAAGAGCATATTTCACATTCAGACAGTACACTTTTTTTACTCCGTTTCTTTATCCTTAAATTGTAGTTATTGATTAAATAGATAATACCTTAAATCTTTGGCATTTGGAAACTAACATTGCACATCAAATATTGTTTATCACAGTGGCAAATGATAATTGCATAACTTTAGAACAGCTAACCTGACATCTAATATTGGCACATTAATAGAGTACTCATACAGGACTCAACTGATAAAGAATTAAAATAATACAATTAGTCCCTGCTAACTTGATTTAACAGAAAGTAGGCCTTGCTGAAAAACTTCAATCAATTCTTCAAGAAGATTGAAATGCTGGATGATAAAGGTAGTTCATTATTTTATTTGAGAGGTGTTAAACAGTACTTTCCTAAAAAAAAAAAAAAAAAAAAAAGTAGAACAAAGATAATGCCTACATCTAAGGAACTGAGAAATGGATAACTGACTTATCGGAAGTAAATGTAAATGTAAATCACCATTGTGTGGTGATGTTTCTAATAGCATTCCTTCGAGACTGATACCATCATTAATATTGTATACTAATACATCATAAATAATGTAATACATTGCGTATATGTTATGTTCTATTAAATACTGTGACTATATTAATATTTAATAATACATTGTATTCTATTCTATATGTTACCTATAGATCATATATATACCATGATCAAAATTTTACTCACTAGCCTAAACATAAAACCAAAATCTCTGACAGCAGCATTTTTAATTGACATAAATGTCAGTAAATAGTGGTCAAAATGTAGCAGTTATACTGTGGATCTGCATCCCACATTAGTCTGTATACTGTTAGATAACACACTATAGAAACAGTATTGTTAGTGCATAGTTATACACTTCATGACTTGATGGAACAGGAGATAATCCCCTGGTTCTCAGTATTTCTGAGGAAGTGTTAAGGATCATAGTGGCCAGACACCTGTATATATCTGTGTGACATTCTGCAACTATTATGTAGCCAAAAAAAACCCAAACAAACAAACCCCTCCCCCAAAAAACAACAAAAACAACACCAAAAAACTGTAATCCTTGGCATTACAAATTGAGTGACTGTGGAGTAGGAACTTGGGAATGTGGAACAGGAGTTTACTTTTTCTTTCATATAGCATTATTGTTAGTAGTGAAATGTTGCTCAGTCTTTTAATAACCACCTTTTTAGATCTGCCAAAATACAGAAGGTTAAAACAAATTTCACAGAATTCTTTGAAAACAGATGACAATGAAAGACTCAGTGGACGTCTGTATTACTTTTGGACAGTACCGTGGCTGCCTTCAAGGTGTTCTGCTTACTCTCCTTGCAGAAAGCAACTCTGGAAATGAAGCCAAGCACTTTTTTCCAAATTTGGCACAGGGGAAATTGTATGACTGTACATATTGCATGGAACATATCTGGGCAAGAAAACAAGTATAACTTGCTCTTTGCAACTGTGAAGAAGACTTTTTCAGAGAAGTATAGCTAAAAGGTAGGGCTACCCAGCATATGAAGACTAAGAAATTACTTGTTTACTGCTTATGTATTCATTAGAAGAAAAACACTAATTAATAACGGTCTCTTTAGCTTAGAAGAGAAAGGAAAATCAAGTAAAAATCAATGGAAGCTGAAGCCAGGTAAATTCAATGTGGGCATAAGGCACTAATGTCAAAGACTGAGGGCAATTAACCACTTTAGTCCAGTTAAATGCAATACATTTTTAGTCAGATACAATTATTGACTGTGATGCAATCTTGACTTTGAGATGACTGCATAAAATGTAAAAACGTGATCTGTAATACACAGCAGGAGAAAGAAGCTGACCAGATGGTCCTAGTTAACATTTTATACCATGATTTAATCTTTCAGTAATCTCAGCTGATAACTGATTTTATCTGACAACTACTGACTGCTAAAATGAAAAACTTCCTAGGAGAAGCACAAAATGTTTTCTGTCCATTTTACTTTTTTTTTTTTTTTTTTGGATCTTATAAAGTTTCTTATAGGCTTTGCAGAAATGCATATAGAAGGTGTTCACAATAACACTGGGGGAAAAATCCTATGTAGTTCTTAGTATTTTCTTTATAAAATCCATTTCCCCACTCCTAAGACATTTATAATTCAGCCGCTATAAACATTATAATGATTCTTATGTAAAATAGCTTAAATTGTTTTCCCTGGTTTTAGCATCAGGACAGTCAACATATTTTGCATCATATTCCAACTTAAATAAGTCATTGTTTATAGTTGTCATTTCATAACTACATGTCTTATTTAAATGAATTTAGATTTTTGTGAAGTTTATGGAAATAGATTTGTTGAAAATGTGATTCTCAGTTTGTCTAGAAGAGAGGGATACAATAAATGCTAGCCATACAAGCTCCCCTGCAATACATTTGTCAATAAGACATGGAAGAAATTAAGAAACTATACTTGATAGTCAGCTTAAGAGTTAGATTTATGAAGTTAGAGTCACAGCTAGCCATATTCTCTTAAGTCTGGGGTTTTTTTGTTTTGGGGTTTTTGTGGGTTTGTTTGTTTGGGGTTTTTTTTAGCTTAATTAACGATGTTTCAGTTTCACTGATGCTATATCATATGAGACAATATTGCAAGAATTCATGCACCCAGACTTACTCAGCCTGATTCCTGGTGACCACTGGGAGAGATTAACTTGTGTCCTCTCTTCTGAAATGGTAATCTGAATTAAAGCAGACAATTATTTAGAGACTTACAGAAATTAAGTTTCTCAGTAGCAATCAATCCTGGAAAACTCTTAAGGAAGTCACAATAACAAATAATCTGAAACACAATCTGAGTAATATATGTTTTAATAATAATTTTATTTCATGTGAATGAAAGAATTGTAGCTCCTATTTTTATTATCTGTGATCAATAGCTATTGTTCATATCGATTTTAAAGGCTTGTCATATTCATAGAGCCTTGAAGGCTTTATGATTTATAATACTTTGACTTTTTGCAGAATTCTGAAAGTTATATAGGAAAAGAATAACCTAAATGACTCAAATTTAATTTAATTAAATAAGATCTACAATAGCTAATTTCTTGAAAGATTGAAGATGCTCTTTCAGTTGTACTTTGCGTTTGGGGCTGGTGAGCATGTAACTCAACGACATCTGATCTTCACCACAGAATCACAGAATGTTAAGATCATCTAGTCCAATCCCCCTGTCAGAGCAGGAACACCTAGATGAGGTTGCACAGGAAGGCGTCCAGACAGGTTTTGAATGTCTCCAGAGAAGGAGACTCCACAACCTCCCTGGGCAGCCTGTTCCAGTGCTCCGTCACTCTCACCGTGAAGAAGTTTCTTCTCAAATTTAAATGGAACCTCCTGTGTTCCGGTTTATACCCACTGCCCCTTGTCCTATCATTGGTTGTCACTGAGAAGAGACTGGCTCCATCCTCGTGACACTCACCCTTTATATATTTATAAATATTGATGAGGTCACCCCTCAGTCTCCTCTTCTCCAAGCTAAAAAGACCCAGCTCCCTCAGCCTTTCCTCATAAGGGAGATGCTCCACTCCCTTCATCATCTTTGTGGCTCTGCGCTGGACTCTCTCCAGCAGTTCCCTATCCTTCTTGAACTGAGGGGCCCAGAACTGGACACAATATTCCAGATGAGGTCTCACCAGGGCAGAGTAGAGGGAGAGGAGAACCTCTTTTGGCCTACTACCAACATCCCAGGATGCCATTGGCCTTCCTGGCCACAAGGACACAGTGCTAGCTCATGGTCATCCTGCTGTCCACCAGGACCCCCAGGTCCCTTTCCCCTACACTGATCTCTAATAGGTCCTTCCCCAACTTATACTGGAACCTGGGGTTGTTCCTGCCCAGACGTAAGACTCTATACTTGCCCTTGTTATATTTCATTAAGTTTTTCCCCACCCAACTCTCCAGACTGTCTAGGTCTTGCTGTATGGCAGCACAGCCTTCTGGTGTGTCAGTCACTCCTCCAAGTTTGGTGTCATGATTGGTTGGACCAAATATATTGACCACAGTAATTTTTTTACAAGCTGTTCATATTTGAATGTGCCTCCAGTGCTTGTGAATGATTTGTTTTCTGAATTTGGCTTTGCATACTTTGCCATTTACCTAGTCCAAACAGTGCATGAACTGAGGACCTTTTGTACAACCATAGAGAAATAATTCTACTTCCTTGATTTTATATTTCTGACCTTATTATATACAAAAAGAATTTGTTACATATAGTTTGCTTTTGAGATGTCTCAATGTTAAAAACTTCCTTTTATATGTTCTATTTTTTTTTTTAAGTGGAATTGAAACTCTAATCAGCTCCAGAGCAAAACTCTAAAACTTTCCTTTCAGCCTCAGTGTTGTGTTGCAATATTTATGTTTTATGATGCCTTTAAGAAATCAAATTACTGTTTTAGCCGACAGTCAGAAAATCCTGATAAACATACCATTTCACTTTTATAAATTTACTTCACAATTTCAAGCCACTTTCTCTTCCTCAAACTCCTAAAAGTAAGTTGTCTTTTATTATCACCACATTATACTTAGGAAATTCTTGCCTTGAAGGAAACAATCCCTTCACTTTTTCTTATGAGTCAGTAACCAAGCTCAAATTAGAATTCACCATTCTGAGCTCCGCACTCTAAACAATGCTATCTCATTATTTCTTTCAACAGTATTATGAAAAGATTAAGTGAGGTATAATATTAGAGGCTTTCTGTCATTTTCAGTCTGTTGTTGATCAGATCAACTGCCTAAATTATGTGAAGTTCAGAACATTATTTTCATGTTGGTATTTTCATACTATTCCTTCCAATTCTTCCTATAACAGTCTGTTAAATTTTCATCTGAATTATTGACAAGTATCAGATATTTCTGCACAATATCAGATCACCTTTCCATGATATCTTAACCAATCTAGATCTATTTAGTTTTTAATGCTTTTCTCTGCAAATGGATTATGGCAAGACTTTAGTCAACTTTGTTATCTTTCTTTGCATGTTAATGAATTTGCTGATCATTAAATAAAACTGAATATGCATCACTGCACGTAGTAGTCTATGGGCAGGAAAGAATGAAAGTTAAAGAAGGACTGATCTTATGTAACAGTGTGCATTTGTAATATATAATCTGAATGGCTAACGTTATACATCTCAGGGAAGATAGGAGACCAATTAAATGCTCATTTCACTGACTTCCGTGTCAAAACTTCAGTGGGGCCAATTTTATCTGATATACTACCTTGTAAGGATATCTAGAGTATATAGATCTGTTCTATCAGGTTACTATGTTAAGGGTTATTCAGCATAAGAGACAAATACAGGAGATGTTAACATTAATAAATGAAGCACACACACAGATATACAAGCCCTAATTAATAGCACATAACAGAGACAACAACAAAAAGCAGAATTATCAGCTTAGCAAGAGGTTACCACAATAACCATTCAACTGCAGCACCAAATGGATTTGACCAGACACTGGCAAGTGATATGAAAAACAAACAAACAAACATACAGTCATGAATCACATGGGAAGGAATTGTTGATACTGGATGTATGCATAGTTTTACAAATGTTTATACATATATATATGTAGGAAAATTAGAGCTGGCTTGGATGGAGAGTTAAATATCTGTCAAAATCACTTGAACTTTAAACTTTAAAAGTAAACCTTACTAAATCAGCTCACTAACAATTCACACTAGTAACTCTTAGTTCTTACACATTATTAATCATCATCACTACATATACAATGCTGTTACTCTTTAACATTTATATTTTAAATTAGTTTTCTTCGATCTTTTGTGGTCCTATCAGTCACATACTGACGTAAAATGCTTTTATACTGTTTCTGGCCATGCCATCATAGTGTCGTAAAATATTTGTATACTCTTCTTGGTTACACTGCTTCAGTATTCTTATTTTTGGGTTCAAGGCAAGATTTAATATTAATTCAGTACTAGTTTCGTGTAAGCAAGCTGCTGGTCAGTATGCTCGTTGGACTGAGTCCTGTGCTTCATCATCAGCCTGCTCTGTCTTTTTATTAAATGCTATTCACATTTTCTGTTCTATACGGGAGGTCTCTATTGTCTCACATAGAACACCATGCTCTATGCATGTGATCTGGATGGGCGGTTGAGTGAATGAATACATGGTCTCCCACAGATCTTCAAGTTGGGTTAGTGAGTAGGGGTACTGGAAGTACCCAAGACTGTAGTTGGATACTGCATTATAGGGCCCAGGGACAAGCATATATTCTGGACAAACCTCAAGTCTAGCCTAGGGTTTGAAGGTTGGACTTATGAATTTAAAAAGTGAGTATATTCTACCAGTTTACTTTCCCAAAATTCACTGTAGCCTGACAGTTCTGGTTCTGTTGAGAGTGCCTCAGCTGCCAGCAGAGGAAGGCCTAGGCAGGGTGTTCTTATTCTCCCCATATCATTTATTCGTGTGAAGATCTTAAGGACTGTAACACTGCGCTAGACTCATTCTCTGACACCTCTTAAGGATATTCCTTATACAACAGTGCTTTCCTAAGCCCTTGTAATTGCCCTGAGAAATACTGAAACACACACACATACATGGTATTATGAGTGTCATAATGTAATTTGAGATAGAAGAAGCATTTTCAGAATATTCACAATTGTTTAGTGGGACACATTTTTGTGTACAATCTGTGATGTTTTGCATTTGGGAACTCTTAGGAGTTTACCAAATGGTAGATATTGTAGTGAGGAAAACAAACATCTCACAATGTATTACATCTCAATAGATAACAAGTAACTGTATTGCTCACATGCTGTTTCAAGGCACAATGCTAACCTAGTAAAACCATCTGCACACACTTTTTTCATCAGTTTGTTTTTGCTAAGGAACATAGTCTAGATATTTCCAGGAGCTTAATAACAGTTTGTTTGCCAAGTAAGATCCCATCTCTCTTGATTATGCTTATGAGAATGAAATTTCACACTAAACTGGAAACAAGTGAGTCTGTTGCCATTCCTCGCTGGAGCACACATAGTCCTGGTGCAGAGATTTAACATAGGCTTAAGGGCTGAATGATTTGTGAGAGTCTCTTGTTAAAATATTGGCAACACATCACTGAGAATTTCCTCCAGCAAAGGGAAAAGATTATACCTCTGTGAGCTGAATGCAAAACTACATGGGGTTTCTTCATGTTTCTTTGCAAAATGACATGCACAAACTGCAAGGAAAACCTAATTAGAAATAGTCAAAATGGTTAACAGCAAAATATGGAAAAATCCCAAATTCAGGATATTTACTTTGCAGCAAGAAAATGTCATTGGAGCATAAACAAACTACTCAAATAAACTAGAAAGAGGCTTCAATTTCTGAATACTTATATTAGACTTAAAGAAATATTAAATTTTATTTGTTGAAATCACATGCAGATAATTTGTAATGTTTGTTAGTTGTCAATTAAGTCTCTTAAGTAATGAGGACCATTTCAGATGCTCTAGAGTTCTCACCTGTCTTCTAACAGCCTCTGTAACAGCAGGGAGACATGAATTTCCATAAATATTGTATTATATCTGTTTGTCCCAAGTAAATGTCTCAAATGCCTTAAGAATATTAAATAGTACCAAAGCTATGTTCAGCCAGTCGTGTCCTTAATTTCCGTAAGTGCTGAATTGCCAATTTTAATGTCTTCTGAGACTAATAATAATAATAAACAGACTGATAGAAATGGTGCAGGAAAACTTTGAGCACAACTTTGTACTTACTGGTGCCTATACATTTTGTATAATACAGTATCTACAGTTTCTAGATATGAAGGCAAAGTGACTTTAACTTCCTTTACTGATTAGCTGCAATATAGTTGAGATATTTGGGGGTTTATTCTAACCTCCGATCTCACAAAACTTCTTTCTTCTGCCAAGTTTGTTCTATAGGATTATGCCCCCAGGACACTTATTCAGTCAGAAATGCATAGAAAAAATACAAAATTAATATTATCTATTAAAATATATACACACAAACGTGTCTTGTATCATAAATAAATATCTACCAGAGTGCTTAAAGAACTACAGTAAAGATAGGGACAAAATAAAAAAGCATAAATATAAAATTAATATTGAAAATCATTAGCTTAACTAATATGGTTTTTATACATGTATTAAAACCAGCAGAAGGTCCAGGCTTAGCATGCACTTTTGCATATTGCTCAATGTAGGCATATCTAACTTGGTACTCAAGTCTCAGTGCTCCTGATGTACGTGATACCTACAATTTTGCTTACGCTTGCATTCTGCTCTGGCACATGCCAGCCTAGTCCTTTGCTGAAGAATATCTGTTGCACAGGGAGTTTGGACTTATTCTTTGTTAATATGGAGTTTGAATTCAAACATAAGAGTCAAAGCATCTGTCCATAGTGTGGGTGCCCTATATGGTGTTAAAAAACTGGAGTATACTCTGAAGTATTTCTACAAAACTCCATAAGCTTTTATGGTCTACAAAGAATTTATTTAAGTGTAGGCTGGATGGTCACATTGATGTAAATAGTCAGTGTTCCACAGAATTCAAGGAGCTCAGGCTACAAAGGATGTCATTCATTGGGTTTTTTAATGTTCATCCACATGTAGCCTAAAAGAACACCCTCACAGAAGGTAACATAGGTGCCTTTCATATCATTTCTACATAGAGCAGAATCCATTACTAAACATAAGTAATAGTGTCACTATAGAGCTGGTTTACAGCTGTGTACACCTGCTTTGCCAACTTTTAGATTAAATATATATATGGTGATGGGATAGAAGAATGGCCTCTATAGTAAATTGTCATAGAAGCAAAACATATTAAGATTTACATCATACAAGCCTCAAGCTTTGCTGTATTTCAACTGTTAGCATCCCGCTTCATTCAAAATGACTTCAAAATTGTGAACTGTTGTGGTTTAACCCGACCTACCAAGACAACCACAATAGCTGCTCACTCACCCCCTCCTCCGCACCCCCCTCCAATAGGGGAGAGAATCAAAAGGGAAGGGAGAACTTGGATTGAGAAAAACATGGTTTAATAAAATAACAAAATACTAATACACTATTAATAAATATATACATAAAATAGAAATAAAAGATACTCAAGGCAATTCCTCACGAACTCTGTCCGCAACTGAGCAGCCAGTCCCAGCAAGCCACACCTGGTCTTAAAGCTGATCCCAGAGAGAGAGAAGACAGGAAAAAGGCAGAAAAGCCCAGAGGCCTCTGCAAAATGGTAAAGGGCTGAGCTAAAGGTCCCAACCAAAAGTTCCCCGGCTTCTGAGAGACACAGAGCAGAGGAGGAGAGTGAGAAACCAGAAGGCCCCACTCTTAAATCTGGAGCATGACGCTAATGAAATGGAATACTCTTATTGATCAGTCTGGATGTCAATCAAGCTCTGCCCCATCTATGCCCCACTTCCTCGATACCTCACACCTGTGGGAAGAGCAGTCAGAATGTTCTTGGCTCTCAGACCAGAGCATTTAAAAACATTAGCTCTGTGCTGGGATGCTATCTTCTTGTTCTCAAATTAAGTCCAAATAATGAGCGTGCTAGCTATGAAAAAGGAAGGTTTCTAACTGCATGAAGAAAATTAACCCATTTTCCATCAAACCAGCACATGGACACACATACTTTTTTAGCTTTGATGTTGTCTTAAAACCTGTTTTCATCACCAAAAGCCCCTTGAATAAGATGTAAAAAAAATAAAAATAAAAAACCCAACAAACCAAAAAAACCAAACCAAACCAAAAAACTGTTAGTTTTGCTGAATATGTTTTTTCTGAGTAAAGCTCTAATTCCCAAATGTCTGTAAGATGTGAATAAGAAAGCTGGCTGCAACAAATCTGCTTAAGAGAGAGAAGCAAAGAAAAAGCTTCTGCAGTTTGTCTGCTCAGTACAACTGTTGTTATTGCTAAGTACGAACCTTATGGGAGCGATTTCACTCAGGAGATTGCAAATAGCATACTGGCACTTTTACCTCTATGTCACTATTTCGAGTGTAGCTCAAACTGATAATGACCAAACTGTATTATATCATCTGCTGGCTCTGGAATGACCTGTGCCAAATGATTTGGCAATTCAAGAGAAATCCTAATGGACTTCAAACTCATCAACTTTGTATCAAATAAAATCTTAACTACAAGCCTTACCAGACAGGCAGTACCTTTCTCGGCTTGCAAAAACAGGTACTGTTACCTCGCTAGCTATATCTGTTTAATGGATGGAAAAGAGATAAATCTCTGTATTTTGACAAGCTGCTTATTTGCTGGAAAATACAGTTTCAATCAGTCCAAAAAGTCTTTAAGTTTAAAAATGAGTAGGGTGATTTAAATGAAGATGTTAAACTTATATTTCTGTCCCCATTTTTCAGAGTAAAATAGGAAAAAACTGCAGTAGAGGTTCAGTTCCTATGTATTCCTAATAAGGCCTGTGGTATAATTACTGAGGGGGAAAATTATCGAAAGTAATTATTGAAGGCATAAAGTTATATCCACATCCTCAGCACATAAGGCCACTGCTCGGCATGCAAGGAATCTGCTCTGAGATGGTCCCTCCACACCTGACTTGTATTCCTGGATGTTCACACATTGTGAACTGTGCCAGCTTAATGTGCTGGCACCATGGAGAATGGAGGCTGGAGCGGTGTGGAGATACCACAATCAAGCTCTGTGTACGAGACAGGTACAGAAACTAGATGGTACTGTGCACACAGTTTCTCTCAAGACATAATAATCCATTCCACCCAAAATGCTAGCTGCTGAGCTAGCAATTGTGGCAAAATTTCTCCTGTGGATGAACTTTTCTCATTATAATCTCATTATAATACCAAAACACACCTTCATCGAGCATGCTCTCTGAATTCTTTGAAGTCTTTACCTTTAAACTCAAAGCAAGAGAATTTTACACCAATCGATAACAAGGTATATATGACTAGAGTCACTCAAGCTCCACTAAATGTCGAAAATACTACGAACATACCCTAACTATAGGGGAAAGTTAAGGAACATGGCATCACAGACTTCTGGGATCAGTTGACAGGTTGAACCTATCTTTCCCTGCAAAGGGACACTTTTGGGTAAGATTTGCACACTCGATTATGCCAAGTGTTTCCTCAGGACACTTAGACTTCAAGCTTGTATTTGTAATCATATTAGTAGCACTATACAGTCATCTTAAAATCTATATATATTTGGTAACAAAGTGTATTTTTGCAACAAAAGTGTATTTTTGAAGTGTATTTTATCACCAGCAATCTAAAAGAACTTGTACCTGTTGCTTTAATAAACCTCATTATTCATGGATCTAGTAATGAGAATCTCTCATTAGATGCACTCAAACTTACAGTATATTTCATACTATTCGTGAATCTGTTGAAGCGCATAGATTCAATGGCCACAACCTGACTTTGCACTATTGGTGAATCCATAATTATGTGAATTCAGCATAACGCCAGACTGAGCATGCTAGGACTTTTAGTGCCAACTTGAGGCCACCTTGGTTTAATTTGGCATCACTAAGAAGCTGAGCTCGGCCACCCCCAGCCCCCAGTAATATACTGAGGACAAGCTGGAATGCAAGGGTGTTTAGTTTCTGCCAAATTAATCCTTTTAATGCAACAAAGGCCTTTGAAGAAAAGCATCCAAACAACAATCTTACAATGCCTTTTGGATTTAACATTTTCTGTAATACTTATTCCATCTTACATTTATCAAGCACTGAGCTGAAGGCTGTAAACTAGTTTTTACCTCTCAGGTGCATGTCTGAACCCCCACTCCCATCACCCCAGCTAGAAAATTGTCACTACTTCTCTTGGGCCTATAGTTTCATGCACAATGAAACATTTGTAAGAAATGGGCTTGAGAAAGCATCATATTGAGATACCTTATAAATGGATGGTTAGCACCTGTCTCCAGGGTAATATAAGTCAATTTCAAAACCTTTTACAGCCTGAATAAAAGAAGTAATCTAAACCAATTTTGCCTCAGGCCAAGATTCACAAAAACATTAAGGATTTTGGATTTTCTTTTTTTTTTTCTTTTTCTTTTTCTTTTTTTTACTTTTTTCTTTTTTTCTTTTTTTCTTTTTTTCTTTTTTCTCTATTGAATTTAATGGAACTTGGATTCCTCAATGACTTTAGGAAACTGCAGTCTGCTTCTGCTTCTCAGGACTGTTCTCTCCCTTATGAGGAAAGGCTGAGGGAGCCGGGGCTCTTTAGCTTGGAGAAGAGGAGACTGAGGGGTGACCTCATCAATGTTTATAAATAAATGAAGGGTGGGTGTCACGAGGATGGAGCCAGGCTCTTCTCAGTGACGACCAACAGTAAGACAAGGGGTAATGGGTTCAAGCTGGAACACAAGAGGTTCCACTTAAATTTGAGAAGAAACTTCTTCACAGTGAGGGTGCCAGAGCACTGGAACAGGCTGCCCAGGGAGGTTGTGGAGTCTCCTTCTCTGGAGACATTCAAAACCCGCCTGGACACCTTCCTGTGTCACCTCATCTAGGTGTTCCTGCTCTGGCAGGGGGATTGGACTAGATGATCTTTTGAGGTCCCTTCCAATCCCTAACTTTCTGTGATTCTGTGATTCTGTTATTCTGTGACTGTTACCTAATGAACAGCTCTGAGATTTATTTCTCTTAAGTGTTCTTTTAATGTCTGTGATACACCCCATTAGGACTCTTAGGGTTTAAGCGTTTGCTTCAAAATATCATTGTATGACAGACAGCCTTCTTCCTTAGATAAAATGATGAACATCAGGAAATATTTTTTTACTCTAGGATGAGCAAGCACTGTCACATGTTGCCCAGGTATGTTGTGGAATCTCCCTCCTTGGAGATACACAAAAGCCATCTGGACATGGTCCTGAGAAACTGTCTCTAGGTGGCCCTCCTTAATCTGAAGTTTTGGACCAGATGACATTTGTCAAGCTGTACTCAATTTGAGGACCAAATGACAGGATATTGGGAGTTGGATTCAGTTTGCCTGTATTTAGGTCTTCAGAAAGAAGCTATGTAGATGTGAGATTCATGTGGTGATCCAGTGTTGACTAAGCTAAGAAACTGTCTAGACTACATTGACTTTAACAACTAGGGACAGGAATCAGCTATTGAAGCACAGACATCTAGTGCCATTTTCCACAATGTAGGTCACTCCATTGACCTACATCTGCTGGTCCAGAAGTCTGCAAGTTTCCTGTTGTTCTTCTGTCACATTTGTCAGGTCCTTCTGATGTCCTGGGTACTGTTAGAGAAGTAAAATTGCATGAGGTACAAATGTGTGAACAATTCAATAAAGTCCCTTTTTCCTGTCAACTGTGACACGACTTTTAACACCTATATACAGACATGTAACAGACAAATGCCTACAGTCTAGAGCTTCATCCTGTCCTGTGTGTGACGGTAAGGCTTGGAGCAGCACTCAAATATATATATATCAAGTATATTCAGAACTGATTTCCTTACATCAGAGTTGCATGTACTTCTCTAAAAAATTCACAGCACTATTGATTTACCCACACTATTGATTTATCTGACGAAAGTGACTAAAGTTAGTACCAGAATTAAGTTTATTAAGGTAAAAAAGCCTACAAACGGCTAGGAAAATAAATTTTGAAGCATTATATCGATTTTAATGGGTGGTACTCTTTTTTTTCTTTTTTTTTTTTTTTTAGACTACCCTGGAAGAAAATTTAAACCTTTAACATGTGCAATATGGGAAGCATATGGTCTAGTGCACATGCATAGTAAAGTTATTCTTTCATCTAGTCCTGGGGATGTGAAAATGCCTATGATGTTCAGCTTTACTCCACAAAAGCTAAGTGACACAGAGATTGGACACTACTGTTTGGAATAGTAAACTTCCCTTTCAGACCTAATTTTATTTGGGCATCTCTAGCTTAAACACCATGAGGTCTGATATGGCTATTAAAAGCTGTCTAATCTTAACTGAAAAGCTGCTGAATAACATAGTAAGAAGCAAGCATGCAATAGTTTAATAGAGAGGGAAAATTCATCCAGTACTTACATGAAAAAAAGAGGTGGGAAGGTGGAAAAGCTCAAAAACTAGCTCAGGCTTAGGACCTTGCACAGGGTACTCATCTCCACTAGCAGAATTGTAAAATGACTGTACAAGTTTAGAAAATCCAGCCTTCCTTGTTCTACATTAATTTATAATTTAAACAGAACGATGTGTCTCTTCTCCCAGCACAGGCCAGCAGCTCCCTAAGGGCCAAGGAACATCAGGGGCTTCTCATGGAGTCTGGTAGTGCAGGGCCCAGCCCACTACCGCAGCCAAGGAACAGGGTAGTTCCCTGATGGCCTCAGGTTGAGCTGAAAAGGTGTATTGGGCCTTGGGAAGGGTTAGGTTGAGCTCCTAGGTGAGGCTGGTTGGGGCCAGTAAGGCCTCTTAGTGCCCTGAGTAGATCCCTGACAGTCTTCGCCTTGTGTCAGTGGACCAGAGGTTAGGAAGCAACCTCTTGTCCAGGTCTTAACACATCTATTACTTACCAATTTCCCATATCAATTTAAACTAAACAGATTTAAGCTGATTTAGCCAAGTCTACAGCACTCAAGTAGGGAACACTGCTCTGAGTCATATGGAAATCTAATCTTTAACCACCTAGGGCACACAGATTTCTTTTGCCTATCAGGATATCATCAGCTGATGGCATTGCCTTTTGACATAAAGAAGTACTATTCTTCACCTTCCAAAGAAAAACAGAGTTTGAAAATAGCATATACTGTCTAGTATGGGAGATGAATAGCACACTTTTCCAGACTGGGTTTATGTCCTTCCTTCTGGACTCTCCTCATCTTCCCAAAACTTAAAAGTAGCTAATGAATTCCAGCTTTTGAGGAAAAATAATGAAGCATTGATAAAGATCAAAGTTACTTGCTCTTCTCATTTCTTCATGATTTCCCTGGAGTACCTATAGTTAGGTCTAAGTCTTTGGTCATCATTTTTCCTGATGAAATGAATGCTTTCCATCTAGACCAAGATACTTCAGTCCTCTTATAACTATGCTGGTCACTTCTTATAGCCTAATATTTGTAGTACACACACAGATACACTGTCTGCTTCTCAGTGACCATCCAACTTCCCAAATAACTCAGAAAATAACTCAGACATTTTTGGGATAAAACACGAGCAAAAGAAAAAAATGTATAGACTAAATGAACAAATAGCTTTTGCATATATTTAAAAAGTCAATGCCCATTTAACATGTAGAAAATTGGCAGATTAAGTCCACAAGCCAGTTAACAGGTCTAGAATGATGGCCCATGAAAGTTCTTAGCTGTCTCTTTAGACTGTTTTCTTCCTGTCTTTCTTATTTTTGAATCAGATGAAAATAGTCTTCTTTTCCAGTCATCAATAAAAAGGTGCATACTGTTTAACCAGTAGCAGAATTTACATCAAGTCCCCTTTTCCACATCACTTAAACTCCAGTTTCTTTTCTGGTGCTTAGTCAGGAATGTAGTAATTAGCATACCCTGGAAAACATCTGTATCATTCTGTATAATTCAGTATATTCTAATTCTGTATTTTGCAAATATTCTATGTGTCCAGAGCATCCATTGCACCTGACTGGAACAGCCCATAAATATTCTTTGCCTCAGAGTGTGACATCTGGCACATTTGTTATTTGCCTTTCGCTTCACATTTTATCTATATTATAATTTTGGTAATGGATTTTCACTTCAGACATGATGACCTTTGTCAAAGTACATCTTATTAGTATTTGTAACCTATAGACTGATACGATAATCATGTCAAAGATTTGCTTATCATAATCTCTATAATACTGAGAACCATAACAGATATTACAATTGTCTCAGTGTTCTGTATTATTAATGCTAGCAGCGGAAGTGTTGCATGTTGCAGTAGTCTAAGCTGAGACTTACCATATTTTGACATATGACTAGTTAACCTACGTTCAGAATTGGTACATTTATTTAGAAAATTGTTAAACTAGTTAGTAGTTAGAAGAGGGAAAATCAGCTTTCTTTTAACTCCATCTGGTACATACCGAGATACCACATCGTTGCTAGTAAAACACTAAATCTGCCTAAGTGTTTATATATATATGTATATATATGTAAAGAAGAAGTAAAGAAAAATATAGGGGGAAAAAAAGAAAAATAAGTAATGAACTATATACCTTGATAATCACAAAAGCAGAATAAAGAAGACAAAAGGAAGATACAGAAATAATACTGAATTATGGTATTTCAGTAATATAATGTGGTTTTTTTGGAAATATGCCGATGATTCTCACAACTAGTATTCCAGTTTATTGTTGACAGAATTGTGCATATATAGGAAAAGTTAGCTGGAAGCAGAATTCTTGTTGGAATTTTAAATAGCCCAACATTATTGGGTAGATGTAATTTACCCCATACTAAAACAAAAAGAAAAACAAAGCAAAACCAAAAGTAGGCGCCTGGTTCTTCTAAGCCATCTGAAAACTGCAGGCCTACATATCAGAGAACAAAATAAATCCTTATTAACAAACGTAATGGCTTAATTTTTAGGTAAAGTTGTAAAGAATTAAAAGCAAATAAGAAATGACAGATGGTATATGACTAGAGATCTGCAAGAATGGAAATTTCCTGGACCAAATCTCAAGGTACTCAGAATCACACGATACCATTTATAGAGGGATTATCTCTTAGAAACCAAAGACAGCCAGCCATGCACCAACTAGAGGAGAAGCCATCCTTGACCTACTTGCAAATAGAGAGAAATTGATTACAAATGTGAGACAGTGAAATGTGGAACCAGCCACAATGAACTAGCGGAATCTAGAGAAACAATGAGTTCACAAAGCACACTGGTACAAGGGTACTGGATTTTAAGAGAGAAAATTGGTTTGAAATCCACAACAACTGAGGATCCAGGCAAATTTCTGGACAGGTTCCCAGGACAGCGAGGGTGAGATATTTTCATGCTAAGCCATCAGAGCCAGAAAGTGAGAAACTCCCGTAGCAGATCTGTATAAGTTTATGCAGTTCTCCTTTGTCTTCTCTTTACATTTTGCATATGTCTTCTCCAGAATAACGGTTTGCACTGCTGAGATAAGATCTGTAAATTTAGCATTGTAGCACTTCCCAACCTCTCTGGTATCACAAATCTTGACTGGGGATTCTGGACCCTACAGAATCGAGCAATACTCTTGCTTAGGATCATGAGTTTTCAAACCATTCTTAACATTAGACCAACACCATAACATGCATGAAAACTTACATTTACAACTTTTCAAATCTTAAAAAGGTGATTATATTCAAAGACAAACATATGAAGGGGAAGTAGACATTGCCTCATTGCCTGTATAGTTCAGTTCCGAGCACCTTTTTTCTATTTAGTTCAGCTGAAAAGTTGACTAGATAGAGTGTCTTATTTTGGGATTGTTCTTTCAGCTAGGATGCAATGCCAAAATGAGACCTGAACTCAGCCTTGCCTTCACTGAAGTAGATGTTGGTCAAAGGAGAGGTTTATTCTTATGCAGTTCTTTTCTCCTGTGGTTACAGTCATGCACACACTTTCCTTCCAGAGTTTCCTGCGTACCGTGAACTTGATACATAATCACAATACTAGTTTTTAACACTTCTCTCAGAGAATGGTTAACCAGCCAAGGTATATCAGGAACACTGATGTCTTGTTGGTATTACTAGACCTTCTTGTCATCTGGAAAGTAGTAAACATACCATTTATGTAGGGTGAAAACAATGGTTGGGCAGCAAGCCTGACTAAAAACAGTTTTCCTAACAAATTAAATTCAGTTTTGTAGGAAAGGTTTATGCATCCTTCTTTACAACCTTATAGTTGAAAGCTGCATCTCGAATAATTAAAATAATAATGTGTCTGAAGGGACTTTGAGATAAATTAAAACAGTATATTAAAAGCACCACAGCCCATTCTCTGAGTCACATCAGCTGACTCTGAACAGCTGGTGTCCATACTATTAAATTCCTATACAATCCAGAGAAAGTATAGATTACCCTAATTTGTCTATCGGGAATGGCCCACGACCCATGTTAATCCTCAAGCATTTAATATAAATTGTTTGGGACATTGCTGGTGAGCAAAGAAATAAAAACCTGCTAGGAAATAATTAAAGCATTTAGTGATATGTGTGTATAAGCAATAGAGTTACAGTCATCAAGAGTGCTCTTGGTACTCTTTCATGGATACCATACAATCCTCTAGCATACTGTTGCTTATACAGCTTTATTGCTAATTCTGAGACAACATCTGTAAGTTTAGCATTTCAACGCATTCAAGAGGATCCAAAAGAAAAACTTGAGATATCATAGTCTATGCAGCAGAACTTTCTGAGAGAATCTGCTGTCACAGAACTGGAGTACACTGTAAGTTTTATAATAATACTGGAAATTGAGAAAAAAGGAAGAAAAGTGTCAAAAAAAGATGAATTAATAAGTATAAAGAATTTAAAATATGTAGAGTGAAACTCTAACAGTACGTATTTTTGCAGTACGTGTTACAAGGCTTTATAGGTCTGTTTGTGCTGTAACTACCACTCTTAGTTTACTATTGACTGAGATTTTTATTTACTGCAATGAACGTTGTGTATGTTTGCCATTTTACTTGATTGACTAATGGATAATTAAACTTCAGGAAGGACATTTCTTACAACAACACAAGGCTGTATAATGAAAATGACTGGGAAATATTTCTCCATTGTTGTCTTTCCTTGCTGTACTAGGTTTTTTTTAGTAAAAAAAAAAAAAAGGTGAAAAATGGTTTATTTCTGCTTTTGTCAAGAATGAAGTAGATATTTCTATGTATTTCTTACTTGGGTTTTTTTGTTTTGTGAGCATGGATAAATTACAGTAACTTTTATTCTCTACTTCTGTGTTATCCTCTCTGCTTTTTGTTTTAAACACTTACTTTTGTCCTTTCTCTCAGTATTGTACAAAACCTGTAGACTCCCACAGACACATTCTTGGTGCCTCATAAAACTTCTTTAGTTCATTTTGGCTACATATATAATTAATGATCCAACAGGCATAGCCAGTGCAGGAACCCTGGGTTAGGGTTTGTCCTTTGTTATGTGGATTTGTTGCGAAAAATTTTTGAGGGGTGTGTTTTTGGGTTTTTTTGAATATTTAATACAAATGTTGGTATTGAATAATTATCACAGTTTGCTTTCTTGTCCTCATTTAAGTATATTTCAATCAAAGCGATGAGTTAATGGAGATTCTCGTACATACTGATGATTATATAAACTGGCATTACTAGATAAATTTATATCAGCTGAGAGCCTGGCCTTCATTATGCAGGTGAGATTTAAAAGTATTCTCCAGCTAGTTTACACCAGGGGTGTCAAACACATTTTCACCAGGGGCCACATCAACCTCATGGTTGCCTTCAAAGGGCCGAATGTAATTTTAGGACTGTAAAATAGTATAAACAGCCCTGGTTTATACCACTCTAAGAACAGAACACAGCTCTAAATTCAGTTTAATGTTTTTCGTTGCACCAAATTCATGGCTATTTTGTTCACAAAAACAACCAAATTATTTACAGCACATCAGTGAATCTGGTCCTCAAGCTTGCAAAGACAAAACCAAATCACACTCCTCCTTAAGTCAAGGTATTGCTCATTCCTGCAAAATTAATGAGGCTGACACCTTTCAATATCAACTTTATAATGGCTTAGTGCTTTTAGAAGTTTTAAATTGCCACAAAAAGCAACAAGATTAGTTTGACTGAGCAATCCGAATGGCAAATTATGTTCTTGTAACAGAAAAATAACTGTCAGAATGATGGAAAAGACCAGTAGAATACATTATGTTCATGTGTTAGATGGGTGGAGACATTTCAGTTTCAGAATTGCTAGTTGTGAATTACTGGCAGAATTCTTCCCCAGGCACTCAATAATGGTCTTTGAAATTTTGCTTCACAGGACAGTAGGAATCAGAAATCCATGTATTCAATTCCATAATATTTTGGTAATTGTAGAGAAAAGATGGATATAGAAATGACATATCACTTTTTGATTTTACAGGAAGTTGTTGTGTTCACGTTAGACTGTAACCAAACAAAAACAATTAAACACATTTTGCTTCCTCTCTAGGTGAAATGAAGTCTTCAGCAAGAATGAAAAATGCAAGTTATACATCTTTGATCTTTGATTAAATATCTAAGGATATTTAATACACATGGGCATGGGTGAGACTATAGATCATGTAACAGCTTACAGTAAGTTTCAAAATGTACATTGCAAAATATTGTTCTTCACATTAAGGCACCATCTATCTAAATGGGAAATCTCATTGTTACCTTAAACTTTCTAGAGGAAACAATGCCTTCCCTTTATACTCTTACTTTACTTGTTTCCTCTCGATACACTGGAGATGAAAACAAATAATTTAAATTAACAAACTGACAATAAAAAAGGCCTGTTCTGAATGCTGCCCGCAGGTCTTTAAAATGATGAAAGCACTTCGCATTATAAGATTGCTCTAGTCTCTGAACATGAATCCCAGTTTGAAAGATTGAAAATCTCCCTGAAGTCTGAAGCACTTAAATAATTTAAATTAAATTTAAATTGTGCTACACTTTACAAGCACAGAACCACAGTCACATCTTTACTGGAAAGCTTATAAAAATTTGAAATGCTCCAATAATTTTAAATCTTGTAGAAGCCTAGTACCTTCCAAATTAAAGTGCTAATAAAAAAATTAGCACTGAAATTTAAATCTCTATGTGCAGTGTAGAATGATTTAAAATTATTGAAGCCTTTCAATTTTTTATGAGGTCTCTATGTAGAAGTGAATCAAACAGCATTTTTAGTACAATGGAAGTAAGTTAGAAAAGAAAACAAACAAAGAAAAACTGTCATCGGCATAGCAGTGTAGTATGAGGACATTTCCAGGGTACTAAAGACAAGAATTTTGAAAGAACAACTGCACACTGAAAAACGAAGCAGAAACAGTCTTCTGTTTAAAACATTTTAGTTAAGACTCAGGAGATATTAATTTTAGGTTCTGATTTTGTGTAAATTATTTAATTTCTCTGAATCTCTGTTTCTTCCTTTCTTATTTAGATAGTAAAATCGTCCAGGCAAGAACTTTCTTTTCATGACTGATATTCATCTGACTGAACGTGGATATCTACTGAGACAACATCCATATCTAATCTAGTTATCCCACGCTTCATATTCAGTGGAAAGATATATACTCTTTTTAAAGGTTGGTCATGTAATAGTAAACACCTACAGTAAAGTATAAATAGGAATCACATCCTGAAGAAGCCTGTTAGTCTCCATCTACAGTAGGGAGAGGCTAAAGTCACTAGTTTAGCTGTTGATTGCAGTGTCTGAAATTGAGGGTAATGAAGACAACCTCTTATTATCTTGCGTAATTTTTAAGCCTTCCACGTACTCCTGCAACACCTATTCTTAACAGCTATAAAATTTTCAAATAGATAATAAATCATATGAATCTACAAGTGTTAGGTAGTCACTATCTTTATATCATTGAATATGCAAAGACCTCTCAGTAAGATGCTCACAGATATGTTCCTGCAGTGAAAAGAAGAAAGAAAATACGTGGGTTATCTGTAACTAATTAAATGTCTCTTTTTTCTTTCTAGAATGTTCATAGTAAAGAGAACTAAAGAAAGAAACATATCGGGTATTTAGTGTGTTTTACCTGAAAGTATGAATATTTTTCTTACAGAACTAATTATAAGACAATCTGAAGAAAATTCACTCACTTCCAATGACCTGATTCAATCTGAGTTTTGGTGACAGACTGAGATTACTTTAGTGGATGACAAAATCCTTCTGAGAGCTGAAGCAAGCTTCAATGCAGAGAGCCACAGGTTTTCAACAGCTGATGCGGATGTCTGATACATGTGCAGAAAGACTATTACAAGAGACCTGAAAAAACATATTCCAGCTTTTTCCTTTCCACACAAAATCATAGAATCATAGAATGGCTTAGGTTGGAAGGGACCTTAAAGATCATCTAGTTCCAACCCCCCTGCCATGGGCAGGGACACCTTCCACTAAACCAGGCTGCTTAAAACCCCATCCAATCCACCTTGAACACTTTCAGAGATGGGGCATCCACAACTTCTCTGGGCAGCCTGTTTCAGTGCTTCACCACCCTCATAGTGAACAATTTCTTCCATATATCTAATTTAAATCTACCCTTTTTCAGTTTAAAGCCATTACCCCTTGTCCTTTAGGACAAGAGAAAATGGCCTCAAGGTGCACCAGAGGAGGTATAGATTGGATATTAGGAAAAAATTCTTCATGGAAAAGGTTGTCAGGCATTGGAACAGGCTGCTCAGGGAAGTGGTGGAGTCACCATCCCTGGAGGTGTTTAAAAGTCATTTAGACAAGGTTCTTTGGGACATGGTTTAGTGCTACAGTTAGGCTGTGGTTGGACTTGATGATCCTGGGTGTCTCTTCCAACCAAGATGATTCTATGATTCCTATTACTACATGCCCTTGTAAAAAATCCCTCTCCAGCTTTCTTGTAGGTCCCGTTTTAAGTACTAAAAGTCTGCAATAGGGTCTTCCTGCAGCCTTCTCTTCTCCAAGCTGAACAACTCCAATCATTTCAGCCCGTCTTCATAGGAGGTGTCCTCCAGCCTTCTGATGATCTTTCTGGGCTTCCTCTGGACTCTCTCCAGCAGGTGCATGTCCTTCTTATGTTGGAGGTCCCAGAGCTGAATGCAGTAGTCCAGGTGTGGTCTTACGAGAACAGAACAGATGGGGAAAATCACCTCCCTCGACCTGCTGGTCGCACTTCTTTTGATGAAACCCAGGGTTTCTGGGGTGCAAATTCACATTTCTAAGTCCCATCTCCTCACATTGATCTAAAGTGGTCTGTATACATTTTTGCTTCTGGCTATCTGAGGGACTAGTTTACCTTACCTTATTACAGATTCATCCAACAAAAGCTGTAGCAGTTTTGCTAGTTGTTGCTAGGTTTAATTGTCTATGGGCTGAAATTTCAAGTGATGGGTATTTTTCCTGTCAAACTCACCTATTTCTTACCTGTGACAGTTGTTGTAAGTGTGACTTTATTCTGCTTAGAGAGTAAAGATAATTTTTAAACATATTTGGGTACACGGGACTGTTACCATTCACTTTTCTTTATGTTGATAATCAAGTACATGTATCTGAATGTATTTGAGGTGAAAACAAACAAACAAAACAACTTAGGAAAGAAATAATCAACCCCATACTCAAAGATCTTATGTGTGAGGGACATGGGGAGTGGGTAAATTATATTTTGTCAAATTAAGAGTAAGGGAAATGCATTTTCTTTTGACCATTACCACATCTTCTCTTCTAGTCAAGATTACAATATCTAAGCACAGAAACAAACAAGAAAAAATTACGTGAAATATTTGTTCATTGAAATAATTCCTAAAATTTTTTAAAGGAGACAATGTGTGATTTTTTTTTTCCTGTAAACATAGGAAGAGATTTCAAAGGTTAATTACTTCAAATGCAAATTCTTGAGATATTTACAGGGCAAAATACTGAAAATGCAATAACTGAAAATGGAGATAGAAGTCCCTATAATGCAAGAACACAAGATTCAACAGAGTGAGAGTCAATTGTCTACAAGTTTTGTCAAGTAATGGAGTGCTTGACTGCCAAAAGAGCCTCAGTATCTATTATTGAACTTGTGTTCCTTTCTATGGATTGATTATTTGTTTGGGTGCACCAGAGAGAATGTGATTTTGGCTTAGTAGGTCTACCTATGTCAAATTTTTTTAGACTACTTTTATATTGAGAAAGGAAATTATTTTCTTCTTAACATGCCTTAGCCATGGTTTTTATTTTTTTTAAGTAGTTACACATCGCTTGAAAAATGAATGCATCAGGATATTATATAGTTTACTCCATCCCTATGTGTCCAGGTGGGAAATCAGAGATGTTCATTTAAATCCCCTGAGCCTGCTACAACTTCTGTGAGTAGTAAATCAAGGTGTAAGAAAAGAGTGCAGATACTATCTTCAGCTCTGTTGGAATAATTCATATTCAGAAAACAACATCTTCGAAACTTTTAACCTAGTTTACAGGTACTTAAATATAAGGTGATCACAAGATGCCCTTTCACAACAGAACTTTATAATCTTGGAACCAGATCCACAGAGGTACTAAGATGTTTAATTCTTTATATCCCATTGCTTGCAAAAAGGAATTAAATACCTCAATTCCATTGTTGAATTGGCTTAAGATAACATTATTGGAATCTGTGGAATAAGATATTTATGAACTGCAAAGTAGAGACTAAGAATTAACTTAATAATTTATTTTTTTATTCTTAGATAGATATCACTGCAGTTAGGAATATGATGCATCCAGGATTTTTCATTGCTCCAGGCTTTAGTGTGTGTTAACCCCATAGGCTAATCTCGGTCACTACATAACAGGTTAGTCTAACCAACACAAGTTACTGAAGTAGACACACAGCACATGGAAAAGCTTGAAAAACATTTATCATTTACCTTTGTATTACATATTCTATGTTGTATTTTTTACATTTTTGTTTACAGAATGACCGAATAGCTTCTAGTCTCTCTCCTAATGAGTTATGAGAGAATTTGTCTCATATTTAAAGGAAATCAAAAGAACTCATGAGTTTTGAACTTATGTGACCATTACAATGGCAGACTGAAGTACCATGTAGAGATCCTTCAGTTTGCTTGAACCTAAGGAGAGATAAAGAAAATTCAAATTGGCTCACTTATTGGTGGCTTAGAGTTGCTGGTAGTTCCTTTCCATTTCCTAATTCAGAATGATGCTGAATATTTTTTCCTTAAATAAAACTTATCAGTAAAGAAAGTTTAGTTTGTGTCATTATTATTGTTATGAAAAGCTTACTTGGAAAGTCCAATACAAGTGACAGCATCTGAGCCTCTAATTCAAGTTTGGGCAATTAGCCAACATAAAAATGTATTTCTGTTCCCATAAGAGAGATTAGTATATTGATAGGAAAACTGTAAATCAAAATACACATCAAACCTGCACCTGCAAAAGAATCAAAGGTGACTTCCAGTATTATGGTTGTAAAATAGAGATAAAATAGTTTCTATTTTGCCAATAGAAACTCTGTTATCATAAACGTAAGAAATATTGAGACTGTGTATTGCTCCTGTTAAGGGATCTTATAAACAGTTAACACCTCCAGCAGCTCCAGGGCATGAGTATTCTTCCTGCCCAGCCACTGGAGACCATCTCTGTGTACCTGAGGGTCTCCATTCCAGGATGACAAAGGCAGCTGCTGGTTTCTCACATGCGCATACACACAGACGTGCACAGACAGAGGACACTGACATGGCTGGTCACACAGGCAGCCACAGACATGGTACGGCCTCCGGCAGCCTCTGCATTCAGGACTCACACCAAACACAGGCACAGAAAACCATGTCCCCTCCTCCTCTCAGGCTGGCAGAGGCAGAAGGTCACTAGTGCAGCACACACACCACACTCTCTAGGTTCACAAGCACATGCACATTCACAAATCCCCCAACCACTGCCATGGCCCCCTCTGCCCACTCGGCACTCCTGCCTGGATCCCAGCCCCCATTACGCACACCACAGTTCCTGACTTGCCAGCTGGTTTAGCTGGGTGCTCACCGCACACATACAGTACTCACACACTTGTCCCACAGGCACCTCACACTCACAGGTCACCCCATGTACCAGCACGGACCCTTCACCCACCTGCTATCGCTACCCAGACCCAGGGCCTCCTACATCCTTATTGGTCCAGCTTGGAGTTTGCCAGCGACTCCACACACACACCCCATGCACACCTGGTCTGGGAAAGATCCAAGCAGTCACCTCCCCAAAGAGCTGCAATGTGGGCACATTGTGGCAGTGACCTACCGTCACAACACAGCCACTGGCATGGGATTAAACATAACCAGACCCTTTTATACCCCTTTCTGTCTATTCCCCACTTTCTCCCCTCCCCTCAAAATTATTTCATAAATTTTCCAAAGTCCCAAAGGTCACCTTTGAATATCCCATATCTTCTTGTTTCATACTTCTTATCACTTAGAAAGCCCAGGTTGCCTCTCTCCAAAGCTGTGCCTGGAGTTCTTAATGGCCTTTCAATTAGTAACTCAAGACTTTGGGTCTTTGCCCATGTCCCTTGTCTATCAGTTTTGTGTCTCTCTGTTGCTGCTTCCCCCTTTACTTATTACCCCTTTTTGTATTGAAAGGGTCCTTGATAAAATAATCTTAATGAAGTAGATCTCTCACTCTCCATATACCCTTACAGTTACCACAGAAATGTGGATCATAAACCCACCCATACTAGATGGAATAGTTGTTTTATCATTCTCCCTTCAATTTATTACACAAATAATTTCAAGAAAAAATATTCGAGTACAATCAGAAAATTAAAGTGCTACTTTTGTCTGCTAAAATAATAAAGAAAAGGTATTTTATGAGATTTGGCTTTTGGGATTACAAGGTTACAGATTAGGCATGATCATACATTAAACAAGCTTAAATCAGGTCAATAGAACATCAGGGAATGAATCAACACATCCAGAATGTTACCCAGTCTTATAAACAAAGAAATTCAAGAAAACATCTTTGCATGCATTTGAACAGCAGCAAGAAGGACCTGCAAGAAAGGAACCTGTCATTTTCTGTCATGGCACAATTTACCAGGCATTTGCTGCTGATGACAATTTATCAACTGGCTAATATGTTGCATAATTATGGTCAAATAAAACTCATATGTGTTCTATTAAATGCAACTTTGTCTTGGCATAGATGAGAAAGGCAGTTTAAAAGGCGAGGTGCTAAGCTTTTTCCTAATTTTTTTTAATAAACTTGTGTCCAAGATAACATAACATTAAATAAATAAAATATGGTTTGGAGTAGGAATAGAAACCATTGTTCTTCCTTCACAGTTGCAAGTACTTAACATATTAAGCTAAAGAAACATTTACAGTGTGAGACTCACTTTTTGGCCCAAATAACCTTTTCAATAATACCATAGTAAGGGAGGCTGCTTCAGGAAGAGAGGCTGACCCACCCCGACTTCAGAATAACTTTTACTCTCAGAGTTAAGAATTTTCCTTTAAAATATGAGATTTGCAGTAAGATCCAGTGTACCAAAATTAAGCAGGATTTATAAAATCAGACTTAGCAAAACTGTCTGCATAATGTAAGTATTTCTGTTCAAGAAGAAAATAAAGTCCTTTGAAGGCCTTTAGAAGGAGAATCTGCCACCTTAAATTTAACTAAAGGGCAGAAAATTACCATCTGGATACTTCAATTCTCCCCTGCACTGCAGAGCAGTGATTTAACTCTGAATTCTGAATTTAAAATGCTTTTTATCAATTAGCTTGCTTTGCTTATAAAATGCTTAGTACTGTTACATTTTGTGAGTACCTTGGTCCACATATTTATTCTCAAAACAGGTACTAGATTGTAGTGTAAAGCAGCAAACTGGACAAGTTACGGCAATCGTACAGAATGCAGGACAAACAAAAAGAAATGCAGAACGAAGGCATTCACAGAAGTGGAAAACTGCAGGAAGTAGGGGAATTTTAGTTAAATAAATAATTATTAAAATAATATGTCTGCAGCATTTGGATTCTATTAAGTTAGTTTAAAAATAAGCAACTGTTTTCAGGATCTAAAGTCTGGTTTTTGAACTTCTAAGTTCCACCTGAAATTTTCCACAAGATTCCTAAATCCTGTTGTTGATTTAGTCATACTGTCTTTCCTAAATGCTAGAAATAAAGTTGAAAGTGGGAAAACATTTTAAAGCAATGTAAAGCAGGTAATTTTTACCAGCTGCTTTATTATCACACAAGAACAGATTAGGAAGTTCAACATTTTTGGATACTCTCATCAGTTCCTGTATTAGAATTTTGTATTTTTCTGGTCATTCTTCCATCTTATTTTTACCCTGCTGATTCTCTAACCCTTCCTTCTGCAGAGAGTGAGCAAGCGTCTGTGAGGTGCTGAGCTGCCTTCTGGGGTTAAATCACACCACTGTGCTTTTACCGCTCCCAGCTGGTAGGACTAGCTGGCCTATAATCTTTCCCTTTCTGCTTTTATTCAGTATAATTTAGTGAATTAAACTGGACTGATCTAGTATAGTCACATGTACAAATTAATAGTTATCTATAATATTAACAGAATCAGACCCAAAAGCAAGCTGAAATGTAGTATTTATAACATGGTGCATTGTATATTTCTCAGTGCAAACCGAATACTGGGGATATTGTGTGTCCTTGAAATGTTCAAATTAGACCCTTTTTTTCTGCTCAGAGTTTATTCTTGACACAGAACATAATAAACAAGGTGTTCATTGCTCACAATTTTTATAAATGCTTTTTATAAGCAAATGCATTTAGGGTCTCTAACAGAAATGCCTACTATGATTAGCACTGGTCGAGAAGAGATTTCCAAATATTTTTGTGAATTAAATGTATTCAGTTTGTTCCACTATTATTTATGGCAGTCCTACTTTTCATTCTCCACAAGCATTCAGACATTTAATCAGAAATTTAATAAAAGAACTTTCAAGTCTCATGCTGCCAGAATGTGTCAGAGCAATGCAATGCCTGTAATGCCCACATGCGGATCAGTTCTTCTTTTTCTGAACTGTCCATATTAAATAAAACTATTTGGCACATTTCAAAACACATTTTCAAATGTTCATAGCTATCCTGTGGCACCGAGAAAAATATCATACTGCACTTGCTGAGCTGCTAAGTTGCCATCAAATCTGATTTTATTGTTCCTACAGCCAGTGATTTTAAAAGCAACAAGTTTTAAAATTACTAGTAGTACATCTGAAAGGCATAATTGAGCTTGATCTTATGGATCTATATTACCAAAGAATCTTTCTTAAGAATTAAATCTGATTTATATTGATACAAATGAGGACAGATTTTTTTTTGCTGTTGTTCAAAATACTTCAGCTTCAGCAACAACTCATAAAATGCTAGTGGAAAATCAAAGGAAAATTATGCCATTTATTTTCTAATTTTTGTTCTGCATACTGAAATCTGATTTCACTTCTTAAAGGTAAAAAAAAAATCAAAACTACAACATTAGATATTTTAGTCAATATTTGCTAAAACTGTACCAGGGAAATCTGCAAATCTTGACTTTTCTTCCGTCTTTTTTGAAGTGTAATATTTGCTGGTATCTGTGGAGTTATAAGTAATACAACAGATCACAGAATCATTGAATACCATGTTGGAAGTGACCACAAGGATCATCTGGTCCAACCTTTCTTGGCAAAAACATTGTCTAGACAAGATGGCCCAACATCCTGTCCAGCTGAATCTTAAACATGACCAGTGCCGGGGAATCCACCACTTCCCTGGGGATATTATTCCAATGGGTGATTGTTCTTATCCAGAAAACTTTCCCTCTTGTGTCCAATTGGAATGTCTCCAGAAGTAACTTTTATCCACTACTATCTTTTCCATGTGACTCCTTGTAAAAAGGGAGTCTCCATCTTCTTTGTAGTCACCCTTTAAATGCTGGAACATGGTGATGAGGTGTCCCCTAAGCCTTCTTTTCTCAAGAAAGGTTTCATTCTAGTCCTCTAACAGTTTAACACCAGTGTAAATTTGCAATGATCAATACCATAGTAATATTTATATATATATTTAATCAGAATCAGACCCTTCTACTTTTTGTTTTTCAGGTGGTGTTTTGATTTGGTGTATATCTGCTTTAAAAAGCCATCAAATCTGTGGAATTACTCTAGATTTATAGTAGTGAAGGATCTGACCACACCTTTTATTTTCAAATCCTGATTTAGTTTTATAAATGAAATTGAGTTTTACTCTAATACACAAAATAAAGACATTTCACAAGATCAGCATAACTACAGTCTCTGCAGAGATCTGGATATATGCCAGTTTTACATGGTGTTGAATCAGCGAAAATGTCTGAAGAACTGTGAACAAATTTGTCAAGAGATACCAGCCATAATCTTAGCTTAAATATAGGGTCAAAGTTCCTCTATGTTACTAACAGAGTAAAAAGCATAAAGAGGCCAGGGCACATATGTCCACTTGTCAAACAGTGAGTATTTGAATCCAAGATGATGTCTCACTTGCATAAGTGTTACTTCTATATACACTTTTATGAAGGTAAAGATGTGGTTTACAATTTCAATTTATCCCTTCCTTGTTTTTTGCTAGATAGCAGACATCATAACTCTACTCCGGAAAAAAACGTTACAAGAGTGTCTTTGCCTGCTGGAGATTGATTTGCGATGCTCCTACTTGGTGTTAATTATTTTTATGAATAAGGAAACATAAAACTGTGAGTAATTAACTCAGTAGAATAAAGGATGGAGTAGGAGAGTCAGTGAACATCTGTATTGGCAAAGTTGCCCGGTCATCTATATGCATCATTCAAAATATCTCACCCTATACAATTGCAGTCAGCCCGGGATTCCATCATTATCTAGAGCAGACCTTCTGGGCATGCTGAGAGTCATATGAGTCTTGGTCACTGCTCAACAAGTGGGCACCTAACTCATCATTAAGCCCCATTAAGAACAATGAATCAGGTATTTCTCCAATTATCTTCTTTGCAGTGGATCCAACAATCATTCTTAGAACATTACTATTGGATACAGAAGACTTTACAGAACAGACAATATTTTCCCCTGGTTTGACCACAGGCAATATATTAAAGTCTACTTTCTGCTTGAACAAAATGGAGCATTTTAGCATTTTACATTCAATATTTTGGGGGGAACATGAAACCCTAATGAAATTAATCTCTACTAATCTGAAATATTTATGATTAGTGGAAAGTAATGTTTACTTCTAGGTGCTATTCACCTCACTCTTAAGGCAGATGTCAACAATTTTGCTCTATAAATGTCTGATTTTGTTCCTCCTTGTAAACAGAATCAAGAAAAGATGTTCCAGTGGCGACAGTGGTGTGCATTCAAGAACAATGCCTAGTTGTATGTGTATGGGAATTCAGGAATTTCAAATTACTTCATCTTCTAGTGCTAGAGCACTGCAAATTCAGGGACAAGAAAACAAAAGAGGACTCTGATTGTGTAGCCCAGTGATTACATCATTCTGGGAACTGAGAGGACTAGTCTCTTATGCTTGAATTATTTTTCTTTTTTATTCAATTTTTTAAGATAAAATTATCCCTTGGACTAAGGGCCTGAAAGCATGTCACTCTTCATCTTGGCCATATTGTATTAAAGACACTAAGCATTTTAAGAATATATTTCTGGGTCTTCAATATGAGACAGTCTCAGATATTGAAAGTGCTTGTAATCTTCCTAGAAAGAGTTCCAAGTCTATAGCTGACCATCATTGTATAAATAAGGACTTACTTTTTAAAGCTATTTCTTCAGTGCCTAAGCCAAGGTAGAGCATCTCTTGTATTCTCCTGAAATAATTTAACAGTTCCTTAAAGGTTTGTCTATTCAGCTATCAAAAATAAATGCCATAATTGATTTCCAAAATTGTTTCTTCTAGTAAGGAAGTTAAATTCATTAAACGTATAGACTCACATTTCTTATTTAGTTTTGCACTAACTTCTTTCAATTTTTATGATAAATGATGTAATTGCTACCATATATAAAGAATGTATGAAATGTAGAAGTGCAGAGAAACAGGCCAAAGTTCATATCTGGTAATTATACCTTTTTCTGATCATTGGAGACTACGAACAATTGGGTATTTCTGAGGGAAGATTATGTATAAACATGAAAAAGGTGACTTTATTTTTTTTCTTTCTACAGGTAATATAGTTTAAAGGTTATTTTTCTCATCATAATAATTTGTTTATCTATTGATAGAAAAGTAATGATTTGTAGTATGATATTGGCAAAGTTAACTAGCCAAACCATAAACTGGATGGCATTTTTGTGTTATTTTTTTCTCTCTGTTACTCTTTTGGACTACATCTGATTAGAAACTGAAAAAGGAGTGCCAGGTACCAGTAATCATAGTCATTTAAGCAAAATAGAGAAACAATGGAAAAACCTGACCTGATTGAGATGCTGGCTAATTTATATTTTGCCTCAATCTGTTTGGAGAACCTCTGGATGTGAAAGAGTAAGAAACAATGAGGTAAAATTTTCATTCTTTTATTACATTTTTCAAGGGTGGAAGAAGTGGATTTCACAGGTTGCATCTGTAGCCAAACTCAACTGTCAGATGCTACTGAGGGTCATTCCAATGAGGATGCCCTAGCTGGAAGTGTTTTATTTCTATTCATGGTTTGGACACATATGGCATTTGCTGATAACTTTCCGTGCCTCCATATTGCACTGTAAATTGCACTGGGCATCTTGGGCAGAGTGCCAGTCTTAGAACTTTGGAACTTCTAGCATTCACCCTGACCCCATGTGAACCATGCAAACTTCATAATCTTCTCGTTACTCCTTATATAATGGGAAGCTGCTTGACCTGTGCCGTTAGTTATCTAATTGTGACAAAAGAGATCTATGTGTGAAGAAGAGGTGAAGCATTGCTCCAGTTTCCAGTCTCATTTCCTTTCCAATGCTCCACCCACCTCAGATGCTAAGGCTTCCTGATACGTCCTCTATGCTTCTTGCATCAATTACTGATCATCTGCCCAGGGGCTGATAAGGGTGATCCTAAAAAGCACACTCACATAAAGAAGTAAAGAGGGAGAGAAAGGAGACTGCAAATGGTTGTGTCAATGCACAGAGACGACTTCAGGAAAAAAAGCTTTTTCTGCCATCAGAAAGAAAATATTCTTGTCATCAAACAGTACACACTGGGGTTCTGTACTGAAAAGAAGTTAGAATTAATTTCCAAGGCAAAATGTATCTGCTACACACTCATGTAACCAGCCAGACCTCCAAGGATTTCCTATAATCTCCATCCTCCTGAGCAATTACTTTTGACATAAAAGTATGGAAGCGAAGTAAATAGACCTAACAGCTTTTTACTATCTTTTATATATATGATTTTTGAGGTTTGTAAATAGATAGAAAATGATGAGCTCTCTTTCTCAAATTTTCTTCTTTCAGCCTGGTCTCCTGAAGAAATATATATGATTTTTTTTGGTTGTTTTTGCTTTATCTATATCTGTTTACCTCTCTAACTTTTCACCTGATTTCTGCTAAACATGAGAGAAATATTAAGGTGTCAAAAACATGTTTCATAAAAATCCATGACCAAACAGAGGAGAAAAATCCAAACTGTAATGTTTCCTTTGAAAAGCTGGCAGGCAGAACTTGACAGTCAGTGTATGTGTACTGAACAGACAGCAGCATACACACAGACAGTCCAGCACTCAGGCTGGACACAGAGGTAAACACAGGGATATCATGAGGGAAAATGCATTGGGAAAAAAAAAATGATATAAATCTTTTGAAAATAAGATTTCAATAATTCTGGCACTCCTAAGAAATAAGTCTAGTTTATTTAAATATTAATTTTCATGTTTAAAAATGTCTGAATAGCTATTATCTATGATATTGGATTATGATTACAGCCCAGTTACTGTTGCTGTCAAAGGATTATATGTACTACAAACATTCATGTCTTCCTTGCTTTCTTACATCAAGCAGAGAAAATGAGGAAACTGTTTATGGCTTCTGTTCCCATACTTCCCAAACTCTGAATAAAAACTAAAGTGAAACAACTGTGATTTGTGCTGAAGATAAAAAGTCCTTCAGACTCTGTCTAGACATTCTCTTTCATGGTTGTATAATCTGTTACAGTGTCCTGCTTTGTAGATTGGCACCTAGAATAGATCAGAGCACCTGCTATTGGGGCGTGCAAGTGGGTTTTTCTTCAGATGGAAGCCAGCAAAAAGAGAGCTGGCATGTGCTTCACATAGAGTTACCTTGCTCTGATACAGAATTAGTATGTAGCTAAAGCAGCTTTGGGAGCTGGAGACTGCAAAGTGCTTGCTGGTTCTGGGAGGATCAGCAATCTTCTCAAGCAAGATGCAGAGTGACCAGTTGTGCCCAAGACCCTACTGCTCCTGCCTCTCTTCTACTTCTTCTGGCTCTACCACCTTTTCATTGATAATTTTTAAGACATGGTATTATTGTTCATTTTTGTCAGCACTTACCTTCTGTTGTTTCATTTCCACCAGACCAAAAATCCATTGACATCAGACCTTTTCAAAGTTTCAAGAGCTTTCTCCAATTTAACATGAGAAAGTACAGACTTTGTTTCTGGAGTCTTATATATGTGCATCTAAATATAGAAATAAAGTAAACATTGAACCAAAATATATACCTATTTTATAACAATGGAGGTACAAAGAGCCTTGTGTGACATTTGCTGGGTAGGATACTTTATAAAGACCCTGATTCCATGACCTTCAGATCTAAGTCTTCCTACAGGACTATGAAGACCTTAGGATTTTTCTCCCACCTAAATCAGTTTCTTTAACAAAAAACATTATAACTCTGTAGGAAAATAAACAGAAAAACAATGTGCATTCATAGTGTCTAAGTAGGTATGTAACCATCTTTTGTTACTATGAAGCTCTGGAAAATGTGTCAAAACATTACTTTAAGATCACTACTTTAAATTATTTCACAGCTGTAGTGCATTCTTTGAGACTTAGAATCACTGTTAATATCTTGAAAAGATATAAAATTTACTTTTCAAAGGCATCAACTAGTCATCATTAGTAACAGTATACTTTTAATGCAAACTTTCTTTGCTTTTCTTTATTTTTTTTTTCAAATCCTCCCTTCCATACCATTGTTCTCTGAAGACTTTAACGAACTGGGTAATAGTAATAAGTTTCAGCTAGTAAAAAGTTATTTTACTTACCTTCAATAAGTTAAAGATACATATAGAAAAAAAAAAAAAAGAAAGGCTTCAACAAAAAGAAACAAGAAAGAAATAGTTTATGTATAATTTCAATTTGCAGAATACAATTTATAATCCAGGCTGAAAACATATCCACGTATCCAGCAAATTCAACTTCACTGTCTTTCTGCCTCCCATGTGCACTTAATATAGTACATCACCAAGCCTGAATTTTGCCCTTGAAGTCACTGACATTGAAAGTGTCTGTCTTGCACTAAAAAGGAAAATGAAAATATTTCCACTTTTTTTTTTTCAAGTGGAATTTCAAGTCTTCTATAATGGTGAGAAAGTTCAGCAAATGCTGTGACAAAAGAGGTGATGTTGTCTAAGCTTTCAGTTTTACTAAAAGGGAACATTTATTAGTTATTCTTTTTCATTCAAAATATACTTTTATTAGAGAAAATTAAAATTGTGAAAGAAAAAAATGTGATGCCTGTGGTTTCAAGCTTAGTTTCCATGTGGACCTTTCCTCCTAACTTGTTTGACACACCCTAATAATATTGGTAACAAAAGTATAGATGCTACCTGATAAATTTATTGTTACAATTAAAAATGCTTAAATGAAACTTTACAACTGATGCAGTATGTCAAAGAAACTATACATGTTTGTTTTTCTTTTTTTCCACATCAGTACAAATCATATGAAAACACAGAAGGAAGGATAGTTCAGAACAAAGAAATTTAAAACAAATAGCTAACCTATCAATATTTACCAGCATCTCTTGGTTATTCCAACTATAATATTTCACAAGACTTTTTTTTTTTTTTGAGTGAGAAAGAGATTTTGAAGGAATATAATTGTTAGCTAGTTATTGCAATACTATAATTTTCTGAAAATCGACAACTTCCCTGAACAAATATTTCAGGAAAATTAATTACAGAAATACATTACATTCTTGAAAATATTTCTTTATATTATTAATAAAATAAAAATCAAATTATGGGAAATTGGTGGTAAAAGAGTAATACCTATTAAATGTTATACTGATAGGAATATTATTATAGATAATTGCATAATGTTGATGAGGTATTACAATATCTTCTACCCAAGATTTAATAATATGATATTTTATTTGATCATATCTTGACTTTTTACATTTGTCTGACATTTTTTTCAGTCATTTATTTTGTCTTTAAAACCCAATCTACTTGTTTGAAAATAATTGTGCATGATGGTTTTCAGGGGTGTATAATGGGTTTTGTTCAATCACCTGCTTGAAATGGTTACTAACCACATATTAATATCATTTAAGTTAATGGCTTTGTCATTAACAACAAAGACAGCATCTGCAACTATATCATCTGTGGTGTATTTTAGACAGAAACATGTATCAAGGGTATTTTCCTTCCGGGTCTATTAACTGTTGACTTCTGACTGTTGTCATATATGACAAGTCACCTTGATTTCTCAAGAATTTGGCAAAAAAGTTGTGTTACTTTTTTTAAAAACATCAAAACCTATGGTTTGTCTGCTGAATGCTCATAAAGTATGGCAGGGAAAAAAAGCGAGGGCGGGGGGAGTTCCTTTATTTGGTGTGCTTGCAGTTAAGTTATCTCACTAAAGCTTAATCACACTGAACAAAAACATGGAAAGGATCAGAGGAGCAATGACAGATGAAGGAACCCTGGCAACATAGTGAGCGAAAGAGTACGCTTACTCAGATACTCCTAAGGCTATTAAAAGACAACTTTTATATCATTTTCCCTGGTGTGAAGCCCACCAAAATGAGTCAGCAAAAGAAGTTCCCCAGAAAACCACGCGAAGTGGGGTTATTGTCTAAAGTACAATAGGACTTCCTATAGGATGCAGGGAGAAGACAATTTTGGGTCAAAACAAATATACTGGGGTTTGTATAAAACTTAACATAACATGTTTAAAGAGGATTGTGGAAATGTATGAAATTCACGATGGGATGTGTAAAGAAGAGGTCAAAGACAGGGATGAAGGTGGATAGGAAGTAACCAGTGGTGGGTGGAAGAGGGAAAGGGACTTAAAATCACTGTTTGTGTATAAGCAATCTGTTGGTCAGTGCACTTGTCTGAAAAAGTCCTCTGCCTGATCACTGCAGTATGTCTTATGTTACTCTGTTCCTTTTTTCCATGTATGTGCTCTCTCTTCTCTGTGTGTACGTACATGAGACACTAGTGAAATTCAGACTGGACTAGTCAGTGAGTAGAATAAGGGGTGTGAGTGACCACATACAAAGAGGCAGACCACAGGTCTGATGCCCTATAGGTCTGGGTTCAAGCAAATAGAGGAGACCAGGCTCTGAGGCCAAGCTGCTGGAGAGAACCAAAATGTGCTTGTGCATATACTACAAATCGACTTTAATCCTGATCAGCTGAAAGGATGGAGCAGATGTGGGTGTGCTATTCATGTTTGTGTGACTGCTGTTTTGATCTGTGTGACCAGCTGTGTTTGTTTGTGAATCAGGAATATATGCTCAGACTCGCTACTGGCTGAACCTAGGGACGTGGAGCCAAAGCAGCCTCACATCTATCTGGCAGGGACAAGAGGACATCTCAATGTGAAAGAGATGATGCTGTATGTGTCAGGGAGCAGCAGAAGTGGGTTACTCCACAAGGCAACGCAAGTCAGGAGCTGCGGGTGACAGCAATCAGGTAGGCACTGACAAAGATCCAGCAACTGAAAAAGAACAGGTCTGGTGCTGGAAACCACATTCAGCTAACAGTCTGGTTGTAACCAGACTTCCTTGCCTACTTTAAACCACCCTAAAAGCCAGAGGAAGAGAGTAAAAGGACAGGATTCAAATTGTCAAACTTGAGACATCAAAGAACATAGTTGCCATGGGTTTTCTTTATAATCAATGGAGACAAGTGTTGTAGGAGATGAATCAAAACACCCAACCTATGTCTCTGCTCAAACATCCCATTGAAGATGTCGTTATTTCCTGTGTGTAAAAAAAATAGGAACATTGAGTTACTTAAAATCTCAGAAGCGAGATGCCTAAACTGGGTGGAGTAAATAAGTTAACAATCACTCTTACACTACATTTTCAGTGGTCATCCCTTTCAAATAGGGCTTGCTTGTTTGAGGCTATTAAGACGGTACAAGAGTACAGAACCAGGGGAAACAGTCAGTCCGATGCTTGTATAAATTCAGTATTAGGTACAAATATCAACCCATTATGATTACTAATGAGTATCAGTATTGACCTGCTATTGCCAATTATAATAAAAGGCCTACTTGCAGTTGCAGAAACTGCTGAATAGACGTTGCAACTCCTTGATATAACAGGGAATCATTTACACAAAAATGGAGAGGAACTGATTCTTCTTTTGTTCTTCAATAAGAGGGTGAGAAGATAATCCAATCCTCTACATTACATTTCTTTCTACTTGCAAACCAGTTGGATTTTTTATTTATTCAGCGTCACCTGAAAAACATACATTATGTATTTCAAAACAGCCAAGTTGCATATCTGTTAAATACTTTGGGGACTGCAGTAGATTTTTACATGAAAACACTCAACTGAAAACTGTATGTCATTTCTTATAAGCAATAGTGTGGTGTTATGTTATGTTCATGGTAAGTGAAGGTGCCTAAAAATCAATGTCCTAGTGCAATTTAAACTACTTAACAACTTTAAATTATATGTATGAAAAAGAACAGTAAATGGCTAACAAATCAATAACAAAATAAATGATAAATTTAGCGTGGAGTACAAAACCTGTCAAACTCAAATTTGTAAATGGCAGTCCTGGGCTATAAATATTAAGCTCAAATAATCAGAACTAACAATATCAGAAAAGTTATTATGACTGACAGTGTTATCAGAAACACTGCAGATTTCATTAGAAACATTAGTTTGTGTATGCAGTATGTGTTAAAATTCTGCTGCATCTTTCAAATATGAATCTTACCTGTGAAATAGCATCTTTCGATCCTATATTTGTGGTATTCAGCTTCTTCCAATATCACATCTAACTACTGACTATTCAAAGCCAAATTTGCTGGCATTTATTTTGTTCTTTACATCTCTTCACATTTCAGAAACAGAATGGCATACAGTTCTAACAACTTGTCCCAGAGGCAAGAGCATAAAGAAGGTCATAAGAAAAACAAAGCATGTTATCCTGAACGAAAATGAAGACAGGGAATTAGGAAGTTCTTCAAGCTTACAGCCTAAGCTACTACAGAGCAAGGGAGCAGGAGAACAAGATGTTCACCTTTGTATTTAAAAAGAAAAGAATCACTTTCTTTCTGAAGGGATTATTTATTTCAGTCTCACAGCTGCTGTGATGCATTGAATGCTTGACATTGTTATAGAAAATCAATGCAATTCAATCTGAGAAAGTTGTGTTGCATGCATTCAAACCTGATGGTTGCATAAATCAGTATTTCTGTTTAAAAAATCCTTGGCTCAAAACAAAACCACATTCATTCATTCATTCATATACCTTTTTACTTCCTTTTTAATGACAAGTGTGATTGCTTTTTTTTTTCTTCAGAGGGACTTCAATTACCTGTTGGCATTCAACTACCCTGTTAAGTTGAGCAATGAAGGATATCTCTTTATAAAAACCTGATTAGGAAACCTGCCTTCAAAGCATTTTTACTTGTTGATTTTTTGCAAAAAAGTACACTGAGGTGAAAGATTTTTTTATGGTGATAGAAAAAGCAACATAACATTTTTTTTCATTCAGACTGAATAAAGCAATTACATAGCACAATTCAAGTATTCCTACTGTCTCTATAATAACTACAACATGATAAAACGATACAGTTTTTCAGATACTGCTAATAGGCATTAAAATAATTCTTAAGTGTACTTGATTTCTTAGAAGCTTACAACAAAACTGATGTTAAAATGAAGAGGAGGAGATTAAGGAAATTATTCTCTACATTTCAATACAGTGTACATAATCATTGGGCCAGACGTTCAGGAAGTGAAAGTTAAATATGGCACTCCCAAAATTAAATATAATGACTTTTATATACATATATATATATACATGTATAGTGCTTATTTTAGGAGATATATTCTGATTTACTAGAAGACAACATATAGAATTTTTAGACCAGATCAGACCACTGATACATGAGGTTTTTCAGGATTAACCCAATACTCGAAGATACAGGAAAAATGTAACATACCTATTGTGACACTATTATTTGAAGAGCACTGCAGTGATGTGGCCTGAGAATTGTTTTTAGTACTTCAGTGATAATTTTCCACCTGCCACAGAAGTTTTGGTTTGTCTCTTGTCTCTGTTTTGATTATAACCATAAAGATTGATTTTCTACTAATGGCTTATATATTTAATTGACATTCAGTGTCATTCTGGGTAGTTTTCCATTAATGAATAGCCTAAAGGAATTCTAAACCTCATAATTGTTTAAATAAATTTGTGTTATGTAAATTTTCTGTCATTTCATCATCATTGTTTCTATTAGCCTTTCAAAAATATCTCAGGCATACAAATTGCCATCTCTAGGTCCAATTGTCTCATAACTTCTGTCCTAGAAGAGTATAAATGTAGTATGCCTCAGTTATATCTACCCTTCTACGGTCTTATTTTACTTAGGGTAAATTTATAGACATGTACTTTGTATTTATCTTTGAGGCTGAAGAAAAAATATATATTTTTTTTTAGTGCCCATAAGTGCTTATCCTAAAGAACCATCCTCATGGGAGTAGTACACCATACACAAATATTCTTTGGTTTTGGGATACTTCCATTTTGCAGATCTGAAGCACTGGCCTCAGTCTCAAGCCTGGAGTTCCATGTGATATTTTTAATCCAAAAGGAATATCAAAATAAATTAAAATCGTAATTGAAGATATGCTAACAAAAAGCTTCTGATTGTTTCTGTTTATGAAGAGAATTATCATTAAGTAAACAGATATTAGCTATGCTATACTGCAGTAAAACAAACATAGGAAATATAACAGGCCTTTATTTTGCTGATCATAAAAACAAACAAACAAGCAAGCAAAAACCCAAGCCAACAAACAACGACAACACAACAACGACAAAAAATACACCTGTCCACCTCAATATAGAGCGCAGTCCCAGAACTTACTGTTGCCACTGCTGCATACCTTGCTGACTGAGGTCACCTCAGTCACCTTCTTAAATCTAATTTCCTAAAGTGTTTTTGTTTTGTTTTGGTTGGTCGATTGCTTGATATTTTAACTCTCTATTCATTCCCACATAATTCTACTTAATTAGGAACAGGTAGGCTGTAATTTTTTTCTCAGAAACTAATGTGTGTGACATTGAATTTACAATATCAGTTTTATGATTTAGCTGAGAACTACAAAAAAAGCAATAAATTATCCTATATAAGAAAGAGCATAGTTAACTCTCCAGCTGATATATTTGTATCAAATTTCTGGAGTAAATATTCTCAGTGTTCTGGCTTAGAAAGAGATAAGAGATTAATTTATACTACTTATCACGGGCTAAAGGACAGCATGTGATTTATTTACTGTGAAAAAGTGCTTTAACTAACTGTGTAAACTGTTCTTGTGTATATGTGTATGCAGATCGCTGCAGCTAAGTGAACCATTTTTATAATAATATCCATGCATATAGGACTGAATGAAAAGACATAGATGGAAGGTGGAATCTGAGTTATGTAAAGCACTTAAAGAAGTTTGACTTTGCAGCTAAAACTAATAGCTCATACTGTAATGCTGTAAGTCCTTGTGGCAGCTAGAAGAGGTCTGCTGTGAAAAGCAGCAGTAGGTAGTACAGAGGGTCAAGAGACTTTAAATTGAACTTTAATCCTGGTTCAGCTTCCTCTTCATTCTTCAACGTTTTTTTTCATTAGTTATGTAGATGTTTAAAAATCAATGTGATATTGAAATGAGTAATTTAGATATCCTTCAATAAAAATTATTACCTATTTGCAAGTCAATCCAATCACTATGCTCACCTTCATACACTTACACTATGTGTATTGCAGCATATGTTACAGGAATGTAATAACTGTAAACTTTTTTTTTTCCCCAGTTATGCACCCCACTAAGAGCCTCATCCATTCTTCTACTTTTTCTGTTATCAAGTTCTGTCAAAGTCTGTATACTTAGATGTTCTACCTTTATAACTAGGTATCATGAGAACTAAAGCATTATAGCTGGTGATTCTTTATATGTCTAACACTAAAATAATTTATATAGGTTTTAAAAGAGAATATCTGCAAAGTAATATGAGGAATTTCTCCTATCAGAAGAGAGTATAGCTTTTGCAAATCTTACCCTTAAAAATATGCACTCTTCAATTCAGAGATAAGAGAATCAGTGACAAATTAAAACATGAAAGAAGAGGGTAAATATGTGATAATGTCCCAAAGCTGGATATCAGGACATTCTTACTTTTCAAGTCTTTGTATTCATAGAGAAATTTTACATAATGTTTCATGATGACTTTTGTTACTGTTTTCTATAATAAATTTCCTGGTGATGGGTGACCTTCTTGACATTTTGAAACATCTTTTAAACCTTCAAATGACTTAATTCTGGAAGGTACATCTTATATACCACAGAGATCTAAGAAGAAGCGGGGCTCTAAAAGCGCTTTCTCTGTGGGAGTAAACAGTGAGTCCACAAGGGCTCCAAACTGTTTTCTCTTTGGAAAATGACTGAGGATATAGCTAAGTCCTGGAAGACCAACCAGGGCCAGTCTCAGCCATATTATCACCCTGGTGGATTTCTGCTGACCAATTCCTAGACAGGAGGAAATCTTGCACCAGCTTCTATGCCAGTGCTTCCCTGCTTCAAAGTGTGTGATACAGCTGAGATAAAGAAGACCCATTTGAACTGACCACAAGCTGCATGAGATCAAGGGCCATAGATTGAGAACTCCCACTGCAGGCTGATTTGGAAAAAAATCTGAGAAATATACTTTGAAACAAAATGCATTTGATACAGCAAAGTTAAAGAAACAGAAATAAGATGGAAGTTTGACTTATGGCTGATACTCTTATTTTTAGGAAAGCAGGTTTTTTTAGATATGTAGGTAATATTAGGTCTTATGTTTGATAATTTTACCCCATCACTGCATGCCAGAAAAACTCCGAAGTCGTCAACAGTCATTGAAAACTACTTCTACCTGCCTTGAGTTCTGTGATGCCAGATGTCTGTCCCCTCAGGGTCAGACAGCTGAAACAAGAACTCAGAAAGAGTACTTCTCTATTTTGGGTTCAGTAAAGGACATGCTAGACAGCTTGTGCACTTCTTAGGTTTTCTAAAGATAGTTTATAGATTCACATATACTTGGATGAGGAATGTCTTCTAATCCATTCACTTGAAATCAGTCTGAGATCAAGTAAAATTAAGGAAAATATCTAACTGATCCCCAGAACATTCCTTGTAAGCATATTATAACAGCCTGATATAAATTCTGCAGAAGTTTGCAAAAAATGATTTAAATCAGAGTGCTATTTTCCACCCAGATTCAAAGTTTGCATTTCATATCTTACAAATGACACTGAATATTGATGTCTTTTCTTTAAAATACTTTATTTTAGGCCAATACTGACCTTTAAATTAGAATCATATAATAATTTAGGTTGGATAGGACCCCTAGAGGTCATCTAGTTTATTCCTCTTCACAAAGCATGGCTAACTTCAAAGTTAGATCACACTGTTAAGTGCCTTGTTCTGTTCAGTTGACTCTCTGAGCAACCTTTTACAGTCCTTAAATACTCTCTGTGGAGAATTTTTCTCTGATACTGAATAATAACTTCTCCCTTGCTGCAACTTATGGCCTTGACCTCTTGTCCTTTCACTGTGAACCCCTGATAGGTCTGTTTTCTCTGTGACCTCAGATTAAGTACTCAAAGACAGCAGTCTTGAAAGATATCCCTCTTTAGTTTTCACATCCTTTTGAAGATGTCCCTCTTTAGTTTTCACCTGTCTGAATAAACAGAGTTCTCTCAGTGTCTCCTGCACATCATATGCCTTAGCCCCCTGACCCTGAGTCTAGTGGGAGGCCTGTACCTAGTGGAGTACCTCAAGGGTCGGTACTGGGACCAGTATTATTCAATATATTCATCAACGACTTGGATGAGGGAATAGAATGCACTGTCAGCAAGTTTGCTGATGACACCAAACTGGGAGGACTGGCTGACATGCCAGAAGGCTGTGCTGCCATCCAAAGAGACCTGGACAGGCTGGAGAGTAGGGTGGGGAAAAATTTAATTAAATGTAACAAGGGCAAGTGTAGAGTCTTGCATCTGGGCAGGAACAACCCCAGGTTCCAGTATAAGCTGGGGAATGACCTATTAGAGAGCAGTGTAGGGGAAAGGGACCTGAGGGTCCTGGTGGACAGCAGGATGACCATGAGCCAGTACTGTGCCCTTGTGGCCAAGAAGGCCAGTGGCATCCTGGAGTGTATTAGAAGGGGAGTGGTTAGTAAATCAAGAGAGGTTCTCCTCCCTCTCTACTCTGCCCTGGTGAGGCCACATCTGGAATATTGTTTCCAGTTCTGGGCCCCTCAGTTCAATAAGGACAGGGAACTGCTTGAGAGAGTCCAGCACAGAGCCACGAAGATGATTAAGGGAGTGGAGCATCTCCCTTATGAGGAAAGGCTGAGGGAGCTGGGTCTCTTTAAGATGGAGAAGAGGAGACTGAGGGGTGACCTCATTCATGTTTATAAATATGTAAATAAATATGTAAAAGGGGAGTATCATGAGGATGGAGCCAGGCTCTACTCAGTGACAACGAATGATAAGACAAGGGGCAATGGATAGAAACACAGGAGGTTCCATTTAAATTTGACAAGAAACTTCTTCACGGTGAGGGTGGCTGAGCACTGGAACAGGCTGCCCAGGGAGGTTGTGGAGTCTTCTTCTCTGGAGACATTCAAAACCCGTCTGGAAGCCTTCCTGTGCAACCTCATCTAGGGTTTCCTGCTCTGGCAGGGGGATTGGACTAGATGATCTTTTGAGGTCCCTTCCAATCCCTAACATTCTGTGATTCTGTGATTCTTGGTGACTATTCCGGGCTCCCTCCAGCATGTCAATCTCTTTCTTGTACTGGCAAGCCCAGGACCTGAGGCAAAATTATAGGCTTGGGTCACACAGATGCTGCATAGAAGGTAATCATCTCTATTCTCTACCTGCAGGCTGCACTCTTATTTATGTACTTATATGGTTGGCTAATATGTCACAAAGTTGTACTGCTGACTGGTATTCAATTTCTTGTTTGCTACAATCCCTAAGTCCTTTTCTGAAAAGCTGTTCCCCAGTGGGACAGTGGCCAGTGCGTAGGACTTGAGAGCCTCTGGTTCATTAACATTATTATGCTAAGGATCTTTTATAAGGTAAAGTAATAGGGAAAGAGATAAACAAAACACACAGACACATAAATCTTATAAGTTATAAATGACACAATAACAAAGACCAAAACTCTACAGCTATTAATTGATGGACAACGGAGGAACACCAAGAACAGCTTTAAGGAAGGCCAACCTGGGCTTTTTATCTGATTTAAGGGGGAAACTAAAGGAACATGAATAGTATGGATATTTAAGACGAGTCCATGGGACTATGCAAGCTCATTAAGAACTGCAGGGGAAGGATCAAGGTGGGGAAAAGCAAGGATAAGAAGGAAAAAGAGGAGGAAAATAAAGAAGAGGAAGGATTAAAGGGGCCTGTTGCACATAAGTAGGTGCCACTCAGTTCTGCCTCATCACCCAGGTTGTTAATGTGGATATTAAGTTGTGTCAGCTCTAGTACTTAGCCCTGAAGGACACAGCTCATAACTGGCTGACAAATTTTGGAATGCTAACACTTAAAATCTGGTGGTCCAGCCAATTTTGCACTTTTCTAGCTAGAGATTATCTATCCAAAGCATACTTCACCAATTTGGCTACAAGGATACTATGCAAAGCCTTGCTAAAGTCAAAGCAGATGACATCCACTGCTCTTGCCTTATCCACAGAACCAGAAATCTCATCATGGAAGACAATCAGGCAGGTCAAGCACAGTTTGGCCATGGTAAATCCATGCTAGTTTTTTCTAATCACTTTAAACCTGAGCATGGCTTCTAGCTCTGCAGTTTCTGAGAGTCTCCTTCTTGCCTTTTTGAAGCTCAGCATGACTTTTGTCTTTTTACAGAGATTAGAGATAGTGGCTTGCAATAACACTGAACACCTTTCTCTGAAGTGTAAGAAAACAGTGATGATAATACAAGGATGTTTTAGTTATTGCTGAGCACTATTTACACAAAGTCAAGGCCTTTTCTGCTTCTCACACTAAGCCACCAGTGAGTAGGCTGGGGGCGCACAAGAAGGTGGGAGGGAACAGACCTGGAACAGCTGACCCTAGCTGACCAAAGGGGTATTCTAGACTATGAGATATCATTCTCAGTATATAAAGCTGGATGAAGAAGGAGGTGGGGGGATATTCAGAGTTATGGCGTTTGTCTTCTCAAGTAACTGTTATGCATGATGGAGCCCTGCTTTCCTGGAGATCGCTGAACACCTGCCTGACAATGAGAAGCAGCGAATGAATTCCTTGTTTTGCTTTGTTTGCATGTGCGGCTTTTGCTTTACCTATTAAACTGTCTTTATCTCAACCAACAAGTTTTCTCACTTTTACCCTTCTTATTGTCTCCTTCATCCCACATGTGTGGTGTTTAGTTGCTGGCTGAGGTTAAACCATGGCATATCAGAAGCAGAGCTGGCTTTAGGCTTCAGACTGGCTATTAAATTTGTATGCAACGGCACCCTGAGATACATCTCACCTTGTACCATTAAACTGTGTATGTCCTATTCATCAAAACGGTCCCTAACTATTATCTCCTGAATAGTAAGCAGGACTTCTGCCTGAATTCTTTCATCAGGCATAGAAGCCTCAGAGACCTGTTGGCAGACCTTACCAGTAAAGACTGAGGCAAATAAGATATTGTTTACATCAACATTTTCCATTTTCTTCATCACCTGGTTGACAGTTTCCTTGACCTTCTTTTATGCTGCCATGTATCTAGAGAAGCCTTTCTTGTTGCCCTTCACATCCCTCATTACTGATAACTTCAGCTGAGCTTTGCCCTTTCATATTTCATCCCTGCATTACCAGGAATTTTCTATATATTTCTCTTGGGTATCTTCTGTCCACTTTTATCTTCCATATGCTTCCTCTTCACACTGAAGTCAGTCAGGCTGGCTTTCTGCTATGCTTACTCAGTTTTATGTATATTGGAAGGAGTGTTCTAGTGCTTTAATAAGATTGTCCTGGAAGATCAGCCAGGTCTCTTGGGCACTTTCAGGGCAATATGCCACAAGATCCAACCTAGCAGCTCCTTGAGAAAACTGAAGGTTGCATTCACTAGGACCAGGGGTTACTTCTGTTTGCTTTCCTCAAATCCCTAAGGATCTTAAATTCTATTATATCACAGTTACGACAAAGTTTCTATCAACCTTTCCATTCAGAACCACTTCTTTCTTACTTGTGAGCAGTGCATCCAACAGAGTGTCTCCCTTTGCCCCTCCAGCACCGGCAAAGAACTGGCTTCAGAGCATTCAGAAAACTCTCCCGGATTTCTTGCACCTTTCTGCACTGTATTCCTAACACCATAAAGAAGCAGAAGCTTGACATGAACTGCTTGAGCTCATCATCAGATTTTGTGTTCAGTAGGCAAGTTCTTAAACTGCCTTTGAGTGCCTGACCACAAGTCACTCAGTTTATGAATTCCAGATCTGCAGCACATTGATCTACAGAAGATGATCCCAATTTCAAGAGCTTTTTAAAATTTTGTTTTCACAAATGAACACAAACTAATTCAGACATTGATACTTAGTTTCATTGTGTAATGGGAAATCATGAATCCCAGAAAAATTTGTAGGGCATGTGAATAATCTTCTGCTCTGTTATATTAATAATTCTTGGCATTTCTGTGTTTACCATATCCAGGAACAGAGGATTTTAAAACATCTGTAGCTCTTCCTCTGGCTTTTCAACACTGTGTTTGAACTTTTCCATTCTCCAGCATAGCTTTTTATGAGTTTTACCTACAAAGAGTATTCATTTTTTTATCATTTCATTCATGTTTTAATCAAAGTAGCATACCATTTTACTGAGCGTTAAGTTCGGTATAAATCTTGCTGAATATAGTAGTGGAACCATCTTGATCATAGCTGAGATTTGGTATGCTTGAAGCCAACAGAGCAGGACTTAGACTCTCTAAGCAAAGGAGATGTCTTGTCAAGCCTGCCCCAAAGTCAGTGACCTCCATCATAAAACAGTTTGTGTGAGGCAGTTAAGTTAACCTGAAGACTTTCTGAACCCTCAGACTGGAGGGGAGTCTCTGAAGTATTTCACTGAGTTGTCAAGACACTGCAAGGGTTGGAGGCTCCCTGTGGGCTGGGATACTGGGAGTGTTAGGGGGCTCCCATGGGGTCTGGCAGGGCAGGGTCTGGCAGCCAGGACTTGTCCCACTGCCTCAGCCAGGGACACTAAGACAGTCCAAACCCTGTATTAGTTTTTTTTAATTATTGTAACCGTAGCTTGATTTCGTATTCAAAAATATTAAATGGATGGGTGACCAGACACATATTTTACAGATCATAAGTGTATATTAATTATTGGATAACTGTGCTGCAACTGATAGTTAAGGAAGAGATTCTAAAAGTATCGTAATTGCTTAAAGAATGATCTTGATATTAATTGAATCATTATTCCACAATGGGTCTGATTATATGTTGTTTCAAGATTTCTACAGTTAATGTCAAAATATTTATTTCCTAATTTTTTTTCCAAATTAATTTGAAGTACCAGCATCAGTAAGTATTCAACTGGGAAACATCTCTTCTCTAAGAAATGGTTTTGTAAAATATGGTTTTACTGAATGTTCATCAGGATCATTTGCTATTCATATTTTCACTCTTCTCAAGTTGAAGAAGACTAATCAGTGATAATGATGGATGTTGGATTCTTCTCTTACAACAGTTGTCCATCTTCTGCCATCTTGCTCTCTGTTCAGTTTTACAGGCAAATACTGACATTTAATCCTACTTTATTTCCTTTTAGCAAAGAATATTGTAGGCCCAGGTGCTCTGTTTGCAACAGATCTCATCCACCTCTTCAGTTACTGTAATTCAAATCCAAATAATCTAATCAATATGTATAAATCATAGAATCATAGAATGGCTTAGAGTTGGAAGGCACACCTAAAGATCACCTAGTCCAATCCCTCTGTCACCACCAGGGATATCTTTTACTAGATCAGATTGCTCAAATCCGTGTTCAGCCTGACCTTGAACATTTCCAGTGATGAGACAGCTTCTCTGGGCAACCTGTGCCAGTGTCTCATCACCTGAGAGAGTGGGGAAGGTAAAGAAGATGGAGCCAGATTCTTCTGAGGTATCCAGTGATACCCAGTGACAGGACAAGAGGCAATGAATACAAACCAAAAACCAGGAAATTTCATTTAAACATAAAAATCTTTCTAATCAGAACAGTAGTCAAACACTGGAGCAGGTTGCCCAAGGTGGCTGTTTAGTCTCCATCCTTGTCTGACTGGACACAGCCTTTAGCAACCCACTGTAGCTGACTCTGCTTTCAGCAGGAAAGCTGGACTTCATAGATTCTAGATTGTATTCCAACATCATCAACTAATCTGTGTCTCAGCATGCCATCAGTAGGGTGTCACATACTTCCTGAAGGAGACTGAAGATAAGGTGTTCTGTAATTTTATGTGTCCAGGGTGTGCCACTTAAGGAAAGATGATGGTCCAGGTTGTTCTGTTATTTAGCTACATAAGAAACAGCAAGGATTCCAGTCCTTGATTTAGTAAAATCTTATTTATTTACATAAACTTGAATAAAAAAGACAGGATCAAGAATGTTAGTCGGTCTTAGAATATAGCCTACCCTGATGCCTAGAACACCAGTAGGAGATGTAGTTTTAAATTTCTGTGTGAAGAACAGGACTGACTGAGAATCATTTATGAAATAACCAATATATATGTTAGCAACATACCCATATACCTCAGCTGTATAGGTCTTCATTCAGTTTATTTGTTTTGAAGAAAGCCATTTGGCAAATTTAATCTTAATTTCAGGTAGAATGAAACTAATTTTTTAAGAGCTTTATTTTGAGAAAATATATTTAACTGATATCTAATCATATCACAAAGCATTCTTCTAAATTCAGTGTCACCAAATTAAAATATTCAACTATTGATTTGCCAGTGGATTCATTTTATTATTATAGCTGTAGGTTGTTTTTTTCATTTAAAAATATTAAATGGAGGTGTGTTCACACACACACTTAACAGTTATAGAACTTACGTGTAAATTACTTAGTGGATATGTGTTCTATGGACCAAACCTGCAGATCCCTGAAAAGTCTTCAATCATCTATGTCAGGAAGTTGTGGCCAAGCACTACAGAAACCTCCTGGATTGTGTGTGTCCTGCTGTGCTGTCCATCCAGCAGACATTGGCATAGTTTAAGCCCCCCATGAGGACCAGTACTTGCAAATGTGAGCCTTATTCCAGTTTTCTGGAGAAAGTCACACCTATTTCTTCCTGATCAGATGATCTATACCAGATACCCACCACAATGTTGCCCTTCTTGAGGTGCCTGCTAATTCCAACCCCCAAATTTCCAACTAGTTCATTGTCAATTCCTAGGCAGAGCTCCATGCATCTCTGTTACACTCTCACATACTGGGCGAACCTCCTTCTTTGCCTTCCTGTCCTGCCTTTCCTAAAGAGCCTCTATCCATCCATGGTAACACTCCAGCCTTGTGAACTTTCCCACCATGTAGGCATCGAAACTGTGAAAAACTGTTGGAGCCAGATCTAATATAACTTTGTACATATGTCTGATGAGAATGTATCTGGTACTGTTACACCACAAACTGTGCTCAGCAGGATCACAGAGAGTGCCAGGTTTAACAGATGGAAAAAATATCCAGGAGTGTACTGACAATTGATACCAGTACCAATCTTCAGTCATCAATCCACTTGCAAACTCATTTCATTTAATTTTATAGATGCAGTGTAGATGTATTTGCTTCTCAGGAGGGTATCCTACATTTTGTCATAGAACACAATTCTCGTTTGCAGTTCTTGTCTCTTACTGATCATTCAGACAATTTATACAAAATAAAAACCAAACAAAAACAAAACTAAGAACAAACCACCTCTAGTAGGCAATACAGATAAAAGGGTTTCATCTGAAGAGGTAGACAACCTAGCTTCACACTATTCTACTCTCTGAGAAGACAGGCCAGTAGGCTGAGAGGCAGCAATGGCATACTCTTAGCAAATCTCCAAATCTCTATTCTCCTAACAGCCCCTAGGATGATGAGAGGGTAAGACTAGAAGGCTGATAAATTAAGCACTGCACGTGTTGATATTTCTGAGGAAAGATCTCCCCAGTCCAGTGTATGTGCACCGAATATGCAATGAATATTTATCAATAGCTGGTTATGTTAAAGATTAAAGAATTCTTTGCCTGTAGTTCCTACTTTTTCTGAATGTTTACCATTCTTACCCTGAGAAGCCATCAGTCACTCCATTGATTCCACAGGAGCCATTTCTATGCACATTTTAAACAGTCAAAGCTAAAATAGTCAACATGGAAGTAAGATAACAGAATTTCTGCTGTTACGAATTTTGCTACATAAACATTTCTTGCTAGATTTAATATAGCATTATTATTGGTTTTGAAGTTAGTTTGTATTGGAATATAAAGGAGTAGTAATATCTTATAATAAGGGATAAGCAATAATATCTGTGAGACTAAATTCATTATTTTTCTAAAATAACTGCTCTAAAGACCATCTATTTCCATTTTCTGCCTCTAGATCAACAAGTGTTGTAAAAACCTTTGAATATTTCAGGTAAAATCACTGTAGATGTAAAATATGTATTGTATCTATACAAGAAGTAAAATGGTTATTTGTGATAAATTTGGAAGGAAAAATTAAAAATGTAAAAATCCTGCTGCAATTAAGAAAAAAATATTCCTCTTTCATATTTTTTATTCAAATCACTAGATGAAAATAGCTATGTATTCCAATATCTATACCAACAGATGGTAAGCCTTTGTCACGCCAGATATGTATGTACCTTGCACCTGTCGCATATTTTGTTATAAAGGTTTAAATATTGCTAGTGTACATATAAATGACTATTTAATCCTCAGGTCAGTTACCAGCATGTTAGCCATATGTCATGTAGGAGAACAAATACTTTATTATAATAGGAAAAGAACATTCTAGTGCCATATGATTTTCTAGTTGCCATATGATTTCGAGAGAAAAACAAGTTGTGTGCAGATCCTAATTAAAGAAGGGAGCTTGCCCAAACAGTAGCCAAAGGAGATTTCAAATTCCATCTTTGAAGTAGCACCATCCTGAGTAAAGTTGCAAAAAAGAATCAAAAGCCAAAACCAGATGCTAACAACCCCCTTGGGGTAGGTTTTCAGGATAGGGTAATTAACAGACCACACTGGGCTGATACTAATGAACCTCAGAAGAACAAGAAGGCACCTTGAACTGTCATTTCTTTCTTCCTTCAGACCACCCTCATGCAAAACATTCAAAAGTACAGTATGGAGAAGCTCTCTCTGAGATCTGTTGAGTCTCTGTGTTTCACCACAGGATACTTGTTTGTCAGCATCCAAACAATGGAATTCTGTAATAAGAGAAATTAAGCTTCTTTTAAAAAAATAGTTAGATTTTGTATGAAAAGGAGTTTTACAACTTATGGGCAGTGATCCACGAGGAATACTGCTAAAGGCGAAAATTGACTAAGGTCAGTTTAGATTTTGTGGAACAAAATTATCTTAGCATTTATAGTATTAATGGAGAATAGGTTCTTCTGAGAATGATGGGTGCATCCAAAGTGTTGCTTTGTTGTTCATCTACAAAAATGGAGTTCCAAGAGCGAACCCAGACATACAATAGAGTTGAACACTTTATCAGGCCAGTACTGGCATAGCCAACATATTAAGTCCTGGATCACCAAAAGAAACAACACAAAGCAGCAGAAAGAATGGTGTGTTTGTAGCATGTTTTCCTGCATGGTACATTTTTCAAGGTTTGATTTACGTACCTTTGTGAAACAATATTGTGTTGGAAATTCACATTTTTCTTTTAGGCATTCAGTCTTTTGGGGTTTTGTTTGATGACAATGTTAAAATTACACTCAGTCCAGCTTGAGTAGTAGGTATAGTCAGAGCACATCTTGTTAGCTTGATTTCTTTGTCAATGCAGTCATGAAAATAGCATGCTCTAAAATGTCACACAGCCTTAGGACAGAGACAGCTTAGCAGGTGCAGCAGAGCCACTGATTACACCTATTCAGAAAAGCTTCTCCCTGCAACCTCAAGTACATACAGTGCCTTGATAACCAAAATAGTTAAAGAAAGGGGTTTGATTTTTTTTCTTTTGTTTCCCACAACTGGTCTCAATTCACCAATTTAGCTATTCTGAGACTGTGTTAGGCCAATACTTACAAAAACTTCTCTAAGAAACAGCTGTTTTCAAAACTTTCCAGGGTTTTTGTGTCATTTTGTTTTTCCTTTGTGTGTGTGTGTTTTGTTATTGTTGTTGTGGTGGGTTTTTTTGCATTTTTTGTTGTTTCTTTAATAGAGAATTATTATTTTAATAGAATTTTTTTTTTCTCTAAGGTTATCTCATTTAAAATGTTTCCTAAATATTCCTAGTGCTGTTTACGAATACTTACACTAAGAACCAAGACCAAATAAACTGTGTAGAGTTAATTATTGGCCAATAATATAATTAATGGTCTGCACTCTCTACTCAAAAATATTTTGTAATTGCTTGTAGAAATTAAACATATACAGAGAGATATGAGTTTTTAACCTAATATTAAGGTTCTACTTGGACCAAATTACTACTTGCTTCACTTGTGCTTTTTTTGTTTGGTTTTCATTTTGTGGGTTGTTTTGTTTGTTGTTTTGTGTGTGTGTGTGTGTTGTTTTGGTTTTTAAGCTATACATACAGCTTTTGGTGCTGTATGTTACTCACCGTCAACTATGTGTCCTGGTTTAGGCTGGGATAGAGTTAATTGTCTTCCCAGTAGCTGGTATAGTTCTGTGTTTTGGATTTAGAATGAGAATAATATTGATCATGCATTGATGTTTTTGTTATTGGTAAGTAGACAAGGACTTTTCAGATTCTCATGCCATGCCAGATGCACAAGAAGCTGGAAGGGGGCACATCCAGGACAGCTGATCCAAACTGGCCAAAAGAATTTTCAATACAATATGATGTCATGCTCAGTATATATTTTTTGGGGAAGCTGACTGGGAGGAACCATTGGTTAGGAAAAGTCTGAGCATTGATCACCAGATGGTGAGTAATTGCATTTTCTGTCATTTGGTCTATATATTCTATTATCACTATTATTCTTGTTGTTGTTGCTGTTGTTGTTATTATTATTATTTTCCCTTTCTGTCCTATTAAACTGCCTTTATCTTAACTCATGATGTTTACCATTTTTCCAATTCTCTCCCCATACCACTGCGGGGTGGGGTTAACAAATGGCTGTATGAGGTGTTTAGCTGCCTGCTGGGCTAAACCACAACACTATATATGTATGCTGTACATATTTACCGTCAGAGCAATAACATTGAAAAATACAAATCTTATGTTTATTGTATCAACTTGACATACATTTTTCCTATGGTACCTTTGCAATACAAGCAGATCACACAATGTGATATACAGTTTCATTGTTTGTTAGTTTTAAAAGACAGTCTATGATAGTGTATATGGAAAATAATGTACTGCAATTTGTCAGAAAGGGTACCAGAATCACATAGTCAGCAAATCTTTATTCTTCCAGTGTGTTCACTTCAGAGGTCTGTTAAGTTAGACTCATTAGTTACATGTATGTTTCTCTCTGTCTTTTTTTGTTTTTTTTTTCCTGACTCAAAATGATAACCACCTAATTTAAGGACTCTGCTCTTTTCATGATCTGTCATTTCAGGCTTTAATCAGCCACAGTCATTAAAAATCTCACATTACTTCCCACGAAAGTAATCATCATGATTTGTTAAGTGCTGACACTGGACTCATCTTTGTATCAGACACAAACAAAAACAAGAGCAATTTCCAGCTTGAGTATATGTGTTCAAATTTCCTATGCTTTATAAATATTCACTATGTTAAATGTGAGGAAGATATTTTAGGAGAAATAGAAAACATGGATTTTGGTAGTACATTAAGTTAGTCTTTCATATGTAAATTATTTAACATTTTGCAATCTATTTGTGTGAAAAACAACACCAAATAAAATAATTTTTGCCTTTTTTGCCCAGTGTAAAATATTTCACTAATTTTGATCTCTGAATTTTCTTTAGGATACTGTGCAATTTTACTTCTTCCCTTGTCATCCTAAAGGTAAAGAAATTATTTTTAGGCATTCACTATAAATTCTGTGACTGATTATTCACGGAATGTTGAGGTCAGAGTCCTCTGAATGTGTGTTCTGTATCACATATTCTATTTACTATGTGTTATCACATTCTATCTTTTTCTATGTTTTTTATTATATTTATGCCCCCTACTTTGCATTATCTCTTAGTTTTTCTACTATTTAACCCATAGCTTTATTAATTTTTTAATGACCATGCAAATTGAACTCATTTTGTTTTGCTGTTCTTGAAACCGTGAAGAAATTTTGATTTATTTTATGCTATTTCTAACACTCAGACCCTTGAAATTATTAACTCAGCATGCAGAACTAGGGGCAACCTCTTCTAAAATGAGTAAAAACACCTTGATATTTATTAATTATAAGGTATGCAGTCCACATCTATGGACTACATGCTCCAGTTAATGGAAGCCTTGCAACCACACTTTGATTAGCAAGTACTCTAATCTCCATCTCCTTAGTGGAGAAACAGTGCAAAGGTAGCAGCTGGGAAATATGTGTTAAGAAATGTGGAGTAACAAATAAGTGTCAGAAAAAGCGTAAAATTCAGCAATATTTAATTATTTTTTCTTGTTTGTTTATTCTTACTCAAGTGAAATCAATTTAAGGTCTGAACCTAATTGGAATCAGTAGTCAGAACACTGTTCAAAACAGTCTGTGCCTCATAAGACTCAGACTGAAGTCTGAAAGCTTACGCTTTTCTTGATTCTAGACTTCCTATCTGGCTAATCTTCCTAGTATAATTTTTACGCTGCCTTAAGTGGTCAATGGACTAAAACCACCCCAAAACAACACAAAACCCCACCTATCAATCCTGAAACATTAATCTCTTTACATCAATGTGAGTTCCCTAATCATTAACCATTCTATAATGATTCTTTTGAAGTTAAGTACATTTATTTGTGCACACAGAAACAAGGAGGCACATCTGCAGAAAAAGGAGTAGACAGCAGCTCTTACTTAACCAATTCTGTAACCAAGCAATTAGATTGTTATTTTAAATAAAACACCATGATTGAAACGTGAGTGACACCTGATTTCATGATTAAAAAATAACCTGAAGAATTTTTGAATCTTAAAGACAGGGTTTTGAACCCTAAGTATACCTACATTGGTTCATTCCTGCTAAAACAGATAACATTCAGGGATTTAATCCAGAAGTCCAGGCACCAGAGTCAGAGGAGCTCATCATCTCACCCTAAGAAAGATATCTTCCTTTGGTCAGCCAAATAGCTCTCCAGATTCCTCAGGGATTCTTTCAGTTGCCCAAATATAGATGCCTGCTGCTATATAAGACACGGCCCATTGTTTCTGAGACATCTTCATACAGTTTGCATATTTAAAAAAGGACCTGAGAAGATGCTCATGTTTTTGAAGTAGCAAGGGACTGGCAGGAAAAATATCCTGAGACATCTCAGATGATGTTAGATACCTACATGTGGGTTACTGAACTGCATCCTAGATTTCCACTGACTGTAAAGGGAGCTTAGACAAACTCGCATGGTAGTGTTTATGTTTATTGACATAGGTATAACCACAAATCTGGTTAAAACATCTACAGTCTGGGCAATATGGGCTTGATGCTGTTGTTTAGATATAAGTGTCAGTGTTATTTGAAACACTCTATGGTGTCTTACCTGGTTATCAAGTTGCTGCTCTGGAGCAGTGCCAGTTTCTTATGAATGCTGGGTCATGCCTTTCTGTCTCTATGCAACTGTTTCTAGGGCATCAAATGGCAATAGGCATCTATGGTTAGGAATCACATCGTTGCCGAGTTCGGTTTTCTCCAGTGTTGGCTGATAATGAACGGGGATTTTTCAACGGCATTGTTCTGAGATGCCTCAGTTCCACCTAAGTCCTAAATAGTAATTTGCATACTTGGCTGGATCTAGTATTTAATCATTTGTTGACACAGGACTTTACTGTCATTTTAACAGATTAACAAAATCAGCTGCTTTCCAGTTATCATTATTAGGCATGTTTGGAAGATTTTCAAGGCTTTTTCACCTTCTAAGGTTTTCCTCTTCCTTGTTTGGATTATCATGTATAACTTCTGCTTATGAATATTTGCTATTTTTTAAGGTTATCAGTTACATCTTAAACTTGTTGGAAATATGTTGATTTCTCATTGAAAAAACTAGCCTAATTTTTCAGATGTCTTTGATCCTTTTTTTTTTGCTTTAAATTCAGATGTTAATTTTTTATCAATTCTTTCAAAGTTACATTTACTCAACTCATCTTAATGTCACAGTACTGTCCTGTCACATAATTTGCATAAAAACCAGTGAAATGAAGACGTTGACTTTTCCTGCTGAAGAAAACAAGGTTCAGCTTGCTTGTGATGATACAGTTCAAAAGGATAGTAGACGACTCAGTATGATACTGCTTTACAGATTTTCTGCTTTGATTCCTGAACTGTTTTTCCCTTAACTATTTTGAACATCACAGTTATAATGCTCTACCTGGTAGCAAGGCAACACTGCATGAATGTTGGGTGATTTATAGACAGCTAATTAAATACATTATGGATAAAAATATGCTGCATTTATGTATCAGTCCTCTTTATATATCAGTTTAAGAAGGATGGGCCTGAGCCATTTGATACCTGTTAATAAGTTCTGTAAAACACTCAACATACTGCATTTATTGTGTTTGTTGAACTTTTATCATGTAGATAGTAGTTTACAAAACTGATTTACACTGCTGATACTTTTTAAGACAAAAAAGTATTTTTTAATGTAGATGCAATGATTAGTATTAAAGTGGAGTCTGCAGATGTGTGGTAGCTTATTTAAAATTTAAAATGCTAACAGAAATTAAAAGAGGTTTGATGATAGTTAAAAGATAGATGGAAATCATCCTAGTCATGAGTAATTAGCGACTATACAATTAGATAAATTGTCATCATTGCCTTGAACATTATATAGCACACAATGGCAATTTAACTCAAAGCTTGAAATACTTAATACTTTTATATGCACTGTTTATTCATTTCCTTTTCTTTTAGCTACCATTCACATATAACTTCAGGTATCTAGTAGTTATATCATAAATAAGTTCAGAAATTGAGGACACTCAAAAGCTAGCCCTATCTTTCTTTTCTGCTTGTTTGTTTGTTTTGTGGGTGTTGTTGGTGTTGTTGTTTGGGTTTTTTGTTTGTTTGTTTTAATTACAGTTAGCTATATATGTTGTTCCAAAATATTATAACAATACTAGGCATTATTTTGTCTTGCAATTATAGATATCATTTTTTTCTTTTTATTTTTTTATAATATTAATAATACTTTTACTGCTGATTGAAAGGCACTTTAACAGATCTGTTGCTTATTAGCTTTTCAAAAGATTTAATGGATTTATTTCCATCATTGTAAAATTAATTCCTATATCTAAGAAAAAAAAATAATATGTTTGTGTTCATAACTTCTCTGGATCTCTAATTCAATAGCCTCTGATGAATCTTTGCAACATCTACATTGAATATCTTCAGAGATTGGACTAGAGAATTCCTGAGATCACTTCCAACTTGAATTACTCTGTGTTCCAGTGAATAAGTAGGTGCTCTTGGATCACACTAGCAAGTGAACCAGGAACACCCATGCTATGAAGCTGAGCTGCTGCACTGAGATGAAGAGCTAAGATTCTGTAGCAATGAACTGGAAGTCCTCTCTTCTGGAGCCTGACTTAGACTGATCATCTGTAGCACACACTCACCCGTAAATTACATGCATCAAAGAATAGGGTACATTCTTATATCTATGTGAAATTGTTGTCTAGTTCTTTTATCACTATCTTGTCTTTATAATATATTAAAGAGACTGTAGCCTTATTTACTGACTTCTTGATTCATGAAATGTTTCTTGTTCTTTTTGCACTTCACTTTAAATGACCACTGGAAGTGAATTTATCCCCTACGTATTATTTTCCTTATCACATCAGCTCCTATGTATTATACATCACCAATTTTCTTAAGTTGTATTATTTATTTTTGCAAAATTGATTTATGCTCTTTTTATATTTATTACTCAGAACCACAACACTTTCAGGGACTAACATTTCATAGGTCATCTCTATTTTGTCTTCCCTGTGGCAGTATTGCCAATTATTCTTTCATAATTTTATAGACTGAAATATAACATCTCCAGCTGTTCCTCTGATTATAAATGTAACAATAGTAGATTATTAGTACCCTTGAATTCATGTTCATTCAGTTGGACATTCCTTACATATATCTCTTAAAGATTAAGTCAAGATCTGGTCCAAATTTGCTCATGAATATATCATAGATAAAGCTGAAATTAATTTCACATTTGTGATTTTTTTTACTTGTCTTGAATCTTTTCACTTAGCATGGTACAATAATTTATATTTTGAAACTGAAGATATAAACAAAAAATAGGTCATCAGACTACTCATGAACACACTCAGAGAAAGGACCTTGTCTCTGCCTTTGAAGCCACCAGCTTCTATTCAGTTATAAACTGTGATCATTGCATAGAAAATGGTAGAATCCATGATACTAGATTGATTTTTAATATTGTTTGGCCATTTAGGTAAACACTTCAGTTTAAAATACTTCATGGATTTTGTTTAGTCTTTGTCCTTTTATCATTCTTTTCTCTTTCCATTTTTCAGCTTGTTCTTACTAATTAAACTTCATACATTTGCTACAAAACCAAGAAAGAACAAATTCCAAGCATACTCATAGGTGTCCCAAAAAAAAAAAAAAAAAAAAAAGAAAGTAGCTTTATCTGTCACATCAGAAGCTTTAAAGAAGCCTAGACATTTTATAATTCCCATGCACTCTTAATCTACTTTGTGCATATTACACACTCAGACTTTTCTAAATATATTATAATTAGACCTCTGTATTACAAAGGGGCTGCTCATATTGCTCCTACCTAATCTCTAATTTATATGCAGAAGAGTAAAGCTAAAGAGTTTAGGATTTTCACATTTAATGCTCTTTTTACCTAATCAAGTTATACAGCTTAGTAGCTTCCTACCCTGTCTTTTTTTTTTTTTTCTTTTTTTAATAATAAATTGACATAGTCCTAGGCGGGAGTTAATGTTTGTAACCTTCCTTTATTCACTGATTGTTCTCTGGGGACACAATAATTCATCAGTCAGAAATAAATGGTGCATGAGTAACCCCTTATAAATAATCAGCTTATAGTTGAAGTACTAGTGAATCCAGATTAAGTTCAAATTAAGTTTCATTCACCGTATGTTTTCCTCCATTCCTTTCCGAGACCAGTATTAAAATTTTGCTTCCAAAGGAAGAGGCAGATATGTCTAAATAAAACCGGATTAACTTTGTTAACTCCTTCACAGAATCAATGTTTTACCATCAGAACTGGTTCTGATGGTCCAAGAGGCTAATTTAAACTTTGCTTTTCTCAACACAACATATCCTGCTGAATTGTACTAAAAAAGGATCCTCCTTCATCAACTCACATGATTATTTAGTAAAAAGCATTGTTTTCTACTGGCTTTTGGGTTATAGTAATTACTGACAGACATTATCAAAATAAAACTGCTGCTTATCTCCTTTTTTACCTTAGAATATTATGCTTAGCAACATATTGTACAACTTTTAAAAAAACTTTTTCTTCTGAAAATACTAACAAAATCATATTGTGTTTAGACACGTTTTTCTTTTTTGCTGAAAGGTGAATATTTTACATACAAGATGACTGAGGTTCTGATTTTTTTTTTTTGAGAAACAGAACAAATTCTACAAAGACCATTATCAAGTCATCATCTGTCATCTTCCCTATATGTATATCTTGACGTTCTCTCTTCAGTGTTAGAATTAGTCTTCTTTCTTTGGTTGTTCACTGCTTTGTTTATGGTCTTGAGAAAGATATAGATGATGTTTCCAATTTCTACAACCTTCCCAGTAAAATCTGGAGTCAAGTCAGGTTTTCCGTATCTGTAAAATAATCCTATGAGTTTCAAGAAACTTGTTTTAATGGAGTCCTCACTGTTTCTTTTGCACAACTGCGTGGTCAACAATGAACAAATAGATTTCCAATTTGACTGATGTTTAATTTTTACAGTGATAACATATCGGATGATGTTGCAAAGATGATGTCCTGTGTACCTTCAGTTATAAATAAATACTAAAGTATAAAGACATAAGCAAATAATAGCCTTTTAAAAAACATTCATATTTTGAAACTTTTTACTGCATCAAAGATCTTCAAATATTTATCTTTACTACAGTGAATATTAAGCTAAAAGAAGGTAAACAAAACCAAATCCTGAGAGGCATGTGTGATGTTTCTGTCTTCTTGAGATTGCAATTCTGTCTTTTCCAAAAATAAAGCAGGCGTTTGTCTTTCAGTTCATCACATACCAGTGGCAATAAAAAAAACAAAGGTGGTCTATGGTGATAGAAAGTAGTTTGTGAACACTTTTGATGCTGGTTCTTTCTTTGATCATTTGAGAGTGAGAAAGTAAAGCTTACTAAAGGATTTTTTGTTTTTTGTTTTTTCCAGGCTGCTCAGAAATGCAGTGGATTTTCTCAGCTGTCATAAAAAAGTAGAGAAAATGAAGTATTCACCTTCCTATGTTAGGACCATTATTCCACATGTTTTCAGAAGACAAATAGCAGGCAACAGTAGCTATCTGATTGTTGAGGTTTGCTTTTGGTTTTGTTTTTGTTTTTTTCTGTTTTGGTTTTGTTTTCTTTCCTAGTGTTCAATAAAAAAATATAGAAGAGTATAAAAATAAACACGTGTACAAGACTTTTATTGAAGCTTTTAATACATTATTTAGATATATATAAGCACTGTGTAAAAGTAGTACTGGTAAATCCAACTCTCAAATAGCATCTGATCTTACAGTGTTCGTTTCTGTTTTATAGTGTGATATACCTGTTAAAACTCAAAACCTTTAAGGATGAAACTTTGCCTTTTTTATCTACCTATGCATTCAATACAAATACATCCCAGATAGCTGTTCATAACTTTCCTAAATTTTAATAGAGTGATTTAAATTTTCCATGCTGAGCCTCTGCCTCAGACAATTTTTTCTGAAAAAGAAGAAATGATGAAGGAAAGAGAATGAAAGCAAAGGCAAAGGCAAAGGCTTTGAAACCTTTTTGTCCACATGAAAAAATCCTGAAATGATGTATTTGTATACTCTTACTGACCACAGTTTTCAGAATGGGTGATCTCTATTTTGGGAATATTACTTTTGCTGTGTAGATATGCAAGAAGCAAAGAAAAAGAGTGGGAGCAGAAAGAGGAGATGGTTCATCATTATAAGAGAAAGGCATAAAGTGTTTTAAGAACAGTCAAGGTCAGCAAGAAGGATTCTACAAGTACAACAGTAAAAGGAAGTTTATGGAGAAAGAGGGCCTGTTGAAGAATGAGACAGGGGGCCTGCTGACACAGGACTTGGAAAATGCTGAGATACTGAATGCCTTCTGTACTTGCAAGATTTACCTTCAGGAATGCTAGGTCCCTAAATGGAATTCTAGGGCATGAAGTCTTACCTTCGTGGAAAAGGTTAAGTTTATAGAACATTTGAATCAAGGTAGGTGAGGCCTGGACTGCAGAAGGTTTGTTAGCAATTTAGAAGGTCAACAAGAGCTTAATCTGAAAATGACATGTGGTTTAACCTGACTATTTAAATAAAACAATATCTGTGTGACTGGTAATATTTTAGGAAGATCAAAAAAATACAAGAGCCACTGTGAAGCATCTCCCTAAATATTTTTCAAAGATTAATGTTTAAATAAATCTCATAAAATGTTTCTGATACACATCGAAGATGCTGTCAGTGATTTAATTCACAGTGGTTGCATATGCCTAATGTGAACAGATTCGCTTAATGCACCCAGCATGCCAGTCATAATTTTACAACCCCCACCTTAAGTATTCAAAATACATTAAAATACTTCAAAACTAGACACCCGTGTGTCATTCTCTACAGCTAAAACCAGATTGCTTTTTTAAATGCATAATACCTAAGTCCTTCTCAACTGTACCTGGGTTCTTAGTGCACATCCATGAATTTAGAAAACTGATAAAGGAAAAAGATGCCTAGCACTAACAGCAGAACCCCACATCTTTTCCCTTATCATTATGAGACTTCTTTTCACACTTTGCTTCATTCTGCTTCGAAGTCAGATCAGGTTTTTGGTATTGACCTTCTGGTTACTGTGTAAATAAATCTGTGCTGTAAAATCTACCAACTGGAAATCACAGACTATTTTAAAGATTGTACAAGATGACCAATAATAAGGTTTTAACATGGATATTGAAACATGTATCTCAATAAGATTGCTGGACTTAGAAAATGACACTTTTAATTCAATTTATATTCCAAAGCTATTTCCTATACTTCTGCAAATATTTGACAGGACTTATATTTTTTATCCTATATTTATTTTATTTGAATTATTTAAAGGCTTTGCATGGTAATCATTCATATTATCCCTAAAATAAATATTCTGTACCAATATTAATATTAATGTGAATAGTTAGATAACAGTTACAAACAGAAAACACATTTTAGTTGGAGTGGGATTGTGTAGAGTAAGCATGAATTTTACTATGATTACATTATAGGATAAAAACTGTAGCTCCAAGATGCAATAGGTTAGATTGTTATAGGAGCTTTAGAATTAGGATTTTAGTACCCAATTTTTATATAGCTATTCTCTAAAAGAATTTGAAGTCCAGACCCTAATGGCTCAATTAATTTATCCCTAACCCCCTTCCTATCTAGTGTTTTTTGAAATACCCTAGGGTATCTGAGACATCTTTGAGGCTTCTATATATTACTTGTGCCTTTCTAGATAAGTAGCTGAAAATATATGGACTAACCTAAGATATTCTAAATGACTGTAGAATCCTGTGCTTAGTTAACTGAATCAAAGCCCAGGTTGCATTTGTACCATAGAAGAAACGCTATACAGCTAGAATGTAATAAACCTGCCTAAAATTAAGTCTTCAGTGTCCGTGTGGGATATCACACGCTTCCACTGTTGCTGCTGCATATAGTTTTAGCATAACATATAGGTCCTTAGAATAACTGTCAGCTTCATGTGGATTTCTCAGATACCCTGTAACATCTCAGATGCACTGGTGTCATGGTGTAATCCGAGTCTACAGTTAAGTACCACACAGCAGCTTGCTCACTCCCTGTCAAGTGGGATGGGGGAGAGAATTGGAAGGGTAAAAGTAAGAAAACTTGTGGGTTGAGATAAAGACACTTTAATATGTAAAGCAAAAAACTGTGCATGCAAGCAAAACCAAAAAGGAATTCATTCAACATTTCCCATCATTAGGCAGGTGATCAGCCATTCTCAGGAAAACAGGGCTTCATCATACGTAATGGTTGCTTGGAAAGATAAAACACAATCACTCTGAATGTACTCTCCCATCCTTCTTCTTCCCCCAGCTATATATGCCTAACACCATGTTATATGGTATAGAATATCCTTTTGGTCAGTTGGGGTCAGCTGCCCTGGTTGTATCCCCTTCCAGCTACTTGTGCATCCCCAGTCTACTTGTTGAGGGGGTCATGTGAGAAGCAGAAAAGGCCTTGACTTTGTGTAAGCATTGCTCAGCAATAGCTAAAACGTATTTGTATTATCAGCGCTGTTTTCAGCACAAATCAAAAACATAGCCCCATACGAGCTATGATGAAAAAAATTTTAGTGTAGCACATGCAAAGCCAGCACAACTGGTTGCACTTAGGCAATTGCATCCAGCTTTGATAGAAGGGTTTAATGAGAGATGAAGCAGCCAGGAAAAAGAAGAGTAGTGAGTGTAGGTGCTAGCCCTTGATAGAACTTACTGGCCTTGATTTAGTTAGCCAAATACAGATTTCTACTGGGTTTTAAGATGACCTGATGTATCTAAGATCAATGCTGGAAGACACAACAAACTGGGAGACCCATATCCTTCTGGATTTCTAAGTGGAGCATGAGATGAAATACATTAAAACATCTGAAACAATACCTAGATCCACCTGTTTGAACCACAGAATTCAGCCTTCTAGCCATGAGCCTGTCAAAGACCAAATACCCATGCATCACATGAGCTTATGGTAACTGGCAACTATCTGGGCTGACATTCTAAGCAAAAATAAAAGTGAGAACCTAATAAGTTTTCTCAGACCAGATGAGGACTATGTTCTGTAATATTTGCATATTAAAAGTTCATGTTCAAGTTCATTACTTTTCTGTCTTATATACTTAGAGGACCTCTAGAGTTGGTCAGTTTATAGGTGCTATACTTTGATATGGGACAGATTTACAAGGTTAACTATACAAACCTTTTAATGTATGTGCTCTATTTTTATTAAAAACTGAAACAAATTTGACACGTTTGTCTTATTTTAAGGTCAAATTAATAAAAAAAAAAAAAACAAAAACAAGCAACGAAACAACACAACACACACAGACCTGTGCTTGTATTATACAGACTTAGAACCACTGTAGTCAGTACTGCTTATAATTAATTTGATATGTTGCCAATGCCTAATGTTGTCTTTCAATTAGAAGTCTTTCTTTGGTTATCATACATGATATGAGATTTTGGGTTTTTGTTTGGTTTTTTTTTGTTTGTTGGGTTGGGTTTTTTTTCTTTTGTGTATGTGTTTGTGTATTTTGTTTGGTTAGTTTGTTTTGCTTTGAGTTTGGATTTGGTTTGGTTTGGTTGTTGTTGCTGTTGTTGTTTGTTTTGTTTATTTTTTTTCATTTTCTGAGATGATTCCATAAGCAATTATGAAAAATTTGTTCATTTCTGTAAATACAGCTATTTAATTAAACAAATCCAGAATCTCAGTTATGGGAACATGGAGCCTGGCATTTGGTAGGAAGTTCCCTAGTGTCTGTACTTTGCTGGTACATGATTGACTGGTACGTACTCATTGAATTGAAGACTACCAACAAGTGTTTTCTAACTTTAGTAATTAGTTTAGCATTCTTAACATAATTTTATTTTGCTTTTTAATACAATAATGAAATTATTCTGTATTGTAAAGGTAGCAGAAGTAAGGACCATTCATGTTTAGATAAAGCTAACTAAATATTCAACCTGTTCAGAAGGCTGGTTGGCAGAGTCCCTTGGGAGGCAGTCCTGAAGGACAAAGGAGTCCAGGAAGGCTGGTCTCTCTTCAAGAAGGTAATCTTAGAAGTGCAAAGGCAGGCTGTCCCCGTGTGCCAGAAGGCAAGCTGGCAGGGAAGAAGGCCGCCCTGGCTGAATAGAGAGCTGCAGCTGGCAAGGAATAGAAAAGAGAATTTATAAGCTTTTGAAGGATGTGGAAGCCACTCGAGGAATATAAGAATTCTATGAGGTTATACAGGGAGAAAATTAGAAGGGCCAAAGCCCAACTAGAGCTAAGCCTTGCCAGTGTTGTGAAAGGCAACAAGAAATATTTCTATAAATATATTAGCAACAAGAGGAGGGCTAAGGAGAATCTCCATCCCCTGGTGGATGTAGAAGGAAACACAGTGACAGAAGATGAGGGAAAGGCTGAGATACCACATGCCTTATTCACCTCAGTCTTTAATAGTCAGAACAGTTGTGCTCCAGCCCCCTGAGCCAGAAGACAGGGATGGGGAGCAGAATGAAGCCCTAATAATCCAAGAAGAAATGGTTGGTAACCTGCTACACCACTTGGACACCCACAAGTCTATGGAGCCAGATGGGATACACCCAAGGGTGCTGAGGGAGCTGGCAGAGGTGACCACTAAGCCACTTTCCATTATCTATCAGCAATCTTGGCTAACTGGGGAGGTCCCAGTTGACTGGAAGTTGGCTAATGTGATGCCCATCTACAAGAAGGGCAGGAAGGAGGATCTGGGGAAGTACAGACCTGTCAGTCTAACCTTGGTTCTGGGCAAGGTCATGAAGCAGATGATCTTGAGTAACATCACACAGCACAAACAAGAGAAGCATATGATCAGGCCCAGTCAACATGGGTTTATGAACAGCAGGTCCTGTTTGACCAACCTGATCTCCTATGACAAGGTGACCCACCTAGTAGATGAGGGAAAGGCTGTGGATGTTGTGTACTTAGACTTCAGCAAGGCCTTTGACACCATATCCCACAGCATTCTCCTGGAGAAGCTGACAGCTCATGGCCTGGATGGATGTACTCTGCAATGGACAAAGAAGGGGCTGGAGGGCCAAGCCCAAAGAGTTGTGGTGAATGAAGTTAAATCCAGTTGGTGGTTGGTCATGAGTAGTGTTCCCCAGGGCTCGGTGTTGGGGCCAGTTCTCTTTAATCTCTTTAACAATGATCTGGATGAGGGGATTGAGTGCACCCTTAGTAAGTTTGCAGGCAACACCAAATTGGGTAGGAGTGTTGATCTGCTAGACGGTAGGAAGGCCATACAGAGAGATCTGGACCAGCTGGATCATTGGGCTGAGGCCATTTGTATGAGGTTTAACAAGGCCGAGTGTCAGGTCCTGCACTTCGGTCACAACAACCCCATGGAGTGCTACAGACTTGGGGAAGAGTGGCTGGAAAGCTGCCTGGCAGAAAGGGATCTGGAAGTGTTGATTGGCAGCCAACTGAATATGAGACAGCAGTGTGCCCAGGTAGACAAAAAGGCCAACAGCATCCTGGCTTTTATCAGGAGCAGTGTGGCCAGCAGGACTAGAGAAATGATTGTGCCACTGTACTTGGCACTGGTGAGGCTGCACCTTGAATACTATGTTTAGTTTTGGGCCCCTTATCATAAGAAGGGCATTGAAGTACTAGAGAGAGTGCAGAGGAGGGCGACGAAGCTGGTGAGGGCCTGGAGCACAAGTCTTATGGGGAGCAGTTGAGAGAACTGGGGCCGTTTAGCCTGGAGAAAAGGAGTCTGAGGGGAAACCTTATTGCTGTCTACAACTACCTGAAAGGAGGTTGTAACATGGAGGGTGTTGGTCTCTTCTCCCAAGTAGCAAGTGGAGGTTTAGTTTGGATATTAGGAAAAAATTCTTCATGGAAAGGGTTGTCAGGCATTGGAACAGTCTGCCCAGGGAAGTGGTGGAGTCACCATCTCTGGAGGTGTTTAAAAGGCATTTAGAAGAGGTTCTTAGGGACATGGTTTAGTGCTAGAGTTAGGTTATGGTTGTACTTGATGATCCTAAGGGTCTCTTCAAACTGAAATGACTCTGTGATTCTATGATTCTATCACACCATTGGAAGAAGTACTCTGATAAAACACTAGGGAAAAATCTGGAAAAAATCAGTCCCAATTATGTCTAATCCATCACTAAATCTTGCCACGAACACATTAATCAGTGTGGGGGCCTTGTGACCTTCGTTAGAGCAAACTGAATAATATTAGGCATTTGCAAAAATGTGAAATCTGGGTATGCATTTTTCACAAGGTGGTAACACTTTAAAACTTTTAGTCAAAGTCCCTGTACAACAACGGAGTCAAGAGACAGCAGTGAGACTTTTAAAAAGTGACCATGGAAGGTTAATCACTTTGAGAGCTGAGTGGCTGCCACCATCACAACTCATGGCTGAAACGGTTGAGTTTAACTGAGCTTACAGCAGGTTTGTTGAATTTAGAAAAACTAAGTTTGCAGGCAAATAACATAAAAAGGACTCATCCAATTAAGAAAAGGGTGAAGTTCAGAGTGAGGCAACTGAGGAAGACCACAGAGTGGTGATGTAGGAGACTTTCAGAGTGGAAAAAGCACTCTTAAAGGTATAGTGGTAGAAAAGCACTAGAACTGCTGCTGGAAATGGAAGGTAAGTGATCTGCAAAGTGTGAAAAATGTTTTCTTAAGGAGAGAAGAGTAAGACAAGACTTTTGGTGACCAGTAATGGGAAAGGGCTCTTTTGACTGGAGACCTCTGACTTTGATACCAATCATCTAAAATATCTGTCAGAATTGTTATAAATATTATAACTTGTTACAATATAAAACCAAACCAAACCAAACTGTTAATAAGTTAAAAGAGAATATAGTAATAGGAAAAAAAAAAAAAAAGATTGATTATTGGTAATAAAAAGATTATAGTGAGGACCATAGTCAAGATTACTGATATTGTTAAAGGCATGCTTACTTTACAAAAGTTGATAAAAGATCAATATTTGAACTGTTTGTATAGCGATATGAAAAGCATGAGGTTATGCATTGTTTGTATAGGAAAACAAAAAGCACAGAGGCACAGAGGTTTAATGAAATACAGATATTGATGTGAATATGATCATAAAACAAAGAAACAGTGTAGATGCTGAGACAATATGTAAGGAAGAGAAAGAATATGTAAAGAGAAGAAAGAAATAGCGTGGAGAACTGTAAATTTATTAAGATCACAATCACCTTTGACACCAAAAGAAAGTCTAATAGCTCCCAGTGGAGTACTGCTGAAAAGACCCTGTAGGGGAGCTGGGAGTGGATAGCAATTTGTTTATATTATTAAAGATAAATACTGCCAGAAACTGCGTTTTCATAGTGATATTTGTTACCCTTAGTAGACTTGAAGAAAAAAAAAAAAAAAGCACAAGAAAAAGCTTTATAGAATTCTAGATATAGACAAACTTCTTTGCCAGCACTTAAAAAAGGTGATGCGATGTTTTGCTTGGTTTGGTGAACAAAGACCTCTTTGTAAATGGAATGACAATAGACTCCTTTATGGCATGTGGTCATAAGCTACATTTAAAATCATATGAAGATTATTAATTTTTACTTAGTAGAAGAGAAAACAAGGTAAAAATGAAGTTAATTTCTAATTCTTTTTGTTTTAAAAATCGATGTTGTGAAATCAAAAGATTCATCAAATAATTATTCATTAATATCCCATTTTACAGTGCATTATAAGGAACAAATTCAAAAGTGAACTTCTTGTTCTTCAAAAAATAAACTATTGGTAGATACTAGAATTTTTACTTTGTGTAAAGCATCTGGAATCTAGCATTTTATGGGGATTTCTTTAGATAGTTTTATAGACAATAAAAAATCAGTAAGTTTTTGATTGTATCTGGGTGAGGGTCTTGATAAATAGTGACAATATATTTCCCAGTAGTGACCAGGAATAGGAAAGTAATTTTTGCTAAGTTCCACTCTCTCCCTCCCTGCTGATATTCCTGAAAAATGTTTAATTTAAATAGGTGATCAAGTCTCATGTCCTTCTCTTGCAGGCTATACATGTCTAATTTTCATTATTTTTAATCACTTTAAGGTACTGAAAAAAACCAACCAAACAAAAACCCTAGTATTTGCTGAAATAAAGAACAAGTTTGTGCTGTGAGGAAAAAAAATACAGCTGTAATTGCTAGTAAAGCAGTTTCACAAAGACCTTTGAGTATTGCAGGTAGCATAATTATAGTGTAACATGGAATTTTATAAAATGTATCATTTTGAGAGAGAACTTCTGGGTCCTGAAGACCAGATAGATCTACACTGTAGCAGATGTTATTCGAAATGTTTCCTTTCAGAGTAAAACCTGTGAAGTGGCTCCTTTGTTAAAGCTTAAAACTGAGCAGACTTGAACAGGCAACCCAAGGCCACTCTTTGCTTAATCTTCCACAATTTCCAAGTCAAGGAGTTTAAAAAGAATGACCACAAATGACCAGACAGTCTCTAGAGCTGGACAGAACAGTGGTGTTAGTCAGATGATATTGTTCTCTGTTGGTGTTACTATAAACAGAGCAGCCCTGCTGGCTGCCAGGTGCCCACCAAGCTGCTCTCTCTACCTCCTCAGCAGGACAAGAGGAGAAAATAAGTTGAAATGCTCACAGGCCGAGCTAGGGACAGGGAGATCACTAATCAGTTACTGTCATGGGCAAAACAGTCTTGACTTGCTGAAGATCAATTTAATTTTTTGCCATTTAATATTAGAGTAGGATAGCAAGAAATAAGTCTAAACACATGTTCCCCCATCCCTTCTTCCTAGGCTCAACTTCATACCCAGTTCTTCTGCTTTCTTCCCCATGAGTTGCGCAGAGGGATGGGCAATAAGGGTTGTGCTCAGTTCACAAGATTCTGCTGCTCCTTTCTCCTCATTCTGTTCCCCTGATCCAGTGTGGGGTCCCTCCCATGGGATACGATCCTTCACAAACTGCTCCAGCGTGTGTCCTCCCCATCTGCTGCAGTTCTTCGTGAACTGCTCCAGCATGGGTCCTTTAGATGGGGTGCAGTCCTTCAGGAACAGACTACTCCAATGTGGGTCCCCCAGTGGTCACAGGTCCTGCTAGCAAACCTGCTTCTGCATGGTCTCCTCTACATGGGCTGCAGTTTCTGCCAGAAGCCTGTTCCTGCGTGGGCTTTCCAAGGGCTGCATCTTCCTTCAGGGCATGTACACAGGTTCTTGCCTGGGGTCCTCCATGGGCTGCAAGGTGAATCTGTGTCGCTATGGTCTTATCCACGGGCTGCAAGGGAATCTCTGCTGAAGCACCTCTTCCCAATCCTTCTTCACTCAAATTGGAGTCTGCACAACTGTTTCTCTCATATTTGTTTGCACTTCAACTCTCTCACATCTGCTGCTCAGCATTTTCTACACTATCTTAAATATGTTATCAAAGCCTATCACTGATGTGCTTGGCTTTGGCCAGTGGCAGGTCTGTTTTGGAGGTGACTAGAAGTGGCTCCGTCCAAGATGGGGACAACTCCTGATCTCTTCTCACAGAAGCCACTCCTGCAGCCCCCCTCTAATTCTGACTGAATACAGAGTGACAGACAATTTGTAAAAATGCTAAGAACCAAAATCCACTGGAAAACAATCTGGTTCTTACATTCACCTAAAGAAACTAATGAAAGCACAGGTGGAGTAGCATGTATGTTCTCTGAGGTTAGAGGGAAACTAATGCTGCCTCTATTCAAACAAGCTTTCTCCTTGATGCTTTCTAAAGCTATTTAAAGGAAAATAGATACAATTTAAAAATCCCAGGTCTAAGAAGTCTCTTTCTATAGTGAAAGAATGGAGAAATTAAAAAAATCATACTACATAGTCTGTGGATGAAAAATATGGTTAGCTGCTCCATGGAAGACAACAGAGGAAATAATAATCATTATTTAAATAGGGAAAATCTGACAAAATATCTGAACAAATTAAAATATAAACATTTTAAAGAGCAAGAAACTTTGGAACAAGAAGCTAATTGAAACAGCTGAATATGCAGAAAATTATCTTAATAACAATGGAAAATCACAAAAAGAGAAAGTGAGCATAAATTGTAAGAAGTATATGTTGTTTATTTGAAAGAGATGTCCAAGCCTGGCAAGAGGACAGCTAATGTGAGTACAAAGGTCATGAAAATAAAAGCAGCAAAGTGATTATTCCCTCACAGTAATCAAAATAAAGTGCATCTTACAGCGATGTGTGTTGATTTTGATAACCACTGTTGTCACTCTGTTCTGCTTTTTACCTTTCTATCCTCACTACTCTAAAAGGGAAGGAAATAATAGAATTGTTACTTGTAAAAATTATTTGTTTGACTCTGATTTTTTGTTACTATCAATGCATCCATCTTAGGATTTTTTAATATATCCGATTTTATTTTTAACAAACAGTTCCTGATTTTCTTGCTTAAAAGAGAGGGTCAAGGATGGAGAGAGACAACACCAATAAAGCAAAAAGATTTGGTATGTAAATTCTGAACCATATATAGTGCATTCATCTTTATAAACATTTTTCAGCATGAAGAGCAAGATCTGAGGTCAGGAACACTAAAATTATGCCATCGTTTTGGTTTCAAACATGTTGGAGCCTGGTTAATCCACCACCACCTTGGTAGTGTAACGTTGGACAACGAAGAGTTGACGGACATGCAACACGAATATCTAACCAAAAAAACTAACAGAAAAATACTGACAAATCATGTAAAATATGTATTAAAAACAAGCTCTAAGAGAGTATTTTGCATTCCCTAAAGCTTTATGCTTCCCTCCTGCCAAGAGGTATTATCTGTATCTACAAAGCTTATTTTATTAGGTCCTTTGATCATCACAACCACAACAGCACTACAACAGAGACTTTAAAAATATTCCATATTTGAACCATAGAATAATTTAGGTTGGTAGGGACATCCAGAAAACATATACTCCAAATCCTGCTTGAAACTTATCTAATTGGATGAGGTTGCCCAAGGCTGTGTCAAGTCATGAGTACTTCCAAGGACAGATATACCACAACCTCCCTGGATAACTTGTTCCAGTCTTTGACTACCTTTCATGTTATTTTTTCCTCATATATATAATCAGAATTTCTGATTATTTTATGCTTCTTAATTTATTGACATGTCTAGCTCCTTCTTTATGCTGTCCTGCCATCACCAAACATACAGCACTTCATCTTTGAAATTTAGATCATTTATATTGTAAATTAGCTGTGAGTATACAGTAACATGGAATTGATGCCATATGGTTATCACTGACATCTTTGGTACTTGGTGTCACAGATCTCTGCTTTGGCTACATTTGCTATGACCAAAATGTGCATCACTGAACAGTCACGCCATATCTGTCTCAGCCGTTAGGTCTCTGGTGGTTTCTGATAGTGTATACTTATCTGCTACATTTTGTTATATTGCTGTTGACTTGTCACATAATATTTAGGAAATTCAGCTTTGCATAGTTATTGTCACTGACAGTTCATTTTTTTCTACCTCTTCACTGGTTCTTGTCACATTATTGTCAAACCATCAACTGCATGAATGCAGTCCGTTTCTGCCCTTCTTCACTGACTCAACACAACCTGTATTTCATGATCCTTTTACAACTAAAGTGCACACAGGTTATGTTGGTCTTTTTACTATGCTCTGCATGCTCAGGGAATAAAAGAACCTTAGGCATAAACTGCATTACTTTGTAGCATTCTTCTGTCAGTGCTGTCTGATGTGTCCCTGGATGGTTGTACATCATCTCCATATGTTCAACTGCTTTTTGCAGGTTTTCCTACAGTTTTCATACCAGTATGAAACACTTTTTTTTCCTTCCCAGATAAGGATATTCTGCAGGAGAGTTTTTTGCAATGAATCAAATAGAGTACAGATTCAAAGACCAGTCACCCAAATATTAAATTCATGTTCCACTCAGTGAAGCATTCTGTTAAGCTGTTTTCCTCTCCTCTGCTTTGTATGCTTTGCATTCTGATATTGTGCACTTCACTTCTAGTACACAGAAGTACTTTTTTTTCATTGTTGTAGCTCTCTAATTTGCTTACAAGAGGCAGGAGAATATGTTGCTTCGTATAATCTTGGAACATCTTATCTAATGCTTACTACTGTTGAATACCTGTTGATACAGCACTTATGGCTTGAATTGGTAAACTTGAAATTAAACACCAAAGCAACATATACTTCTGAACAGTTTGAGCTTTATGGATCATTTCTGACTTTTATCAGAAATAAAAAGTTGCCAGGCTTCTGATTTCTCCTGACAATCAAAATATTTGCAATTTCATATTCATATTGTAAATTCTCAACTTGCAGAAATTACCAGTTAATCAGCTATTTCAGAAAGGTACCATGTTCCTGAACACTTTGTTCCATCATCTAGAAACTTTATTAGACAAAAAAAAAAAAAAAAAAAAAAAGAAGAAAAAAAGTATCCAGGGAGACCAGATAAGTCTATGTGTAGGATCTACGGGTACAGAGGAGGCCTTCATGACCATGAATTTTTTACATACTAAACAAAGAGTCCCTTAACATTTGCTGTTAAGAAAAGCAACACTGCACGGAGAGGTGAAACAGAACAATGAGATCTGCCAAGCTACATTTTTTGTCAACAGGCATGTTAGACAATGACACCTGGGTGTAAGTACTGTCAGTTCACATCAGCCTGGTGGTGCACTGCTTGAGAAACTGTTCAACTGCTGAGGGCAGAGCTGCATTTGTAGATATTATCCATGCATCTGTCAGACATTAGAAAAAAATACTTCTTTAAACAAAACAAACAAAACAACTCTTGGTAGAAGGGAATCAAACAAATGATTGGTCTCATGAGACAGATCTGTAAAACTTTTTTTTTTTTCACCTGTAAAACCCAGCTGTTATGACACCATAATGATGTCATAGCTCTTTCAGCCTTTTTTTCCACTGACCATTTGACACCTGACCTCAGCTGGCACAGTTTTTCTGTATTGTATTTGTGTGTATAGAACACATGAGGAGGAAAAAAAAATATCTAAGCTGTCAGTGTAATCAGTGGACACCAAGTCAATATAGTCAGAAGGATCTGGAGAGCTATTCAGCTCACTGCTCGTTTATATATTGACAGCTATATTTAACTTTCACTATTTGGAGCTGTGTTTCAACCAGGATATACCATAGCTTATCTTTTCTTATCATTGACCAATAAAGTAATAGGCAGAAAGGGTATTATTTAAAGGCAAATTAAGTCATTGCACCTATCCCATCATATTGCTGCATTCTTTCAGAAATACACCCTTAAACAACTTCATCTTTCCTCTACTGCTCAGGATTATTGATGTCTGTCTCTTCAAATTTATTTTTATTCTGTTTTTTTCCACAAACATAGAATCTCAAACATCCGTGAAGCATCTTAAAATTTCTCTCAGTTTTGAGTCCAATTTAGGGGATTTTCTGGCTGGGAGAAGAAGAAAAAATGCATGAAATCATACTCTGTGCATACAGTTAATTTCTCTGTGCATTTATGGAATAACTAGTGACAAATCTACTGTGCAAGTGTAATTTACAACACACAGAAGTTTTCTTGGAACTGTGTTTAAAGGAAGAGAGACGACTACATTAGACAAAAAAAATCTGTATAATGTTTTAGTAACCTAAGAATGCCTGATGAGTCTTTGGCCCTTATGTTGCTTGTACTTGCCTATCTCTAATCCACTAATATTTACCTTTTATCAATTATATATCATTGACTATTTGCCACTGTAGTTTGTCACTATATTTAGCTACCTTTTTAAACTATTCTTTGCCAAAATGACTTTCTGTAATTCAGAAAGTCTTTTTTATTACTCAGAAGTTATTTTATTCCCTTATATTTCATTTTTAGCCCTCAGATATTTACTCCATATTCATTTAAAGGACTCTGAAATCACATCTCCACAGATACCCAAGTATCTTCTCTGATACCCAAGTAGCCAATCACATATAATATAAATATAATTAGGAGGCTTATGGTAGTTGTCCAAATGGGTTAGATAGGTGAGTTGGGCTATATTAGATAAATGAGTTGGATTATATAAATGGGCAGTGAAGTGGCTTGAAAACTATGTGAAAGGCTGGGCACAAAGTTCAGTTGGGGTCCAATCACCAGCAGTCTACCCCGGGGATTAATAATGATCCATTAATGACAATGGGTCAAAAGTGCATCCTCAAGAAGTTCACAGATGATACAAAACTGAGAGGAGGTTTGTGGTTGCCATGTCCTGATTTGGTATTAACCCATAAATACTAAACCTCAGAAATGAATGTAGGATATAATATTTTTTTAATTACATTGAAATTAATTATGAAATTATTAAGGAAACTACAGCATCAGACTTTCTAATTGCATGCTACTTTATAATAGTGGGGTTTTTTGTTTCATTTTGTTTTGTTGTTTTGTTTGTTTGTTTGTTTGTTTTTTAAATAGCAAGGAAAACTACTGATTTATTGCTCCGTGTGTATAAATCGTATGTCCATTCATATTGTTGCTATCAAAAATGTTGAGCTCTGGGAAAGGTATTTATTCTAAACTTCTATGAGTTTAAGCCTGAGTGTGTTATGCTGCTGTTCTAATATATTTCTGGTACTTTGTTTTTGGTCAGTGAACTGGTGCAAAGATTTAAGCCAGTTCACTACAATGAGGAACCACTTAAAAAGCAGACATAGATGCAATCATAGAGATTAATACAGGATCAGAAGTCTGTTACCGTAGCTTACAGAGTAACATACAGATTCATGCAGTTTTTCTCTTTATCTGCTTAGACTAAACTATGGTAAGCATCCCTCTTCTCCCTTAGTGAGGGTTAATAACCTACTGTGCTGTGAATAGGTACATGGAGCTTGCTCTTTATAAGGTTTGTTAGCAAGGAACCACACGAAAATATTTGGTTTCTTGAGAAAAGCAATAAGTAAAAGATAGGAAAATAGCAGACAATTCCAGTAACACCACAGACAGGTAACTTCAGGCTGTTATCATTGATTTTGATTTTTGTGTGCAGAGCTATCCTGTAACAATATCATTACATGGTATGTGAACATCATCCTTTAGCCATAATTAATGAACTGTACCCAAGAAAATATTACAATTTGAGAAAAGAGAATCATCTTCACTCTGATGGAGTGGACAAAGGTTAATAAGTCTACCTTTTGCTTTCTGTCGGCAGAAGCTCAGAGACAGCTTTTAGAAAGCCTGCTTTGGACAGAGCCAAAACCTAACAAATTATACCAAGGTATATAAGTAGATATTTGGGGAAACTGGATTACTTGCTTGTAAATATCAGTTAGCATACTACTGTTCACCTACTAGAATTGTAGAAATAAATCTTTTTAGCATGCAAAATTAATCTCTCATTCCCATTTAGTGGGAGTCAAAGTAATTTTATAACAGCACTGAAAAAACTGTTTTACATTTAAATTCTTTACTGATACTTAAAATATAAAATACTGAATTCTCAATTGATGTAATAAAAATATACCAGATAAGAGAAATATCCCAGATGTAATTAATACAATCCAAAGTCATGAATATTCTGGAGCTTCTCTACAACTTGGAGTGCATCTATGTTGATATAATAGTATCATTCACAGAGCAGATCAATAAATAAGTATCTAATTTCTACGTATCTTCTCTCATGTCATTCATATGATATAACCAGCTGAATCAGAATTTTAAATAAAACTTCAGTAAAACAGTTATTCTTATCAGGCATTCCCACATTTGCTGAATGTTTTCACTGAGTTTTGCAAAAATCTCACTTGAGCCAAGAACTCTTCCACATTTTCATAAAGAGAAAACATGCTTTCTAAATTTACAGATGAGAAAATGTGAGAAATTCTACCAATACAGTAGAAAACAAGATAAGATATGTCAGTGATGGTAATAAACTAAAAAAAAACAGCCTCAAAAAAAAAAATAACCCTTAATAAGGGAAATTCCAAGATTCCATACTTCAACAGTAATAAACAAGTGAACAAATATAAGATGGGAAACCATGACTGAGTAGCAGCTCTGTAAAAAAGAAACTGATGATTTGAGCACAGTAAAATCTGAAAATACTTGAAAATGAATCAGACTCCCCTGCCACTGTGGAAGGGAAGAGAATGACAGGAATATATTTAAATTTGTAGTACATAGCAGTATTTCTGCGTTTTTCTCCTGAGCATAGTCTAAATTTGTATCCCTCAAAAAAAAAAAAAAAAGTCTACTGAAAGCACAGAATTAACTGGTATCGTTTAGCCTTCAAGAGGAAACAGGTTATGTGATAACATCTTTTAACTATAAAAAGGTTGAGAATCAAATAAAAATAATTTAATTCTATGGTCATTTTATATAGAAGAATTGCAATAGGCTTAACCTGCAGAAAGGAAGTTTCAGAGGAGCCATTGTTAAAGAGTTTGTAATTATGACAGTGAAGTACCAGATCAGATTGCCTAAACAGACATTGGAAAGACAAAAATCTGTTGCAAATGTAGTTCACTAGACCTTGATGAGCAGAGATAGATAAGACAACTTCTGAAGGTAATTTCCAGTCCTACAGTTTCTAAATATTGAAACTAAGATCTTTAACTACATATTATTCTTATTATGTGGAGACAATGACAGTTGACTGATCATATACCTGTATTGCTGAACAAGCCTGCCCTGACCAAGATGTGAGAATGCCTGCCTCAATAATCACAAAGATCCTCTCTGTGAGGAGGTTGAAACCTGCTCAGCTCACTATTTCCATTTAAAGGTCTTCTCACATCCATTTTCAACCTTAAAAAAATCTACTATCCTCACTTGACTTGTGTTTTCATAAAGTCATTCAACTACTGAAACAAAAAAAATGAAAAAAAGCCCACAAGAGTATTCTCAATTGAACTAGTGTCTTCTTTCTAATTTACTTATAATACAAATACTTTTATACAATGAAATCAACTCTCAACATTATTTCTTGATTACAAATTGAAATACATTTTATGTTACCATATTGAGTTTTCAAATACATCAGAAAAAAAAATTACATCAGAAATCTGACACTTTGAAAATCTAATCCAAATTAAGTGAGAGTTAGAAATTTAAATTCAGGATAGAAATTCAGAAAAACAACACCAAACCTACTCTGCTGCCTTGGTGCTTAAATATTCTGATACAGTTTTCCTGGGCACAGGAATCTGTCTTGCTAAACATCCAGCTTTTCCTATATTGACTCCCTGAAAGCTTTCATCTGCACTGACTGTCATCTGCACTGACTGCTAGCTCTTACTTGTGACTGCCTGGTTTGCAGAAAACAAGTATTCCAGGACCTAATAACAGAACTATTGTGATTGACATTTGTACTCTCATTTAGAGTACATACAATTCAATTCAAAGTATTGTGCTGCTGTCTGATTTTGTTTATTAAACTTCTTTATCTGCAGAATATTTACTCCAGGAGTCAAAGATCCGAGCTTTAGACAAATCTTAGGCTAAGAAATTTGAACAAGTATCTTCCTCAGGCTAAGAAAAGGCTTTACCTATCAGAACATGGATCATTAGGGAGGAATATGCCTTTTAGCTCTCCATTTGAAACAGGGACCCTATGCAGAAAGGAACGCAAAATTGCAGGTCACTGGAGAAATATGCCAGAAACCGGAAGCTGATTTTGTTGTCTTGCAGTTACCACTGTCAGCTGAGAGTGGGTTGTTAGTCGCTGACATATCTGAATAATTCTTTCCACTAAATAAAAAATATTAATAAAACATATCAGTGACAAGAACTCCACATTCTACTCAACTTCAGATTCTGGAACTTCAGACATTCTATAGTGTTTTACTTTAATTTCCATTTACTGTCATTGCAAAGAAAATACGTTCACAGTTCATAATTCCTCATTTTTCTGTGGATGCTTCTTTAAAGGTGAGATGACTTGTAAGCTAGATGAACTTCTTTCTCTCTGTTCAACATACAGAAATTATGACATGATGAAGAGATGTGCACATAAACACACTGAAGATGTCTGGATGTAAAAAAATTATTTCCACTATTGCACAAATGAGACAATATACAGTACCATTTTGTCTAGCCACTGTTCTGAATTTAAGCAGCTAAATTTATATTAGATGGCTTCTTAGACTACCAAATGGTTTGCTAAATGCCTATGTAAATGCTCAGCTATGTCCTTAAGTTAATAAATAAGGATCATGATACTATGCATTTAGTTATTTTTTGGAGAAATTTAACTTCTTGCACACGCAAAAGCAAATAAACTGTTGCATTCCTCCTCAGTGCCATAAAAAATGTGGCCCATCTGTAGTTTCTCATTTTCTTCGTCAACAATAGTTGAACAAAGACCTGAACTGGTCTGAATGGCTAATCTGAACAAAGACCTGAATGGCTAATCTATCAAGCACAACCCAGGGCATAAGATTTTTCTCAAAGCAATTTTATTATCAAGGTAAAAAATTGCAATAATTTGCCTACATATCCTATTTTATTGACTGTGGCATAAATTGTCACATTGAAAAGCCACTAGCGTCTTGATGGCTATGGTTCTGTAATCACTGTTCACAATCAGAAAAATCTGAGAATTGAGATTAATAAAATTTCATGTGACATCAGAAAGATTTCCTTATTTCTTATGTACTGACCCTTCTACGCAATCTTTAGTAATCCAGTAAAAGAAGCAAGATCAAAAGAAGGAAACTACAGTATTGTAGTAGTAGCATTGTTTGAGGAATATTGAATTTGTTTGCTACATAGAAAAGACTAATAGAATGAAATTGAGAACTGTTTCTCTTTGAGTCCAATTTCATCCTCTGACACTTGAAAACCTACTAGCTGACTTTGGGACTTAGAATTGTTGATGATCTAGGCATCACAGAGAAATAGCCACTTCTTATCAAGTTGTTCAAATAGTCTGTGTGTAAATAATGTTTAAAGGACTGGCTGAGCTCAATTCAGTCACCCAGACGTATGATATTTTCAGGAGCTGCATGGGGCTAATCAATATGCTGCACGCCCTGTGGGAAGCTCTATTGGGAGATCTGAATAAGCAGGCAGAGGACCCAGAGGGAGGCATAGCTAAAAGAGCAGTAGAAAATTAGCTTAAGCAGCTGAATCTCAGCTCAGAGATTAATCAGAAAGCTACAGTGCAGAAATACCGGGACAAAAAACAACAACAACAGCAAAAAAACCCACCCACCCTCCACACAAAACAAACAAAACTCCAACCAATCAAACAAAAAACAACAAACAAACAAAGAAAGAATGCTGGATGAGGTATTTCTTATTCTGGGTGAGAATTGTAGGTTACAACAGTTAAAACAACTTCACAAAAGCATATATAAGTTAAGCAACATTCACTGTCAGGTTTCTGGTTCTCACTGGCTATATGTATACTGTCAAGGCATTCAGAGATAGTAGGAGAGAAGCAGTAGATAAAAGTAATCAGTACTGGTGATGCTCCATGTGTACCATGTAAGGTTCAGATCTTTTAGTCCTGACTAGATTTAGCCTGATCCAATTTACCGAACAGCCTCACCAAACATGTAATATTAATATAAAGCCGTCTGAAGGTTCAGAGCTTTGTTTTCCAATGAGTAACTAAAGTGTGTTGATTCACTCATAAAATATAGTTTCTGGTTTAGGTTTCCCTTACAGAAATCTACCTTGTGGGATGCAAAACTATTCAGTAAATTTAATGAACAAATGGCAAACGGGGACTATCAGAAGATACAATTCAAACCCACACTTTTTTTTTAAATCAAAGGACTAATAAGGAAGAAGCCAATTCTGGGAATAAAGTTACTTCGTTACACTATATTCATTACACAATCCCAGAAATCCAAATTACAGTGAATGGGAGCTACTTTAATTCCTAAATAGGAGTCAGTCCCTCTGTCAGACTCCAGCATGTTTAACCTAAATGTTTACTATTCTCTTCTACTTAATTTCTCTTAACTGTATTACTTTCTAAAAGTCTCTGGCATCTAAATTGATAAGGAAATGCTAGACACTTCCATGTATCCCATCCAGTCTATTATTTAACTTGTGCTGATGACAATATGTGCATAACCGTCCACTGCTCAGAAGATTGTTCAGTCTACTTTACTGTGTAGTGGTGAAATCCACATCTCAGCACAGTGTGACATAGCACAATGTCGGACATTCACGCCATAAACTGCACTTTGCGAGATCATTTTCACTTATCCTCATGTGAGCCCTTTGTAGGCATAAATGCTAGAGATGATGCACCCAATCATGGATATATATACATATATATTTGAATAAATAAAAAAATAAAAATCACCAACCTCAAAACATCATTTCAGCCTAACACTTTAGAGTTTTGATCATCATGACCAAAACTGTGGTTTCATACTTGTTTCCTTGAAATGGAAATATTTTTTTTTCCATTACAACGTAATTGGATAAAAAACCGAAATGAAATCTATTCCCCTGTCATGGAGTGGATTACCTAACTATCTTATCTTTTAATCAATTATCTTAACCATTAATTAGAGTCAGCCTTTATCTTGTTCTCTATCTGATCCTATAAAAACCTGTAGCTTAACCCCGAATTGCGATTAAAACTTAAAAAGAAATACATACCAGTTGCCTCATAACAGACACCCTTGTCTGTGTCCAGAAAATAAAACCAAGTATGGAGGATATTATAACTTTACGAAGCCTTGAGAACTGTCTCATATCCAAGGTGATGTGTATAATTCAGAAAACTGAATTTCTGCTTAGGATGTGAACTACTATTTTGGTTTTAAATGCAAGTGAATATTATTCAACATTCCAGGTTGAAGAGATTTCTAAATTTTACTGCTTCAGTTCATTGTCATCTCAACTCTGGAAATAAAATGTTTGTAAATTATGCATATTAAAGAAATAATTTTATTCAATTTTAAGTGGGAATCGTGGTAAAATTATGGTGATAAGAAATGGTATGGAAGAGAGACAAAAGATGGAAACCCCTAAAACCAGACTGTCAGCAGACACTATAATATCGTACGTAAAATATACCAAGAAAGATAATATCTAGGCAGCATGGATGCAATCTGTAATCTTTATTGTCTTCAGTGTATATGTTATTGTTTAGATGTGCAAGTCTCTTGGGAGAAACTGAATTTAAACATAAAACATACACACACATTTTAGCCTGGTTCCTTATTGTTCTTTCTAAACCAGACAATGTTTCAGTGTAAATTGACTATTGATATTAAATATAAACAATTGGATGAATATATTGTACTATCATGTTGAGTTAGCACATAACATGTTTCCAGGTCAAAATAACTCAAAACTATCAGTTTTTTACCAGACTTTTAAGCAGAATGTAAACTACAATTAAAGGTTGCAAGATTTTTTTTTTGATCGCACTCATTAAGTTATGCTGTATGCACATGCAGAGGAGCTTAATAAAGACATATAATTTTGAAATAAAATATAGTGAACTGGGATAGTTTAGTAATGATACTGCCATGAGAGACCCAGAGAAATCTGGGTTTAAGATTTAGAAGAAATTCTACAGGAAAATAATGTTTTGGTACACACACGAAGTGGGAAAATATTGTTATTCAGCTCTGACTTCCCTAACTTCAGTCAACAGCAAAAACATTGAATAAACAGTTATATCAAATGCCTATGGCAAACAGTTCAATCTCTAGTTCCTGGCAGCCACTGTTCCTGAAACTCTGTGATAATGGTTGTGGGTTAAGCTCTCTATTCTGATAGGAATAATTTTGCACAGTTTAAAAGATGTCTTCGAGAAAGAACCTGTTGGTCAAAAGGATAACTGTCATAATTAAAACTGTCTGTCTCAGAAAAAGAAGTTATCCAAGTTTTCTTTTAGACCATTAATATTCCAGATGTGAACTTCCCACTTACCAGGGAAGAAGCCCTGTTATAGGCTGGGTGGTATCTACTGCCATGTCAGGTGTCCTACTATGTCCATCTGATCTTCTGCTGAAATGACACATCTATGAGAGATCTATAAATATCTGCAAGAATGGCTGAACTCCATGGATGATATCTAATTGATGACATTTTACAGTACCTTGTGAAATTAGAACCATTTCGCAATCTCCTATACCCTTCCATTTTCAACATTTTACCTTCCATCAAATATATTTTTGCTCAGGATAGATTTGTCATTAGTCCCCCATGTAGATTAAATATTCTCTTTATAGTAAACACTATCCCATAAGTGGCTGAAAAGGTTACAGTGCTTGGATAGTCTTTTCTAAATCCTGATGACATGCTATTCTATGTGGCAAGTTTGCCAACGAATTCCAGAGGTTCAGAGTCAGTAACAAGTAAGATAGAATAAATATGATTTTGTGGCTATAAAAGTTCCGTTATACACTCCTCCCCTTTGCAGATTGAAAAGTTGTGTTAAATACTTAATATTTGATACTATTTTATAATGTTAAAAAGTATTATTCAATGCAATATTTTGTGGAAATTTTTATAAACATAAATCCAGACCCATGAATCTAGTATTTCCTGTGCATATTCTAAGAACTAGACCAATAAAAGATTTTTTTTACGAGAGTTCTACAGCATAAACCAGTAGATAAATTTATAAAAAAATGTTCAACAATTGGAAAGACCACTTGAGAGAGTTCCTGGGAAACTACATCTGTGGTAACAGTAGTGGTTAAAAGTAGAAAGGTTGTTCTGTAAAAGGGGAACAAATTCTCAGCCTCTTTCTGCCTCGTTTGCCTTCAAGAGAAGACTAAGAGAAATGTTTTAAGTATACAGTCAACTCAGCATTCTGGGTGTTGGAGGAAGTGAAATACTGGAGATATCAGAAGAATTCAAGTAATATAGTTACAGTTCAGTACAGTGCAGAGACTTCTATACATAACGAAACAAACAATCAAACCACACAAACAAACAAACAGGTAAAAAGATGACAGATTTCATTTCTACCTGCAAATATTGTAACAGACAGACTTTAATGGAAATAAAGGAAATAACAACCTCCTCTTCTGGTCCCCAGGGCAAATAGAAACCATGAGAGTACAAGTGTCTAAATATTGAATTTATCTTCCCACTAGGAATAAAAATGAAAACAGACATAGCTGAATACAAGTAACAGTCATTTTTGTTAATGTCTGCCCATTATCATGAAGATAAACAGTGAAACAAGAGCAGTGTTTATTCCTAAATCCTGTTATTTAGGAAATGACATCAACAACTCTAACCAATTAAAAATAAATGGCTGAAGAAAAATTCAAGATAACATAAGGCAATAAAAGAGTACAGTTATAATTTTTTTTTTTTTAAATAGTATAACTCCATCACAGTATTTTTTATTTTGATTATAGAGGTCTTAGAGCACATTCCATTTCTAAAATTCCTATCGAGTTGTTCTTCTCCATTGGATATGCAGAACACAACAGATTAATTCTGTCAGGTTTTTGCTTGAAATCTGGTCGTTAAATATACATACAAAAATATGCAGGTTTGTTTCAGCTTCTTATAATCTCTAATTGAGCAATATTCTGAAAAAAATCTGATACATTTACAAAATTAGCATGTTTTGGACTCCAAGTTTGGATCTGAATAGGAAAAACTATGAATAGATTTTTTTAATATTTTATATACTCTTATTCTAGAAAACATTATCCTATTGATAAGGTGAAAATAGAAAGCCTGTAATGTCACCACCTGTAGAGTAATACAACCAGCAGGGTCTCATGAAGTTCTGAGGAAGAAAATCTGTGTAGCTGAACCACAGGCATCTAAATGACGGTCTGGATTACATAAAGAACAAGTGGAAAACATTTTTTTTTAAGTTCTTGTGTTTTGAGTGAGGCTTCTTAGCATAAAAATGAACACATTTTGAGAAAGACAATGGGATGATAGCGTCAAATATACTGCTCTGTTTGAAGTTATACTTTGCCTGCTAATGAGAAATAAAAGTGCCTTCAGCTGTACCATGCACAGACACAGGCACATGAATTATTTAGAGAGTAAACAAATTGATCAGTTTGTTTGTAAGTAGTAGCACAGTCAAGCATTTCTTTCTGTGAGAAAAGCTTATACAACTAAGCATATATTCAACTTAACATGTTAGTGGAAACTATGGCTATTTTTGCAGTTAAAGAAGACTGAGGGATGTGACATATTAGGCAAATTTGATTGAAGATTGATTAATGAACCTGAATCATGGTCCATTGGAACTTAGTCCAAAGAACAATGATGAGCGTGTCTAGACTACGTATGAGTATATAGGTAACTCATGGTAAACAAAGGAGAATGTATTTGGAGTACAATTTACTCGTATTTTATGTTTATATTTCTCTATAGAGAACAATGAGGAAACCACATTAATACAGAAGTTAATAATAAAGTAATAACAGAACAAATATACTAAGACTGGTGTACTCAAAGCGAAGAGCATCATTCAAAGGACTGACAAATTGATGGAGAATATCTCTTCAATGTCTTTGTCATTATAATAGTCAGAAAAAATCAATGTAAGTCCATAAAATGTACTTCAGACAAAGAAAAGTTGATTACAATCTTTGTTATATATAGAAATATGAAACAATTATTCTGTGAAGAATATTTATGATTCCAACATGATGTAATGTAGAGAAGTACAGGCCTGTTATGACAGCAGAGGCCTCGAAAAGTGAGGATGCAAGAAGCATCATAAAGGAGAATTGGGGGATGTCCTCATACATGTGCACAAGGATAAGGTATGAGGTTGGCACATGGTTGGCACTGGAGATCCCACAACTATAAACAACTCACCCATGGTCAGGTACAGAAATGCAAACGTGGAGCTGGACAAAACTGGTCTTAGGCATAACAAAACAAAGACTGAGTATCTAACAAAAGGCACCATACAGAGTAAATTCACGTGTAACGTGCAGATCTAGACCAATGAAGAAAGAGAAAAGTATAAAATGCATTAACAAACACTTTAAATGATGCCAAATGGACACCAGACTGAAGAAGAAAAGAACATTAACAAAATCATCATATTTCTCTTGGCAAAAGACTGCAGGTGCTCATGACTTTTCACAACACCCCATTATTACCAAGCTAACCGCCAATCTTATGACCCTGTGAGACATTGGAACAGAGAGTGTAATATGGGGAAAGAGGGGTAGAAAATACTGTGTGTATATAACAATTTTAACGGCATTGTTCTTTCTTTTTTCTTTTTTCTGTAACAATTAGAAAGACAATTATGAGGTTCTTAATATTTCTCTTACACTAACAATATTTTTTTGGCTTTAGGTACATATAAGCTGTGTTTCTTCTTTGCCCATCAATAAGAATTTGAGCATAGCAGTTTAGATTATGATGAGGATTTTCCCAAAATAAATGAAACACTTGACATGGTGGTATACTGCCTAGTAGACCAATATACTTTTTAAGATAGACATTTCAAATATAAATGGGCAAAATGATTTCATCACTTTCTAAATGTTCATGAAACCAATTACCAATAAGTAGCCTGAGGCTTGCTGTGAGGAATACTTTTTCTTATTGTGGCATCTGACATTGCATCAAGTGTCATGTCTCAAGGTGAAAACTGTGAAATGTGTTAGGAATGATGCACAGTAAATTGTTACTGGTCACCTTCTTTATAATATTAATCTTTTTCTGTGCCTTGGTGAAATGAGAATGCTGCTCAACTTATCAGACACTGATGTTTGAAGGACTCTGCAATATCAAAAAAATCATCTCTATATAAATGATTACGCACAGAAGATTCCATCACAGTGTTTTGCATCTTAGCCACACAAGGCATGCATGGAGACCTGACATGGTTTCTAAGTCAGTGGATATTTTGGCCTTATGTAATATTGAAGTAGGATTAGGAACATAGCAGCCTGCGAGCAGAAAACAATTAATACCATGGTGATGTTATGATTTTATGATATGACAGCTAATTGCTACATATATTCTGGTACTGGGAGATTGGTTTATTTTGATTAAAAAAAAACAGCTGTATTTCACGTGATTGATTACCACTTCATGGTAATGTAGCTTTGTCGGTATGCTTTACTAAAAATAGCCCCAAAAAACTACCTACCAACAATTCAACACTCAAACAAATTATTTCTCATTTTATTTGTGAATGTGTTTAAAGACTATGTTAATGTCATGGCCAGGTGTGCCAGGATACTTTGTAGTCCTGAATGTAAATGTCTCCAGAATGGACCAGGATTTCAGTTATCTTACATCCATGCTAGAACAGAGGTAAACAAAATTCCTTCTGTTAATACAGGACTACAGTCCTGGGAAAACATAGATATTTCTAAAAAGTAAAAGAATATTGACATTGTGAAGGAGCGAAGTGGAGTACTTTATACTAGAGAGCTCCCAAGTGACATCACTTGTACTGTTTTTTCAGAATAGAGATTTTTTACAATCTGCCATATCCTTCTCTAAATACCTAGGATCCCTGCTACAAGAAAAACTTAATCATATCTTAATAAAGGCTTAATATTCATAATGGAGAAGTCAGATTAACATTTTACTGGCTTCTTTGAATAGTGATTTTCTATATATATGTTTGATTTTCCCAAAGGAACAACTTTTTGAATTTTGCCATTTTAACAAGATTGTCTGAAGTATTATCTTTTCTGACACAGTTTTTCTGGAGCTGACATGGTAATAAGTGGGAATTGATGTGAAAATATCAAGATATCATTCTCAGAAATTAAGGGCATAAATTAAACATAAATACTTACATTTGTCTGTGTTCAACAGGAGTTTAATCTGGCAATATCTTGCTTTATACCATTCCAAGTCTAAGCATTATATAGATGTGTTGTATGTGTTGCTAGATATGTGTTATACTAGGAGCTTGTTAAGACATAATTTACTATTTATTACATACATACAGTGAAAGTGAAACATTCATAGAAGAATTATTGTTATTATAGCAGTGATATGAGATATATACCTTACAATAATTACTGTAATGCGTCCTCCACAATAGGTTTATCTGTACTCTGAAGACAGAAGTTCTTATTTTTAGAGATATTTATCTACTAAAAACCAAAAGGATATTCAGTGCTAGAGTAAGGCATAGTGCTTCTCCTCATAAGGAAGAGACCATGTAAATATAGTAATCTGGTTATTCTATGGACAATATAATAATCTGGTATAATTTTCTGCATTTGTATTTGATGTATTTTATTTCTTGTCCATCTTAGGTGGTGTACCACCTGAAATGACTTTTGAAGAACATATTTGAAACAAGTGAGATAGAATAAATGGTCACAATCTTCAAAAGAAGTGTTTCAAACACGGGTGGGGAATGAGGAAACCCCTGCAAATGGAGGAACAACTTGAACAGATGAAGGAAACAAAGGGCAATAAAGAAGCAGGAAGAAATTGAGAGGGAAGGGAAGAACAAAAACAGATGGCAAATAACTATAGTCAAAACTATCAGTCACTATTAAAATGTAGATTGAATGTAGTTATTAATCAGTGATGCAAGATCTTCACTTTTGTGTGTGTATAAACTGTGAAGATATTCCTAAACTATGCATGTCCATCTCTTTTCCTCTTCCTTTTTACACGGTATTTATCTCAGCAAAAAGCCTATTTTGTGTACAAGACACAGAGGCATTGCAGCACACCCTGGCCAGGTTTCTGACCTGTATAAGCAAAAAAACAGGGAATCTATAGTCCTTCAGCTCTCCCCTGTAGCTGATGTGGCCTTAGGCTTGATCCATCGTGTTATCTGTTTGTACCATTAGGGTAATTGGGGGCAAAAGGATGAAATTCAAAAGTTAACCTGACTCTTCAGATATGACAATTTGTTCAATTATCATTTTTTGGTGTCAATATTAGAATAAAAAAATCTTCTGGGCTCTTTCTGATTACATAAAAACATACATATTTGCATATATGTTTATGAATATTTAAAAAACATATTCTTCAATGGAAATCAGATTTGTAATCATATTTTTTTTCCACAGAGTCCTCTATTCTGCTGTGAAAATGTATATAGCAATGCTATCAGAGTCCTGAATGCAACAACAGGCTGCAATTGCCCTGACCAGGCTGTCACAGCATTTTATGTAATCCTGCTCTTCAAGGACTTCCCCTTGCCATGACTTCGCTTACCTGTGTTCAATGTCAGCTCTGATATGGTGCAGCTGAACCAGACTGGTGGGTGAAGAGCCTTGAGAAGCCACATCTCGGGCTTTCCCCTAAAGACTCTGAAGCTGTGCTTTCAGCTCAGGCTCATGCCCCAGCTCCTTGCCTGGGCTGTCTTCTGCTGAAGATAGGTTCTGCCAGCCCTTGTGCCTTGTTGGGCCTCACCTGCCTCATCACCATCATCTTGTCTAGTGATGGAAGGACTCTTGGCTGACTCTGGTTACCACCACCAGCCTTGCTCTGCTCTTCATGCTTGGGTGCCGCAGGTTGCCCATAAAGTCACTCCCCTACCCACCTTGCTGTCTCTTTTTTGCCTCATTTTTCAGAAGATGATACTGGCCTAGTTACTTATCAGGATTCTGTAAAGCCTTCGACACAGTCCCTCACAACATACTTCTCTCTAATTAGGAGACATAGGAATTTGATGGGTAGACTGTTCAGTGGATGAGGAACTGGCTGAATGGTCACATCCAGAGGGCAGTGATTAATACCTCAATGTCTGGATGGACACCGGTGACAAGCAGTGTCCCTCAGGGGTCCACACTGGGACCAGTACTGTTAATATTTTCATCAATTATATAGACAGTGGGATAGAGTGCACCCTCAGCAAATTTGCAGACAATGCCAAACTGAGTGGTGTGGTTGACACACCTGAGGGATGGGATGTCATCTAAAGGGACCTGGACAAGCTTGAGAACTGGGCCCATGCAAACCTCATGAGGTTCAACAAGGCTAAGTGTAAGGTCCTGCACCCGGGTTGGGGCAACCCCTGGTGTCAATACAAGCTGGGAGATGAAGAGATTGAGAGCAGCCCTGCAGAAAAAGACTTGGGGGTAGTGATGGATGGAAAGTTGGACATGAGCTGGCAATGTGCCCCTGCAGCCCAGAAGGCCAGTTGTATCTTGGCTTGCATCAAAAGGAGCATGGCCAGCAGGTCAAGGGAAGTGATTCTATTCCTCTGCTCTGGTGAGACCCCACCTGGAGTACTGTGTCCAGCCTTGGAGCCCTCAGTACAGGAAAAACATGGACCTGTTGGAACTGGTCCAGAGGAGGGCCACAAAAATGATCAGAGGGATGGAACACCTCTGCTATGAGGAAAGACTGAGAGAGTTGGGGATGTTCAGTCTTCAGAAGAGAAGGTCCCAGGGAGACCTTATTGAAGCCTTTCAATACTTAAAAGTGGCCTACAAGAAAGATGGGAACAGACTTTTTAGCAGGATCTGTTACAACAGGGCAGGGGGTAATGCTTTTAAACTTAAAGAGGGGAGATTCAGGCTAGACAAGAGAAAGAAATTTTTTACAATGAGAGTGCTAAAATACTGGAACAGGTTGCTCAGAGAGGTGGCAGATGCTCCTTCCCTGGAAACATTCAAGATCAGGCTGGACAATTCTCTGAGGAACCAGATGTAGTTGAAAACGTCCCTGCTCATTGCAGGTGGTTGAAATAGCTGACCTTTGAATCTCCCTTCCAACATAAAGTATTCTGTGATTCAATGATTCTACTTATTCCTGAATTCCAGCTGAAGCTCTCTGTTCAGCCAGGCCCGTCTTCTTCTCCACTGGCTTGTGTTTTGGCACATGGAGATTTCCTCCTCCTACGCCTTTAAGGCTTCGTTCTTGAAGAATATCCAGCCTTACTGGACTCCTTTGCCCTTCAGGATTGCCTCTCAACTCAAGGGTGTCTGTCAACCAGTTTCCTAAAAGGCCAAATTCTGCCCACCAGAAATCCAAAGTAGCAGTTCTGCTGACGCTCCTCCGGACTTCACCAAGAATACCTAACTCGATCATTTCATGGCCAGCATGCCCAAGACAGCGTCCAACCACTACATCACCCACAAGTCCTTCTCTATTCACAAACAGCAGGTCCAGTGGGGTGCCATCCCTAGCTGGCTCACTGACCAGCTGCTTCAGGAAGTTGTCTTCCACACATTCCAGGAACCTCCTGGACCGGGGTAACTACTCCTACATTTATACGGTCCTAAAATTACATTCGGCCCTTTGAAGGCAACCGCTGATGTGGCTCCCAGTGAAAATAAACTTAACACTCCTGGTCTGGGAGGTTCCTCTCCGCTGTATAGTATTACCAGCAGACATATGATAACTTAAAGTAACACATAATAATGAGGGCTAGCAATCATGAGGCTTCTCCCAGACGCTTATAGAACATTTCATTTGTCTCTCCACACATTCACAATGGTGTTGAAAACACTATAGTGGCATCTGTAGTCCTCTCACACAATAAGGCAGAAATAGCAGGAAAAAGGTGTCTAATCAGAAGAAAGATATCTGAAAAGCAACTTGTTACACTGCCCCATGACAAATAAAAAAACATTAAGAAACATTAAGGAAATAAGTTATCTGCGCTATTAAGTGGTTATATCAGAACTAAAGGTGTGTGGATTCTTTGCATGGTCCGTTTCAAGCTACCCACTGGCACAGAGCAGCAGTCCTAAGACCAACTAAACACAAATGATCTATGTCTGTGCATCTCTTCTGATTTTTACAATGGGATACTAATTTGTTGATGTGTTGTAGAAATTTTTATACTATTTACCTTCTTCAGCCAAAAAAGAGTTCAAAAGCAGGAGAACAAAAGTGTGTTCTTGGGCAGTACTGCATAAACATCTAGTACCTCCCAGGATACAGGTACCTGATGAATCCATCATGGACCAGAAGGAAAAATGTGCTCTTCTGGAGGGGCACCTAGAAGTAATGAGTGCTCTTGACATCATTACAGGGTAAAAAATTTAACCTTTTGGAGCAGAAGAATTGACTTGTCAATTTCATTTCCTGATTCTGGGAAGCAGACACATAACCACAGTAAGTCCAGTTTCCTCCCCGCCTCATCTTCAACAAGTACTATAATGACATGATGAAAGCTGTGACTCAGAAAATCAAGCTTGAACTGTTTTTAAAACAATCATGTTCTGGTAAGGATGTTAATTTCTGTAGACTATAATGCTAGGTTTATTATTTGTTCTATGTATGTGGATGGACCGGTCTTATATTTACACTTGTATGTAGTGGACTGAGATTTTTAATTAAAATAAAGGCTGAAATGTTTATGTATTGTGGGAAATTGTACCTTGGACATTTTAGATGTTCTTAATAATCCACTACATTAATAAAAATGAAATAAAGGAAAAAAAATTAGTTTTTTCTTCATTTCTAAATAGCTAAAGAGATTATCTTAATTCGAGAGGCAGCTATCCATTGAAAGTATTGGTGGCAATTTTAGGGTTGCTCATAAAGAAGGCTTCCCCTGTAGGCAATGTTAAAAGAAAGAGCAGACAGCACTGATAGTTCTCAGAAAAAGCAGAATATGTGCCTTACAGTTGCACTTTATAACAAATTGAATTAGTGCTGTATCATATCCATTGATGTGTTATAAGAGCCGCTAATATAACTATCTTTTTAAAGCATTTGATAAAATTAAGACTCATTGAATGTGATGAGATTTTCTTCCTCTGACAGAAAAATGCTAAGTTGAGCAAAAGATATCGTAAAATCTTACATACAGATATCTTCAATTTATTTGCCTTTTTGTTTTTTGGGGTTTGTCTGTTTGTTTTTTGTTTGTTTTTAAATTTGTATTCACAGAATCACAGAATCACAGAATGTTAGGGATTGGAAGGGACCTCAAAAGATCATCTAGTCCAATCCCCCTGCCAGAGCAGGAACCCCTAGGTGAGGTTACACAGGAAGGCATCCAGGCGGGTTTTGAATGTCTCCAGAGAAGGAGAATCCACAACCCCCCCGGGCAGCCTGTTCCAGTGTTCTGTCACCCTCACTGAGAAGAAGTTTCTTCTCACATTTAAGTGGAACCTCTTGTGTTCCAGCTTGAACCCATTATCCCTTGTCTTACTGTTGGTTGTCACCGAGAAGAGCCTGGCTCCATCCTCGTGACACCCACCCTTTATATATTTATAAACATTGATGAGGTCACCCCTCAGTCTCCTCTTCTCCAAGCTAAAGAGACCCAGCTCCCTCAGCCTTTCCTCATAAGGGAGATGCTCCACTCCCTTAATCATCTTTGTGGCCCTGCGCTGGACTCTCTCCAGCAGTTCCCTGTCCTTCTTGAACTGAGGGGCCCAGAACTGGACACAATATTCCAGATGAGGTCTCACCAGGGCGGAGTAGAGGGGAAGGAGAACCTCTCTCGACCTACTAACCACCCCCCTTCTTATACACCCCAGGATGCCATTGGCCTTCTTGGCCACAAGGGCACAGTGCTGGCTCATGGTCATCCTGCTGTCCACCAGGACCCCCAGGTCCCTTTCCCCTACACTGCTCTCTAATAGGTCATTCCCCAACCTGTACTGGAACCTGGGGTTGTTCCTGCCCAGATGCAAGACTCTACATTTCCCCTTGTTATATTTCATTAAATTTTTCCCCGCCCAACTCTCTAGCCTGTCCAGATCTCGCTGGATGGCAGCACAGCCTTCTGGCGTGTCAGCCACTCCTCCCAGCTTGGTGTCATCAGCAAACTTACTGATAGTACACTCAATTCCCTCATCCAAGTCATTGATGAATATATTGAACAGTATTGGTCCCAGAACTGACCCTTGAGGCACTCCACTAGATACAGGCCTCCAACCAGACTCCGCCCCATTGATCACAACTCTCTGGCTTCTCTCCTTCAGCCAGTTTGCAGTCCACCTCACTACCCGATCATCCAGTCCACACTTCCTCAGTTTTGCCATGAGGATGCTGTGGGAGACGGTGTCAAATGCTTTGCTGAAGTCAAGGTAGACCACATCCACTGCTCTGCCATCGTCAATCCACCTTGTTATGTCTTCATAAAAGGCTATGAGGTTGGTCAAACACGACTTCCCCTTGGTGAAGCCATGTTGACTGTCCCTGATGACCCTCTTATCCTTGATATGTCTTAAGATGGCACCAAGGATAAGGTGTTCCATCACTTTCCCAGGGATGGAGGTGAGGCTGACCGGTCTATAGTTGCCCGGGTCTTCCTTCTTGCCCTTTTTGAAGACCGGAGTGACATTTGCTTTCCTCCAGTCCTCAGGCACCTCTCCCGTTTCCCAAGACTTGGCAAAGATGATGGAGAGCGGTCCAGCAATGACTTCAGCCAGCTCCCTCAGCACCCGCGGGTGCATCCCATCTGGACCCATGGATTTATGGATGTCCAGATTGCTTAATTGCTCCCTAACCCAGTCCTCATCAACTGAGGCAGACTCCTCCATTGCCCTGCCTTCCTCTGGGGCCTCAGGGGTACGGGGCTCCTCAGGACAGCCTCCGGCAGAGTAGACAGAGACAAAGAAGGCATTCAGTAATTCTGCCTTCTCTGTATCTTCTGTCACCAGGGCACCCACCCCGTTCATCAGTGGGCCTACATTGCCTCTGGTGTTAGTTTTATCTGCCATGTATTTGAAGAACCTCTTCCTGTTGTCCTTGACCCCTCTCGCCAGGTTTAACTCTAAGGAGGCCTTAGCTTTCCTAGTTGCCTCCCTATATCCTCTGACAACAGCCTTATATTCTTCCCAAGTGGCCAGCCCCTCCTTCCATGATTTGTAAACCCTCCTCTTCCACTTGAGTTTGCCCAGCAGTTCCCTGTTTAACCACGCAGGTCTCCTGGCTCCCTTCCTTGACTTCCTGCGCGTCGGGATGCACTGATCTTGAGCTTGGTAGAAGCAGTCCCTGTTTCAGTGTAACTTGTTTTGGTGCTTTTCTATAGACGGCAAATAATGGGTCCTTATTTGCTTACAAAATATTCTTGTGTTTTACTTCACTCCACCATTAACTTCCAGATAGCTGAAATCTGGATCATTATGAGATAGTAGGAAATCCTGACCACTGTATGTCCACATGTAAAAGGCCATTTATCAGCAGCAAATCTAATACAGCAAACTTAAAGTAATGAAGCCATAGGTCTTACTTTCTCTGATTTTCTGTGCGATAGCAAATCAACAGATCGAACAAGACAGCACATAAACACCAGGCTGGACAGGTCTGATATAATATCAAATGTGAAGCAGGAGCTCCCAGGCTTGCCTGCAAAATTCTGCCTTGTTGCAGTTTAGTACGGAAATAAAGCTCTGAATGCTCTGAAATTTGGCATTCCACTACTCTGAGTGCTAATATCTTCCAGAAGTCAGCAAATGAAATGAAGGCCTGTTTACATACAAGAGCTGCAAGACCTTTGAGCATTATTAACATGCCTATATTCCTTGTTCTTGAATCTTCATTGCAATCTTGTGAGTAACTGCAATAAGAACTTCAACTAATTTGCCTACGACCACACAGAGAGTTACTGTCAAAGTTAAAAAGAGGGTACAGAAGTTCTTAACTATAATTCTTGTATATTTAATATTAGATATTATTCACTACAACAAAAACTAATGCTATTGCTAGGAAATGCTCAGAATCTAAAAAGCTAGCCAATGGGCTCAGATAGAGTACACTGATGTTAGGAAAACTTCTCTTTGATTTATATGGCTATTTTACTGTTTAACAGACTCTAATAAGTCGTGCTGAAACAGGTAACACTATGTGATCAAAACAAAAATAACAACAGTGATGGAAAAACAGAAACATGGTAATGTGGCTATTATGTTATGAAATGTGCCTAGCAGAATTGAACCTTACAAATTTTTATGGTTGGGTTTTTTCTCCTTTTTTTCCCCCTCATTTTTTGTTTGTTTGGTTTTATTTATGAAATAAAAAAGGCAAAAAGAGAAATATATTAAATAATTATTTTCTCCCAAATACCTTGACTCTTAAAGCCATTGTAAATCATAGTAGCCAGAAAAAGTATATGTAATATACAGCTATGTTAGGAAGGAGTATCAGGAAATTTGAAGAGCAAATGAAAAATGAGAAAACCAAAAATAACAAAAAAACCCCATTGTTACATAATGTCCTGGTTTCAAGAGGGATACTAAAAGTGTCTCTTATGATAAACAATTTATAACACTTCTCTACATTTTTCACATATGTTAAAATTGATAAATGAAAGCATTTTCATTATCTTATTGGAAACTGAGGCACAAAAGCATAGATTATCCTCAGAATTTTAGCTATTCCCAGAGTAACTGAAAGTAGAAGTAGTGAATAAAAATGCAAATTCACCATTTTCTGCAAGTCTGAGGAGTCTAGACCTACCTCAAATACAATTTCTGAAGACATTTACATCAGATTTGTTCAGAGCAAGGTTATATCCCATTAACATCATAGCACCTGTATAAAAAAAAGTAAAACAGTGTCATTGTCTATATTTACTCCAGATCGACAAACACTTGGGAGTTTCTGACACCTCTGATACATGGAACTATCAAAAACCTTCACCTGAAGAGACTTCAGCACTTGACTGTGCCATATGGTATAGAAGTACAATTGCAAAAAGTAACATAAGCTCATTAAGATCACCAGAGAAATCTCCTTTGCTCTCATATATACATCATTCTCACATGGTGCCAGGCAAGCAAACAACAAAAAACAGTATATTGCTAAAGGAAGTATGTTACCATGATGTTACCTTCAGCTGGATTTAGTACTGTGCAGGAACAGGCTCTGCAGATACAAGAAATGTTTTGACCTTGTAAAATTCATGCTGATAGTAGCTCTCCCTTTCCACCAGTGTGAATATTTAACTGTTTACAAGGACTGTATGGAAGGAATGAACGTTAAGTGCAGATAATCCGAGTCATCTGCCAAATGTGCCACTACTCCACTACTGTACCCTAAGTATGCAATGGGCCTTAGAAATGGCCCTACCAAGTCAACATAGAATGTTTGTGTGTGTTGTGGGGAGGTTCTTCTTTCTTTTTCTTTTTTCTTTCTCTTTCTTTTTTTTTTTTTTTCCTTTCTTTTTTTATTCCTTTTTCTTTTTCTTTTTCTTTTTCCTTTTCATTTTCTTTTTCTTTTTCCTTTTCTTTTTCTTTTTCTTTTTCTTCTTCTTTTTCTTTTTCCTTTTCCTTTTCTTTTTCTTTTTCCTTTTCTTTTTCTTTTTCTTTTTCTTTTTCTTTATTTTTTTGTGGTTGTTGGAGTTTTTTGTTGGGTTTTTTTTGTTTGTTCGTTTGTTTTTTCCAGGAGGTTCTAATCACACATTGTAATTGCAGCTCCAAAACTTTTTAGCTGGTGGGAATTTCTCCCTCAGTCAGGACTACCATAAAGGCACAGTCTATTTTGTTCCCAAAGTGTATTTCCTCTTCATGTGTGCTGTGATGCCAGGGTTGTTGCTGGCATGGGCATGACTGCTATTTCTGCTTAGTGTAAGAAGAAAATAATTCAGAAAGATTTTACCAAAACAATGATTGCTTAAGTTATAGCAGAGATGGGCCCCAGTGTCTCCAGGGTAAAGAGCTGACTCAATCCATGGAAACGATGGCATTTAGTACTTAGACCTATGTAAGCTATGTAAGCTATGTAAGCTATGTAAGCTACGTAAGTTCAGCCACACAATTAGAATTCTAGAAAAATGATACAAAAAGCAGAGTAAATTAAAACAAAACCAAAACCAGAAACAAAAATAAAGTCAACCCACAACCAATAATACACTTTTGTTATTATAATACAAGTAAATCACTGTTGTTAATATTTCATTGACTGTACAATAGAAAATGCATATCATTGTGTTGGAAGGCTTGAGTCACCATAGGCTATCTGTTTGGTAGTGAATTTGAAATGGCTGTAAAATTATATCAATTCAAAATTATAGCATTAGAAAATGTGGCAATGTCTCTGCGAGTTACAGGACAAAGAAAAGCAGCACAGGCAAGTGAGGCAGTATCGCGAGAGACCTCTGTTAGCTGTTTTTTAACATGAGAATGTGCCGTTTCTGCCAACATTGTTTAAATAATATTTGATTCTATTCTCATATGATTCAGTATGATGTTTTTCGTCAGACTGGAACGTAACTCCTTTTGATATATTCTGTGTTTCTTGAAATATGCATTAGAAGTAGTAAGTGATGGTGCAGAACTATCCTTGGGGAAACTGCTCTTAAAATATTTAACATTACCTGCCAAGAATACCTCTGCTCTACCTTAGGACTGCCAGTCATTCCTGTACAATAATACCTAAAAGCATCATTTATACTCGATTCCCTTTTGAAAACTGTTCCCAGACATTCTTTTTTGTTTAAACTGATTCCAGATTTCTCGTTGTTTATACAAAGTGATAAGTATCTAAAAATACATTTTTTAGTATATTATTTATTATATGAGTTTGTAACATCAGTACTATCTCCCTGACCCAATAGTTTTTCTAAGAGTTGTTTAGATCAGATAAGAGGGTAAGTTGTATTCAGAAAGCAACAGTGGCTATTGTAATTATTTCAGACACTGTTTCACTCTGAGGGGCTGGTTTTGCCAAAGAAAACTTCCCTTTTCGTTTTCAGATAATTAAAAAAAAAAAAGGAAAAATGTTTAAGAAAAATATAAGGTTCAAGGTTCTAGTCCTCTTTTTAATTTAAATTTAATTTTATTTTTATTTCAGTGATCTATGCTTTACTTACTTAGAGATGATTCAAATTTCATAATAAAAGTAGTGCTGCGGAAACGAACACATTTGTTTTGTTTTGTTTTTTAACTTTTCTACCTCCTGATCTATTTTTAATGATGTCCATAATGAGGCCTTCTGCACCTATTTTAGTGTGTTCCCAGCAACTTTCAAGCCCATAGTATTTATTATAGTATATATATTTTATATATGAACAATGCTGTTATTTTGATCATTTATTTATGTTAAGCGGTGGCCATTATAGCAAAGTGTAGCATCTGTGGTTTCATTTCTGGTGCAGAGGCAAAGTGATTACGGAATTATGAGCCAACCACGCTCAGGGGTATTACAAAACATGAAATACAACAAAGTTCAGTAAGTTCTTCTAATTTTACAGGAATGTGATTATCTCACAGGAGCTACATCTTGTAGTTACCAGATGTTTCACAATAACAGTAACTCTGGAGTTGCTTCATTGTTATAACAAGAAGATTTTACTGTGGAGAGAAAGGTTGGCATTTTCTCTGCTGGATGAAGATGAAATTGGCAATTTGGAACAGCAGTTTCAACTGAGCTATGTGGTTTACATTGATTAATCCATCACATTAGAATATTAACCTACCAATCAGAGCTCTATCCTGGAAGCTTTCTAATCTGTGCCATATGTCTGGAGCTTAATAAACATTTTCATTTCAGCTACAACAAAGACTATTTTACCAAAGAAAGAATCCTGACCTTTCTCTAAAACATCAGACATTTGAGACCTTAATTTTCTAAAGCAAAGATTTTTGTTCTTCCAATACCAAGAATCACCATCCATCTAAAACTGCAATGACTCACATGATATGGATTCTCATGCTATACCTAAATAAAGCAGTAGTTCACTGGAGAAGAAACCTTGTTAACATGAATAAAGTACTTGGAATTGTATTCAAACTGAATGTTCAGGGATGACTTTTGAGACTGCTTTTCACTTTGGACAGCATCTTCTTCTGTTATATAAGTCCATTTAGATGACGCTATCTAGAATGAGTCAAACCTGGCCATGGGAAAAAACAGGATGTTTACAGAAATGAACACATTCACCCAGAAGGATCTGTTAAAAATACACACTTAAAACAGCTAAACTGTGAAATTTGATACAATGAAACTACAGTATGAAGTTTCCAAACTTATTCATAAAATCTCTATTTGTTTTCAACACCTTTCAAGTAATCTACTTCCACATAAACATTTCATTCTTGTAAGATTTTACAGTGCTAATCCTCAAGCAATATCAATGACAGGCAAACTAGTAGTTATGACTTCAAGAGGATCACGATATTACATTCTTATTTTGCTCCAATGGGTAAGATTTGGCCTTTGGTCTTGATGCAGTTCAATTCTACTACAATTATTTTTCACTGGAATCACAAATATCTTTTTCATATTTGGACAAAAGTGTCAGTATAACTGAAGTCTAAAGTGGGGCCTCCCAGTATACCTGGTTAAAATATAAGATTGCAGTTATGTTAGCAATTGGAATATCTTACAATCTTGGGTTTAAAAATTATCCTTCTAGTATTTAAAAAAGGTATCTGGTGCTAAATGCATGTTACTCTTCAGAGTCATGCCTATTACTTGCTCTTCACAGGAATTTTTGCAGGTTTGTTCTATATGGGTTGTAAAGTAAAAGAAAAATGGTTTGTTTCCATAAGCAGCATCTGAGCAGTAACTAGGAAAGTATTTCTGTGGCAGGACTGTCATTAATGGAGACCTAGAGTAAGTAATTCAGGAAAAGAGTTCATAATAGGTAGCTATTTTTTATATTTATTGGAAACCTCTGAAATTATGTTAAAGATAAAACCAAAAAGTGAATAAAATAGCATTGCATTTCTCCAATGAAATGACATTTCTGTAAAAATTCCGATCCACTTGTGAGAAAGAAATCCATCAGCTGAAACTGAGAAGCATCTGCTTGGTAAGGTACAAAGAGGTTACTTTCTATCTTAAGAGTGTCAGGAGAAGCAGGAATTTTAAAAGATATAACTAATGTTATAAGAGAAAGCAGGGATGTAAATTATGAATATTAACAGGATTAGTCTAGACCTTCAGCTAGCTTCCTAGACTGCCATAGAGATAATAAATTTATGCTGGCTGAAGAGTGGGTCTAATGCTGTGTTTTAATTATTTTGAAATTCTACTCTTTATGATTAAATGACTGAGATATAAGCTGTATTGTTACTTTGAAGTGCAGTATGTGCTTTCTTTTATGTATAACTTAATTAGCAATAGTTACTTCTTCTTTAATTGTTACCTAAAATTAAGTGTATTGAATTAGCTTCTAACTAATGAATTCTAACGATGGCTTGCATTTTCTCTTTAACTCCTCAGTTAGTGGCAATAAAGCAGAGCTTCATTTATGGACTATGGATTTCTTTATCCTGAAGGAAAACTTGCAACTGAAGATTGGGAACATACTGCCCTTTAAAAAAAAATACACACTCAAAACAAACAAACACACTAACAAACAAAGAACAACAACAACAGGTACAAACTCCAAAACAAATATTTTAAGATTTGTCTATAAATTTTATTTATCTGCAATTATTGAGTTAATTTAAACTAGTAAAATTGATTTAGCTCAAAAGAAGTTAATTGATGCACAATAAACTTCGCAGATATCTAAGTTGGGCAAGTTTATTTACATCTGAAATATCCCACTACTTTTATATGCCAGAATGGAGAATAATAGTGTCCACATAACTCCTTCATCATGGAAACTGGCTTGGAAACATCTATAGATTCATTAATGATTTTGAAAGCACTGTTAGATACCTAGCATGCAGCAAAAAAACTTATGTCTGTATACTCGAAGTATACTCTTTTGAGCCTGATACATCCTTTTTGTATCAGGAAAAACCATGGCTGATTTACAATTTAAAGCAAACGCTCATCTGATCCCTCATAAATAACAATACTGTCTATGCAGAAGGAAGTTGAATATGGCATCAGGCCATGAGCCTTAAAATCCTGTCATGGTCGTGCCATTAACAGTTTGTTTCATGCTTTTCATACAGTGACTTTTTTGTCTGAATTTCTGCACAGAAGTTCATAGTAAAGATTGTACTCTGAGTAGCTGTCATTTCTACCAAAGTTTGCTTGAATTTATACCATTTCCTGGAATAGGTATGTTCTACTCATTTCAAAGGATGAATGGTTAACATCTGAAAAAAACTCATCGTTAGTCAATCTGTGTATTTGTCTTGGAGTCAGTGGAGGCATGCTGATTTAAAAATGCTAAGGGTCTGGCGTGTCATTTAGAAACCAGCCATTTCTAGCATGAGGCTCCTGTGGTGCTATATATATGCCTAAACACAAGTATTTAGTGATGGAGAGTGGAAAGATCAGAGGGTATTCCATTTCAAGTATCTTGTTCAGTAAAAAGGTAGTCAGTGTCTTCATCATTTTTTCTAGATGTCTAATTCAATTTAGAGATGTAGTGTTTACTCAAACACTTTGTGTTGCTTCCAGTTTACTGGAGCAGGACTAGGAAGAGGACATCCCACCTGTGTTGCATTGTTGCTGTCTCCTGCTCCCCTAGGCATCACTTAGAATTTGTACATCTCAGGCACTGCAGCATTGCTTTGCCATAATCCTACTCACTTGTTCCAAGAAGCTGCAGGAAAGACACGATGCTGTAGAAAGGCAAGCACCACTTCTCATTATGCTAATACATAGACTGAGGCATAGCTGCTACTGAAAATGTGCTCACATGAAGTGAGAAAATAGAAGTGGATAACTGTTTTCCATTCAAGTTTTCTGTCACAGAAAAAAAATATGGGGACAAACCAACAGACATTCATAGAACCTATATTTTATTTACTACAAAGATTCAAAAAAAGACTACTCCTTCTAGCTGCTCAGAGAAATTTCCTTAGTGAACTGCAAATGATTTTGAAAGCACTGTAGATAACTAGCATGCAGCAAAAATAATGTGATTTGACACAGAAAGAAAAAAAATAACTGATAAATTGTAGAACGAATTTTACTCTACAAATTCTTGATAGATTCCTTATTTTCGTATATTTAATAGAGTATTTCTTCAACAAAAACAACAACATCATTAGAAGTAATCAGTCTTTAATATTTGTTAAAACAGTGTAGAAATTTTTACACTGTCACTGATATACTTAATGTCCAACTCTCTCTTCTGCGTGAAAAATGAAAATACTATGAAGATGGGCTAACAGGAAGAGAAAACAGACAATTAAATATCTACCATACATGAATGACCTAAAGCTGTAAGTAAGGACACAAGAGAGCTATACACTTTGGTTGATATAGTTCACATTTTCATTAAATACTGAAACAAGTAATTCATCCCTAAGCACTAGCTTAGAAGAACATGGAAAGACAAATGTAAAATAAGGAGATATAATCTTCAAGCAGGTCAAATATCCAAAGATTTGAAAGGACAACTATTTATGTTACTTGAATAGTCAAAAGTTCGCTTGCTCGGAGCTCAGTTGGGAGAGATTCCGTGAGAAGCTTATGTGAAGGATAAAGGAGCTAGCGAGTACTGGAGGAAAATATTGCCTGCTGTTAAACAGCAGAAGTGAAGTAGTCACCAACAACACTGAAAAGGCAGAGGTTCTCAACACTTTCTTTGCCTTTGTCTTTACCAGCACTATTGGGCCTCAGGTCTTAGGAACAGAAATCCAGGTTGATGCAAACACAGACCCACCGTCAGTGAAGGAAGAATCAGTAAGGGAACTATTACAGGATCTTGACCCCTACAAATCAAGGGACCCTGACAATATCAACCCAAGGGTGTTAAGAGAGCTGGCTGACATTGTTGCAAGGCCACTCTCCTTAATCTTTGAGACATTGTGCAGATTGGGGGATGCCCCAGAAGAATGGAAGAAGGCTAATGTCACCTCCACCTACAAGAAGGTCTTAAAGGAGGATCCAGGAATTTATGGGTTCATTGGTCTTAGTTCAGACCCTGGGAAACTTACAGAACTAATCCTCCTGGGGGCTATCACAAGTCAGTTGAAGTACGTGACTGGGAATAGCCAGCATGGATTCACCAGGGGCAAGTAATGCTTGAGAAACCTGATCACTGAGTGGGGATCTGGCTGACAGGCCTTACCCAAAGGGTTGTGGTAAATGTCTCCTTTTAAAACAGGCAACCTGTTGCAAGTGAGGTCCCTAGGGATTGCTGTTAGGCCCAACACTGTTTAACATCTTTGTAAGTGATCTGGATGGTGGGATCAAGTGTACCCTGATGAAGTTTGCTGATGACACCAAACTGAGTGGAGAAGTGGACACATTGGAAGTGAGAGCCACCCTGCATGAAGTCCTGGATAGGCTGGAAAAGTGGGCTAACTAGAATCTTTTGAAGTTCAACAAGGATAAGTGTAAGGTCTTGCACCTGGGAAAACATGATCCAGCGGTGCAGAACAGGCTGGGATCTACCCGGCTGGGGAGCAGCTCTGTGGAAAGGGACCTGGGGATCCTGGTGGACAACAGGCTCAATATGAGTGAACAGTGTACTGCTGCAGCCAAGAAAGTCAACAGGATGTCGGGCTGCATTAGCAAAGGAATCACTGACAGAGACAAAGAAGCCATTATTCCACTCTATTCAGTGCTTGTCAGGCTATACCTGGAATACTGTGCTCAGTTTTGGTCCCCACTATACAAAAAAGATGAGGACAGGCTGGAGAGGGTCTAGAGAAGGGCCACAGAGATGATCAAAGGACTAGGAAGCCTGTCACATGAGGAAAGGTTGGGATAACTGGGTTTAATCAGTCTTGAGAAAAGAAGAGTTAGGGGAACCTTACCACCATGTTCCAGCATTTAAAGGGAGACTCCCTTTTTACAAGGAGTCACATGGAAAAGATGAGGAGTAATGGGTACAAGTGACTCCTGGGGAGATCCTGATTAGACACAAGATGAAAATTTTTCAGGATGAGAACAATCATCCATTGGAATAATATCCTCAGGGAAGTGGTGGATTCCCCAACACTGGACAAGTTTAAGATTCAGCTGGACAGAGCACTGGGCCATCTTGTCTAGACAATGCTTTTGCCAAGAAATGTTTGACCAGATGATCCTTGTGGTCCCTTCCAACCTGGTATTCTGTGATTCTGTGATTCTAAGCTGTTGAAAGGAAGAAATGAGATCTGAAGAATAATGAGGTCTGTGCACCACGAGCTTTTGACAACAGTAGAAGAAAACTATCTGGACATCAGTCAGGCTGATATGTGAATTTTATGTGCTCTATAAAGATTTTTGAATGACGTCTTCTGAAGATGTCATGTCCTTTGATAAGTAAGACTTATTAAATCAAGATGCGTAAAACTTGCTTTAGAGTTGTCTTCTTGGCCTTGCCATGGTGAGGAAAATTCTCTGCTCACACTTTATCAAATGAGGAAACCAATGGCTTGGATCCATGTTGGCATAATTAAACACTTACAAAAAAGGCGTCCACACTCAACTTACTCATGCTAGGCTCCCTTTACAGTTAATAACACTCCAGAAAATAATAGATTTCCATCTCAGGTAGGTCAGATAAAATATTCCCTAAAAATATCTGTTGCTCATCATCACACATGAAAGAAATCTTGCTTGGTAGTAGACATGCATACTACAAGTGTTTGAAACCAAATTAAATGAATATTACTCAGTCATGTATGTTCCCATATTGTGCTCTACTATAGCCTTTCTACATTTTTTCAGATATCGGTAGCTTTTTTCCCTTGAAACACCTATTATTCAGTCCACCCTTGCCAGAACCAGTTGTCATAGAGCTTTCACAATCTCATCTCTGTTGACTTGCACACACTTGACTGGCACACCTGCCTAGAGTCTGTCTTGCAGATTCATCATTCATCAGAAACATTCTCCAGTTTGGCAAAAGTCTGTCAAGCTTGAAAAAATATCATGAAACTTTTTTAGATGACACATCTTTTATTTTGATTATCTCTAGCCATTGCTATTCCTATGTAGTTAAGTCATGTCAAGTTTTTATTGTTAATTCATATGTTTGAAATAAGCACTGTCAATTAATCTGCAAGGTGTAAAACTCATGGTCTTTCTCAGGCAGAAGGGAAATCATGAGATCATTTTGTCCATCATCTTACTTTAAAATTTAAATTCTGTTGGGTAACAGAACAGGCTTAATTCATGTAAAAGCTCTGAGATGGTATTTGCTTGCATTTCAAAGCCAAATATATTTGTTACATTTACATCATTCTAATCTCATTCTCCAGTACCATGTCCTACTTAAAATTTTGCACTGGGACATAAATGACTAAGTTAGAAAATCTCTTCCTAGCATTGCAGAGACTTACTTCCTGATGCTGATAAAAATCACAGAGGGTGGGATTTACCTGAGTTAGATTCTACGGCTTCACTTTCTATAAATGGAGAGAAATAACTGCTTCAGAACTCAATTTGCCTGATCTAGTTAAGACATCTTCAGATATTTTAGAATAAGATTAAACCTGAGGTATCTAACTTTAGCATTAGTGCTGCACTGAAGACAGACCATAAAGAGAACCTATCTGTATCAAAATCCCAAGAAAACTAGCTCAGATACAGCAATCTAAAGTTAGCTGGGATGAATGCCACTACCTGCATCTCTATGCTTTCTTTTCCTCATTTTTAAGACTTGGCATATGTGCAATTACAGAAGCAAAGCCTTTTAGAGATCTGCACTAGAAAGCAAATGCAGTACAAATAACTAGGCACTGTAGTTAACTATAAAATATATAGATTCCTCCTAGCACATACTACTTCCTTCTTTCATTTTCTACCATCCTCACAAACTCAACTTCCATTATGCCATAATTTTTTCTAGTTTTAAGAGAAAGATTCCCCTCCCTGTGCAGCCCCATTATGGAGAGCAATTCCATTATTTATGGCTATGAGCTTTAATTTACAGTCTTTACTTATGTAAAAAGACTCACTAAATGCAGCAAGACTGGTCTTTCATATCTGTAAAAATAAAATATTTCTCCACTTAGTCTTTGTACAAGTAAATATTTTATCTCTTTTTTGATAACTTTGTGAAGAAAAGGTTTATTTTTTTATTCATGGCTTGGAGGTTAAGAAATCTGTGGAACATGTTGTAGTTCCAAGTGATTTTTCTGCCCCTGTATTGTAACTGACAAAATGCAAATGAGGGTATGGAAAATTATTAAATTAATATATGAAGTGTTAAAAGGTAAGACAGGTTTTAAAAGTCTGTTAAAGAATAAGACATTAACCTTTATATGCTAGAATTTTGCTGAAGAATCTTATCTGCATCTAAGTCAATAATAATTTTTTTAAAAATGAACATTAACAGAAATTAGCATATCATGTAACAATAAAAGGAAGTAAATACCCCACTGATTGCCTCCTGCCTTTTGGTGTTTAGTTATTGCATTCTGTCTCTGCATTCAGCAGGGCATAATGGAAGGGTTTATTTCTTATGTGATTAAAGTCACAGCTGTTCCCACTTATTGGATTGCCTTAACCCACAAAGTATATGAAAGGGTTGATTCTCCATTTTATAATGCAGTTTTAAAGTTCCTCACAGTAATGCTGAAAGAAAAAAATATCACTCTTAATGAGATCCTTCAATAGTGAATTCATTACATTCACATGGTGATGATCATGTAAGGAAAGACTTGCATTCATCCCTGGAGTAACCCCACTGTGTGGATGCTTTTTCTCCACAACACTTTATGACTGTATTTTTGTAATTCTATAGCAAATATAGCTTTACCTTTTTTAATCTAACTGTAGATTTTTCTTTGTAATGTGACGTATTTATTTAAGCTAAGGTAATGAACAATAACCTAATTTAATAATGTAGGAACATAACAGATGTCAAACAATGTGTTACAGAGTGTAGCAAATAACTTAAGAGACTATTACTTCTTGGCTAAAATTAGTCCTTGCAACCAAGCTGGAGCAGCCAGGATAAGTACTGGGAAAGCATGACAGGCAAGATCATTTGTTTCTAAAAGTTGCGTGGTATCTGCAGGTCTGATCAGCAAAGACTTCTTTAGCTAAATACTGACATTCACAACATAAACAGACCCCAGGCATCACGTGACTCCCAAAACTCTGGATAATGCCTGAAGGCAATCCATAAGCAAAACCAGGCAGTCTACAATCATCATACTATTGCCTTGGAGTGAATGGGATGGATAATTTAACTTGGACAACGGTAACAGTTTCTGTACAACATACTCATTTTATTACTTGTTTTCTCCATGACAGCCCTTCAGCCATTTTTGTTTTCCTTTGGATTTTAAGACAAAGAATCTGATGTCTACAGTTTTGATTGACTTCCCATACACCTGAAATGCCTAATAAGCTTCTTTAAAAAATAAGCAGACACACAGAGGACATACTCCCAGCCTTCCTGCTGCCACCATACATTCTTAGTCTACCCTGTGTAAAGAACATTTATTATGAGAAGAGTTTGAAGCATCCTAGCTGTTCCCAGAGGCTGGGAAAGAAATCTAGGAAACCATGGCATAATTTAACATGGATGCGGGGGACAGGATTGGCCCTGATTCTGGTCCTTGCTTACTACAGGGAAGAAATGGCATATATCCATCATTACCTCCTGATCCTAGGTAAATAGAAATACCAGTTTTAGCTAGAAAACAAACAAACAAAAATCCTTTGACTTAGCTCAAAAGCCATTCCTTGGGTATTGTTCCAGGAAGCCATATTTTCTATGCCAAAACATCTATTTATTTATTTGTTTGTTTGTTTGTTTATTTTGATTCTTATACTGGAAGAGAAAAATAAAAGAAATAAAACCCACTCCAAACAGTAAAACATTTTCTGGAAAAATATTTTCCTTATGCAGTGTGACTTCTGGAAGGGCATGCTGTATGTCGACAACAATAGACTCATCAGGACTATCAGTGTAGTCCAGTAAATATGATCTTTGTCTTAACAAGTACGAGGCTGTAGGCTTTACACTGATGTGGCATTTCAGGGTCTCAGGACTCATCTGGCTTTGGCTTGATCTGAGCTAATTTTATCTTATTGTAAAAATTTCCTGGTGATCAAGTGACTATTGCATGACTTGTTGCAGCTGAAGTCCTGGGAACACCACATATGGTATAAGTCTCACGCATAAAAGCAGTCACTGTGCAAAAATCAAGAGACCCTTGTGTCAGCTGAGACTGGGAGAGGATGTTGAACAGCTTCTAAGTTACAGATAGGAGGGAATGAGGAGGAAAAAAAGTATGTCAAGAAAAAATGTGAAAGTAAACTCAAGCCGATGACACCACTGAAGAGGAAGAAACAACCCTCTTCCCAACATGTGAAGAGCATGTTCTTCTCAAGGAAGACGTCAAGGCACTGTAAACTTGTCATTGCCCACACCCTTATCCTGTTTGATAGGATAGCCTGGAGGGCCAGCTTTAGGATCCAGAATGACACTGAAAGGGTAAGCATAACAGAGAAGAAAGCGTAATTACTATGAACAGTGCTTTTATATACCAATGTATTAATAAGACTCTTCCTGTATTAATTAGACAATTTGGACTATTATACTACTGAAACACTAAATAAGCTAACAAAAATTCATGGCTCCATTTAACTTGCACTTTCTCTTTGGTCTGTTGCAAAATTTCGAGTATAACCTTGTCTCCAAACTTACTTTCGAAATATGTTGTCGAGTGTTATTAAGAAACTAGCTGTGGCAAGAACAGTATTTAGGGCTTTTTTTTTTTTTTCCCACAATGAATAAGACCAGGATTCAATCTGTTTACTTTTTTCCTTCAAAATACCTAGGAAATGTGTGATACCAAGGAACCTCAAAGAGCCAGAGGAAATAGCTGAAGTTATACAGTTCCCAAAAAGATGATACTATGCAGTTCTGGAACAATACAGAAAACTACATGTGATAATGTTCAAAATAAGACACTAAAATCAACAGTAATTTTAAAATGTCTAGGGAGAGATGTCAAGACATTTAAGGTAGTTAGGTACTAAATTGGGGATAATTTAGCAGTGCATTTAGGAACAATATTCTGCAGGCACATTATTTAAGCTTTTAAATTATTTTTCAACAGGAATAATTTTTCACACTTAAAGCCTCTGAATCAAATCAAGACACCAGTACTATTTTTCTAGAAAATATTAATTTATTTGACCAAATGATTTTTTTTCAAAAAATAAATGCAACAGGATGAAAGCAAGTATTTTTAAATATGTATTTATATAAACAAAAAACCAAACAAACACAAAAAACCCCCAAACAACAACAATAAAAAACCAAACCACACTTTTTAAGAGTTAATTCCAGGCTATTTGAAATCAGTAGTTCTCTACCTAAAAAAAATTCCTTATTCCCAAAGCAGCTTCTTTGTTGCCATTTATTATGATCTGTCAGATTACTCTGGAGGACTGCCTTTAGGGAATTTGCCCAGAACACACCAGTTTATAAGCCATCCTCAGGCACAATACCTATATTCCAAGACAGAGTCTGGATCTCTGGGCAATCAACCTTTTCTGTTTCCTCCCTGGAGAGAGGTTAACTACCTGTTAAGAAGAAAGAAGTGAGTAGAAGAGTAGGTAGTGCTACAGGTAGCAGTCAGGTAACTTTCTTAATTTTTTTTTTCCCTGTTTTCAACTTCCAGGCAAATGCTGGTTTGTTAACTGCAAATTGTGGGTGCCTAAAAAGAAACAGTTCTGGTTTATAAAAACAGTGTTATATGGAAGGAAAATTAATAATAAATCCATGTTCCAAAATATCTGTAGATCTACTACATAGACATGTTTATTGTTAGTGTGCAGGCAGACCTGGGGCAGGAATGGAGGTGAAGGCAATGAGAAATGTGTCAGAAACAGTACGAAGGGTTGAACAGGGTTGTATTGGGTTTGCATGGAAAGGTTTTGGTATGAAGGGGCTACAGTGGTTGCTTCTGTGAGAAGATGATATAAGCTTCCCCTCATGTCTGTTAGAGCTAATGCCAGCTGGCTCCAAGACAGACCAACTGCTGGACAAGGCCAAGCCCGTAAGTGATGGTGTCAGCGCCTCTGGGATAACATATTTAAGAACAGGAAAAGAAATGACTGCACAACAGCAACAGCAGCCAGAGAGAGGAATGAGAATATGTGAGAGAAACAGCTCTGTAGACCCCAAGGTCAGTGAAGAAGGAGAGGGAGGAGGTGCTCCAGGTGCTGGACCAGAGATTCCCCTGCAGCCCATGGTGAAAACCATGGTGAGACAGGCTGTCGCCATGTAGCCCATGGAGGTCCACAGTGGAGCAGATAGCTATCTGCAGCCCATGGACAACCTCACCCCAGAGCAGGTGGATGCTTAAAGGAGGCTGTGACCCTGTGTGAAGCCCATGCAGGATGAGGCTCCTGGCAGGAACTGTGGACCCATGGAGACATAAGCTCATGCCGCAGCAGGTTTGGTGGCAGAACTCGTAACCCCATGGGGTATCCATGCTGGAGCAGTCTGTTCCTGAAGGACTGCACTCCATGGAAGGGAGGTGAAGAGCTGCAGCACATAGAAAGGACCCATATTGGAGAGCTTCGTGGAAGATTGTCTCCTGTGGGAGGGATGCCATATTGGAGCTGGGGAAGAGTGTGAGAAGGAAGGAGCAGCAGAGACAACGTGTGATGCACTGACGACAATCTCCTGCGGTCCTTCTGCAACCTCCCCCGTCCTCCTGTGCTGCTTGGGGGGGAAAGAGGTAGGGAAATTGGGAGTGAAGTTGAGCCCAAGGAGAAGGGAAGGATGGAGGGAAGGTTTTTTTTAAGATTTGGTTTTATTACCCTACTCTGATTTGATGGTGTAATGTACTGATGGACTTTATGTCTCAACTATTAAGTTGGTAGACATTTGACTCAGTGGAAACCGCAGCAGTCTCTACTTCCTGATACATTGTACCAAGGACAAGAGTGCGTCTGCCCAGAAGGAGCGGGGGAGCACTCCTGACGACTGGGACCTCTACCAGCTCATGCTCTCAAGAGTCACAGGTATCATGCAGTCCTCGCGTGGACAGCAACAACCTATCATGCAGTTGTCACGTGAACAGTGTACCTGTGCTGACTGTCTGCTCCGTGCATGCACAGTGTAACAGTGTGCCACAAACAGTGCAGACATAGCAACAGCTACAGATCCTCACCTAGGTGAAGGCTATAAAAAAACATCATGCTTCGCAAGCAGGACTCTGCCCTCACCACCAGTCTTCAGGAGAAAAAGCAGACAACGGTCCTGCGAGATGTCTCTGGCTCCATGGTGGTAACTCACTCTCTCTCTCATCTCTCTCCGCCCACCCCCAACTGTCTCTCTCTCTCTCCTTCTCTTAAAGTAAATTAGAGGTTTTAATAAAGTTCTTTTGGTACTTTCCTGACATATGGCCTCGATTGTGCTTTAATTCCAACCTTAGTGGTCACCTTTAAACTCAGTCCTCCAGATTGTGACAGATGGGTAATAAATTAAATTACGTTCCCCAAATCAAGTCTGTTTTACCTGTGGTAACTGTTGAGTGGTCTCCCTGTCCTTATCTTGACCCACAACCCTTTTGACATATTTTTCTCTCCCTTGTCCATCTGAGGAGGATGAGCGATAGAGCAACTTTGGTGGGTACCTGTCATCCAGCCAGGGTCAAACCATCACAAGGTTTCTTCAAGCTGACAGTGTTCAATCCTAGGACTGTGGAAATACCTTGATGCTCTTGGCAATGTTTTCTGATGTATTCAGAGAAGAGATTGGTCAGTGAATAGACAGGAGGCAATGGACTTCTGAATGAGACACATGAGGACAAATCTGACTATATTTAATCTTTTCCCCATCTGATGTGCTAGTACTGCAGTTCAGCACCTAAAAATGAACGCCACAATTGCATGGAATTTGCTTCCAAAGGAGGGACACAAAAAATGATCAAGGTTATGGAACACCTCTCCTATGAGGAAAGGCTGAGAGTTGGAGTAGTTCAGTCTGGAGAAGGCTTTGGGGAGACCTTATTGTAGCCTTTCAATACTTAAAATGGGCCTATAAGAAAGATGGGGACAGACTTTTTAGCAGGGCCTGTTGCAATAGGACAAGGGGCAATGGTTTTAAACTGAAATAAGGGAGATGCAAGCTGGACATGAGGAGGAAAGTTTTTACAATGAGGGTGTTGAAACACTGGAACACATTGCCCAGAGAGCTCGTAAGTGCCCCATCCCTGGAACATTCAAGGCCAGGCTGGACAGAACTCAAAGCAACCTCATCTAGTTGAAGATGTCCCTGCTCATTGCAGGGGGGGTGGACTAGATGACTTTTGAAGGTCCCTTCCAACCCAAACTATTCTATGATTCTACGAATGTTTCTCAGGTAAGACTCACTTCTGTTTGTAATAAACTGTAATAATAAATATATTGTAATACCCACATCTGCCCAGGTATGTATCTCCAAGCATCAACCAACACTTTAGTTCTGGGCAGCACCACTGGCTATTCACAGATTCTACTCTTGGCCATTTGAGCCTCAGATTTTGGAAGGTATAAATGATGTGAGTAATGAACCATGTGTAGCCAGCAAGCATAATTGTGGTAAACTGGATTATGATAGAAGTGACTGTTAGGCACACCTGAGTCACTTCGGAACTCTGTACCCAGTGTTCACTTCTCCTTGGGCAGCATCAAAGCCGAGTAGGTAAGAAGCAGGCTATCTTGCCTATGTCCAAGACTTTGCAAAGAGAAGCTGTGAATGAAGGCATGTAGGAACTAATGCATGGTGGTAAGGTGGGGTGATGAGAATATCAGTTAGGACAATTCTAAATCAAGATATCCTTGAATTTAGTAATTCAGTTGTAGTAGAGAAGTCTGTAAGGACTTCTAGGCTTTAGGTTTCCTGTGTGGTCTGTAAACTAGGTTCTAGTTTTCTCCCACAACATTCCAAGGAATATACCCATGGCAAAATAGTGTTACTAATAAGGAAATTCGTTCTCAAGTATGCTGAAAGCAAAATGCCTTTTGGAAAATTTTCAAGTCTAGTGCTGACTGGATAAGGACTTATGCTTCTTTTACGTTCAGACAAGATGTTTTCAAGGACAAATATTCCTATAGTAAATAGCAAGAAAATTAAGAGTCAAGTCCACCAAACACAGGGAAAGTCTGTGGAAACTAATCCCTGCTGCTTTTTAATATCATATTATAGTATTATTGCAATTAATATGATGCTTATGAAGAGGTAACATGGGGGATCTATCACATTTGCTTAACCACCAGCTAATTTGGTCACTTGTGTTTTCTGTAAGTCGTTATGGAACTCATGATTTCATTGTTTCTTCTATATGAAAAATATGAAAAGAAGTTCAGGAATGAAATCTTTCCTATAACAATGCACAGTTTAATTCATTTTAATTTAGGCAAAGAGGGTGCAAAGTTCATTTAGAATACTACTTTTTTTAATTTAATGTTCTTTTGCTCCTACTTAGCACTATAACAGAAATGCTGAAGATACGAGGCAGAAAAGAATACAGCCCATAGCCCTTTGAGGGGTTTAGGTTAGTTTTGAGGGGTTAGATTCTATATAATTAAATTATTGTATTGATCTGAGTATATGTACCTGATTTTTTTTTAATCTTTCTTATATGCAATTTATATGCATTCCCACAGAAGTACTACACAGAAAGCCATAGGATTTTGTTCCTATTTTTGATAGGATTTTGATTTTTGATAGGATTTTGTTCCTATTTTTGATAGGATTTTGATTTGATAACTTTTGCATTCTTTGGAAGCAAAGAGCTACAGAAGCACCAAGGCAATGGAAAAAATGTCCTCTGTTTCTCAGGAATGGATGAATGTCCATCTCTTGAGCTCTTTCCCTGGACCATGTCTGACATGCTGTTTCCATTCAGTTTGTCTTGATATTTCATAGAACCTGTTTTGGTGTAGAATTATTAACAATTACTATTTTAACTGGAAACCAGATATTTTCAGCAAGAAATGAAAGCAATAATAAGAAAAGAATTTTTAACTGATCATAAAAAAAAAAAATCAATAAAAGCTCTGATTTAAATATACATTAAAAAGAGGTATTTATATTTTGGAGGTCCTGATCTATATTTTTCTTAGTATCTTCTACAATTTTATGTAGCTGCTGAATCATAATTCATAAGGCAGCTCAACCACTTTAAGTTATAGAATTCCATTATTATGGAATGGAATACATTTGACTGTGGTTGGTATGAGGGTCTTGAAGCACATTAAAGATAATCAAATTTTGTAAATTAGTGTAGAGATATGCTGTGATCTATGTATTAGTGATCCAGCTCCATATGAGGCTTACCCTTGCCTTTATTCCTGCTCTCCTCTATGGATTTCTCTCAATTTAACCCTCTTAAAGGCATATATGTGTATAGAAAAAAAAATGTTCCGTCCCCAGAACTGCTCACTAAGCAATGTTAATGACTCTTCCTCATTCTACATCCATAGAAAAATAATTAGTTAATTCTTGCTGAAGATAAGCAAGAGAACATGAGAACAGAGGAATTCATTTGATAATTTATTGAATGTATTATCATTGAAAAACACTACAAGAAGAAGGGGTTTTATACTGGGAGGAGTTTTATTTGCTTTCATTATGGATCCATATGTTCTGTACGGTAAATAATCTGCAACCTTCTACTGAAAGTGGGTTTGGAGATCTCAGAGAGATGTAGCATTATCTTTCCCTCCTTGTTAAGAAAAAGACAGATAGAGGCCTAAATTACTTTTCACCCAGTCCACACAAAGACTAAATTCAGACATGAAATGGAACTAAGAAAATTGATGGAAAGAGTTCCATATTAATTATCAGAAAAGTAGACGGCTGCAAAAAGCCTCCTAAAATCCAATGTACTTCCGTTTTATTCCTTTCATGTCATCAGTCCTCGGCACAGCAGATGAATGATTTAAAAAAGAACATGAGAAGACAGAACTATAAGATGGGACAAGTGAAAAGAGGTGTGATACACCTGCAAAGGGAGGTGAGAAAGTAGAAAGAAGTAGGAAGACAGTCAAGATATTTGTAGTAAAAGGATCGAAAGATAAGTACAAAGTGATGAGAAGAAGGTGAGAAATGCTGGTGGGTAATGGGAAAAAGCAGGGGAAAAGGACCAATAACTGAATGAAGGAGAAAAATCTTTAGTATTGCAAGTTGAGTTAGAGTGAGAGGACAGGGGAGAGAAAAACAGAGAGAGGGATATAAAACCTTAAAAAATCAATTAAGCCATCATATAAAAATTAAATTATTAGACTTTCAGTGAAAATAACTGAAAATGAAATAAAGACATAATTAAAATGGCTTATATAATTGATAATTGCTCATAGCAGTAAGCATATACTCAATCATTACATTGCAAACAAGACAGGTGATGTTTATGGTACTCTGTTTCAAGAACAATGTCTAATTGGAAGCTCTGAATACACTTCTAATTAGAAGGACTGAGCCCAAAACCATTTTTAGCAGTTAGAAACTTGCACTGACATCATCTTTGGATTAGATACAGACTACAAAACTGCTGAAGTAACAATCCATGGAGCAGATCATTAGCTACCTGAAGTCATCAAAACTCCATTTTTATATTAAAACTCAGATAAGGATTTCTCCATCAGTTAAAATCAGTATGCCTTATTCAATACAAATGCAACACAATTAAAAAAAACAACCAAACAAACAAAAACAAACAAAAAACCACACAAAAAACCCAACCCAAACCAAACCAAAACATTAAAAAAACAAACAAAAAAACCCACAAAACCAAAACCACACACACACAACCAACCAACCAAACAAAAAAACACGCTTTCAAGCAGTCTTGGATTCAACAATGGCCCCCTCTGCGAGTTGCAGAGGAATGTCTGCTCTTGTGCCCGGAGTACCTCCTCACCTTCTTCTTCACTGACCTTGGTGTTTACGGGATTGTTTCCAGCATTTTTTTTTCTTCCTCATTACTTACACTGCTGTGCAGCATGTAGCCCCTTCCTACTAATAAATACATTTTCCCATAGACACCAACAGCTTGCTACTGCACTCAATAGAACTGACAAACAAAATCCAGTGCACAGAAACGTTCCCTAACATATTTCATTCCTTAATATTGTGCATAGCTTCTCCATCCTTGTTGAGAAACTCCATTCCTTCTCTCTCCTTTCTGAAAAAAAACCACACTGGAGATCACTCCATGAGAAGGAGAAGTAGTGAGTGAAAAATCTGTTAGGACTGGTAGAATAATACTTCAAGAAGACATTGGTACATTAGTAGTTGCCATTGTTATTGACAATTAACATTTAGAAATTGACAGTGTGTTGCATGGATCTGTATTGGCTGTAGGTGGCTAGGTTTTGGCCACTGTGAGGACAAGCCAGGGCTGTCCTGTACTGAACAGAGCTGGTTCTAGCCATCTCCAATGGACGCACAACTGAACCCATTGAAGATTCTGGTGGCATCTCTGGGAAAACATATTTAAGAAAGAGTAAAATGCCACACAGACAAGTGAAGGGAAAAGAAAAAAAAAAAAAAAGAGAGAGTGAGAAACAACACAAGGTCAGTGAAGAAGGACAGGGATGAGTTGCTCCAGGTGGTAGAACAGAGATTCCTCTGCAGCCCATTTAGAAGACCATGGTGAATCAGGTTGTTCCCCTGCAGTCCTTGGAGGACCTCATGCCAGAGTAGGTGGACATTCCCTAAGGAGAGACTGAGGAGAGTCCATGCTAGAGCAGTCTTATCCTGAAGGACTACAGTGCACAGAGGGGACCCACAGTGGAACATGGGAAAAGTGCGGGGAGGAAGGAGCATCCCTCCTTTCCCCATCTCCTTGCACTGCTTAGAGTGTGGGTTGGATAGTGAAGTTGAACCTGGGAAAAAAAGGGGGAGGTGGGAGGAAAGTGGTTTAGTTTTTCTTCCTTACTACCCAAACCTATTTTAATTTGCAATAAATTAAATTAATTTTCCCTCAGTAAAATTTGTTTTGCCTGTGATGGCAATTGGTAAATGAGCTCCCTGTCTTTATCTCAACCTACAAGATTTTTTATTTTATTTTCTCCCCCTGTCCTGTTGAGGAGGAGGAGTGAGAGCGAAGCTGGGTTGGTGTCTGGCAGCCACCCAAGGTCAACCTGCCACAGCACTGTATATTTACACGATGCTACAATGACTCCTTGGATATTTCCACTCTTCTCATGTGTATATGCCTGCTTGATCTCATACTAGGTAGATAAATGCAATTACTAGAGATTAAGAGAGCATTTATATATGTTTATTTTCTGATTTATATTATACACAACAATGCAAACCTTTGTTTACATTTGCATGACACAAGAAAAATGTATGCCCTGACTTCACATCTACTCTTCTCCCACACCTGGTGGCGAATTTATCCTTATTTTAAGAATGACATTTAAAGCTGGATGCACCACTGGTGCATGATGATTTGGAAAAATTAACATGGAGTGTCTTAAGCCTGATTCTCTACTATTTGTCCATAGTGTGATGAAATACACTACAGAAAAGAAGACAGACCACAGGGAAAATGAAAAGTAACTAAACGCAGCTTCCAATCTTTAGCTGCAAGCTGTGTTTCTCAATTAGATACCATAAAATGATCTATATGAATCTGAGTGATAACATTATTAACTCACTGCTAAATTAAAAATTATTTATGTTGGTCATCTTAAATAAGAGCAAAACATTTTTTATCCATTGGGGGAAGAAAGATTGTCTTTTCTTCAAATGCGTTCAGCATGCCTAGCTTAATCCCTGACTGGGGACTCCACACATTACTACAATTCAAATGTCGAATCATAATAATTATGCTAGAGAATTAAAAAACAGTATTGGGACTAATTTTGTATCCTTCCACTTGAAAATCCAGGCTCCCTCAGTTATCTTCAGTCAAGCCATACAAGACTCAGAGGGAGCCATAAAAGGAACTAAAAATAACCTTACATAGCTTTTCTAGGCATAAAAATGTCATACTTTCACCTCAGAATATTCCTGGGACAGAATTAAATTCTGTGTATATCCCACTTGGACAATGAAAACTTTATTTTCTAAAACCTGCTTTCTAGGATTTATTTTTATGTACAATTAAGAACAAATACTTTAAACTTTGTGTAGATTCATAAATAACCTGGCAGTCTGAGCAGGTGTCAGTTATGGATGCATGAGTATAATGAGTCATAAGATGGTTAAGTGGCAGATGTTCACAAGGCCAAGAGCAAGTGAGGCTCTTCTGTAGGAGTGTGTAAGTAGATATGTTTCATATTAGGCTTCAAACCCAGTGTTGACTTTTATTCATCAAAATTAAACTGATTTTACATGAAAAGAGAGGAGACTTTTATGTTATACCATGATAAACTATGTAAAACCTCTCAAAGTTTAAATAGAACAACAATATGATTGATGTTTTTTGAAGATAAAGATTTATTTTCTCTGCATGAGGGCTGAGCACTACTGTTACACCCTGGTTTTCCATTACTATAAGTCCTTTGAAATAGTGGAGTTATGGCAATCAGGCTTACGATGAGGAAAATTAACCCTTCGGTGAAACACATATGCTGAAATTTTCAATATTACTGTGACCTCAAAATACAATATAAAGAAGCACTGCAAAATTAATGTATTCATTTTCAAAGATAAATTATATTTTAATAGTGATTATTTATCAATACTAGCAATAATAGTAATAATCATGAAAAAGTGGTCCAGAACCATTTAGTTAAAAAAAAAAAAAAAACAGAAAGTTGAGACAGAAAAAGACACACGATATCATTTTGAAGGACAATCTAATGCTCTAAACACAAAACAAGAAATACTTCACACATTTATGCACCATGGCAACTTTATAAAATTCTAAATTTCCCTTTTCATTACATTTTGTACCTCTCAAAATGAACCGATATTCTTCAATTCTTCTTCATTTCCATTTTGAAAGAGACAAAGAATTTCCTACAGGGAAATACTCCAGAAAGATGTCCAGGGTTAGCTTTTTGATAAAGACATTTTCAAATCAAACAAAGTTATTGTAATACATTCCACACTGGATTGTGGTACTTTTGCATATAGATTAGTTCCAAATTAGTTGTATTGAACAGTTTTATTCTATCAGTTAAAAATTAAACCTTATTATTTTGTTGGGTTTTATGATCCTGTAAATAACGCACAAAGCGCTACAAGTAAGCATGTGTCTCCGGGCTGAATAGAAAATGGATACTGTACGCAGTCTTGCTAGATTCCTCCCCTGACAAGATTAATAGAAATACTTAGAAAGATTCTTTATGATGTGAAAATGTTGAGATGGAAGATGTGATTTTAGCAATCCTTTTTAAAAAAACAAGCATTGCTGAAAACAAAATCTACTATTTTACATATAGACTAGGAGATATTCATAGAAATGTTTGAATGGGTTATTTATATACAGAGTATGGCATTTCCTCATTGGTTCCCAATTTCTTTGAAGTTCAATCTCTCTTTTTTTTTTTTTAATGAAAAATCTTAGTAATTTTAAAATAAAATGAATACATACACCCTCCTTGAGGAAGAATATTTGGGAGAGTGTTCCTTTTTTCCTTTTCCTGAGATAGTTTCCACATTTGAAACTATAAAACTCTGAGACTTTCTTAAAGAAGTCAGTCCTTTATTTGCAGATCCTGGGAATTAGGCAGTCCTGAAAAATATAAGGCTGGAGTTTAAGGCCTTATTACCCATGTAATAATTTCCACCTTAAAAAAAAGGAATATAATGTTAGCTTCTGCAGAACAGATATATTTTTCAGTCAGCTATGTAAGGGTGCTATGCTGCATCTACTTTGAAATCTTCTGCCACAGTCACTTGGCACTAGTGAGGTCGAACCTTGAATATTGTGTTCAGTTTTGGGCTACACGCTACAAGAAAGACATTAAGGTGCTGGAGCATGTCCAAAGAAGAGCAACAAAACTGGTGAGGGGCCTGGAGCACAAGTCTGATGAGCAGCAGCTGAGGGAACTGAGGTTGTTTAGCCTGGAGAAAAGGAGGCTGAGGGGAGACCTTATCGCTGGAGATGTTTAAATGATGTGGCACTGAGGGATGTGGTTTAGTGGTGCACTTGGCAGTGTTAGATTTATGGCTGAACTCGATCTTATAGGTCTTTTCCAATCTAAATGATTCTATGGTTCTATAACGAACACTCAGCCAGCAGTCAAATATTTAACATTTAAAAAACTAGTAGGTCCAGCACTTCCATTGAATGCATTAATATCTTTACTTTTTAACTCACGTCCTGACTTACAGAGGAGATTATGGCTAGAAGAAGGTGGAAGGAGATGAGAAAGCAGAAACAAAAATTTTATATATATGTATGCATGTGTATGTATGAATTTATGAATGTTACTTCTACAAACACCCTGATATATGCAGTTTTCCATCACTGCCAAGTGCCTGCATCTGAAGATCTAATCAATGGGAACATATATTTAGTGTTAATCAATTTACAGGGATACTGTAAGGATCAATTTATCACAAATTGTTCATTGATTTCCATAACTGACATGCTTTCCCCAAATCATGCAAATGGGAATTACATTACTAGTGGCTTTAGTAGTTTGAACTACTTTGTGTAAAAGAAAACAGTATAAATAAATTAGGACTAACAATATTTAAAACTAGTATTACTATAGCTCTTTTTCTTGATGTTGGTAATATAGGATGAGTCATTCTGAGCATCTGAAAACAGTGTATGCCTTGCCTGTCTAGAGGTAAGATTACAGTACAGTCAAAGGATCTTGACTCATTTTGCTAACAAATATGAACTTTTAAAGATATTTGTGATTTCCAAGGATGTTTTCTTGGCTTTTAGCTGCCACTTAATAATCCAAGAGTCACCACTGGTTTTGTTTTACCTATCAGCTGCCGACACTGAAAATCTTGTGGCAAACAGGAAAAAAATCCAGTAACATATTGTTTGTATAATTTAAATCTTTGAAATCTTAATAGTTCATCCAAATATTAACTTAGACTCAACTGTTACAGAGCAAGAAAAAAAAAATAGTACTAACGAGCAGAAGTTTCAGTAGTAGTAAGACAACATATTTTTTGTTGTCTTGATTATGCCTGAAATGTGTTTTGTCCAGCAGTAGGTATGAGATTATATAACTATTTGTGAGCTGTTTAAAGGTACGGTGTCTCAGCCTGTGCTTCTGACATTATCAACTCTTGCCTCTACTCCTCTTTACAACATTCTGTTCCTGTTTTTCGAGGCTTCTGCTATCATAACAGACCTGTATTTCTCTGTAGCACATCACCACATTAGAGTTATAAAAGTTTCATCCAGTATAAAATAGTTGCTTGTTACTCCTATTAAATACAAAACTATGGTTCTGTCATGCAAGCATTAGCAAAAATAAAACAGATTAGCCATAGCTAAACACTGTTACAGGTGAATAATGGTAATAAAGGTTCAGACAAAGCAAATCTGACAAACCTCAGTCCTGAGGCCTTCTACAAGCAGCATAAAGACTGTAGCCTGTTACTAACAATGTCAATATTGTATTGACTAACTGGCTCCATGGCCTTAAATGAAGTACCCTCCATTTAGGGGTTCTCAGAGGGGTTCAGTGGTCTTCTCAGTGTCTAGATACTACAATACACCCACGCACTGGGGAATATCTGGTTTCTGCTAATTAACTATCTCTTCATTACTTCAGGAACTGAATGTTTTTTACTATGTTCTGTAGTAGATATGTAGGGCTTAGCTCAACAGTCTCAAATAGGAAGTTGGTGTCATTTGAGATATCCCGAACTATGAATCTTTTTACCTACCTGCCAGTGTAGAGGAGTGTGGTGGGTTAACCTTGGCTGGCCACCAGGTGGCTGCTAAATCACTGTCAGTCCCCCTCAACAGAACAGGGGAAAAATACAACAAAAAGATCCTGGGTCAAGATAACGACAAGGAGAATACTAGATTACTTACCAATTACCATCATGAGCAAAACAGACTCTTCTTGGGGAAGATTAATTTATCACCAATTAATAATATGATAATGAGAGAATAAGAATAAATCTTTAAAAACCCCAGCTTCTCCCCATGCCTCCCTTCATGCTGCATTCAAATTCACTCTGGATTCTTCTGACTCGTCCCTCCAAGAGATACAAGGGGAAAGAGAACTGGGATTGCTGTCAGTTCATAGTGTGTTTTGTCTGCTACTCCTTCCCTTGCTGCATCATGGGGTCTCACCCACAAGATACAGTCCTTCACAAACTGCTCCATCATGGCTCTCCCAGGGGCAACGGGTCCTGCCAGAAAAAACTGCTCTTACATGGGCTTCTCTCCATGGGCTGCAGTTTCTGCCAGAAGCCTGCTCCAGCATGTGCTCTCCATGGTCTGCAGCTTCCTTCATGTGCATCCATCTCCTCCAGCGTAGGGTCTTTCACAGGCTGCAGGTGGATCTCTGCTCCACCATGGGCCTCCATGGGATGCAAGGGAATGACCTGCATTGCCATGATCTTCACCAGGGGCTGCAGGGGAATCTCTACACCAGCTCCTGGAGCATCTCCCCTCCTTCATTGACTTTGGTGTTTGCAGAGCTGTTACACATATTCTCACTCCTCTCTCACAGCTGCTGTTGTGCAGTGGTTTTTATTCCTTCTTAAATATGTTATCACAGGGGCATTACCGGTCTCAGTGATAGGTTCAGCTTTGGTCAGTGGCAGGCTCCTCTTGGACCCAGCTGCCAGCTGGAACTGGCTCTGACATGGAGGCAGCTTCACAGAATCACAGAATGTTAGGGATTGGAAGGGACCTCAAAAGATCATCTAGTCCAATCCCCATGCCAGAGCAGGAACACCTAGATGAGGTTACACAGGAAGGCGTCCAGGCGGGTTTTGAATGTCTCCAGAGAAATAGACTCCACAACGTCTCCGGGCAGCCTGTTCCAGTGTTCTGTCACCATCACTGTGAAGAAGTTTCTTCTCATATTTACGTGGAACCTCTTGTGTTCCAGTTTGTACCCATTACCCCTTGTCTTATCATTGGTTGTCACTGAGAAGAGCCTGGCTCCATCCTCATGACACTCACCCTTTACATATTTATAAACATGAATGAGGTCACCACTCAGTCCAAGCTAAACAGACCCAGCTCCCTCAGCCCTTCCTCATAAGGGAGATGCTCCACTCCCTTAATCTTTGTGGTTCTGTGCTGCTGACCCTGCAGCCCACCTCACCTCCACCACCAAAACCTCACCATATAAACTGAATACAAGGAAGAAAGGTTTCCATAGAGCCTTTGTCATATCTACCTGTACCAAGAACTTGTCTCAGATACACTAGTTCATTTTAATTAGCACTTGACATTTACAGTAGGGCAACCAAAAAAGGCCCATAGGTAATATGGTTAATGGAAACTGTTCAACTGACCACGAATATTATATGGTGAGACAAAGAAACTCAGTTGGCTATATGGATTAGAGGCTTGGTTCACTTGCCTTAACTTTGGAGCTTTTTTAGATGCTCCAGGGAAATACAAAATGCCACAACATGTTGGCAGATATGATAGAGGACCTACAGAACCAAAACCTTAGATAATCAGGAGTGGAGGCTAGTCCTGGAACAGCAAACAGCTGAGTTAGAAGAAGTTTATCCTATGCCTAAATTTCATTCATTCATTTTTAATTTTTTTTTTCCCTCTTCCCCCTGTCCCGCCCCCCCCTCCCCAATTAAATTCCATAATAAAGCACTCATTAGAATTAAAAGAGGTTATACATTGCTTCTATTTCAGAAGAGTACTCTAACTATCACGTTATAAAATCAGGCTTACATATACTCACAAGCCAAGTTAATATTTAATTACTTTATGCATAGTGGAGCAGCCTTGGCAGAAGGAATTGAGAGGATATCTTTCTCCTGAATAACCTTCAGACTAATAATTAGTTAGTCTCAATGGAAATGCAGTCTCAGGTCCTTGAATTCAAGAACAAAGTGAACCTGTGTCTGTCATGCCCTTTGTGATAGCTGTCATCATGAACCTACTGAATGAAAAGGTGATAAGAGTACCATCACGTTTTTCAGAAAAATAAGGAACAGGTTCAATATTTGACTCATGCTAGGCTGTTGAAATTGTCCTAGGCATTACTAGCTTGCATGAGTGTGTTTGCCTCCTCACAGTGATTTTGCTACTAGTATATCAATAATACAATATATACAAAATAACAAGGTTTGTATGGATGGATTGCTCTTGAGCAGCTTACTTAGTGTATTAGGAATAAGAAAATTTTAACAGTAATCAATGACTCATCTTTCAGATACTTTTCCCCACTATAATATTTTTACTGTATATAATACAAAGGGAAAATGTCCTTCCATATGCATTTTCCTTTGTGAGCCTCCAGATTTAAGATCAGAAATTTATTCAGCATGTTACTTTGACTGAAGACATTAGCAAAATACAAACTGATTTGAGAAACAACATATCAAACCTTTTATATCCTTTTTCATACATTAAATATAATCTTGTAACCTAATGTTCCTAATTCTTCAGTGTCTAACACACTGTGACTATTTGCATCTACAGAAAATGACTGTAAAGTGGAAGAAAGAATATACTATCTTAATCTGTTAGTGTGCACACTTACTTTTCTCAGGAAAAAAAAAACCTACATGAGACAAGATAGCATTACATTCCCTCTATCAGATTCTGTAATATCTCCCAAGAATTCATATTAGATGTTGTAATAATGGATGAGAGGGATGGAGGAACATTAGTCAGGATTGTCAACATGCAAGGAATCACCAAGGCAAGGTATTATATCCATATTTCATTAAGATAAAAATAGTTCCTTTACACTAAAACTTGTGAAGATTGATCACTAAATGCAAACTATTTTATGAAAGAGATTTTCAAAGGTATAAACAATTTTATGCTACCAGTTCCCTTTTACTTTCAATAAGAGCTGAGTGCCTGCCTGGTCTTTGTGCCTTATAAAAGCTCTAAGTGGTGGTTTCATTTTTTCTCCATACTACCTTCAGTCTATTAAATAAAATTTGTCATTCTTATAACCAGTCCAGGTAATTTTGGACAATTATTGACTAATATACTGCCATATATTTTTAAGATTGCTACAGGAGTATTCCATGTAAACAACAAACTAATCTAATTCTGATAAAGAAACTTTTACTGACAAAAAAAAAAAAAGGTCTATTTTAATCTGATCTGCTTTAATGTAATCTGATACTTCTGAGAAAGATTACTTTATGGCCATTTACTGACTTCATCTCCTGTACGTGACTCAAGGGGAGTGGTGAGCAAGCAATAAAGTCAAGATGAAGATTGTTCCTTAGATATCCAGTGCAAAGAACACAAAGACCACCAAAAGCCACAATAAAAGTGATATATAGAAATCAAAAGGATTTACTACCAGCAATTTACAAGTACAAGTAAAAAAAAAATCACCTACTTGCATAATTACACAGAAAATGTTACTAAGTAGCATAATGTATATATTTTTAATCCACAAGTCCTGTAAAAAAAAAAAAATACGAAACAGCTTTTCTTCAGCACAACATTAATTTCCATTGATTATGCTATGACCACATATGGGAGTCAGTACAAAAAGGTGAGTTGAGTCACTGGTGACATACGCTTTGAGACAGCAGGTCAAAAGAGATGCAGATGAATTAAAAATATGTTGAAAATTATTCAGATGAGATTAGACCCACAATATTAAGATATTTATTTAATAAGAGTATTCTAGTCTTGATAAATGTATTTTACTTCCCTTTTTTCCCTTCTTAACCTAGAAAAGAGGAGACTTTGTGAATGTCAAAATGATTTTTTCCAATCAGTCTTTTTCTTTTCTGAGCTGCTTCCTCACTCTCTAACACTATCCATCAGGCAGCTTGATCCACGATTAAAAAAAAATGTATTCTGTTCAACCAAATTTATTTAATGCCTTCTAAGACTGTGATAGGTTGCAAAAGATGGAGTGAAACAAAGGAGACCTGGGAAACACACAGGTCCCCCAAAAGTATAAGCACAACAAAAGAACAAATGTACCAAGTTTATAAGCACGAATCACAGTCAATTAGTGGACAATAAAGGAACACAGCCTTTGGAGATGGGTAAAGCTGGTTTTAGTAGTAACACAGAAAACATAGAACAAATCTTCAGCATATAAAAAATACAGTAAGTTTGGATATAACAGAGAATTTCAAAACTGTGTAGAAAGAGCAAGTAGGTAGACCATGTTAACAAACACAGAAATAACCTGAAGCAGACCTTGTATGAAGAGGAAGACATCATCATTGTTAACAACACACTACCCTCAGAAATGAACTTGGATGCTGAAGACACTACAACCTCCCCCATTTTCTGTCTAAACAATTAGAACACATGTGGAGGTCAGAATAACACCAAATAAAAGTATAAATGTTGGAAAGTCTCTGTATAGCATTATTCAAAATTAGATAATTTGGAATAGAAGCATTAACACCTTCGTAACTCAACTAATAATTCTTTAATCATACTGCTAAGGTCTTAATTGGACTAACACTAAATGCTTGGATTTGAATATACAGTGTATTTCTTCATCTCACCTAAATTTCATGTGATCAGGTACCTTGCACTTGAATATTTGGTGTTAAAATTTCTGAGGTAACATCTGGGATTTCATATAGAAAAAAGCTTTATGACCTTAAACTCCTAGATAATAGAACTGAGATGAAAGTAGTACAAAACACAAGGTCCCAGGAATGTCTGTTGTAAGTCAGCTAGAGATAACTGAAAAATAAAGGCACGCTGTCACCTTAAGGGATCAAAGTTTGATGGGGAACCCTATACATGATGCAATCATAAAAAAAGAAAATCCTAAGAAAAAATACAGAGATACTTCCAGTAACACTAGAGAGTACTCAAGCCATTTTACAATTTTCTGGTGAGACTAAGTGGGAATAAGTTACACTTTCTTGTCATCTGCATACAACGAAAATGAACAGAAACTGGAAGTGAGGAGAGCTAGTAAATGAGTCTATTTTATGAGAAGATAATAAGCCTTTGACTTAGTTAAACAAAACAAGGACTGAGATAAGTATTATTATTGGTTATAAACATTCATGGAATGAAACACATGGGATGAAAAAGCTATTTACTGTTAAAAACAGTGGTGGCTTAAGAAGAAGCTAGTATAAAATGCATAAATTCAGATTAGAAATTAAGAGCTTTAGAGTTGTAAGGTTCTGGGAAAGTATTTCAGTAAAGGCAAGGAGAAAAATGTTTTTTTGACATGAAGTATGCAAATTGATGTTTGCTGTTGCAGGGAACTGACTACGTTATCAAAAATTTCCTCCTCACCTATGTTTTTTCAAAAACACTGAAAACTGTTGCGTTTTGTCCTATGAATACATTCAATAATTTTCTTAAATATTACTAAAACAAAGCAACTTTTAGATGAAAAATAACCTGTAATAACTAGCTTGCAGATAATAGAATATGTATTATGCAAACTTGGCAATATTCAAAATATTTCATACATATCTATAAAGCAACACCATATTTCTACATGATTTGACAATTTGCTTCTTGTAAAACTAACAAAGATCTGAAAGAAACCTCTTCTCTCTTTCCCACCTTATCATCTACGTATTAATATGATAATGGAATTGACTTGTCAGAGAATCTTAAAACATTTACAGCAAAGCAATACATATAGTTTGCATTCTACTGCTATGCAAATGACATTCCAACATCTCAATTAAGCCTGTATTGAAATCTCTATTAAGTCCACAGAAAAAGACCCTCACTGAAAAATAAAGATATTTTGAGAAGCTTAAATTTGTAATATCTTTACATACTTGCATGATTTTTTTTCTCCTGACTCTAAAAGAATAATAGCATGTTACTATCAACACATTATGCAGCTACTTTAAATAATACTTAAGACATTCATCTATCCTAAATAATGAATGACTGTTTTCTAGAGACCTTCAAAGCATTGTGATATTAGAGAAGTCAACAGGGAGGATACACCTCTTAAATTCTGTCAGAATTACAATCGGGAATAGGAATGACACGTTCAGACCCAGTAAGATCCTTGTTATTCACTTTACAGTGATTTTAATAGTATTAAATATCAGGTCCTACTTTGCTATTAACAGCAGTGCAAGATTTTGGTTCATTTTAAAAGAAGTTTTCCTTAGTATTTTTATTCATATGTCTAAAATTACATATTACATTATGCCAAGGTCTATGAAACTTAAGTTATAACTGTGTTACAAAGATTAAACTCATGTTTGTCCTAACACTATAACTCTGTGCCTGGTTGTCTGTGTATAAACCAAGTGGTTTTAACCCAATTCCTAAGGTGGTCCAAGAAGCTACGCAGCTAGTCTCTGCATAGATGAGACAAGGGATAGATGTGAGACAACAGACCAACTTCAGACAAAGTGATGGATTACTACTATTCCTACCGTCTTTACAACAAAGCATTTGATTAATGTTACAGGAGCTCTCTAGGTGGGAATTTGAGACAGCCCTGGAGACTCCACAGGCACCTTCTACTGTGCTTAGGCCAAGTGATGACATCAATTCTGCTGTTACGTAGGTTAATGTCATGGAGGGACCCCAAAGTCAGTTTTAGGCGGACAACATGGTCCAAAACAAACTTTATTCTGGCCGGAAAAGTACAGAAAATAAACCGACTAGAAACAGGGTTTATACAGTTAGTTAGCACTCCAATAGCATAAAATGCAGGTTTGTATATCAGTTGAGGAGATTATTGAGGTACAGCAAAATAAGAATAATGAGGATCCACAGCATGCATACACATACAAGAAACAAAACCACAGCCCTCTGCCCCGCTGACCCACAAGAAACAAACACTCGCCTGTTGTGGCAAGGACTTATTCAAAGGATATTATCACTCACCCAAGCGAGGAGGTGAGGCGCACCCAATCCCGGGAAGTTTCCTTAGACGATGTTCCATTCTAAGGGGAGGGCTCTGGCTCACAGACCCGCTGCTCTGAGAAGACCAGACAAAGGGAGTCCCTGGCGGGAGCCCCGTTTATAGTCTGATCAGATCTGGCTGTGGGCATTCGAGAAGTTTCTCAGCTTCTCTGGGCCCCTCCTCTGCTAACGACCCTGTCAACTGACTCTGGGTCTCCGCAAAAGAGCCATTAACTGCGCCATTGAAGGCCCCAGTTCTCAGAGGGGGACGCGGAACTGCCACACCAGTTCTCAGAGCGGGAGGGATGAGGAAGTGCAACTGCCACACAATCCACCCCATGACCACAGGCATGATCTGACAGACCACTTTGGAGTGGTGATGCAGTCACCTCTTGCCTCCAAAGTCAAAAGGGGGCATTCTGTTGCTGAGTTTTAATGTCCACTGTGGATCATCATATCTTATGTATCATTTTCCTGTTATACATCATCATTACAAATCAACCTACTAATAAACAATAGAATATTGCAAGTTGCAACAATTATAGTTATTAACAAATGTTGGAGGAGGCTGGTTAGCCATCCTGGTAAGGAAAACAAATACATCACCAGTTGGTCCTCAGTACAGCAACAATTGCCCCTGAGTCCTCTGTTATTTGTATACACCTTTTTCCTTCAATAGAATCAAGTGTAATATGGCCTGGCTTTGGACTGTCCTTCTGTTTTCATTAGGGAGCCTATGCAATGTCATGCATAGAGTTCATTAGTGTTCCCTGTTGCAGGCTTGCCTCCTGAATGGCCTGTTGGTGTTTCCTTGGTGTGACCCTCATTTCAAAGACTGACTCCAACCATCACCCAGTTTCAGCTGGAGCTTCTTCCACCCTGTCCATATGTAGGAGCGGTCAGGATTGTCCATCTTCCTTTTGTCCTGCAGGAGAACACAAAGACAGGTATCCGTCTTGACTGCTCTCGGGGTGGGGGGTAGGGTGGGAGGGTGGTTGCCGGTGCTCTTTTCGTGTCCTCAGTTTTCCCCTCTAGCAATTCCACCAGCTCCTGTATGTGTTCGGTAGAGAGTTGGTGTAGCATTGTTCAAGAGAACCCTAAGGCGAGCGCCTGGTGCCACAAGTGGCCTCGCTCTGCACCGTCAGTCCGGTTTAACCAGTCCCGGAAGAGCTGAGCTGGGGTGGGGGGGAACCATCCGGGGGAAGGCTCACAGCTCATTTTCTGAACTCTCCTGTTCCTGTCATTGCTGCTGCTGGAGTCCACCCATCGCATTTCACACCCGTAGGTGACTAAATTGTGCAGGATTTCAGCCCAGGTTAATACATGTGCAGGAGGATTTCGAGGGTTCTGTTTGTTACGATCGATAACTTCCTGAATTCTCTCCCTGAGGGACTGGACATATATCTTTAAGGCGTCCAGTAATCCCCTGATGAGAGGACGAAGGTGAGTGGGATTTACTGACGCAGCCACGGGAAGTGAACACCCTCTCTCGTATGTTGCTTGTATACAAGCTGCCTTTTGAATGCCTTCAGCCAGCTTCCAACAAGCCTCTTATCCTAATGGTGCCAGGCTCCCCACGTTCCTTGGGATCCACGCCACCAGCCCAGTAAGCCACACGAGATGTTATGGGCTGATTACCATCTGGACCATCACTTGACTGACTGGACCATCCAGATTACATCTGGACCATCACCAGCTGACTCTGGGTCTCCACAAAAGAGCCATTAACTGCTCCATTGAAGGCCCCAGTTCTCAGAGGTGGATGTGGAACTGCCACACCAGTTCTCAGAAAGAGAGGGGGAGGGAAGTGCAACTGCCACAGTTAACTGACATCTTGGGTCACCCCAAGAACTCTCTGATGTGGAATTACTTAAACTATACACAAATAATCTCCAGTAGCTAGTAGAAATTGTTTCTGCAGATGCAGGAATGGTCATATGGGACTGCTTTTTATACATAGATAAGATGGCAAGCGTTTTGTATGCAGTTTAAGATAATAGACATTGGTCATACTTACCTTGGAGTGGCCACATAGGATCATGAGCCGCCTGGATTGTAATGATTTGGCAAAAGGTCAGGATCTGTGACCCAAATTATGCAAGAGTCTCTGGTAACCAACCAGATAGCTACTAGTTGTCTTGTTCAAGATGTTTGATTGCCAATGTGAACATTACCTGATGTAAGGCATCCCATTACTTTTTTCTTTTTTTAACAAACACTTTTTCCATGATTCATTATGCAATAATATAGACAGTATAGAATGTATTGTTTCATTATATTTGCGTGCATTTGTAGACATTGAATTCTTTGTCTTTAAGAAAGATATACAGAAATATTTTTATGAGATAAAAAGACACTTTAGATAAATAGTGAAATCAAAGGTGAATCTGAATAGCACAAGAGATGTGGATTCAATAAAAAAAATACTGAAAAGAGAATAAGTAAAAATGGTCTAGTCAGATACATGACTTGATGTCCACTGTTATGCTGCGATGGAAGAAAATATGTGCATTTTGAGTAAAAATCGAACCTATTTTCTTTCATTAGATGTTTTGTGATTGTGTCACTGAAATTAAGATTTACCATAGCTAGAGATGACTAGACAAGGAAATTAAGAACTCAGAACACCTTTATACACTTGAACCTGGTATCATGTATTCTTTGTCACATCTCTGATAAGTTTAATAATTATCAGTTATAGAAATAATTAATTCTATTTTTTTTTTCAGTGTAATGCACAAATATTCAATGTTGTCAGGTAGTGTTATATTTTTTGTCTCTTTGCCGAGTTTTTGGAATTGCTGATGTGCTTTTTCGTTATGAATATCTATGAGAGAACTCATTTGCACAGATAACTACGGCTCGATTTTCTTTTGTAGTTACAGATTAGTTCATTCAAATGTCCTTGGAGATGAGTAGTAAGAATAAAACATTTACATAGCATTTATTTTACTTTCAAATTAATTTAGGTAAGTATTTTTAATAGTATTTTCCCAGTTTTTAACACAATATTCCGATACAAGTAACGTTTATCAATTTAATATCAGTGATAATATTGGCATAAGTAGATGCCCAAACATTGTCTGAATGAATGAAAAGGTTTTGTGTGAGTTATGCTTAAGACTGGTGATAAAGAAAATAAAATTCAAGGAGTTTCATTTTGCTATCATTTTCAGCTACACACACGTGTCCTCATAAATATGAAGCTTTTCTGAAATCCTATCCTTTTCTCTAAAGGTTATACTTTTTATGGCATTTTTATTGGGAATTAACAATCCTGGGTTTTTTAAGTTACAAATTTTCTTTAATATAGAATGTTATGTTTCATATTCAGTTTTTTCTCTTTATGATTAATTACAGAGTCTGTAGTGCTAAGGTAGAACAGCATAGTTTTCTAGTAAGAATAAAGATTTATTTTACTTCCAGTTTGTGAAAAAGCTTGAATTTTCCAACTTGTCCAGTGATGCGTATCCAATACTACTTCAAAATAGTTGAGGAGATGGTTGTTTTGTAGAAAACATATTTGCATACAGCTCTTTTTAAAAATAAACAAAAGAATGCTAGAATGAATCCTCATAAGAACAGTTTGATGGCTAATAAGAGAGTAAAAAGTATGTAGACACCTATGCCTTGATCTGATAGTCACAGGAGGATAATTTAATGCTCATTCAGATACCATTCATTGGCACTTAAAAGTCATACATGTCATACTTTTTGTGCTTTAAACTCATTCCCAAATGTTAGTTTCCTTATGTTGTTGAGGCAGATATTTTATTTCAAGAGGTTTAGCTCGTCTTCACACAGTCTTGATCCTCATGTTTTCCAAAAACATTTAAGTCCTCTGTCTCAGATAGCTATGCAATGCAAAATGTGGGATCATGAATTAAATGAGCAAGATAATCCCATTAAGTGGACAGGTCCCATGGAAGTAACAGGAAAATGTGTGTAGCTAAACATCAGAATAATTGAATGTATTTGCATTAAAAAACCTCATTCACTTATATAAACAGTTGATGCTGAACTTGCAGTCTGAGATAGAGATGCAGCACGGGAATTCATTTCTTTCCACCTCTATGATATTATTTTTTTTTTCTTATTGTTGGTGAATATGTGTTAACATGTGGCCTAAAAATATATATTTGTACAGCCTGTGTAGCCATGAAGAGGCAAAAATTTCACAGTCTTTTTGCATGCTGTTGTCTACTTCATGTCTTTTTGAACACCACAGTTGAGAAAATTTATTACTCATTATAAACTTCTCAAATAGGTTTCAGTCTATGGTGTTTAATCCAACTGTCCTTTGACCCTCTGGACCTCAGCGTGGGATGCAAGTGCCTGAACACTGGTATGCAGAGACATTTTAGACACCCACAAATATCCTGACTGGTCTCCAACTGCCACACTACATAGATACAAATCTGTTGATTCTCTACATGGTAAATGACTCAGGCTCCTAAGATATAGTAAATTGAACTAGACATGTATGAGTAGGCAACTGATTTGCTCTCTGAAAGTTGAACACCTCCATCCACTCGAAAATACCAGCTTCATATTTTAGTGATGAAAATCTTCCTTCAAATTGCAACTAATCCTGAGTTCTGAATTTACAGCACAGCGTTGATATTTTTTTCCCCCCAAGAAAGTAGATGGGAAAGATAATGATACAAAATACAGTTTATGTATGATGCTTCAATGCCTCTGCATATCTACGTAGCTGGTTGATTACCCACACTTTTCTGTAGTCCTGTTAACCTCATGTAAAATAAGAAGTTCAATATGTAAAAGAATGGGGCTGTATGTACAAATCCACAGAGGCCCCAGCGAAACATGTTTCTTAATCCAATGTGGTTATCCTGCATTTAAACCTTTAAATATTTAAATATGTATTAATGTCAACCATATAGCCTCTCTAGAGCATAAATCTTCTTCAAAATGTTATCACAGTTCTTCTTCCCTAGCCACATTTTATGCATGTTGTGACCTAAGCACACATTAATCCCAGATCCCTTCCAAATGCTGCTTCTTTCCCTTCTTGTTCATACAGAAGCCTATCCACATTGGCAGAGAAGAAGCATTAGCACACTGGAACAAATCCACCAGTATGGACTTTCATGGGAGGGTGATTTCAAACGACTTTGTGGCCCATTTTTGACCCAGACCTCAGAGCACAGTTTTAATCTTTAATGATAATGAAGAGATTAGTTCACTACATTAAGATTCCTGTCCTGGGGCTGATTTCAAAACCAACCCTGACGTAGGCAGTACCTCTAAGACCTCTTTCCTTGTGCACTGTACCAGTAATGACAGGACCTCGGCTGCTCCTTTATTTCACAGCTTTCTGTGGCATATCCAGAACTACCTAAAAGACAGTGGATGGACAGTTAATGACATACATTATTTTCCTCGATAAAAACGTATCTAGCTAACTTTGCATTGTAGAACAGAACAAGACAGCCACCATGCACCTGACTGATCACTGTCAAAATTATCACAGCCCTGTTTCCTGGACTATCTAGTGTTACTGCCCTCTACCCTGTGGCAGTTGCACTTCCCCCCACCACGCCCTGAGAACTGGTGCGGCAGTTGCACATCCCTCTCTCAGAACTGGGGTCTTCAATGGGGCAGTTAATGGCTCTCTTTGTGAGACCTGGAGTCGGTTGACGGGGTCTTTAGCAGGGGCCCAGAGAAGCTGACAAGCTTCTTGAATGCCCACAGCTCAGAGGAGGGGCCCAGAGAAGCCGAGAAGCTTCTGGAATGCCCACAGCCAGATCTAATCAGACTATAAAATGAGGTTCCCGCCGAAGATTCCCTTTGTGTGGTCTTCTCGCAGCAGCGGGTCTGCAGAGCCCTCTGGAGCCCTCCCCTTAGACGGAGATGCCGTCTAAGGTAACTTCCCGGGATTGAGAGTGCCTCACCTCCTCGTTTGGGTGAGCGACAAATTACTGAATATATCCTTTGAATAAGTTCTTGCCGAAACAGGCGAGTGTGAAGTCCTTGCTGAAACAGGCAAGTGTAAAGTCCTTGCCGCAACAGATGAGTGTTTATCTCTTGTGGGCAAAATGGGGCAGAGGCCTCTGGTTTTGCTTCTTGTGAGTGCGTGTATGCACGCTGTGGATCCTCATTATTCTTATTTTGCTGTACCTCAATAATCTCCTCAGCTTGATATCCGAACCTGTATCTTATGTTATTGGAGTGCTAACTAATTGTATAAACCCTGTTTCTAGTCGGTTTATTGGCTGTACTTTTCCAGCCAGAATAAAGTTTGGTTTTGACCTTGTTGTCCACCTAAATTGATTTTGGGGTGCCTCCGTGACACACCCCCACACCAATATTGGAATCATAGAATAGTTTGGATTGGAAGGGACCTTAAAAGGTCATCTAGTCCAACCCTCTGCAATGAGCAGGGACACATTCAGCTAGATCAGGTTGCTCAGAGCTCCATCCAGCCTGGCCTTGAATGTTTCCAGGGATGGGGCATCTACTAACTCTCTGGGCAACCTGTTCCAGTATTTCACCACACTCCTTGTAAAAAAATTCTTTCTCATGTCTAGCCTGCATCTCCCCTCTTTTAGTTTAAAGTTATTACCTTGTGTCCTATCACAACAGGCCCTGCTGAAAAGTCAGTCCCCATCTTTCTTATAGGCTCCTTTTATGCACTGAAAGTCTACATTAAGGTGTCCCCAGAGCCTGCTCTTCTCCAGGCTGAACAACCCCAATTCCCTCAGCCTTTCCTCATGATAATTTTTGTATCCCTCCTCTGGACCCCCTCCAATTGGTTCACGTTTGTTGGAGATTAAACTCTTTATTTGGAAACTTATTTAGTATGACCAAAAGAAGAGCTGTTCTCTAGCCGTATCTGAAAAATCGTTAAAGTTACAAACTCTTTCTTAATTCCTCAGTTTATATAATGACTAATAATGGGCGTCTTTTTTTAAGGGATGATATTTTGTATTAGATGAAAGTTTATGGTGGTAAAAGTCCACCACATAAACATTATTCATGACATTTGGTGGACTACCAGTATTTACGTTTTTTGTAATTTTCAGACCTGAACCAACTCAAGGATCGTGACTGGTTGAACAGAGTTTACATCTCAAAATAAAAAATACCATCCTCAAATGAGAGTTATATTTAAATCTCTATAACTGAGCAGTAGTCCCGCATATATACTAGCTTCTCAGCTTTCCATTTCCTTTGGTATTTTCAAGGTCAGAGGGTAAGAGGAAAAGCACAGTTCTGTATGTAATTCTGAAAACTCAATACCACATACTGCTTTTGAATAACAGATGATTTCCTTTGCAGGACATAACTGCTAAACCCTTCCCCCCCTGGCCCTCTGGCATTCCAGCTGAGATAATCAGTAGAAAGGGACTTGGCATCAAATGCAAATGTGAAACAGGATGGTGTGAAGCTGCTTACCAAGCTGTTAGAGGCAGGGAAAAAAAACAAGATCTGTACCAGATAAAAACTGTAATCCTATCTGAAATGTTATAAAGGGAAAAAAAGGCAGATGTTAAGATGATAATTTTGGTCATCTGGAAATCTGACAGTGAGTTCAGAAATGGTAAATTAAATTAAGTACAGAAGAATAACTACATCTTTCAAAGCAAAGCAGGACAGAAACTCCAGTAGAGAAAGCATCATTAGAATTTGGATACATTCACTCTGCAGGCAACTTTTCCTTTCTGCTGAGGTCTATCTTGCTTTAAATTATCCATTGTATCCATTCCTCACTTCTTTTAAAAGTCACCTGCAGCTCTGTAGAATTTGCAGTCTTGTGGAGATAATAGCAAAGAAAAAAAATGAGCTGTTTGGAAATGATGAAGGAAAAGAGAATAAGCTCCCGAAGTATAGGGTAGAATTGTTCAGTTATAGAATATAATAGTTAAAAATGAGTTCAGGAGAGAAATGCAGATGGTGGCCTACTGCTTCAGCACAGCAGAGTTTTGTCAGCTGAATGGTTTTTGAGTTGTTCTGCTTTGGACTTACAACAATAACTACCAGTGAAGTACACAGCTGGTGTTCAGGAGGCAGAAGTGTAGTAGTCTACTTATGTGAAAGAAGTGATTGTACCACGAAAATTATAAAAAAGAGACATCAATTAAAAAAAAAAAAGTCATTGATGGAGGTGAAAAAAGTAGTTACAAACCTATATATTTTTCCTTGACTGTACAGAAAGAAAAGAGCGCATTATGTCACACAATATTTAAATTACTTCATAATAAAATTTTTCAGATAAATCTGAATTCAAGTTTCAGTTTGAGTTTTCTTTCTTTGGAGAAACAGTTCAGTGATACTAAGCCAGTTTCTCATGTGTATTACTTCGATGTATGTCCTGGCTAACTAGTTTTGAATGTATTAGAAATCTATTAGCTATCATTAGCTATTATGTTTTTTAAAATCCTTAATTTAGATGGTATTTTTATTTCATTTTTAAACTATGGAATTGAAATTTGGATTTGTTGTCCCTTCCCTTCCCTTCCCTTCCCTAGAATAAACTAACCTAAATCTTTTTGCACCACATTTTAAATTCTGTCATAGAATCATAGAATTGTTGAGTCCAGTCGTTAACGTAACACTTTTAAATCCACCTCTATACCACATCCCTAAGAACCTCACCCACGCAAAACTCATCCACACATCTTTTAAACACCTCCAGGGATGGTGACTCAACCACTTCTGTGGACAGCCTGTTGCAATGCCTGAGAACCCTTTCAATGTAGAAATTTTTCCAAATATCCAAACTAAACCTCCCCTGGAGCAACTTGAGGCCATTTCCTCTTGTCCTATCACTTGCTACTTGGGAGAAGCGACCAACACCCTCCATGCTACAACCTCCTTTCAGGTAGTTGTAGACAGCGATAAGATCTCCCCTCAGCCTCCTTTTCTCCAGGCTAAACAGCCTCACTTCCCTCAGACGCTCCTCATAAGATTTGTTCTCTAGATCTGTCACCAGCTTTGTTGTCCTTCTCTGAACTCTCTCCAGGACCACAATGTCTTTCTTGTAGTGAGGGGCCCAAAACTGAACACAGCATTTGAGGTGCGGCCTCACCAGTCCGCTCATGAAGGAGTGCTTATGCATGCAGAAATTATAGGTATGTAATGTATTGTCAACTGTTAATTTTCAGAAGTCATGTGAAAATCATTGGAGTCACAGGATCAGTTGCAACATTGGGAACTGAAATTATAAATACATATATATATGTATGTGTGTGTGTTTTTTTCCTTTCTTGGTCAGAGAGCATTTCATTGCTATTATACTGACTATTAGTATGTTTGTCTCAGAAATGTACTTTATTAACATGATTCTGGAATTGAGAGCCTTAGGAAAAAATCACACACACCTAGACTTACTCTTTAATCTATAGTTTTGATATAAAACATATTTATGTTTTAATGGCATAAAGGAATACATATATAATGGTATACTTTTAGTTTATATCTCAGTAGAACCTATAGGTAAATTGGTAAATTTATATTTTATATTATAAATAATTGTGTTTAAAGAAATTAGATAGAGATATCTCAGTCTCAGAGAAGAGACTGAAAAACATTTCTAACTTTGCCCTGTGGGATACGTTAGTGTTACCACTGCCTTTGGTTTTTTTTTTTTTAATTTCAGAAAAATGACAGCATATCCAAGTTAAACCTACATCTTCCCATCAGAGTTGAGGGCTTTAAGGACTCCTAAAATGTAATTGAAAACACATTAACATGCTCAGTGCTCCCACTATCAAGTTTGTGGAAGGATTCAGAAAATAACTTTATCCCTATTTCAGTGGTTTTGTTTCATTTTCAGAGCATCCTGAAAAAGAAGAAAAACAACTTGCCAAGCATCCTTCATCAGGACACTTCAACATGTTTTGAATTCCACTAAAGTCACTTTTAGCCTTCAACCATATAAAATTAAATTCAAGCAAAAGCAAAGGTCAATACAGAATCTCCAAACATAATGAAAAAGGAAAAGTCATGAAACGCAAGTCTGGTCTCAGGGACTTGGATTCCTATAAATGAAGGCTCTGCAGATTCTATTGTGTTAAGTGCGGCAGACAAAATATTTGCCTGTCCCTCCACTTCTTTATTTCCTATGGGAATAGGAGAGCAAAGTTATTTCTGGGAAACAGATTAATATTAACAACTATTTCTCTTTCATGGAGTAATTGAGCACTGTCCTTACTTCTGTTGTATCATCACAGCAGCAAGATGCTCCACTTTACAGGGGGAGGATGGGTTTCTGGGGATGATGTGGAGTACGGCAAATATTAATTCTGTGTGATCTCAGTTGCGTTGTTCCTTGCCCTTCTTGGCCTATCAGGGATGCCATAACATTTTTGCTTTAGAAAATATATATTCTTGATAACTTTTGGTATACTCCCATGGCTAGCTCCATTGAAGTAAATTATAATGACTACAGAAGTAAAGATAAAGACTTCTGTCCTTGGGATTATAATATGCATTAAAGAGTACAACAACTTATTTATGTCTGAGTTTCAGTGAGATAGCTCTAGAGCCTTTGTATTATATCTCCATCAGAATGCTCATAAGAAACTTAAAATGTAACAGTTAAATAAGAAATAACAAAAATATAGGATGGAAAAGAATCTTCATTTTGCATTTTTGTCTGCTACTAAGAAGCAATTTAGAAACCCTGAGCCAAACTTTTAGGAGACCTCAGGGAAGTTTTAGCTTCTTTCTCAAGTTTCTTTGTAACTACAAGACTTATTTCTGAAACTGTTCTTTGATCGGTTCAGACGAAACAACTTCTAATTCATTTGCAAAGAACTTTTGTCTGATATGAGTTATACTGAAAGTAAAGCTAGATGGTGCTAGTGCATATTAATATATTGCTGCAAATTTACGGCTGCTTAGCTACTTGGGCTATATCCTCTTGGTCAGGCCAATAATAAATGGAGGTGGTAAAGTGTGGTTTGTATTTGATTACTGGCCATGCACAGAGAAGTAGTATTCTTTCAAAAAATATGGATGGAATTGTTTCCTATTAGTAAGAGGAGTTTCGTTATATTAAAAATATTTCATAGGAGCATCATGCTGATTTTTTTAAAGGAAAACATAATTTTTAAAATTTTACTACTGTAATTTCAATATAATTTCATTTTGACCAAACTAAAATCTCCCATTTGAATTAAGTTCAGTAAACCATTTACACAGTTATAAATGCAATTTTAATGGTATTGTCAAATGTATATGTACATGTATACAAGAAATATCTAAAGAGAACACTTGACGTTTTTTATTCAATGTTATAATAAACTCCCATTCATTTTTTTTAATTATGTAGAATAGGGCAACAAGTGTTCTATTTTATAACTTACTCTGATTATTACAGATATTTACTTCAGAGGCTCTTTCACTGCAGGGTTCAGTTCAGGTGGAGTATTGATTAGGAAGAAGATATGAACACAGTGCAGAAGCACGGTAGGCTGCCTGTCATATGATGTAGAAAACATATCACACAAAGTTACAGAACAGAGGAAGTGAATGTTCCTTTTAGCTTCCTCTGTTGGCCCTTCCCCCTTACCTATCAGTAATTAAATCCCTCATCCATGGTATATACGCAGCATTAGAACAGCTTTCTTTAGAAAGTTTTAACTGATTGACTTCCTTGTAAGCAAAACATCAGAAAATCTATCTAAGCATAATGTAACCGAAGTACGGTGTTTGTGTATGCACCAGTATCCAAAGTATATTGAAGCACCCAATGTTAGAGGGGCTTTTGGTAGCCTTGACCCATAGCATATGGTAACAGACAAGAAATTAAAAAAAAGGTCTCCCACTAGCACTTCTGCTACTCACACCATTACAACATCATATATCATAATATGTTTCTTGTATATCATAATGTATTTCTTTCCTACATCCTGATTAATTAAGCTTATGCAAACCAACTGAAAAAAATCAGGTCTTATCAGTATCATCAAGGGCACAGAAAACAGCTGTCCTTTTGCAAGACTGTGGCAAATATCTGAAGAGAGAAAACATCATGTTTTTCTTTGGAATGTGGAGTTCTGGTCTTCAAAAGCAGAACAGGATGACACAGCCCACAGCTTACAGCAGAGTCTCATTACAATGTAACATCTTAATAGAAATAATTTAATTATTCAGTACAGGCTGTCCTTGCCTTACCAAATAGTTAATGGTCAATGTCATTAGTCAATAGATCTTAAGAACAAAGATTAATTTTCATAATACTTACAAACACCTTAGCAGATATGTACACCTAGAAAGGACAGTTTAAAAATCTAGCAGAATTATAGATGCACTTGTGGGGTTTTTTGTTTGTTTATTTTTACTTACTTTACTTTTACTTTACTTTACTTTTACTTACTTACTTTACAAAACAACACTGACCTGCCCCCAAAACCACTGCCCAAAAATCCAATACAAAACATTTGTGTCTGTGGCATTAGTTTTAATCATAGCACATCTTAATTCCCTTAATAGCATCTTTCTCTCACCTCTGAGCAGTCCTGATTTTTACAGAACCTAGCTTAATGTATTCTCAGGGAAAAGAATGAAACTACGAAAGATCTTTCTGTTACACAAAAGTAGAAAAGCCGTGAGGAAATCTAAAGACTTGCTATACTAGTGAAACTAGGAACTAGCATTTTTACAGTTTGTCAGGTTCCCTGACTGGCATATCTAATGTAAGCACAGCAATGGGAAGTATTTTGTCAATGAATGTGAACTAATCTGTGCAATTTAATAGAGCAGAACAACAGAAATAGTATAAAAGTATGATGGATTGTCAAGAAACTGTATCATGAACATAGCTATATCAGGGGTCCACTTCATTCACTGTCTTCTCTTATTCAGTTACCAGATGTTGCCTGTGGAAAAAGTATGAGAAACTAGTTATATATGTCCTTCGTTTTTCTCCTAGTGATCAGTAGCTCAAAGACATCCCAAGATAAAGATGATTTGCTTGTTCTTAATGGCAATTAATACTTTGCTCCCCAACATCACTTATTTTGTTCTTGCTTTTTGAATCCATATAAATTTTTGCTTTCCAAAACATTCTTATCAATGAATTTCATAGCTTGACTTTGCAATATATATGTGTTTCTTCTTTTATCCAAAATATTGTCTTTTTTTCTTTAAACCTAGGACTTTTATTTGTATTTTATTTTTTCTCTTTTGAGAAACTGCAAATATTCCTTCTCGACTCTTTCTTTTCTCATGCCACCAATAACTTCATGGAATTTAAAGTTATCTTCTTAGTTATTCCTAGAGTGGAATCTGTTTTATTCCTTTCAACAGCAATTTTGTCACTCATCTCTTTGACTCCTTTAGTTCTAATTTTTTTGAAGTGGAGACCCCGAAGCTAATGGTAGTTTCCTTTATGTGGATGCATCACACATTTATATTGATTCACAAGTGTTTCTTGCCTTATTTCTTTGTTGATAAATTACACTGTATAATGAGGTCCTTCTGCAATTCATTGCATACTATCCTTAACTCCGTGAATAATTTTATCAGCAAAGTTTGTTGCCAAATTTTCTGAATCATTCTTATGTTCCTTCCAATTCCACCCTCAAAACTGACCAAGAGTTCCTACATTTGACTGCTATTTACTAATTAGTTATTTATGAGAAAACTTACCTCAGGTAATTCAGAATGCTATTCAGAAAAGGCAATAGATAACTAAGTGTGAGCTGAAATATCTGAAGAAATCAATTAATATAAAGATGATCACTAAAAACTTGTAACAAGCTGGTACATCAGCTGTCAGTGTGGGAAGTGTAGAAGTGAATATGCATGTGTTCAGCATTTGGCAAAGGCAGTTTGCCATAAATGTTATCATTTTGGCAGCAAATGCAAATAAACGTAAATATGAAAAAGTTTGTGATAGCTCCATTACTGAACACTGCTTTCCTATCAACAGTGAATTGAGAATAGCAAATCCACAAGAAAGACAGATAGCCAACATCTGATTGATTTGGGAGTTATTTCATCTTCTTCTTACCCAAGGAAATATTTGGAAACAGTAACAAAAATAATATACATCCTGGATACTTATACTGCCAAAAGATATTAAAAAAAAAAAAAAATCACATTTGCCAGAATTAATCTTAAAAAAAAAATCACTGTTTAACTTCAGCGCTTACTGTCTGAACCTTGCTACCTCTAGGATCTTTCCACAGTCTGTGAAAAGAGACAAGAACAAAAGGTGATTCAGATCTTTGATAAAAAGTAGCTAATTTCTTGTACTCTACTTAGAGGCCATTTATAAGGAGAGATCCTCGGGGATCTATCTTGTGTCCTATCATGTTTAATACCTTTTCCAGTGACATGGAGGAGGAAACACACCATACCCTAACCAAGTCTGTAGACAACTCTAATTCTGTGGGTATATGTGTGTGTACATGTGTGTGCAGCCAATATGCATGAGGGCACAGCTGCCATCCAGAGGACCTAAACAGGTCAGTGGAATGAGACAACAGGAACTGGATAATGACCAAAGTCCTACACTTGTGTGTGCCAGCCTCAGTACAGGTTGGTGGTTCCCTTGTTGGACAGTAACTCCACTGGAAAAGGCTTAGAGGTCCTTTTGGGGGTCCTGCCCTGGCAGCAATGAATCCTAATAGCTTAGTAGGCTGCATCAATATAAATGTAATCAGTAGGCAGAGAGTAGTGGTTATTCTCCTTTACTGAGAACTCATTAACCTGAATCAAAAATTCTTCAGCCAGGTCTAGTTGCACAGTACAAAAAGACATAGATAAAGTTCAGTAAGTCCAGCTGGCATTCAGTAGCTGAAAATTTTTTATGATATTGAATCATTCAAGCAGAAAGAAAACAGGAGATAGAAATGTTCAAATCTACTGACATGATAACAGAAGGTGATCCACGTCTTACAACTGTACAGGAATACTGTGTACACAATGGCTAAATAGAGCTGAAACTTACTATTTGCAAGTGACATCATTCCAAATTCACAGCTAGCCTTGGCTACATAGTGTGTTTCAATGTACAACAATCTAGCACCACAGCATGCTTTAATGTGTGACTGTGGTGTAATGTTGGGTGATAATGAAAATACTTGGCCCAAGTCTGATAATCTCTGTTCATCTGAGCAACAAACACAACTGTTTGCCTTCTCAGTTGGTGACTAAAATGACTCACTTGAGATGCCTGGAAAATATTGTGGGATATTTTGATTTTTGTGCATTGGTGAATGAAAGGCAGTTCTTGTTTCTGTTGGCACTCATAATTTAAGGTTGTATGTTAAATTTACAGATCTGTATTGAAGACAGAAAGTGCACTTCAGCTAAATGCTACGTTTAGATTGATCAACTACCTATTTCACTTTCAGGAGTTCAGCTTCCTTCAGCCTCACAGACACTTCCTTCAGCACTTCTACCATCATTGTAAATGACTATAAAAACAGACTGACAGCCCTTCTGTTTGGATTGGAGAAGTTAACTACATTTTTTTTTCTTTCTTTTTTTCCTTGCATATGTAGTAACTGTAGAGAAAGACATATTTTTAAGTGATTAAAATTCAAAGTGGATGAATCACACTATGTATTACTATAGGTTCTCTTTCAACTCAAGGTCTGCCTTATTATGTTTTCATCCAAAGCAAGTTTCATACCACTCAGAAATCTCTGTCACTTAGTCAGGTTCTCAGTTTAAGCTGCAGAAAATTGGTGATACTTAAAAGAAATTTTAAACATTCCATCCATGAAGTCTTTTAAATGAAAAAAAAAAAGAGTAATTTTTGCTTGATCATTTGCCATACACCAGTTGTGTGAAAAGAGTCATACCAATTAAAACCTGTTCAATAGATAACCTACACGGGCTTTAGAAATTTAAAAATTAAAGTACTACTGGCCATTTAAGGAGTACCATCACAGTAAGATCCAGACTGATCCTGTTCTATGAAAAAAAAAATGCATTGTAAAGTTAAACACTTCCCATTGTAAAACATCCCCCAGGAAAAAGACTATTGTTTCCCCAGGGGAACAATCCCATTTTACAGTGATCAGAATTTCTATTAAAGACACAGGCTTCCGCAGTATAACTTTCTGTCCAGTAGATTAACAGAAAGCTTTTATGGGCAGAAAGAATCACTTAGGAGTACATAATCTGGCTTCGTCAATGCAAAGGTCATGGAATTCTTTACAGTACTTCCATCTTTTACTTCAGCCAGATCTGATCAGATACAAATCTGTCTTTCAGAAAGAATAGTCTTTCTATCAAGGCATCAAGTACTGGAGGATTTACTGCATTTTAAAGTAGTCTTTTCCCTTGGCTGTTTATTTTTACCAGTTATTCTTACTCATTTAGTTTTTTATTTGTTGGTATATTTTACCTCTTTGTTTTAAAGAGCCCTGTAACTTTCAGCATAAATTATCGTGCAGTTTCTTTTCCCAACTAGAGTGCTGGTGAGGAATTTTCCTTTCACAGAATATATTTCTTTCTTTTACTTGACCTCTTGCCAAGATCAGTTATCCAAGAACATTCCTTTGCTTAGGAAAACAATGATCCAGAAGAATCAAATACAGTGATAATTTTAGTACATATTAGAAACTAGCAGATTGATTTGGTTGTCTAAACATAAGCATCTGGTGTCATCCGAGATGCCTTAAAGTATCTAATCTGACCTCCAGCTGTCACTTCAGAAAAGCTCAAGTCATATCTTATATCTGCCAGTTCCACATAGGTATACTAGGACATCTAAAAATGGCACTAAGCATCTAAATGTAATCAATTAAATCCAGTCATAGAGAACCGTTCAGCTCATCTTAATATAGACATCAACATTCCGGCAACTAGGTAGCTTTCCTGACACCACTGGGAGCTATTCAGTTGTGTAAACATGTGTGTCTAAACCTAGTGTATCCCAGATGTCTGCCAGGACTGATACATAAGGCAGTAGTCTTACTATAGACCGGGACCTTTCTGGAGTGGCAGTGGGAAGTCATGCAGAGTACTCTAGAGCCTCTGAAAGAGTAGTAGTAGGAACTTCTAGAAGATGATTTAAATAGCAAAAAATAATTTAATCTCTTAATGAGTCTTTCTCTCCACTACAGTAAAAGGCAGCAGTGACACACTTATTCTTAGATACATAACTTATGACACTTATGAATCTTCTGTGTTTGGCTTTTCTTCGATTTCAGTAGGAAAGTAATACGGACATCTATCTCTTTCACAGTCAACAAAATAGTTTTAAAGATATCAAAGGCTAGAAACCTACAGGCTGGAGGAGACACAGTAGTCCAGCTATAAAGTTCCCGTTGCTTCAGCATGGGAACTGTGGTCCCTCTTCTGACAGGAACACATATCAGCCTCAGGATGAGACTTTCAGAGGGAAATTTTAAAGAAATAGTCAGAAACACAGACTTATACCACTCAGTCACATAACAACAAAGATTTAATGACGAAGCATGACAGATAGAGTAGTGAGTGGATAATGATTTCATTACCAGCACACACACACAAATGCTCTGTAAAGAGCATGTTCACACCAATAAAGGTGTCTGGTCCAGTTGCGACCTGAACCATGACCTTGGGGGAACACTAGATGATTGAGTTGTTTTTCAGGGACCTGAGGGCCCTACCAGCTTTACCGGCATTGACTCCCTCTCCTGGGGCCTCCTCCTTCCCTGTCAACATCCCAGGAGCACGTTTCAGCTTCTCAGGACCATCAGCCCCTGCTCCAGTGGTGCTGCAGCAGGGCCAGTCTCCAGCTTCCCACAGCCATGCCCTGCTCAGCCATGGGTCCCGCATTCCAGCCCAGACTTGTTGGACTACATGATCTCAAGAGGTCCCTTCCAACTCTAACCATTCTGTGATTCTGTGATTTGACCTGTCTGTGGGACAGGTCTTGACTGCCAGGCTCTGTCCTGACAGACCCCGGGTGCCCCCCACTGCTCTTGGACCCCAGCCCACAGAAAGATGCTGGCCCCTACAGTGTTCTGACCCTGCCCAAGTCTTACCTGGCAGCCTGGGTGTCAGACATCGCAGTTCCACCCTGGCTTAGGCTTCTGTTCGGTGTTGGGCTTCCATGGACGTGTTCCTCCAAGGGGTATTGTTTCGCTACGTAGTGCTTTCTAACTTGAATGATAAGCATGAATCACCAATGGCCACATTAAACCAATCTCTTCAATCTTCCACATACCCAAAGACATCTAGTGGCCATTACCTGGGTTACTATCACATTCTGGCTTCCTGCTGCAAATGTGTTAAATTGGTATAAAGCTGTTATTTCCTCTCTGTTTCCTTATTTCTGTTCCATGCACACTTAAACCATAAGAGGAGGTCACATGTAGTCCCGACCTCATCAGTAAGCCTTCCCTTCATCCGTGCTTCTTTTGTTTTCCCAGTACATACCGGAATCACCTAGTAAGTTAAGTGCTTGGTAGATACAGCCACAGCCTCACTTAACTGAATGGTGCTATTTGTCCTGTGACAGAGGTAACAGTATAGTCATTTGTCGCAGGGGAGTAATTTTAGCATTCTGCTTGCTGCAGAGCAATGTTTAGGTTTCTTAAAGGGAAGCGCAACTTCAAAGAGTTTGGTGACGGGTTCACTCTGTTATTTACTGCATGGGGAAATATGCCAAGCCAAATGCTGCTGACCTTCTCTCCAGATGCCTATACCCATTTGCAGAAGCAAACTTTCAGGCGCCTTCCCTCCCTGATAACCATTCGCTCCAGGGGCTGTGTCTTGGAGCTCCAGAGGCAAACTCTCAGGCGAGGCCTATATCTGTCACTATGCAAATGTTCAGGATTCTTTCCCTGATAACCGTTTGCTCTGGAGCCTATTTTTAAAGCTTCAGTGGCAAACTTTCAGGTGAGGCCCTTAACTGCATGCGAAATAGACATTCAGGAAACAAAATTCTCAGAAAATAAAAAATTTAGTGGAGTAGGATAGCAGAAGGGCTGACTCAAGCTGGGTACCTGCAAAGAGGTCCACCTAAGCATAGAAAACTACAAACTTTTATATATTTACAGACCATTCACATCAGGATTCAGTTCAATAGCAATATTTCGCCACCAGGTCCTTTGCTCCCCATTGGACCCTTTTCCCCTGACTCCACATGGGCCTTTGTTTTGTTCAGTTGTAGACATTATTTTTGGTTCATATCCTTGAAGGTGCTATTTTGTCTGGATAAATCCTTTCTTCTCAGCAAAGTGCAAAATAGGCTCCACTTTGCAGATGTCTGTGATGTCTCTGCGTTAGCCTTGGATTGTTGATTTCCCAGTCACTTCCATCCTTCCCAGCAAAATGCAAGCTAGACTTTATCTTGCAAGCATTTAGTGTAGTCTGCAGTCGCCCTTGGCAAAATTTTAGCAAATCTAGCCTACCAAGCAACACGAATCAAAGAGTACACTAAAAATCATACAACCTTATATTTCTAAATAATCCATTACATTTCGTGTGCATCTACTTAAGCTAAATGACTAATATTGAACTTGAATTGGGCTCGTCCACTGACTTCTGAGTAGTAAAACCATTGCCATACAGCTCACTTATTTAGCACGGAGAGCTCAAAGTGGGCTCATCCAGGCTGTCGCATTTATAGAATGAAGTGGTTGACTCGTAGTCAAATTGCATACAGTAGGAAAAGTATGCACAAACCTCCTTGCACCAACAAGCCACTGGCATTCAGTGTGCCATTCTGCTTCCCTGTGGGTCTCCTGGAAGGAGTTCTCGGCCTGGCTGTGGCTCAGGCCCTTCCCTCCTCTGGAGACTGAACCAAACTGCTGCTGGTTTGGCTGGGGGAGGGTCGAGTGCGTTCGCCACATAGTTGAAAGCAGAAACAGTGGAGAACAATTTTATTATTTTGCTTTTCCTTGCTACAGTCTTTGCATAGTTTGATAAATTTGGTAAATTTCACAGGCAATTTACAAAACACTTGAAACAAGTATTTTACACCAGTCCAGATATGCCATGTTTTAAATAATACTGTATACTGTCCTCAAATATACAGTCTGCACACAAATAAACAAATACATTGTGCAATACACATAAATTACTCTCTAATCACTTCTCTTTCTTCAAGACACTATATTTTTCCATTTAAAAATATTTTTACTGCAAAAATGACTATTATCAATGAAAAGAATAAAGTCAGCGCTGTTAGTCCAGAAATATATCTCTAACAGTAACTTCATCTCTATCCTCAACTTCAGAGAGAAGTGTAAATTTTCTTTCTGAAGTTATGCAGTAGTAAGTCTTAGCTTCCTTAGTAGATGGTAAGTTTTCAGTCTTATGTTCCAAATTGTTTACCGATAAACTTATTCTTAGCCACTTGCTTTAAGTTAAATCTAATTTGAATCTTTGTTTTAAAATGTGATCATGAATTCCACAAATCAGTTTAACTTCATCAAATAAACATAATACCAGTTATGAAATGAATGTACACAGACATACCACACTTCCTTTCGTGACTGTTACAACTCATGTTTATCAGATTATTGTCTGTTCCTACACTTAAAAAAAAAAAAAGCAAAAGTGCATGCAAATCATGTCCAACAGCCCTCAAAATGCTTATCATTTTAATGTTTTCTTCTTTTGCAGTTAATAAAAGCTATTCACCATTGTAGTTCTCCACAGAGCTCAGAGAATCTAATGAATGGCAGAGGAATCATGAATTCTATTTTAAAAATGAAGAGATGTAGACACAGAGAGGCAAAGCAATTTAATTTAGATCACTTATCAGGCCACTGACAGAGCTATGTGTTATCATTTGATGCATCTCTGAATGCCTCTAAAATGAGGTGTTAGATATTTAAATTATTTGGAATTTGTTCCACAGCTGCTTGCAGACACAAGGTTAAAGGTAAGCTTCAGAACAGAGGTGCACAAAGAGAGCTGTTATTAAGGTAAGGCTAAATACTGCCTTCAGTACTTTCTAAACAACGTGCAAACATACACGTGTATGCACACACATATACACACACACACATTCTCACTATTTTTTTAAATATTTCAGGAGAAAAGCTTCTTACCATCACTCTTATTTAATGCAATCATGCTATTTTTATTATGAAGTCCCTGAGGGCTTTTGAAATGAGAATGTGTCTCGGGATTTTCAGCTGTATGGTGAAAGTTCCTGTAGTTTTAATTGTGGCAGACAGAGCAGATTATCATCTTAAAAAAGCAAATTCAAGTGAAAGTTGACAGGTTTGACTCAAAAACAGAGGAGTCGGAAGGAGAATCAACATGGAAGAAAAAGTTAATATGAACCTCTGAAAACTGGTGCAACTGAAATTTGAAGAATGCTAGAAAGGATATAGCCATGAACACTACTGAAAAACTCTATGTCTCCCCACAAAAATAAATATGTTCTCTCCTCTGAGAAAAATTATCATAGGGCTCCATATAATTCTGAAAGAATCTTCAGCTGTCAAAATAATTAAAATTAATCATGTTAAATCTTTTGCATTTTATAAAAGACATTTGATTCTATAAAAGACATTACATAAAGTACATAAAATGATGCTTCCATCCTGTCACCATTGTTTTGATGTTTTATTCAAGTCATGTATTTTCATCTGTCTTCAATATTTCTATGGCACAGTTTCTGTAGAATCTAAGCATTAAAGCATATGATTTGCTTTATATAAGCATATGATTTATACTGCAGTTTTCTAAACAGCATACTCATTACACATTCTGTGGCATATTTTTTTTCTATTTATGAAACCAAAGATAATATTTAATATTTGTATAATTCCTGTTATTCCAAGGTATATAATTAGTACATACATAAAGGGTAGTGTTGTTATACTTGGCTATTGCCCAGAAGCTTGGACTAGGGAGAGTTACTTTTTGAGTCTATGAACTTCTCAGATGTCCCACTTCGTTGGACAAGGGCAACCACTAAGCAGCAAGCTGCAAGCTGCCATCATGGTGTCCCCAGCCCATGACCTGACATGAAACAAAGGGAGGACCTGGCTGACTAGAGGTGCAACAAGAATGACAGCTAAGGTATAGACAAAATAATAGAAAGCAGAGGTTAAAATTGAGCAAGGGAATGGGACTGTAGATCACAAAGGAAAGGGGCCCTAGATGGTATGAGCAGCACAAATAATGCTCTCAGGGCAAAAGCTGTATTTGTGAAGCCAGGAAGAAAAATCAGGCCTGTATAACTTATTAAATCTTATGAAGTGAGAGCCAGGACACTTAAACTTGGCACCTAATTTAAAATGATTTTTTAAAAATCGCAGTAGTCAGTAGGTAACAGCCTAGGTGGCCTCAACTGAAAAGAGATAATTATCATAGAAAGCCTTCAGAGTGAGATTCTGCCTATGTTAAAACACCAAAGTTTGATAAGTACTTTTATCCAACCTGTCCAGTTGGAGTAGATGATCTTACATGTCTTTTTCCAGCCTAAATGATTATACAATTCTATGATTCTGTCCTCAGAGACATTCAAAGAGTACACAGAGGTGAAACCCCTTGCAGAGCTAGCCGTAAATATTTTTAAACTACAGCAAGGGAGTTCTCTTTTGAGGAAGCTTTGCTTACTTGCAGATTCAGAGTGTGCTGTGTATTAACTTTTACAGTTCTCTGAAGTTTAAGTATGGCTGTTTTGAAAATTGGAACTTTTTGTGGAACTGAACTCAAACATTTTTTTCCTCAGCATGCATTACTTAGCAAGTATCTTTTTATTTCCTGTATTGAGCACATATTTCTGATATAAATGCCTAACTCAAGCTGGAGATCAAGTGGAAAAAAACTGAAGCATGATTTCTTGATTTTTAAAGGGATTCTAGTTACATTACTTAATAAAATTGAGTTAACAACCTTTAAAGTTGGGTGAGATTACTGCCCAAAAAAAGTGCTGAATTGTCTCAACCCAAATAATTGCAATAATTTTTCTTTCTACAATATTATAAAATTTGCTTCTTGGATGAGTTCTTCCAGGTGTCATTCAGTGACTGACTGGATTTGTTCCACAAAACATTGTCATAAACCACTCCATTCTTCTGCATGGTAATTCTAGCCCAGCATGTTTTTTGACCTTTGTTAGGATTATAACCTGGGTGCCTGCTACACCCAATAATAATAAATAGTTTCTGTTATTTAAACAAGTAAACAAACAACCAAGGGTTACAAGGTAATGAGGTGGTGCGTTCATAACATTTATTTAGTACCTTTCTCCACAAAATCTTTCTCAAAAGACAACTGGACCTATATTTTGTATAATTTGATGACATACTGAAAGAATACAGGATTCAGTAGTCTTCCTTAATGTTCTACCTAGTGTATCTTAAAAGCATTCAACTCCTCTGTTTAACTTCCATTCTGTAACATTTTCTCTGATTTTTTTTTTACCATTTTCATAGAATGTTTATGGAATCTGCATTAAACACCTCAGATTTCCTATTACTTTCACTTATTTTGTCAGATAATAGAAATAAAGCATTTTGATATTTTTATCACTCTTGCTTTCATAATTGCAGGAAAGTGAACTAATAGACTTGAAGCTAATGAGATGCAGTTAAAATTTATCCTTTTAATGTTGACAGAGATTAAATTGTAATGACTTTATGTTCAATTAATCTAATGAAAAATAAGTAAGACTTTCCATGTTATTGCAGAGGTTTGGAAGATGAGAGGCACATGAAAATTTTTTAAGCCTTTTGCACTGATAGGATGCAAACGGTCTGTGACAACCATATAAATTGAGCTTACTATCTAATTGTGAATAGTAGCAACATTGTTGATAAATTACCATAAAGCATAAACTGTAATCTTTATGTACATTCCAGTTTTGTACATGTGTCATGTTAAATGTTAGAAGTGGGGGATCTTGTTTCATTAGATATATTTCCCCTGCATGGAGAGAAATAGTGTGAAATCATCATGTCCACAAAAACTATATCATCCTTTAAGAGTAACTTGATGTGAAATTAACTGAAATAATGATATTTATATTATAGAGATTTTAAATTCAAAATTGAAAAATATAAAAATCCACTTTTATTCCTTTAACACTCTTATTCTTAACTCTGTCAGCAGCTCAGTATTGTCTTAGTCTTGTTTCTAAAATAATAGCTATAGACTTGCAAACATGCAGGATAGTGATTTATTTGTTAATGAAGGCATTTTATTGCCAGATATGTTCTGTCCTCTTTTTTTTTCTTTTTTTTTTTTTATATTTCTCATACCATGCACTGATTTCTCCAAATATTTTTAGCTTTGCAAATACTTTTATTGCATTTCATGTTTTAATTCTATTTATCTTTTTTTTTTTTTTTCCTAGACATTATCATTGTCATAGCAAGACATTTCTTGTCTGTGGTTAACTTTTCAGGGCCACATTTCTGACTTTTAAGTCACTGTTCTTTCCTTTATGACTATTTTGAGAGAGAAAATTACACTACACATACTTTTTATTCTGTCAAGTGTTCTTCTATGATATATTTGTCATGTCAATTAAGGGGAGCAGTGTCATTGATTTCACCTCAAATACTAAATCCACAAAAAAATAAGTACTTTACTGTGTACACTAGCAATCTCAAAAATATTCAGTAAGACTGTAGCTTAGTTTGTCGCCATGTCTTATATTAGTTACAAATGCAGGGCAAATGAGTATTCTGATCTTTATAAATTGCAAAACACACTTTCTTCAGTGGTTGTCAGCTCCACCGGCCCCTGTAAGTTTGACATGTTAGACGGCAGATGATCCTTACCTTTGTTCCTCACTACATTCCCGCTGGATACAAACATTCTGACATAACTACATCAAACCTCCTCCACCTAGTGTTTCATAATGCATGAAAAAGACATACCTTCCATTTATTATTAATACGCAGATATCACACTGTTGAAGTAGAAATACTGGTTTAAAGTACTTCAGAATAAATTGTCCATGTTTTCAACAATGTTACAAAATAAGCTTAATAGATCACGATCTCAACCATAAATGTTTATTGGTATTTGCTCACACATTTCTATTAAACTATAATTTAAGATTAAATGCAGTATTTGCATACTGGTGCATTTTAGTGAATTCCTTTTTTATCATGTTAGTAGTAATTCTGTAATATAAAAACCTTGAAAGATGGAAGCTGTGGATAAGATCCTTGCTACAGAAAAAAAAAAATTAAAAAGAACAAACAAAAATTATGCTGTTTCCCTTTTCCTTGAAAAGTGAACTCAGAACTTCCAGCACTTGAGTTATTATATATATTAGAATTATTGTATTTTTAAAATACAATAAATCACTAAGATTTATCATAAAACAAAGACATACACTTAAGAAAGGAATTGATATTTTACCCTCAAATTGTCTGAAGGAAGGGAAGATCTCAAATCAGATGTGAAACCTTCTGAAAATTGACAAGTACAGTGGCACTTTGAGGCATCTCTATTCCACGAGCAGCTACAGTCTTGTAAGACAGGCTGATAAGACACTACGGTATTTTCTGCACTGTGAGACAAAACAGTGACATGATAGATATAATTGAAATCAATGCAGTGCATGAAAGAAGTAATTACTGATATATTCTATAGGACTTCCTAATATAAAAAGCCAGTGATGAAAACCTGTGATGACAAAAAGTAAAGTAGGACCAAACCTCTAAGACAAGTACGGATGATATACGGGTAACTTTGAGAGTAAAAGCAAGACAGGATCATCTGCTAACAGAGATAATAAGCCACAAGGGGCAAAACGAACTTCACATATGTACCAAATACTGACAAGAGGCAGGTCTTTATCAATGTTGGCTTCATACTCAGAAGGAAAAACAGGCGTGTTTCTCAAATGCATACAAAGAACAGAAGGTGGCAGTTCCTTTCAGGAGCAAGATTACAAGATGCAGTTTTGAAACAAAAATTAGACACATCAGTCTGCAATTTAAAAAAATCACATTATAGTGACAACTAAATACAATACAAGAGCTATGATAGTTGAAACAGTTCAAGAAAGATAGATTTAAAAACAGTGGAATAAAATATTTTAATAGCACACCAAAGCATTAAAAAACAACAACAACAAACAAGCAAACAAAAAAAACAACCAACCAAACAAAAACTAAAACTAAACCAAACAAAAAACCAAACCAAACCAACCAACCAACCAAAAAAAAAAAACCAAACCAAACAAACAAGCAACAAACATCTTTGAGAAAATATCCAATCTGGGACAAAACAAAGGCAGGAGTAATATTGGAAGCAATGTGAAAGTTAAATATGGAAGTATGAATATGGAAGTTATAACATCTGAGCTGGAACTAAAACTGGACAAGCTTAGCACCCCTGTATTGGACAAACAGTGCCGTCAGTATTTCATAACCAAGTAAGAGCTGAATACTTTGTGGATTTTTTTCTGAATCAATAAGAGATAGGTGTGATTCTATCTCGAATATGGGAAAAATATGAAAAATTAAGTATGCTAATAGAAAGACACAAGTGGTTAGAATTTAGAAAGTAGTTAGAAAAGTATTTAGAAGTAGTTAGAAAAGAGAAGGCTAGACGTTGACTTACAAGACTTAGTGGGATGGTCTTACAACAAAGAAGCAAGCTAAAAAGTTATTGAAATTACAGGAAGAGAGAATGAAGAATTAATACTTATAGCTTCTTCAATGCATTATGTTTTTTAAAAACAGACCAACAATGGAGCTATAATGTATGGTTTGCCTAAATCAGCACAGCAACTTGGAAACAGATATGATATCATATCATGCAGTTTCAGTGGATTGTGCTTTTCTTCAATCCCCTTTGTAAATTAGACCTGGTACCTAACTTTTAAGTACAAGATTTGGCAGAGCTGCTTTTTTCCCAGTATGCTGCCCACTGAGGCTATGATCTCACCAGATTTGACTTCCTAATCACAGTCAAGTTTTGTAAGTTACTAGGTGGGAGAAGCAAAAATATTCTCATACATGTTTATTTCTCTCCTTTTACAGGAAATGGTAGTGTGATGAATCATATCTGCAGTTCCTTTTACAGAGTGCTGAACTGTCTTTACAGTGGTCTGTCCCAGATACCGATCTTGATACAATTTCAATACTCTTCTTTGAGGAAAAACAACTTTTAATTAGAAAAGAAGGGAATTATTATAACTATAAAAACATGGCTGGACAACTAACTTGGGCCTTGCCCCTTTCATATTGCTTATTTTGGTATATAATTTAATAGTTACTTTTAAAAAGTTAGTCACTGGAAAGAGAAGGTCATTGCCAAAATGTCATCCAGTCAGCTACCATGTGGATCTATGGTCATAGAGAGATTCTAGATTGATCAGCTCCTAATCCAAAGAGAAGTGAAGAGTAAGGTTCAAAGAACAATGTTTTTGCACCACGTAGTAGAGATGTATAGAAGAAAAAAAAAATCAAGCAAGTAAGACAAGAAACAGGAAAATTAACCTAAAATGCATTAAATACAGTTATTCCATTTATAATGTGATTATGTTATTGAGTCAAAACACTTTAAAGGAAGTGACTGTGGAATGGGGGCAAAAAGTCATTAATATTTGGTTATCAGGAAGGAACATGAAAAATTATAGTAATCCATAAAAACTGCTTCTGTCAAGTTTGTGATTTTTAATATATGTCAGAATTATCAATTTCAGTTCCCAGGCTGGGCTTTTGAAGTATTATGTATGTCTTACTCTGAAGTTCAGGACTGATAGCTCAGGAGTAAACCAAAAATTTTCAGAAAAATATTTCCTATGTTTAAATACGATATTTTTGTGAGATATTTTCATGAACCAGTTGATGCAAGTGATGGAGTATATCACATTATGGGTTAAAATTCAGTAGGATCTGCCATTATGAATTTTTGTCCATAGACAACCATTTGCTATCTGATCCTGGAATTGCAAAATAGAATAGAATTGTTAACATGAAAAAAGATGACATTTTTTTCTATTATACTACAAATGGAAAAAGAGTGATTGACAAAGAGTTGATTAACTGTTTCATGTTTCCCCACATCAATTTGTTGAAAATTATTCAACAAATTCTCTTTTAAAAGTCATCTTTAAGAACATTAAAATTCACTTATTTGCTGTTGGGTTTTGTATGTTATTTTCTCTTGTACAAAACATTTTGCATATCAAGTGGGTTTTTTTTCTATTTTAATGTTATGTTTGGGTCTGTTCAAACACAATTACTAAATGAAATATAAGATTTTTGCCTTTTCAGTCACAATGGTTTAGTATTTTCTTTTTGTTGTTGTTTTATCATAACCAAGAAAACCCATAAGTTCCATTTACTGTATTCTTTATAGCTGATTTCTACATTTTTTTCATAGCTCAATGAATTTACTTTATATGGTTTTACATCCAAGACTGATGTTATTATCAGAATGTGAACTTTAGTCTCTGACAATGAAAGAAGTTCATTTTCAAGCTCTTTTCTTAAAAGACACAAAACTTGATGGAGTTTGCAACTCTGGTGTTTATACTTCCTTTGATCTGCTTGCTCTACTTGTGATCCTGAGCTACAGTATTAGAAGGAAGTTATATTATTTCTCCAGTTGTAAGGCTCTGTGTTCTGGTCCTTGAAGAGTTCAACAGAATTCAGCAGAAGGGTTGACATGACATATTAAGGTCAACTAATGTAGAACATTTGCTGGAATACTTCAAAAAATCATTTAAGCTACTATACTGCAAGTTTCATCACAGGATAAAGTTTTCTGAGGTAGCTTTAAGAGGTATAGGTCAAGTAATGGATGCAGTCAAACATCAGCAACATGAAGTTCAGTTAGATAGCTCATTTAAAACTAGTCCTAGCCTTTCTATATTACTGTGCTGTGCATATGCAGGCAGTTTCTTCAACAGTTCAATATGTCCATTTCAAGTGTCATTTGGATACAAGCAGAAATAAAACCGTTGGGTTTTTTCTGTTAAAAAGTACTGTCACATTTTGAAACAAGTGATGCAAACATTTGAAACAACTATTTGTCCTTCAGTTCCTCACTAAGTTGTGAGGAAAAAATGACACATGGGAAGAGGCAAAGGAAGTTGCTTTTTATCAGGTTGAAGAAGACAGTTGAGGGAGGATATAATTGCTTTCTCAGTGACCTTGAAAGATGATTACAGAGAAGATACAGTCTTCTTCTAAAGTACAAAGCAAAAGGACATGAATTAGTGGACACAAACTGCAGCAACAAGAATTCTTACCACAAACAGGGAAAAAAGTTCTTCACAAGGATGGTAGCTAAATAAAGAAGCAGGTTGTCCAGAAGGATCGTGAAATCTCCATCCTTAGAAATTTCAAAGTTCAGCTAGACAAGACCCTTTTCAAAGTAATCTTTAAGCATTGGGTTGGACTCGATGATCTCCAGAGATCCTTACTAACCCAAATTATGCTAAGTGTATTCTTTGGTTTAACTCCCCAGCACAAAAGTTAACGTTAGTGAACCCTTAAATGAGAAGAACGATGCAAAAAAAGAAAGGTCCCTTTAACTCTAAATGGGAATAAGAGATATTTAAAATCCTGATGTTAGCATGATTTTCCCAGTAAACGTAATTTTTGCTTTTACTGATGAGAAATAAAAGACTTTCTATTGTAACAACAGAGCCAGGTCTTGGGAATTGACTGGATTTGTCTTGGGCTGAATTTTTGTTTGTTTAACTGACATAATAGTGACCTAGAAACAGGAAGCCATTATTTAAATTTAAGTTAAACTGGTAGGGAGCAGCTATGTTTGGTTATTGAATTTTCTGTTACTCTAGAAAAAATTATGGTGTGGAATAACTAAAGGAATGCAACCTTATATTTTTCAGTAAAAGTAGTTACAAAGATAACAATAAAACTGAGTAACAGGGAACCAATGAACATGTAAGGAGATTCCATTAAGAAAATATATAAAAATAAACCTAAGTAGATACAATGATGATGACAAATAGGAAGGAGCCATTAACACCAACATTGAGTCTCCCAGCAAGGACAATGAAAGAGAAGAGCAGGGACCACATGTCTTAGAAACGATGAATGTTCTTGATTAGAGAAAAGTAACAAAACTCTCAGTAATAAACAATTATGAAATAACATCCACAATGTGATTTTTTTTTTCCTTTTTTTTTTTTTTAAGTTGGCTATGAGAGTTTTCATTATCTACATAAGTGTCTAATCCTTTTATCAATGCAATTTAGCTCTTTTCTCAGGGATATTTTGTGGCAATGAAAACTACAAGTTAATTATGTAATGTGCATCAACTTCGTATTTGTTGCTTTTCAATTTCAGTCGGTGTGTCTTTATTTCTGTATTACAAATTTCTGTACATCTCCTTTCACTGATAAGTGTTATTTAAGTGGAAGAGATTTCATTATTATATGTTTAAAATGTATTATCATCTCTGTAACAAGATCTTTTTCAGTACATCTGAATAAATATTGTTCTTACTTGTCCCTGAAGAGGACTGAATACTTTTATGATTTGAATGTGTGGAGTTTTTTCTCTTTGAAGCTGCCTGCTCAGTAATTTTCAGTGTGTTTGCCCCAGTTGTTTAGAAATTACAGTGGTTTCGGTACTTCTTGCTGTTTAGCAATAGATCGAGCCATTTGTTTCATGATAATAAAATGCTTAGGGATGTAATTATGAACCAATTTTAATTACTATATTGCTCACGAAAATATATTTGCTTGATGACATACACCAGTTCTATATTTTTATTCTGGTTGTTAATATGCTATTGAATACATCCAATGATAATTTTCATAACCCCAGTTGTGTATCTCAAAGTACAGTTCATCTTATTTTTTTTCTTTATGCAATTTAAAAAATTATGAAAAATAATGTCATTAAAATATGTGTTTGCAATGGAACCGAAGACTTCAAAGCAATTATTTTAATTGTTATGTTGTGCCTGCTTCTGTTATGAGATTCAGTCTCCTGATAAAAATAAAGGACAAATCCAATTTGGCATACATATAATTTCTTCTCAAGCCAACAGATGTGTCATTCAACTCAACATCTGCTTGGCTTTTAGTTCTAGCAATAGCTCATGTATTTGAATTTACAATTTATACGAAATGATCAAAAAGCAGGTTGAAAATTTCTCAAAAACTAAAGATTTGCCTCTAAGAAATATTATTAAATCTGTTTGGTTTTATTAAGCAAAAGATTTTATTAGAGGTTAAAAAGATAAAAATAATAATAAAAAAGCATGTATTTAGGCATTGGGTAAAAAGAACTAAAATATTTCAGGCAGTTCTATTAATAAAGATACATTAAGCAGGGAGTTGGGAGTTTGTTTTGAATGTTAAGTGTAATATTTAGGTCTATCATGATGAAGACAGAACTTAAACATCAAACATATAAAATCTACATAATTAATACAGGAAGCTGTAAGTGCATGACAGCTGTAGCTAAAATAATGTGTGAATGTGCATTTATGTTGGGAGTTTCTAATATATATATATATTGTTATTTATTAGGTCTATATTTTTAAAATCAAGTAATTTTAGTTCATGGTCATAATTCAAGTACTATATCAACAACATATGCAAAAGATGTGGTCTTAGCCAATAAATGTGTAATTTCTATGATTTTTTAAAATAATTTTTCTCTGGAGTCATATATAATTCCTGTAAGAGATAGCATGTTGAGTTGTTCCATTGACTTCCAGACTACCTTTATACAGCAAGAGGGGATTAAAAGCTTACACATCTCATTCCAGACACAATTTTAATTTGAGATACATGTACATCAGTCTCTAATGGATACGAGGTGTATTTTAAAATGAAGAATGAAGAGGAGAGCATAAGTCCATAACTAGAGGATAAATCCCTCTACAACTGCTAAGAATCCACTATTGTTTAAAAAAGCAATATCGTCACCACCACCAAAAACTACTAAGAAAACCACCAACAAAAGAAATCATAAAATGTCATCACTTGGTGTTTTAAAACTATCTTTCTGGGGGGCTCATGCTTATGTTTGTAGCGGTCTTATTTTAAAACTTTCTAAAATACGAAGACAAAACCAAAACAAGAAAACTGTCAGATTCTCAGCTGGAATCTGTTATTGCATTTCTGTTGAAGATTACCTTAAATGCAATTGTCCTCTGTGCACTTAAAACCAGGGATGCAGCTGGGAAGCAAACGGTTCAATGGCGACCCATACAGGTGATCAGCGAAAATACTGTTAGCATTCTATTTACATACTTACATCCCCACGTATACACAGCCCTTCACATACCCCACAAAGAAAAACATCGCTCTAAGACACTTAGAAGGATAATTATATCCTAAAGTGATCAGCTTCTTAAAAATTAAAATACTTTTTTATACACTTTTTTTAATTTCAGCTGACTTAACATATCCTGTTCCTACCTGAGAAAGATGTGTGAACTGCTGTATTTATTTTCAGAAATTACTATGTTTCATTGATGTTCTTTAACATTTACAGACCCTGAATTAGTATGAGAAGCTGTTAAAGGGTTTGGGGATCACTGTGAATAAAAATCATTACTCTTCTTTACAATGATCGAAAAATGTCTACATAAAAAAATAGTTTTGGAGAAAGATCTCAAAATTAACTGAACATTCTGCGTATCCACACTAACATTACAGTTAAAAAACACAGGACATATAATGACATAACCATTGCTGAATTTTTCCTAATTTGTTATTTTCATTTATCTTTTATAATGGACTGAGCACATGCTGCAATGATTGACAATTTTTAACAGCAAAGATGTATAAGGAGTCAAAGACTCTTACATTCCTACTTTAAAGTTTCTGTCAAGTGGACTATATTCCCTTGTTCCCCCAGACTGCCTTTGATCATACACAAGGGAAATGTCACTCCTCTTTTGAACCGTGCATTATTCCTTTCAAACAGACCAGAAGACTTTAGGAGTAGGTTTCCAGTCTTAATTAAAAATCATCCCAGCCTGTTTGCATGGTAAAGTGAATTTCTTCCATTAATATCAGAATTCTTTTGAGTTTGACCCACACCTCTCCAGAAGACTTCTTACATCATGCTACAACTACTTTCAGGGCATTCTTGCGAAATTACAAACATGTTTTCATCATTTTATAGGTGAAGAATGCAGAAACAAAGAGGATAAAGCCATTCACTGGCATATACACTAACTAACTTCTTAAAATTAACTGTTCAGCTTTAATGACCTTTAGGGATTTGAGTGAAGTTCCTAAGCTTCAAGAATCTTTACAAAGAGAGATTGTAATAGCTCTGCAGACATTTAAAGTTGGAAATTAATTTCAATTGGTCTGCTTCTTTTGCCTAAATAACAGTATTATTCAGCCATGTCAGACTACAGTGTTGCATAGAGCTGCTGAATTTCAATAATCTCAGAAAAAGCTATTTTTCTTTTTAAAATTGTGACAGGTATTTAACACCACCTTTACATCTGCACATGCTTTGGAAAACCTGGCATTACATACATTAAAAATTCAGGTACCTAATTCTCCTCTATTCTACCTGTCTCTGTTCACAATGGAAACCAGAATGATTCTTTATTATTTATGCCAAGACTCCCTATCTTACAGAGATTTCCTAGAAACCCAGAGATCTCCAGTATGTGGAGTTTTTTAAGCATCAAGTTTGTAAGACTTGCAGAACAGCTATACATTTAAAATTTATTGAATGTTCCTGTTGAGACTAATACTTTTTTTTGCTTTGCTTTGCTTTTGCACAGATCAGTTTGATATAGATAAATGAAGTAATGACTTGGATAGCAGAGAGTGAATGGAGGCTAAATAATGTGCATCTTTGCCTGCAAAAATAAGAATAGGACTGTCCACACAGGCCAATTCTAGGAGGAGGTGGCCAGGATCTTCTACTTTGGTAAACACACAGAGTAAATATATGTCTTAAATTTAAACCTGTGTTCTCAAAATACTCCATGAAAAATCAGGCCACACACAAGGCACAGTAAGAGGCAGCAGTACCACTTCAAACAATAGCCCAGAGATAAACCAATTTATCAAGAAGTCCCCTTTTTGTTTTCTGTGGAAGAGCTTGAACCCTCTTGTCTCTTGTTCTCAGCATTAATCTAGATGTATTTTGAAACAGGCTTGCATGCCTTTTATGTGGGACGGGGAGGGGAATCACGTTGAATTATAATAATTAAATATTGCCTAGAAAAGACATCAGAATTCCCTTCTTTTTGAAAGAGTGTATTACTCATCTGTTTCTTGCTTTTGCGTTTCTTCTTTAGTCACTTTGCTGAACCTTGGCGCTCAATTTCCTAAACGTTTGAGGATCTCAAATACTTAAATTAAAGCAATTACATTAACAACACTGCTGAAATCGATGCCATATCTGCAAAACAGATGCATGAAACACTACCTTCTCTATTGAAGACTGAAGCTGTTCAGGTGCGTTATAACCTAGACAGTAGAAAACTATACCTGAGCTAATAAGAGATCCACTAGCATATGTCTTCTGAATCAGATCCATTGGGCGTTCATGCAGCTTAGCTTACAAATAATCATACCATATCTTTCTGTAGATATTTCTCAAGACTTTGTTACAAACTATGAGTAGAAGGTACCTGTAGCCCCTCAAAAAGGCAAAACAGAACAACAAAGTAAACAGCACTTTAGTAAACACATAAAAACCCCCAAAACAACACAACAATAACAAATCCCCCAAATCCGTCACAGACCAAAATAAATGAACAAACAAAACCCTAAAACCTCTGTTCTCTACATTATTCCTTATTTGCAATAATTCTTTCAATACTATGCATTAGAATTCCACAACTGAAATGTCAGGATTATTTCTAAAAAGAAAAAAGGCAGCAGGATTTCTTATATCCAATACTTAGCATACATGTAAATATTTCCTTAACCCATGATATTTTAAACACTGAAACAGACCAAAGCATTTTCATTGAGATGGCTTCCAGGATGTTGATAACCTAAATCACTGAACCAAAAAATGTTACTTCAGCTGGCATTAGCATTCTGTAAGTTGACATATACCACTGAAGCAATACTCATTTCATCACAGCTATCTATCCAGTTGCAATTTTATTGTGCTATTATACATAGTAACATATATTCACATAAACAGTGTGTTAGTTTAATAATATGGTAATAAAACATGTCCTTTATACAAAGAATTATTTTGTGAATGTTCATAATACACCTCCAGGAATGCATAACTTTCTTTTCTTTTACTGTCTGTCCCTTCATTTTTTATCACTAGGACTCAGTCTTATGAACAGATTCTGAATGGTGAACAGCTCTTACAGAGTGCTGATACTTTTGCTTAGACTTGAGAAGGGTTTTCATTTGCAAGTGTCAGTTGCATTTGACTTTAAATGCATCTTAATTTATCTGAAATAAATAAAAAAGAAATCATAAAATAGAAATAAAAAATATGTTACAGGAACTTATGGAAGATGAATAGAAAGAATCGTATACTTGAAATAACTTTCCTGGACATTGAGGAAATTATGGAGGAGGCAGGAAAAAAAGTAACTAGAAAATAATTCTTTTACCATGTTTTTGCAGACGTAAATTGAAAGTGCTATAGTTCCTTAGTATATTTTTGCTTCATTTTTGTACCTTAAAAATCTAAAAGGTAAAAGAAGATAAGACCTTTTCTAGTGTACCTATTTTCTACAATTAATTTGCATTTTATCCAATCAGAAGGTGTCCTTATGTCAAGAGGCAATCCATGCATTTCCATTCTTTTCTTCCTTGTTTTCTTTACACACTTATTTCTTCCTTTATTCTAATTAGGTGTTCAGGTGGTATGGCATAAATATCTACTGAACAGTCATACTGTCATAAATATTTCTGATAAGGATGTATAAGCTGTACACACTACAGTCTATATAACCTGTGTCCTTTACACAGAGGTTAATATTGTTTCAGGTTTCATTTTAAACTCTTTAAGTGCAAACAAATCTAGAATATGTTTGGATGTTTCTTTCTAGCCACTACGACAAGAGATTTGAAGTTATGTAAACTTGATTGCAAAGTGGCAATCACAAATCTGAAGCATTCTTTAAGACCCTTGTTAGAATCACATAACTGAAAGAATAAAATTGCAGACTTCATGACAGATAGAAAAGCTTTGATGTTGCTAAGATTTGCACAATGCTTAACTTAAGAGAGAATACTATGTGTTTAAGAAATCAAGAAGCAATAATTATTTAGTAGGCTCTAGTGCTCAGTAAACATTGTTTTCTGAGGGAGGATTATCTATGCAACAAAGTATTTATTTTTAAAGTCTGGGTATGGGGTTATACACAGAAAAAAAATATAACTTGCAGACCTATGCTTGAGTTCCAATACAATTTCTGTTAGCAAAACAGCAGAAAACTTGAGTTCAATGTGTATTTCTCGCTTCGTTCAGTGAAACCAGAATTTCTTTTATCTGTGCTTCTACTCTTGTCTATCATTCTGTTATTGTTTTTGAATTTACCTTAAGATAATAGATTTAGTATACAAGGATACTTAATCTCGCTTGTCTAGACTATGGATAAACTATCCAGTGTAGTGCAACGTGGCTACACTTGAATTAATTTACCTTACCTAGAAAGGCAGCCTAGTTGAAATAGCACACATCATTTTGCTGGCATACTCTTCTGTCGTATTGTCTGATTCAGAAGGACAAGTTTTAAAGTCTTTTAGAGATTTGGGTGCAATACTGCAGTTCACAGAAAATTCTGCTTAGTACTAGTTAGTTTTCCTTTAGTATTTTTTGTTGTTGTTGTTTTGTTTTGTTTTGATTGGTTGGTTTGGTTTTCTTTGGTTTAATATTTTCTTAATATTTGCTACTTTATTTTACATTCTGTTATAGTAAACATTCAGCATAGTACACTCCTTGACTCAGAGTTCTCCTCTTTCATTCAGTCAAAATATTGCATAATACCAGAAGCAAAGTTAAAATGAGAAAAGTAGAGGGAAATATGGAAGAAAAGGTGCTGAATGCTATTGCCTCAATAGTGCTAAACTTATAAATACAACTTTACCACAACTCTGTCTTGCAAGTATCTTACAGTCTCTGGAGTCATCATAGCCTTTAGAACAGATAAAAGCCTATTACTCAAAAACTGGATGTTGACACACAGGTCAGAGTGACATCTAAAACTTCATGACATTATGAAGAAAATGCAGTCATGTTGCATGTTGACATATAATGCTTAGAAATGCTTAGACCATTAAGTGACGAAACTGTTCCCATGGTGATTATATATGAAGCGCAAAAAACATTCTTGAAAATATAAGCTTTATAGAAAAATGAAGATAAAAGGAAATGAAATCAAGCTTATAAATAGAAATTAGAGAGAAAGTAAAATTTCCAAGAAATCAGAGAAGTATCAGTAGGAGAGATTTTTTTTTTTTTAATAACTGTTAATGTTGTTTAGAGTTCCGCTGTCTACGGCTCACAGAATATGTTGTAAAGAACCTTAAGTTAAAAGAAAGTTGAAAAATAGTGGAAAGTTTTATCCAGAAATCTGGCACTGAAACAATTGGGAAAGCACCCTTTGAGACTTGGTGTGTCATGTGCTGAAATGTTGGACAAGAGCGTAAAATCCAGATTACCCAACAATGCACCTAATACTATTAAAAATAATTAAAATAAAATGGTGATGTGAGAAGAACTTATAAATGCTACCTAAAATTCAAGTCACAAAAATACGATGATAGAAGGTGATATGAAATAAAGACTTTGCTGTCACAGAACAACTTATTAATGAACAGGTCTCAGGACAATTTTCTGTATTCCCATGATTCTTAAACAAAACCAGACTTATGGGAAAGGTGAGGTAAGATGTTCAACTTAAGGCTTCTCAGAGGTGCCATGGACCTTTTTGTCATACTTTACATCTGTCCTGGCTATGAGTATTTTACATCATAGAGTCATTCTGCACATAAACAGCAAGTCTGACACTTTGAATTTGTCATATGTGAACAGCTTGTCTCATCTATCTGGCTTCAAATTACTACAAACTGGCAGTGAGACCAGGATCCAATGCCTTCATACTTTCGGATGCCTCGTTTTTTCTTTAGGAAAGGATTGAAAAAGGCAGATTCTCTGTCTCAAATTTCAAAGCAGCTTGTATCACACAGGAGCCAGTAGGCCAGATAGAATCTAAAGGACTGAACAGAGTAGGAAATGACCAAAAGTGTAGAGTAAAACCCCATGAGACTAGCCTGAGAGCTCAGACAAAAAGGACATCAGTTCTATAACCAATTTAGAACTGGGCATGTATATGTTGCATTAATGATACAACTATATTTTTCCCCCTGTAGAGAAAACAAGTGAGTTACTGATCTTCTAACTGTTTCAGGCTGAAAAACCATAATTGTTGGAACTACAGTCAATTCTAGTGAAGACTGGTTTTTGTCATTAGTGCTAGTAAACAAGTAGTCTGACTGAGGGAAATACAGATCTCTGTTTTTCTTACAACCTACTGACTACAATGACTGATATACATTTAAAACTTTGTGTGTCTTTTCGTATCAAAACTCACTACAGTTTTAAGTTCAAAGAGCTCTTATTATTTGTCATTTAAGAAAAACATACCATTAGTTCTCCAAGTAAGTTATTCAGTCTTATTGATCCAGCTGATTTTCCCTTACAGCCTCCTGGAAATAGAAATATATATTCCAGTACGAGACTTTGTGTTTTCTTCTGTTCTTGTCCCTAAGGGAAAGTAAGAATCCTAACAGAATGTGTAAAAACAAATGCTTCTTCCCATTCTGATCTCTCAACCAGTCTCATATCTGTTGTGTGACCTAGAGAACACCGAGTGGCACAATTTCTTACAGTATATATAAATATACATACCTGCACACATGTCCATTTGTGTTCATGAGAGACCATCTCCCCAGGAAAGCTTCATTTCTCCTGTTCTTGTAGTGGCCTTAGCAGAAGAAACAACTACCAGTTTTCCCTGAGAGAAACAAAGTGAAGCTATCAAAAATATGGCAAGAGTTTTCAGCCATATCTTTTACCTCAGCAATGCAATGCCTGCAACTTGCAGGCAATGCAGAGCCTTGCAACTGTTGCATGAATGACATAAAACCAGCTAGATTCACCTGAGAAAAATATCCCATTATTTTTATTTAATTAAATTATATAACATTTGATTGGTCAAGTATATTCATCCATATCTTGACAAGGCTTTTCTCCTACATTAAGAAATTTCAAATATACTAACCTGATGTAAAAAGCATCCCTTGACTTATGGGTTCATGCCCTTCATTAGAGGAGGAGTGGCTTCATTGGGAGGAGTGGCTGACACGCCAGAGGGCTGTGCTGCCATCCAGTGAGATCTGGACAGGCTAGAGAGTTGGGCGGGGAAAAATTTAATGAAATATAACAAGGGGAAATGTAGAGTCTTGCATCTGGGCAGGAACAACCCCAGGTTCCAGTATAGGTTGGGGAATGACCTATTAGAGAGCAGTGTAGGGGAAAGGGACCTGGGGGTCCTGGTGGACAGCAGGATGACCATGAGCCAGCACTGTGCCCTTGTGGCCAAGTAGGCCAATGGCATCCTGGGGTGTATTAGAAGGCGGGTGGTTAGTAGGTCGAGAGAGGTTCTCCTTCCCCTCTACTCTGCCCTGGTGAGACCACATCTGGAATATTGTGTCCAGCTCTGGGCCCCTCAGTTCAAGAAGGACAGGAAACTGCTGGAGAGAGTCCAGCGCAGGGCCACAAAGATGATTAAGGGAGTGGAGCATCTCCCTTATGAGGAAAGGCTGAGGGAGCTGGGTCTCTTTAGCTTGGAGAAGAGGAGACTGAGGGGTGACCTCATCAATGTTTACAAATATATAAAGGGTGGGTGTCACGAGGATGGAGCCAGGCTCTTCTCGGTGACAACCAATAGTAAGACAAGGGGTAATGGCTTCAAGCTGGAACACAAGAGGTTCCACTTAAATTTGAGAAGAAACTTCTTCTCAGTGAGGGTGACGGAACACTGGAACAGGATGCCCAGGGAGGTTGTGGATTCTCCTTCTCTGGAGACATTCAAAACCCACCTGGACGCCTTCCTGTGTAACCTCACCTAGGTGTTCCTGCCCTGGCAGGAGGATTGGACTAGATGATCCTTCGAGGTCCCTTCCAATCCCTAACATTCTGTGATTCTGTGATTCTGAGGCTGAAGTTAGATTACTTTTCATTCTCGTGAACTAAGAACACGTACTTTAAGAAATAACATGACAGAGTTAACATGATGATCCTTGTGGGTTCCTTCCAAATCAGGGCATTCTATGATTTTATGGTAAATTGATAAAATATCTTAAGTGGATTAGTAAACCATTCTACTAGTTAGAACCTTTCTACAAGGAGAATATTTTATTCTTTCTGTACAGTATTTAAGGCCTTAAAAAGTACAAGTGTGTCATATAATGAAGAGCCCAAAGGCCTCCCAGGATTTGCCTTGATTGCTTTAGAGTACATGTATCTTTCTAGCAGATGCACAAATGTGCCACTTTAGGAAAATTTGTAATTATACAGCCAGGAACCGAAATAAAACAATGTACGATACTTTTACAGACATATGAATTGTGTCCTGTTTTACCAGCACAGTCTGAGGGGTTTTGCTTTCATAGTTATTTTCACAAGTACAATAAATGTTACTGTAAAATGTAAAACATACATCCCCCAGAGATTCAGGTGTCCATCTGCCTTGGCAAAACAATGTCAGAGGCAAGAGTCTTTCACACAATAATGCTTATTGTTTTCCTAAGTAAATAAAATAATAAGTATAAAAAAATAGAAAAGAAAAATTGAAAATGTTTCTTACAAACAAACTAAAAATTATGTGCTGAATAGATCTCTTTACTCATGTACTTTCAGCTGAGACAGTAAAATAGAGGTAACACACAGAAAACTCCCTGGAAGTTTTATGCTGTTTAGGTTGGCTAAACAATTTAAATTGGTCTCAATACTCTCTACCCCCAAAGGCCTCCATCACCTCCTAGTAAACCCTGAAGTCAAAGATCTACCTTTTTTATAGTCAGTCATATAATTTTAGTTTTTAGGGCAAAATCTTCTCTTGAAAAATCCCATGTTAGGAAAAAAAAATCCCAAACAAATAGTGAAGACTGTTTCTATTTATTGAAATCTATAGCTTTTACTGACATAAATACCTCTACACGAACGTCATGCGTACAGATCTTCCAAATCTTACATAGGAGTCAAACATCTAAATAATAAATGAAGTAATTTTGCTTTTACACTCCAGAAAAAGGACATCAATATCTACAGGGAAATCTACATAATTCCTTTGGGTCATATATGGAATCCATACCTGGAGTGTTTTCAAAGAATGATATCCTCCTGGTTTATAGATCCTTCTCTTCTTAGGAGCAAAGCAAATCAGGTGTGTAAGTGTTGGCTGCTCTACCTAGATCCATATAATGGATAGAAGAATTAATTGTTGTTCCAGTGACATGAGTACAGTTGTAGGACTTGAAACTAAATGAAGGACCGACCCTAAACTCTAAAACTAAATCTCATTATTTGCTTGGTTGTTACTTATTATCTCACACCCTTTGCAAATTTCTTGTTTCCTCCTTCTATGTCTGTAAACTGTATCCAACATAAAACTGGAGCGAACAAAAAGCAAGACTCCTAGGGCTGAATACAGAACTTCCTGTTATGTCTTTCTGCAGACCCTGCAGCATGCAAAGAGCACACTGCAGGTAACCACCTTCAAACTAGGAAAGGAACACAAAGAACACTTTAAGTTATGCTTTTATTTTAAATTCCAGGCATGAATCCGTTACTTAAGCCTGACAGCCTTCTGGTAAATGGCAAAACTTATGTTAATAGATCTAAAAAAGCAACATTCTCAGAGTGTTTAAGCAGAGGGATGCCTGGTATCTACAGATGGGTATGAGCTACAGATTGCTCAGTCCTATCGAGATGAGAAGTCCTGGAACATACAGATGTAGGATCTCAGGTATTTGTGAAACTTTGTCATTAATATAGTATGATATTTATGAATATTTGTGCTTAGGAATAAGCTGAGAGTATTTGCAGGATCATAATTTCAGACTAAGGTGTTTGCATTGTATTCAAATTCCGCTTTGATACTTAAGTCCTTTAGATGGATGAGGCCCCAAACTTTTTTGAGTTGAACGACCTTTTTCATTTCAAGTGTTTGAGAAATCCTTAAAATAGCTCCTGTCTCATACACTGAGAATTTAAAATTAAGATAAATCAATTCATCACAGTTCTGTGACTCTGAGCATTTTATTTTTTAGTCTTGTGGTCACAGAGCACTTGGTATTTCTAATATTTTATACATAGATTTTTAGTTATTCAGGAAAGAAATTCTTCCCTAAATTGGCCAGAATTTTATCCTGAAAAATATGACATTCTCTTTATTCAGGTTTTATTGCTTTATTTCTCACTCAGGTGAGAAGTGTTTTTTTGAAATTACATGCATACCTCGATCCCCTGTTGTCTTTGCTGTAAAAAGTAGGCATAGGTCTAAATTTACAATGTTAAGGTGTTCATTCTTAATTCTAATTTTATCAATAAGAAAATAGTTTCTCTTTGCATCTGTTATTCACTATATTGTTGCTTCCATTTCTAGAAAATGTAATACATTTTTCTCAAGTATTTTGTTTGAATTATGTCAGATTCAGAGTATTATCAAGCTTTATCGCATTCAGCTGGATCTCAGAGTATTGCAGAACCATTCCAGATAGAGCTAGTCAAATAATTTCTTTTCAGTTATTATTTTTTTAAATGGATTGCAGTTGTTTCTTGTTGATAGTCACAGTTTCATTCCCAACTCTCCTCTGCAAATTCATGGGTATACTTTTTAAAAAATCATTGGGGAAAATGTGCCTCTGTAATTTCATTAAGTACAGCTAAAATAGCCTGGGATTGAAAAATGTTTTACCATGAAATCTGTAGACTTCTAGCTGGATTTTCAGTGAGAAATAATAGGAAAAAAAAAAAGCTATCCTTTGTTTGTCTGCAAAACCTGCTTCATGGTTAGAGAAATATCTGTGCACATCACAGGAGAGGAGAGCTGATGGTCAAGAGGTTAATTCTACTTACTGCGACATATATTCTGCAAATGACTTGTAGCTGTGTGATCTGCACAACTCCTGCTTAGTAGTGGAGGCTTAAAGAGAAAGAAAAGCGAATTCCTTTTAATGATAGTTCAAACCACTAAGGTTTACCGAAGAAAGAAAGGCTAATATTTGGGGGAAGGGAGTTGCTGTATTTTCATCTTGTTCTTTGTTGTCTTTATGTTCAGAGAAGGACAGGAGAGTGCTTGAAAACATTTTTTTTTCAAGAGAAATCAAAGGAGAAATAATTATGGGGAGGGTGAACTTTTATCCTTTAAAAAGAAAACCTACAAAAAGCTACTACCCAAAACCATGGACATACAACAAGGTGAAAAGCAACACAATCCCCTTGCAATGAAAGCTGTAGAAATAACAAGTCTCCAACTATAAGCATATAAGGATCATTAATCTAAAAAAAAAAAAAAAAAAAAGTGGGGGCATGGGCCATTAAATATACTATAATCTATTCAGTGAGTTTAATGTAAAGGTCATTATGAATTTAGCGCTTATTAATGATTTATAATGCAATGGCAGCTAGAAGTCATTCCTGGGGTAGACACATCAATGTGCTGTGTTGTTTCTGCATACTGATTTAGTGAAAGACTCAATTTAGAGAACAGTTTGCTAAATAATGTAAAGAGTATAGAAGTCTCTTCTGGTAATTTTGCAAAGGATAGATGTCAGACTGTTCTTTTCTATTTCCAAATTAAGTGGATATACAAAACCCCATGAAGATCCCTTTTATTCTTCATCATCTTTCCTATGACTTTGGAAATGTCCAAGATAATATTTAAATATTTCATACAGTGGGTTGAATGCAAGATTCAGATCATATGTCTATTACTGCAGTATACGGAACATTACTTTTCTCATACTTTATACAGATTTAGATTAACAGAGCATAGCAGCATTTGCACATCATGCTGAGAATATGTTCAGAGTCTCCAGCAGGATCATCTAGCAGTGCATATATGTGTTTCATACTACGCGTGACAGACACTTAAACAGAGAAGACTGGGTAGACTTCCCATCACCAAAACTGAAAGCATAATTTCAATATAACTGGAACAACCAAATCCTTTTTGCTTGCTGCCTGTGTTCCTGTTGTGTCAACGCCGAGGAGCAGAGGCTTCAGAAATGATGGGAGTTGTAGCATGGCAGAATTTATTTCCAAATTTAGAATCTGACAGCCTTAGTAGAACTCAACATGAAGATGACCCTTGAGATAGAATGCCATGATGCAGTCATTAATGAAGAATTAGTGAGTAAAGAGCTTCATCTCAGCTTTCCCTGAACCATCATTAACTGGAAAAAGAGAAACGGAGATAAAAATGCTTATACTACTGCACGTCACCTTCTACTGCATTGCACCTTCTAGAAACTTGCGCTTGTGCAAAGACATGAAGAAAGGAGGATCTATTAGAGAAGAAAGTCTTCCTATGGGACACCAACAAATGTCTGGGTAGAAGTTGATGTTTCCCTGAGCCATGATCTTCCCTCTCTCCTGAGCAAACAGCATAATATAGAAGTTCTGTATCTCATACACTAACATCTGAAAACAATTCTGTTTTTTTCTCATATTTAAAACTTTTATGCTTTTCTTACTTTTCTCAGTAAACTTTCTTGTCTTCTGTGTGGAGGTCTGTCAGTCATTATTGTCTACTGTCTGGTTCTCATCCTGTTGAACTTGGCAGATGTGAGAACAGGATAGAGCTTACAACACTGGCCTTCAATAAAACAGACATTATCCTCCTAAAGTTATAATCTAGCTTTAGGGATCTTATTTTTTTCACTTTCAGTTTTGACTTTGACAAGACAACACAAGGCAAGGTGATCTGAAAATACTGACTGAAGAAATAGAAAGGTCCTTCGTGTCTGTAAAAATGATAATAGGATAGAGAGGACCTTTAATTCTGTTGAAATATGTCTCTACATACCTGCAATGGCAATGCAAATGTAAGAAATAAGCTTCCAAAGTCTCATTTCCCTTTTTCCTGTGTAGCTGTGGAAGGCAATGGTTTATTTGTACATCTCTGTTATAGTACAGCATTCTGGGACAAAATCTACTAGATGGAGAATTGCCATCTCCAGAAGCATCAGGAAGATTTACCTACCCATGTGAATAAAAATGGCTTAAATTTCTATATAGTTTGGCTCAGAATGATGCCAGATGACAGCTGTATGTCCAGATCAGTGGTTGTACAAGCTCAGTAACTTCATGACTCTTGGTGTTGTTGTTGTAAGGTTATCTGGAGTGCAGGCTGCCCGTGAATCCCATCTGTCTCCATAATAACTAACAATGAAGCTTTCAAAAGCTTTGACTATGCAGCATGTGAGGTTGCTGGGGATAGTGGTCAAAATAAGTCGTTCCGTGCCTAGTCTGTTTATACGGCAGAGAGATTTTCACATAAACCTACAAGGAGACAGAACATGTCTCATTTTTTTCTTCCTGGTAGCCTCAGAGCTTGTATAATAAAGATATGTAAAGATCTCTTCCTTGGTGTTCAGTTTTAGTGAATTTTGGTCATTTAACAAATAGTAACAATGCCTAATTTTCCTATTCTAGAGACTTCCTGTCAATATAAACATCCTAAATGATACAGAATTTCTTTCTAGCTTTGTACACATGCCTCAAGAAAAAAATCTCTGACTGTTAAATGAAAGTCTGTCATTAAAACATTCAGGAGAGTCAGAAAGATAAAATTATATTTCTGCCATGTATTCATTTTTGTAAATCTTTGCAAGTACAAAATGCAATAGTTAGTCTCTTTCTAGCTCTCCTGATATATTTAGTACCATACTAACTTACACATCACTGGCTCCTGTAATAAAAAGGTCATTCAGAAGCTAAATTATAAAATGTATTCTACACAGTATTTTGCTAATTAAGTGTCATGTGGCCATCATCATGATCTGTAATTTAAAAGACAATGGCGAACACTTTTTCCCTTTGATCCAGAGAATATTCACTCAACCAGGTGATCATCAGATTTAATTGCAAGGAAGGATATGTCACAAAACATTGTCTAGAAAGAGTTAAAGGATTCTAGTAGGCCAGTGAAAATGTCATTGGCATTAATGACTACCACAGATTAAAGGCCTTTGGGCGCATGCTCATGTAAGATCAAACACCTTTTTTGTCTGAATGGTACTAGATCAACAAAATATCTGCCAACTATGGGGATCACAGAGGGGAACAATTTATTTTCCTTTCCTCTTTGTATTACTCAGTGCAATACAGCTTGAAAAATGGCAGTGACACCCCCTGTAATCATTTGTTTGTGTATTTATCCAGATCTCTGCTGAGAGGTGGATGACAGCACCTATTGCTTATTGTTTAACTTTTATTTCATTGTGCTGTGAAGAGGAAACCAAATACCCAGTTACACCTCCAGATTTTATAACTGATATAGAGCTTGAAACAGGCTTATTTATAAAAAAGAATGTTCAGGAAACAAATATCATTTAAGCAATATGGTGACTTTTTCTCCTGATTCACTCCTCTGAAAACAACAGTTCCAGAAACAGAGACACACTAGGGTTTTTATTTATTATTTTATCTGCACCTGGAATAGCTATTCTTTGAGTTCATTAGTAAGGTTATCTTATCCTCACTTAAGTGTCTCTCTGACCAGTCATTGAAAATAAGTCTAATTGTAACCTTACACCAGAATAAGGAGCACAGTGCAGAGATCATTTGGCTGACAAAATCTCAAGCTAGTCTGGCCATGGAAAATGTAGCTTAAAACATCATAATATGAATTTACCCATTAGAAGTATTCCATTTTATCACGTTGCTACAACTTAATGAATTTTGACTCATAGGAACCTGATTGCTTAAAGGCAACTTGTAACAATGCCGGTTTTCAATCTAACTCCTAAAACTTCTACAAGTCTATATTCCCTTAGATTCTGAATATTTCCTTACCAATCTATTTGATTATGGTAGGAGTTTGAGCTAGCTACAGCTTTTGACTGATTGATTTGCCCCATCTTCTTTCAGGCAGACATCATAAAAACTTTTTTGGTCTCCTTTAGAACAGAAACTAAAGAAAGACTGTTTCGTAACAGAGAAGGCTTAGATGCGCCAACACAGGTTCTATAACATTCAGTAGAACATAAAAGATTATTTTATTCCTATGGAGTCTTTGCAGGGTTGTGGTCTATTATTTTTTCCTTGTTCAAATTCTTTTAGTGGTTTCATGGATTGAAATGAACACTGTGAAGTCTCCTCTGGTCCTTATGAAAATCTCCTTGTTTTTTTGACCTCCGAAGTTTGGATCTCATTCTGCTTCTCCACAACTTATAAGTCTACTGATCTACCCAGATCCCACCCTCTTACAGAACATAAGCCACCACAGGTATGTACTGCACCAAATGCTAGCTAAGAAATCCAAACAGTTTAGTCACCAATCCCCAGGGAAAATAACTTGTGTACTGTTTTACCGGTCTCAGTGGCAATTCATATCACATGAAAGAAACTTGCAGAGCAAAGTGGCAGAATAAAAGAGACCAACTAGAGGAATGTGACCAACTGGATAATGAGATCTGCATTTTATTTGGCATATATTTAAAAAGAGGAAAGTAGGAGGGAATCCAGAACTCCTAAGTACTTAGACTATTCAGCAGATTAGTATTTCCTGGGTCCAGGGTTATTTCTGAAGAAAAATGAGGGCAATTTATAGGACATGGAGTATATAAAATGGAATAAAGTAAAATAATCAAGGTACACAGAAATACTAAACACCCATAAAGTCATAGAATGCTTTGGGTTGGAAAGGACCTTTAAAGGTCATCTAGTACAACCAGCCTGCAATGAGTGGGGACATCTTCAACTGGATCAGGTTGCTAAGAGTCTCATCCAACCTGATCTTGAATGTTTCCAGGGATGGGGCATCTACAGCTTCTCTGGGCAACCTGTTCCAGTATTTTACCACCCTCACTGTAAAAAATGTCTTCTTTATATGTAGTCTGAGACAGTTTTACCGAAGTTGCAGCTGCAGCTATGGAGCCTACTGGAAAAGTTTCAGCTCCTCAGTAACAAAGCCTGAAGCCTTATTTCTGAATTAGCAGGAATTTATGATGTATTTAATACATTTATGTTAGATCAGAGGCTAAATATTGAAGAGTATAATAAAAACATACTGTATTTTATCTAAAAAAAAAAGAAACCCTATGGTAAAGGGTTTTTTTAAGCTAAAGGCTGTTAGAAAAATTAAAAATAAATAGAAATAATAATTTATATTTGTTATAAATAATATAATCCCGGACAGAGAAGAATCTTGCATTTTTAATGTATTTCTTTGCTTTTAGTAAGAGTTTATCTGATTTTAAGGTGGATCTTAGGACATGCTTTGTAATGAATATAATGGTGATATGAATTGAATGTTTTTAGTGAAGGCAATGAAGAATACTGAGAAAGACATCAAAGGCACATTACAAGTTTATTAAGGGCAGGAAAGTAATTTGCCACAATGGTCTAGAACACAATGTCATAAGTTGTAATGTTATTAATCCTGGCTAGAGAACTGTACTGAAAGGAAAGCAGCTAGACCTGTATTTCCTGCTGCTCTTGTGATTATACCAGCTGTGGTAGCCATTAATTGTGTAGAAAGCAACAACATATCTCTATGCTAGATATACACTGCCTGAGTTAAAACACAGCAGATCAAACTATTATTGTGTCTTCTTTATTCTAGAAAATACTGCTATTGACAGATTCTGTGTGACCATTTTGAGGCCTAACACAATTTTTAGTCCTAAAAAGTGAGTAATATTTCTAATTACACATGTAAATATTCACATGTATGGATACTACTGTGCTTCTACTTCAGGTAGCTTCAAATTCCATTGGTTTTCTCTTGACGATTATAACGCTTTATTGCACCTTTTGTAGGTCAGTTAAATATGAGAAAATGCACTAAAAATTTGGAATGTTGTATCATGATGCTGTCACAAATGAAGTATATCAAGGAGTCCATTGTAAAAAACTTCTTAAGTTCATGCCTGGTGTCATATTTTCTAATAATTTATACAACTTTTCTGGTTTAAATCTTGTAAGAAATAATCTCCTCTTGGATAGCATAAATCCACTTACTTAAATTCTGCGACTTGGCATGAAGTCAAGTATTTTTAGGAGATGCCAGGGTGAGATTTTCATTCTTTGTTGCTTCGTATTTTTAAAATTGAGGTACATCAATATTAATTAGTATAAAAGTTTGGTGATTTATTTTTGAGGATAAAAAATACTGTAGAAGCATTTTTTTAGGGTTCTTTTTTCTTTATTCCTTTAAGTCAACTGCTTATATGATACAAGTGAATGTAAACTATTAAAATATCAGCAGGAAGCCTCCTTTCTCACAAATATAAAACCACTTTCTTGCAAGGTTTCATTTCCATTTTCTGGCTAAGTCTGAATATGGTACCTAGGAGTGTCGTCCACACAAGTACAGAACTGCAAATATGATGATTTCTTTCTTTGCTTTCCTCCTGCTGTTGGTTTCACAGAAAATAACAGCACACATCCTACATACACTCTGATAAATGTCTGACTTGAATATTGGAAGTCAGAACACCAGAGCATGCACACCATTTTGTACCTTAGTAGGAGGTAAAGACAAAATCTTCCCTATAGCTATCATTAGTCAGCCCAGGAACTGAAGTCAAGCTACAGAAAGAGTGTATATGTGTTAATGCTATTTAATGTCACTTTGTTTTCCACTTCCCTCTTCTTGTTTCTAGGGAGGCATGCAAATAAGATATTTTGAAGGTGAATGCATAAGTGGACCTATTGAAAGTATGAGGAAAGTGACTGGCGAATGGCAAGGCATCACAGCATGAAGCCTATCCAAAAAGTCTACTCAGGTACATGAGATATTCACCACATCTTCCTGTCTGGAAAACAGAGCTATAAATGAACTTTGCTGTATAATTCTTTCTAAATTCACACTAATATAACACATTTGAGGCAGGACATCAGAACTTGTTAGAAAATCCTTTGGTAACTAGTGATTTGGCAAAGAGATAGACCCACAGCTCCATGTTTAGTAAGGCCTTCAAGGTTTAAACTGACTATTTAATTTAGAAAACAACTAGTAACTAAAACAATGGCTAATTCATCAGGTGAATACATACATGGTCATCAGATAGCATAGAAAGCTGAAATGAGGTGAAACTGCTACATGTAGAAACCAGGATGCCACTCAGGACAAGGACTACCAGATAAAGTGACTGTCCTACTAGGCTCAGTCAATGGTGCTGGTCTAAACTGGGCTGGAGAGTCAGGTACCTTGATTGATATGAGGTGTTGTCACGGTCCATTCGGTGATGGACTCGTGATGGTTCGTTTACCTTGATCTCGAGGCGCAAAATTAAGGCAACCAAAAATGCCAAGGGGTTATAATTCAATCAAGCAGTGTTGCTTTATTAATTTGCCCGTAAAGCGTCATGCGATAGAAAGAGAGTAGGGGAAAAGGGAAAGGTAAAAGGAAAAGGTGGAAAATGAGGCTGGGTTTTCCACTGAACGAGCTCCAAAGGCGTCCCTCTGGTCTCGGGTCCTGTGACGAGAGTCCTTCCAGTCCTCCATCGTGGTTCAGGGTCCTCCGGTGGGGAGATCTCCATGATGTCCTGTCAGGAGTTGTCTTTTATGCTTCTTCACCTCTCCTCATTCCCATAGGTCGAGGCCAATCTCCGCCTTTATTACGCAATCCAGGCTTAACTGCGCAGGCCCAAAAAGTCCCCACTTCGCTTGCCAGGGCCCGTCTGTACCTGCGTCGCCTCGGTTCAGGGGTCTCTTACCGGTCCATTGGGTGACCTCAAGACCCTTGGCGGGCCTCTGCACATGCTCTTCTTCGTTGGCCTTTGTTACAGGGAGGAGGTGGGGGGCAAGTCTGGCTCAAGCAACAGGTGAAAATCCATCTTCTGGACAGCACTTATTGTCCCTGGGTCGGAGAGACCTGCACAACACAATTCGTCGCTTCAGGCCTCTCTCCGAATCATTGTCCAGTTCTTTCTCTCAGTCCATTCTGTTCTCCAAGTCCCTGATGGCGATGTTCAGGCAGAAACTGTTCTTCGGACCAACTGTCACAGGTGTGTAGAGTGTACATGTAGCAGCAAGGCTTATATTATATGTCACCGAATGGTGAGGTTTTATTCTTGCGGCCACCCTATACCAACTCCCTCATGGAATGTGGTGGCACTATACTAGAAAATAATTCATTGTCAGTATTTTACGTAAATGGAGAAGAGTTTCTAATTCTAGATGTCCCTTTTCATTAAAATATGTTTTTTAGATATATTTGTACCAACATGTACCTGAATTTTCCATTCTAGACTTTAGTATAGTCAACAATTTTAATTGTTGCAATTACAAAGTGTATCAATGCCTGCATATTCTTGATCACATTCCTTGTTTCCTTGCAATCTCACAAGGTGTGGGACATTCTAAAGAAATAAACACCTTTTTATTGATATACATATAAAACAGATTTCCTATTTTCTCTGTTTTCAGTTACTGTTTTCTTTCTGAAATTTAGGAGGGGAATTCTGGATGGGTAAAAAGTAATGTGAACCTTGAACTTGAGGGTTTGGGACAAAGAAGTCATGAGAGGACTACAATGCAATGAACATAGATGTGGGCCAGCAGGTTTAAAAGTAAGTATTATAAAAGTGGGCTCTGTTTCCAATATTTATTTTCCTCTTGGAACACTGTCTAGAGGCTAATAGCTAAAGATCTAAACTCATCAGGACATGGGGGTTGTGTCTACGTGTGTGTGAATATTTCAATTTACAAAGTTACTTTCATTAAGGTCTCCAGACAAAAAACATCTATATAAATGTATAGAAATGTATCCCTTCAACTATTTATAATAAAGAACCAGATCTTGCCCTTAGGCTTTAATATAAGCCTCACAAGTGTTCATCTGAAGACTAAATGTTTTCCTGTGGTATGCAAACCCTAGAAATTGGGTTCTATTGCCTTGGGAAATTTCCTTTCCACTAAATAGACACTGTATTTTTTCCTTTAAAAAGAGAAGTCATAAAAGCAAATGACAAAAATGCATAATTACATAGCTTTTAAGGTTTGAAATGTAGCAACAATTAAGTCTTTCAATCAGTGCAAGCATGTATCATCTCTAAGTCTTTAAAAAATGTGACAGTATTTAGGAGTTTATGCTATATTGTTTTTATGTGAAGGAATGAAATTCCCTAAGTTTTTTACATTAATATTCAGTGTTATACATGTGCAGGCTTACCTTGAAAGGACATAGGAATATACTTTTCAAGTTTTCCTTTTCCATGATAATGCTTTAAACTGGGCCACCCACTAGTGACATATGAAATCGCAGGATTCCACTTATCTGTGACAGCAATGAAGAGCATTTTTGATCAGGAAACAAGAGCTTGAAACTTTTGCCATTCAATGTTTATGTATCATAGAAAGAAAAAATAGTTGGATAATAAAGTCTTGAAAATTTGCCAAGAAAAGAATATTTTACTACATCTTTGTGAATTAAAAGAATGCTGATGGCAGAGAAAAGGACAATATTTCAACGCTGCATTAATCTTTCTTCTTACAGATATACTAGTTATGGTCATCATTTCCTGAGCTGCAGCATGGCTTTGAAATAGGAATATCTTCTTTTCCCATGTAAATTTAAATATACTTCTTAGCCCTCTCCTTGACATACTTTGTAGGAATGAAGTCTGTAGGTAGAGTGATATCCTGCCCCTTTGAAAGTAAAATACAGGGTGTTTCAAAAAGATGGAGCCAATTTGTGAAATATACTGCTTTGAAAATGGGTCCATCTTTTTGAAACAGCCTGTATTGTAGAATGCCATTCTTTCTAAGATGAACAGTTGATCTTGCCATAAAGACAGTAATCAAGCTTTCTTTGTGATGCTCTTTGCACCATTTCATCATACATTAGTTGATATTCACCTGATCTTTATTTTATTTGTGGAAATAAAACAGCAAATGAAAAATCATTACAGAAGATACAATGCTTACACAACAAAATTCCCATTTCTATGTAGAGCTGCTGTGTGTACCCAGAAGACAACCAGATATTAAGTATCTGGAATTTGTTCTGCTGTTGATATAGACTTCAACTCACCAGCACTTCCTTATTCAGCAAAACATTTAGACATCTGCTTAATTAACCTAACTGGGTTTTGATAAGATTTAAGCAGAAGTTTCAATACTTCTTTTAATTTAAAGCTTCAGTAGAGTGTAGAGACACTCTACACTGTCTGCGTGGAGACAGGGACAGTGAAATTAAATGTATTTTTTTCTAACTGTATGACAGATGCAATGAATCTTGCGGCAACCAATTAGGCAAACTGCACTGCACAGTTATTCTTATTTGTTGCCTTATGATCCATATGCAGAAGGATAATGATATAGTTATAATGTATTGCTGTATATATACTAGCATCGTTTGAAAAAGTGAAATTATTCTTTAAAATACATCTAAATGAGGTACAGAAAATAATTTATTTACTTCTTAAAATCAAATGTTAAATCCTACTACAATAATGTTTAATTAATAAAATACAAGTAGTGAAATTACACTAAGCGACTTACCATAAATTTAAAAACTGTAAATTTGTTAAGCTCATGTAGCAGTAGCTGTTCACAGGCTTAACACCATGTAATCTGCAGAGTTACAGTTATTCTAATTTAAAGAAAATTACAAGACTATTTAATTTTTTTGACAGTTTTGTAATATTTGATATTTTGACAGTTAAGCAAACTTTTTTCATTTTGTCCATTTTTCAGGTTTGTTGTATGTTACCCAACTCTCCCTGTGATCCATAATGGAAAGCTTTCAAATGTATGCATTACACCTGTGCCAATATAATTGCCTGAGGGTTTAAAGAAAAACACATGTTCTTATAATCACTTACTCTGCAGAGCATGGAAGCAACAAAAGGTATTCTTCATTTAATGTTTACTGACATGTCCTCTAGTAATTCCATTTCTATTCCATGATTCTCTTTTTTGTTTTTCTCTTCAGCAAACTTACCACTCTCTTTCTTCTGCCATGCCAAAACCTGTCTGCAAATACTGGTTTGATATTTAATATCTTACTTCCCCAAGGCTTCTTCAAATTTCTGCTCAGCTTAACCCAGTGCTGTCAATCAGTGAGTTGTTGCCTATCTTGTGTGTTAGTAACACCATAGTGTTCAGGCAAGTGTGAGCGTAATAAGGATCAGAATATTATGACAGACAAAAGCATCCCAATCATCCAGCATCCACTATTGTCTATGACACAATTCTGAGCAAGACTTATTTTTAGTGAATAAAGATACCATTAAAGATATACCAATGTATCCTCTAACAATAAGAACAGGGGTTTGGATTGCTGAAACAGTTCAGAAGAGGTAAAACCACTAGTCATTAAGGCCAGACTTGTTGCTAGAAATATTTTAGATCCTCATGAGAATAGCACTTACGATCCCAGATAAGCTTCTAGTAGAAAAAATGAACACAGAGTTATTGTTTGGTTCAGTTATCTTTACAGTTACTAAGTTACAATTGTTTTTAATAAGTATATTTTCATATCTTTGAATACTTTGGTTTATTTAGAAGGATGAAGAAATGGTAGAAGACAATATATAAGAGAAATGAATGTAGCTTTGCTTTTCATTTAACAGTTAAAGAAGAAAATTAACTCTTCAATTGACTTATGAAGTCATTGACAAAACTCACATCAATTGCCATGGTGCCTAATTATGTCATGTAATAGTAACTAGAGTCCATTAATAAATTATGTGCCATTTTCTGTTATGAAAGTTTATAGATAAGACAGAAAAATCATCATATTCTTCTGCAGCTTACTAAGATCCAGTAGTTACTGAGATACATTATATAGATTGGATCCGCCATGCTTAGATAACACTTTTCCTACTAGCTGTATTCCTCCATTATTGTCCATAAATGAATTGTCATTGTTGAAGACAAGTTGAATAACTCCACAGGTATAAAGTCTATGAGATGCAGAAATCCATTAAACAAGTAGTTGTCATGAATAAGAAAAGATTTCTTCCCTTCTAACCTTTCCCTTTCCTGTTCCATGGAGAAGCTGTCACACAGCATTCAAACTTTAGCTGAGAGCCCACAACAATGGAGCAGACTGTGATAGGAAAACATTAAAAATAGACCCAAACAGACCTCAGGATTGAGGAGGAGGAAACTATTACCTTGAACACTAAAATGTTCCCAGCAGTAATAGCTAATGTGCTAACAGGTCATCAATGGAAGGAATCATGAATAATCATTGCCCTTTTACTTCTTCCACATTGTTTATGGTTTTATAACTTCTCTCTTATTAATCTCCAGCTGTTTACTTTTCAGGCTGAATAGACCTCATTTGTTTGATTGGGCATTTGACCAATTTATCTTTTCCCAGTTCTTGGGGACAATATATTTTGGGAGATCAGAACTGTAGAAGGTATTAAAGATGCTGATAGTTCATGGATTTGTTAGTAGTGACACGATTTCATGGGTGTCATTTTCTGTATGACTTTCCTAATAGTTCCTAATAGTAAATTTGTTTTCTTCACCTCTATTGAGCATTGAAATGACATTTTCACCAAACTAGCTACTAAGAATACAACTAAAATGTAGCCAGAATGAAATAATATGATCACTTCTATTTTACTTTTCTTTATTTTCACAAGAGACAATATGTAAATTACTAGAATTTAGGTGATAAAAATGTGCAAATACTGAATCTAACATTTCTGATTTATTCTACTGAAACAAAATACACTCCCGAATTCATAAATTTCTATGTGAAAATAAGTTAATTTTTAATGTAATAATCAACATATAGGGCTTTTAAAAATAATATATATTACTTGAATCCCTATAGAAAAGCCATCCAGGATTTAACATATTTTGAAATATTAGTGCTAAACAATACTGTAAAAGAAAGGTTATATGTGTGTTGAGATCCAACTGAAAATGTCTGTAGATGTTTCTACATAAGAACTCAATATAAATCTGCAGAATTGTTATAAGATGGTAAACAATTTTATTTTAAAGCCTTCATGAACAGAATTACCAATATACTTTGGTTGCTTGGTATCAATTCAGTAAACATAAATTTATTAAAGGAGGCCTAAATGGTCATTCAGTTTGAGTTTATGGATACTTTGTGCTTTCAGAATGGCAGAAAGAACCTGCAATTTATGGATAAATCATACACAGGTATTCAGCAGAGAATGGGCTCTTTCTTTATATATCTGAGCAATCCTACTGAACTTCAAAGATATAATTTTTCTCATTATTATTTTATAGAATGTCTGCAGAAATCCTCATGACAATATACACTGTATAATATACACTAATTCGTTTTATAGCTATACCCCACAATTGAATCTACAGAAGTATTAGGTCATCTATAGTAACACCTTAGAGGAAGAGCATGTTTGCATTTGAATATAATGTTAGTTCATTAATACATGGCTATAAGATGACTATGAGCACCTTTGTAAGACAATTAGAAAACATTTAATCCCTAAAATAATTACTTTCTACAAGAGTAATGCTTCTGTGAATAATTTCTTAGATGTGAGAAGTAACACAGTAAATTCATATGTTTACACGACAAGAAAGTATGTGATAAAATCAGTCTGCAATCAGTTGCCCAGAGGGTCCTTCTAATCTTAGGTTTTCCTATGATTCTAAGCATACTTTAATAGAGAAATTATAATTTATTAAATACAAGGTTTTGAGGGTTTTTTTGTTGTTTTTTTGTTTGTTTTAGTAGCACTCTACTTACTTTTAAATTCATTTATTCAGAACAAACGTTGAAATATGCATTTAAAATACAATGTTTTATTGTGACATTAATTGTATTGTATTTTTTTCACTACAAAAAGGAAAACAAATCTAAAATCATGGATATTCACTTCAAAAGTAATGTTCAAAATGCAAACAAAGAAACGTCTCTTGTCTGGTTTAAAACTGAGATTTCTTCATATGCAAAAGTCCTAGTATCTTATGCAAAGATACACTATACTTATGAATATTTATAATTCATGGTCCGCCTTTCTCTATTTTAGCTCCTTTGTTTACTAGACTTCGATATCAGAAAGGACTGAAAATTTACTTTGACTATATTGGTTCTACCACAAGAATTTTAAAAGATAAATATACTTTACATTTACCTTTCTGAATAAAACTTTTTGGGTTACATTTATTCATTCTTGGCTTTCACAGATATGTGTTACTCTATTTGATGTTTTTAAAAGAAAAATAGTTCTATATTCTCTTCATCTGTTTAATTTGTTCAGACTCTATCGTCTATAAGCTATTGTTTTCCCTCTCAAATAAATGTTTAAAATTTCTCCCTTTTAGTTGTACCATTATATTTTTACAAGCCAGAATGTCCCATAGCTAAGCTGCTACCTCTAAACACAATATACAATCTCAAAAAATACTGGTTTTTAATTTATTTGGAAACATATTGGTGTGTCCTCAGGTTTGTTTTCCTTTTTAAAGGTATAATCATGGTTTTCTTATTTGCTGTAACATTTTCTGTTATTGTTACAAAAAAAAAAAAAAAAAAGTCATAAAAGCCTGTGTTTGTCTCTGGCATTGCATTTGAATACCATATACCTACAGCTTCCTTTACCTTTCTGGCAGGTACTGTGTGCGAGGTGATGAAGGCTTGGTTCACAAGTGATCTCATGAATTTAGAAAGATTAAATTTTTTAAAATTCTCAATTTTCCACAATTATCTTTTTTCCTACCATGAATATTTTATGCTGAACACCCATATGCACAGGCCATTATTCAGATGGAATAGATTTCTCACTGAAAGTGTTTTAACAAACAGGCATTTTATACCACAGGGTTGTGTGAAGGTAGCAGACTTTTAAGAACTTCAAAAGGACTATTTCTTCTGAAACCAGTTTCGCTTTCATGACTACAAAACATGTTAAATCTATAGTCTGTACACCAGATACAGTTCACTCAGACTAGGAACTAAGGAAGTTGTCTGGGAGTCCCTGGGTAATCTTCTGGCCAGAAAGAAAGAGGATCTCCATTGCCAGAAGCACTCATAATGATTTCTGTGTGTCCTGTTATGGGTTTGAGAAGCACCTCCATGCAGAAAGCATTGGATGTCATGCCATCATGACCCTGGGTCACCCTCACATATAGAGGGAACACAGTCTGGGATCTGCTGTGTTACAGAGAATAGGTTGTGGTATGTACTCTGTCAAGAAAAGCAGGTTTGAGTCAGAAATACTTCTGCAATTATCTGATAGGATTATCAGCACTTCATGAAGGAATATGTAGTTAGGATAGTGTCAATGTGGATGAAACTTGTATTGGTAAAATTCTTCAGGGATAACTTGCTGTCGAGGTTTGATTGCAGGGTGACAATAAACCATGGCAGATGCTTTGTTAACTCCCTCTCTCCCCTAGCCCTGCCTTGCCCCCCCTCCCCACTAAGTACAGGTGACAGGAAGGCAAAGAAGGACCAAAAGAGAGAGAGTTGGAAAAAATTAAAAAATGTTTTACTAATGCTACTAATAAAATAGAGAAAATAATACAAAATGTACAAAACCAATCTTGAATTCCCTGGCAAAGATCAGCACTGCTCCAGCAGCAGCAGAGCAAGCCCCCAGAAGCCCTGGCTTGGACTCTGCAGCAAACCAGAACTGGATTCAGTCTGTCACTAGGCCTCAGTTCACAGGGATGGCAGGCAGGGTCCTTCCCAGATGTTGGCCATAGTTGAAGAAGAGAAAAAGAGGATGAGATCCTCTTGATCTCCCACTTTTATATGAAGTATCATGTGAATGGGATGGAATACTTAGTTGGCCAGTTTTAGTCACCTGTTCAGTTCGCTCCTCCTTGCCCCTCTCACTTACGGGATGTGCATCCTTATCAGCAACCTTGCATTCCATTGCTATGTCTACCAAAACATGTATTCTACTTTAGAAAAGTGCAGTTACCAAGAAGACTATAGCTGAAAGGAAAATTCACTAAGAGATAAACTTGTCTTGTTTTTAACAAAACCAAGACACTTGCAAAATATAAGACTCAGCTAGAGTAGAGTGCTACAGAGTAGATGGCAATTATTCTTAATTAAAGTCATATTTACAAAGTTAATATTCTGCAAAGATGTACTATTAATATGAAAAGTATACAAAGAGAATGCTACTACAGTGGCAGAAACTGTTGAGAATTTTCTCTGGGAGGTTTGAAAAGGGAAACACCTCTAACATAACCTTTTCAAACTGTGACCTCACTTACTCCACCTACATAATTTTAGACACATTGGAAACATTCTTTCAACCTGTGGAGGCAAAGATAGTTACAGATGGGAAGTCGAAGGGACTGCTTTCTGAACTCCAGACTGCAAGTCATGGAACAGATCATGTATTCTTCAGACAGGTGCATCTCAGAAGTTATTTTGCTGAGCAGGCTGTCTGATTATTCCCAGGTGGCTGCATGTTTTATTTCTTTCAGCTATTTTTGACAAAGAGGACACAAAATGGATTTATAGCAACCATACTTCCTCATATAGAGTGAAAAATCTGCCTGGTTGTGTCTACAAATGAGAACAGTTTACGTAAATACATACAATTTATTCACATCACTTTAGATTTGATCTTATACTATAACAACTCCAGAGAAAGGCATTGTTGTGTGTAGCAAGTACAATGCTTATTTTTCCTGTCAAGCTGTACAAGTGATAAGGTAGTCTCTTTGCACACTAAGTGATCAAAACACATGAAAAATTTGTTTTAGATAACGTTTTTAATACATAATCTTTAATCATGTGGTCCTTATTCCACTGTTGTGTATTATACTGCCTGTCAATAACTGTTCTCTGTCAAAAAATATGTATAAGTGTAAAGTAGATATTCATTAGCATTCTGCCATATGTTCTATGGACAACTACCCAGACATGATTTCTGCATATAGATTCCTTCAGTTTTCCCTAATTAGGAAGAATCACCCATGACCATCTGTCAGCCTCTGCACTTAAGTCCTACAGTTTGAAGCAGGACTTGGATCCTTATCAAGTCAAAATTCAATCAGCAATTACTCATCTTGCCATATCAATAAAGCTATTAATGCTGAAGTTAAATTAACATAATGTGTTCCTTCCATTTCTGACTCATGGCTAAGAAGATGCTTCAGACTCTGGGTTTCTAAATCTTCGTGAGTAATCTGTGAGGGGCACTGAATGAAAAGTTTACTGTAGTCTTCTTTACTTGAAGAACTTTAACGTGAGGGAGTATAAATACAACAAAAGATTAATGTCTCCTTATCCTCACCACGCATCACACATTTTATAGTATAAAAGAAAGTTATCATCGTTTCTTTAGGGTTTTTTGTGCTGTTTTTAAGGGGGGGAGGTAGTTTTTTTGTTTTTCAATAAAGTAATTGTGACGATTGATTGGCGGGGGTCCACTTATGTTAGATGTCTGCCAGATCAGGTTTGTCAGGGAACTTGGTTACTACGCTTTCCTGTTGTATTGGGTTTGCATGGCAAGGTTTTGGTAGCGAGGGAGCTACAGGGGTGGCTTATGTGGGAAGCTCTTAGAATCTTTCCCCATGTCCGACAGAGCCAATGTCAGCTGGCTCAAAGATGAACTCCCTGCTGGCCAAGGCTAAGCACATGAGTGATGATGGTAGCACCTCTGTGATAACATATTTAAGAAAGGGAAAAGAAAAGACAAAACAACAAACTGCTACACAACAGCAATGGAGAGAGGAGTTCGAATATGTGAAGCAAAAAAATTCTGCAGACACCAAGGTGAGTGAAGAATGTGCTCCAGGAGCTGGAGTAGAGATTCCCCTGCAGCATGTGGTGAAGATCATGGTGAAGAAGGTTGTCCCCCTGCAGCCCATGAGGGTCCGCGGTGGAGAAAACATACACCTTCAGCCCATGGGGGACCTCACGCTACAGCAGGCGGATGCACTCAAAGGAGGCTGTGATCCCATGGGAAGCCTGCACCGCAGCAGGCTCCTGGCAGGAGCTGTGTACCCATGGAGAGAGGAGTCCATGCTGGAGTAGATTTGCTGGCTGGACTTGTGACGTCATGGGGGACCCATCCTGAATAGTCTGCTTCTGAAGGACTGCACCCTGTGGAAAGGACCCACACTGGAGCAGTTCGTGAAGAACTACAGCTCATGGGAAGGACTCACACTGGAGAAGTTCATAGAGAACTGTGTCCCATGGGAGGGGCCCAACGCTGGAGCGTTGGGAAGAGAAGGAAGGAGTGACAGAGACAACATGTGATTAATTGACCATAACCCCCATTCCCTGTCCCCCTGCTCTGCTCAGGAGGAGGAGGTAGAGAAATTGGGAGTGAAGTTGAGTCCGGGAAGAAGGGAGAGGTGGGGAAAGTGCTTTAAGATTTGGTTTTATATCTCATTACCCTACTGATTGGACTGGTAATAAATTAAATTAGTTTCCCCAAGTCATGTCTATTTTACTTGTGACTGCAACTGGTGAATGATCTCTCCCTGTCTTTATCTTGACCCAGGACCCTTTCATCATATTTTTTCTCCCCTGTCCATCTGAGGAGGGGGAGTGATAGAGTGGCTTTGGTGGGCACCTGGCATCCAGCCAGAGTCAACCCACCACACCTGTTTACAGATACATACAGGTAGCCCACAGGTAGCGGTTAACATAGAGGGTATGCATAGAATTGTTTCCGTAATTACATAATATGTTTCCAAAAAAATCTAAAGAGTTTTAGGATTACATGACTGCTTGATGGTAAGTAGGTCGGCATGACCATTTCCTACTGAGATCTGGAAAGCTGCAGCTTGGTTAGTTTTATTAGACAAATAAGACATACTGTTGTTTCTCTTTCTTGCTAGATAGTTATCTTCTAGAATCACGTTCAAAGTGTATTCCCACATATCTGAAGCTATGGAGATACAATACATTTTTTCTTATATTTGCGTATTTTTGGTGGTCTTGATAATTGGCCTGGGATTCATATCACAGCTAGAAAGGCAAGAAAAAAATGCACAAAGGTGGATGAGGTTATTCTAGTTTTGTGCACTGTCTGAGGTTTTTGGTCTGAATTAGACTTGCATTTGTTTGGATCTCTGCTATCATTTTTTAATACAATTTTTCTATCATCTGACTTTTGACACATTATTTTTTGAGACAAATTCTGATCTGATACCAATAAATAGAGTTGAATTAATTTCTGTCATGTTTTTATTTGCCTGACCTGAGAATCAGCATTTCTTTCCACTGGACTACCTGAAAATTTCTCTAGTCAAAACTGAGGAAGTTTCTATATATGTGTATAATGGAATTCCAAGTTTCTGTTTTATCCTAAAAATGTCAAAACAATTTCCTCATGGAATAGCACCAGAAGTACAGTTCTTAGAAAGGAATATAAAAATATTTAAATGTGTAATGGATGTACCTTTAAGCTGTCGTAACCCGTGCTTTGAGTTGCATGTCATAGGAAGTACTATTAGCAGGAAACACGTGAACCAACGGAGTGTGAGCCTCACAAGAAGCAGTGCAAGTGTCACAGTGAGCCAACCAGAGCTGGCTTTGGTGCCAAATAACCCCATGCAACACACCACAACTCCTGTCCAGAGTGACCACCCTAACAGATGGAGCTCAAAGTCATGGACTGAATGTACTCAATAGATGTTTTATGGACACTTTACAGAGTAGTCAATAGACTAAGGGAATTATGTCTATGTATATACCAAAGGATGGGAAGGGAGGAGGTATCTAATGAGGATGCATTGGACATGACGTAAATTGTATGGAATGAAGAGTGGAGATTGTACTGGCTTTGGCTGGGATGGAGTTAATTTTCTTCAAAGTAGCTCATATGGTGCTAAGTTTTGGATTTATGACCAAAACAGTTTTGATAACACATGGATGTTTTTGTTGTTGCAGCACAGTGCTTACACAGCGTCAAGCAATTCCTTTCCTATTTTTCTCATACTGCCCTGGCACCAAGTAGGCTGAGGGTACATGAGAAGTTGGGAGATGACACAACCAGGCCAGATGACCCCAACTGACCAAAGGGATATCCTATACCATGTGACATCATGCTCAGCAATGAAAGCTCTGGCAAAGAACGAGGAAGTGGGGACATTCAGGGTTATGATGCTTGTGTTCCCAAGGAACCATAACACATGGTGTAGTGCCACTGTCCTGGAAGTGGTTAAACATCTGCTCCCTGATGAGAAGTAGTCAATTATTTTTATTGTTTTTCCTTTGCCTGTGTGCACAGCTTTTGCTTTACCCACAAGTTTTCTCACTTTTACCCTTCCAATTCTCTCCCTCATCACACTGTGGGGGAATGAGTGAGCAGCTCTGTGGTGTAGAGCTGCCTACCAGCATTAATCCACAACAAAATGTTATCAGCTATTTATGAGGAGAAACAGAAACTTGAAACACTTACTGAATACTGAGAACTGGAAAGCAAATAATAGACTAAGGGGAATGATCAATTCTTACCAAAAGTAGCTGACTTCATTGGTCAGATTCTCAGGTTTTAAAGGATGCTTTCACATTTCACTTTCAAAAATGTTTCTAGTTTTCTACAGTTTTTCTGTATTATGTACATAATAACACTTCGTTATAATTAAAATGCACCAAGAGTCAAAATAGTAATGTGAAATGTAACAATCACTGAAATCCAGCATAATTCCAAATTGTGTATGAATAAAGGAAAACCACCTTCCAGTTGTAAAACTGGTAGTTGATAAGATAGTTCCTATTTTGCTGACCTGGGTAGTGATTCTTTTTTTTCAATAAAATAGTTTACATATTGTATGAGAGAATCAAGAGCAGTTTGAATTAAGACCCTGAAGAGAGCAGTTTGTAGTGAATTGAGGCAAACAGCACAGATGCTTACAGCCAGTGCATATTGTTGACAGTGCTCATCTCAAAACAACATACCACAATAACCAGAGGTTATGTTTGCAGACAAAGCAGGAAATACGGGATCTAGTAAGAAATATGACATAGAAGATTTCACTGCTCAGAGGCTGCAAGCTGAGAACTTCTTATGGTTAGAGACATTATAGACAATTTGACCTTGCCTCTAGGTCCCAAAATTTTCATATTTCACATATGCCATTCTCTGTTCTTAGCATTCAGCTTCAGTAATGCTCACTGTTTAGCTGCTGTGCCTGAGTGTCTTTTTGCAGTACATCTTTTCTTAAAATATGTGATTATATAGCACTTGGTGATAAACAAGTTGAGCATTTTACTCACAGATGGTTCTCTCTTCCTGCCACAGTTTATCATTACCCTAAAGATTCCACAGTTTTTAATTTTGCTGCTAAGATACCAATGCAAAGTAGGTTTTGAAAGGTGATATTTTAGTTAATAACTGTTTTTACCAGGCCAAGAGATACTAATTCATACATATTTTTTCACTAATATATTTTATTTTTCAGGGGAGAGAGTGTGCTGTTCAGTGGTCATATGCATGTTCCTAGACATTTGGGTTAAAACAGAGAATAGCTGAATTTGGAACTGGTCCTATCTGGGCATTAGAGTAATGCCTGGTCTGCTAAAGCTCTCTTCTTCTATTAGTTGTTGATTTTATGGAAGCTGGCCTCTTTTAAAAGTCTGGGTCCAGCTGTGGCATTTTGCCACTTCTGCCTGTGTAGTCATTACAGTGCAAACAAATTAATATCCCCTTTGAACTAAACTATAATTTCTCCCATTTCATAATCATTGAAGGGAGTGAAATTACTTGCTGAAATTTGAGTTAGGTTTGTATACATCTATTTCACTGAGTAATGTCAGATTTCTGAGGGTATTTAGGCACCCAGTTTCCAAGACAGCAGTGGGCATTAGACATCTAAGCATATTTACAAGCCTCTTTCAAAATTAAATTGAAGAATTAAGGAATAAACTTAGAAGATAGGAAAGATGGTTACTGGAACATCTGTTGGATCTCAAAGGTATAATTGTGACACATGCCACATGTCACCTTCAGTGGCTATGTCCCACCAGCACTGAAAATTAAGAGAACTGGAAGATGGCCATATGTCAGCTGGAAGAAAACAGAAAGTCTTGAGCAATAATAAACACATACTCTAATTTTATCCAGTTTGAGAAACAGTTTGTACACTTTTTATATGGGAGGATACACAATTTATGTTTCATATTTTGTAATTTCAGAGTGCTGTTAATATTAGATGACATTACCAAAGTCCTCGAAGAAGATATGTTTGGAAAGATGTAAAATAACACCACCTGTATTAGAATCATTCTTCAGATAGGTTGAAGGAGAAAAAAAAAAAAAAAGTTAATCAATACTTAGACAACTTCTAAACTATTTTCAAAGTTAATAGTCCCTTAGTAATTCAAATCTACTAAGGAAGCAGAGAGTGCTGTGTTTCATACCTGAAGTAATATTGCAAGTGTAATGCAAATAATTTTGACCCTGTCTCATTAAGAAAATAGGTGAATACAAGGAATAAGTACCACCAATTTCAAAGCCAGAAAGGACTTTGTAGAATCCTCTCTTTACACACAGAAGATACATAATTTCTCCTGAAAATTAAAACTAAATATATTCAGAAAAGTATAATCAAATGTACCTTAAGAATGTAGCAAAGCACAATTTTTCTCCTACTTTGAGTAAGTCATTCCAATGCTGTGCAAATGTACCTCAAAAGTACTTGCTTTTTTCAGGTTTAAATAAATCTAACTTCAGTCTCTGGACACTGAATTTTGTATTCTTGTAAATGGGTAGAAATCTCTTTGTTATCAAATAATTTCTTTCTGTAAATGTATATGCAGTGATCTTCTCTCCGACTGCCATTAGACAGAGGTAGTTGAACTTCATAAGCCTCAGTCATCCATCTTGTTTGCCAGATCTGAACTATAGTGTTTCTGTTCACCATGCAAAACACATAAACACTTTATTATTATTATTATTATTGTTATTAGGTATAAAAGTTATTTTAACAGTGGAATGGATATTTCCACAAGAAATTTTGTATTCTACATAAAGAATTTATATTCTATATATTCACCTTCTGAAAATATTCGGGAAATTAATACGACTATTTTTCCGAGCCAGAATTTAAAGGTAATCATCTAAAAACTACTCTAAACCCCTACCATGAAAGACTAATTGAAACTTTGTTGAAGTCAATCCAAATAATACCATCAGCTTCACTGGGGTTTAATTTACTCCTTATATACTTTACTTCAGATCAATAAAGCAAGAGTATTTAACGTTTTTTAAATACACAGAGTCCTGGATCTGCCATGTTTCAGCTGTCTAACTTTAAGCAGGCCAGTCACCCACTGAATCTGCTGAGATAATTCATGGATTTATAAATAGGCATGTCCACAACTATTTCAGCAGTAGTATATACGTACATATGTAAGTGTTTCACAGATCGTAGAATGTCCTGTGTTGGTAGAGACCCACAAGGATCATCAAGTCCAAGATATTAAAGCTAGCAGTGATAATCTATTGCACAAGACTACTATAATTATCATTACCATGTATGACAAATTTAGAGAAAGGTTCTGTAGAAAAGGGAAAACAAAAGTAGTTGATGATTTTATTTACTAGAATTTACATGGATTCTGAAAAAAAAAAATATACCATTTAAACTTCAACATTTTTTGTTGCAAAGAGCAGCAGATACTTGTTTCTTTCCTCTAACAATAAGTACTTTCTTAAGAAACATTTGTTATTAAAGAGTTTTTTAAATATTCCCATGAAATGATGTGGTTTAGCAATGATTACTCTAGGAAGTCTGTGTTATGGAGTGATGGATTTTTATTAATTTTTACTACATACAGTTCAATTTTAAAGTGTATGATCCTTTTGATTTGTACAATCTGTGTAGTGAAAGTATTTTCAGAAACTTCAGGCCTTCATTTATTCATGTCCCCCCTGGATGCAGTAGTTAACAAGTCCTGCTTATTTTCATGCAACTAATAAGAACTGATTTGATGATAGCATAGTTTATTGCAGTCCAAGTGAAACAAAGTCATTTGTTCGACAGTTTATGATGAGTAAAAATAACACCTCAGCAATACCATCTGGATTCTCATAATAAAATATAATCTTCAACCAATTTATTTTTTTTCAACATAAAATTGTCCTGCAGTTTTAGGCAGGTATCTTACAACACTTAATTAATACTTTGTTCTATATTTTTGAACCTAATTTTTAATATTAAAATTCTTGCACTTATGTCTTCTCTGATTTTAACATTCCTATTTTAACCATTTTTGAGATGCCAGGCTAGACTTAACCACTGTATTTTATAAATCAAGTAAACTAAAAGCTTTCTTAGAGAGACTACAGGGCAAGCATCACAGAGGAAGAGGAAAAAAAAAAAGCAGCTAGACAACATTAGAAGAAAAATTATAATAACACTGATAAAATTTCACCATAAGTATTTTCCTGATCATTTGAGAACAGACAGTGGAGAAGGCCAAAGGCGCGTGCTGTTCATACCTACGTCTAAGTGTGGCTAACAACTTCGTATTTAAAATGTAAAGGACTACTCTTCCTCAGACTCAAATTATCTGCAACTCAGGAACCTCATGAGCCTGACAAGTTGTCTTTGTTTTTTTCTTTCATTAACCTATCTGGTTTCTTTCTTAAACCACTGTAAAATTTCACCTTACTGAATATTCTACAGCAAAGATACCCACAGTTCAATCACATTATGTGAAATAACCATACATTTTTTTGGTTGTTTTTGGTTTGTTTACATAGTCATTTCCAGTATGGATGATGTTCAAAATCTTCAGTCATCTTTGCAGTCTTCTCTGAACGTTTTCATGTTCTATTATATTCTTTTCAAGATATCAGGACCAGGGCTGAACACAATGTTCAACATGCAAGCCCAAGAGGCACTTATGAAGTGATACAATTCTCAGGGGTTTGGCTTAGTGATTATTGTCTGTTTGTGTTTTCAGGGAAGGGTATTTGCTATTATACATTTATCTACTGTGTGTACTAAATTTCAGGCATGTGGGACTGTCTGTAAGCATGAGCTTATAAACTCCATTTAGTAGATGGGCTATTTCATCCTTGAGCTCCTTTTCTTCTTCTTCTTGCAGAGCAAGCTACATTTTAATTTGTTCTCTTTCTTTGAGATAACCTTAGATTTTGCAGCTGGAATACAATATTCCATAATATTTTGTTTATTCAAAGTAATTTTGGAAAATGAAGGATGTTCCTGCCTCAATGACTGCAAACCTGGATTTAGAATAGGTTTTGCCAAAAATATTTCTGGCCAAGTTACATTTACCTGTTCTATTTTGAAACTCAGTTTGAATGGAACAGTGAAACGTATGTTGACATTGTATCAGGTCTACACAAAGTATATTGAATTAAATATGACCCTCAGAGTATGAAGAGTTCATCTGTGCAATCTGCAGGTGTACAGTATAATTTGAGAAGTCCCAGATGTGGCATATGTTTATTTGTTTACTTCAAATAATTTCCAGCTAGATTAATATAGTGAAGCATTACACATTCTTCCAGTCCCCATAGCGTGCATGTATCTAGAACTCCCTATATGAACACTTCTTCGGAGTGTTAAGGCCCGTAATGAAAATAAAATAAACCTTCGCAAACATCATTAAAAAGCATTCTCAGGCTTGCTTTGCCATACGGTTAAGCAGAGGTGGGGATGGGAAGGGAGAAGAAGCTTCTACATGAACTTCACTGCTCCTTCTCTTAAATAAATGACTTCATCATTTCTATAAGCACCACTTTGGACTGATGAGAAGCTGACACTGACACTGCTGCACTGTGGCGTGGTTCCTGCGCCTCCTCTGCTACACTGATAGCAATAGGCAAGGCCATGGTGAAATCAGCTCTTTCAGATAAAGGAACACAGTGAAGGAACTTGGAAATCAGAAGACATCCAGAAGAGGGGTTATGGCATGAGACGTAAAAATGGAATGAGTTTGGGATCCTAGTATGAGAAGGTCAAATTGTGCAAAAATGCCTAAGACGACAGCTAATATCCTTGCAGAAGAATCTGGATCATGTAAGGTCATAATGAAGAGAAGATCACAGACTGAAATGACTTGTGGATGTCCAGGAGGATAATATAATGCAAATTTACTTTTTGTTAGTATACTTAATGACCCTTAACTTATTACCTCTGCTTTCATTGACTTGAAAAAAATAGGCTTTATATTTGCAACCTTAGAAAAATTCCATAGACCTAATGTCTTTCAAAATGTTCAGATTTTTCTATTCTTATTTCCAATCAAATTAAACCAGTTTTGCTTTATTTTGTTTTTTTCCCTCTTAGATCCGATTTTTATCCTTTCATTTTAAGTAAAAGAAATCAAATTACATCATTTTCTTCTCCAAACAGCAGTAATATTTTTAGTCTTTGAAATAAATTTTTAAATATTCAGTATTTAACCTTATGTTTATCTATAAAAATTAAGGATTTTTTCCTTTATATTAAGTATATTGGAGGATGATCTGCTCAGTTTAGTACTTTTAGTTTTTAGTTTTGAATGCACATTATTTGGTAGCATTTTATGTGGTACCCTTACCTTTTCATGAATAAACTTGTTTTCACAGGTATTTCCATTGTTTTTTTTAATAGTATTTTATATCGCAATTTTTGACTTTTTACTTTGCCTTAGCCACTAATGATCATAGTAAAGAAAAGTTTGTTGAACATTATGTTTGGTATGTGTTTTCTTTACATGTTTAAGCTATGCTTCAGCCATGTGCTTATTACAAGTCTCATTCAACAGAGCATTTAAGAGCATTTACATCCATCAATGTTAGATAAGTTATCGATACCTATTTGGATTCCTTAAAAATATTAACCAGCTGAAACAATCACCCATGCTCTCTGATTTTGTTTTCTTACATGTATGTACAGATAGCATAATGCTGCTAGGTTTGAGTATAAGCTGAAGGGCTGTGCTTCACCTACATCTTCAGGCTCTATGAGAAATTTGTGTTGAAGCTCTTGTTTCTATACACCTCTTTCCTACATGTTGGAAGTCGGAGATATGAGGAATGTTCAAAGCATCCTAACAGAGGCAAGTACCACCATGGTATACTGTAGGATGTGGGAACCATATTCAGTCAATTCAGTGGTTCACAGAGGCTTCAAGTCCATCATTTTCGAAACTCGCAAGCCCAGCAACTATAAATGAACCAGAAAAAAATATTTTTTCGGTGTTAAATAGTTCTATCATGACTCATGTAAAAAGACTACACACTTCCAGAAATTTTGCCATGTGAAAAAAAATATATTTCCTCACCTGAAACTGGAAGTCTACCTTGTCCTTACCACTGCAAGAGATCTATCAAAGAGCTTGGAGAGATGGGAGCAGTAAAATGAAAACACAGAATAACAATAATTCCCCTTCATAGTTCCTATATAGCCACAGGGGCATTTTTCCCTCTTCCCTAATGTGGTAGGAGTCCTGCCCCTTGCCCCCAGTCAAGCTATGAGACGTGTTCACCTGAGAAAAAAGACGAGAAGACACCTGGAACAACGCTTCACATATTTGCAACTGATTGTCTTCTAAGACCCAGCTGATGTTTTCTTCTTGCTCAGGATAGTGTCAAAGTGTGCCCAGTCTGCTAAATCTGAGAGAAAGATTAGTCTTCCGTATGATCAGTAGATACACAAGATCTGAAATATATTATTTGTGATTTACATCCAAGGCCACAGTACAAATATTATTCTGAGGGAAACAAAAAAGATCCATCCCACAAAGTCTGACACTGCATATGGGCAACCACTAAACTGACATATTCAGCTTCTGATATCCAGATGAGAAAAAGGCCTCAAGTAATTCTTATGCAAAACATAACCTTCATCTTTGTGATACAACAGGAATCTGCAATGACACTCCATATCGCCAGGGGTTATTTGTGTTTTTATCCTAATTCAGTATTCAGCTAAAAGTATGATAAGAGACAAATTCTATATCTTTTTATCAGACTATAGCCTCTAATGTATATCTACCCAAAAGTTTTTACAGATCATAAGATAAAGTATAATAGTAAATTTTATAGAAATAAATTTTCAACAATATATATTTTTTTAAGACAGGTAATTTGCTGTGTAAATATTTATGAGCTATACACAATAAGGACCTAAAAATCATTCTAGAATTTATTTTCCATATTTAAGCTATACATAGCTTAAATATGAAAGCAATTTTCTTGAGTTTAAGGAAATTATTCTTGACCAGCCCATAAGATGAATGTTTTGCCACCTTTTGCAGTAAGAAATATTAGGAAAATGTGTAGCAAAACCAATATAATAATTTTTTAAAAAAATTTTGGTGATCCTCAATAGAATTTAATTTAAGTTTTTCATGGTAGAAAATATTCAGTCAACGTATAAAGGCTTTGTTGTTGTTGTTTTGCAGAAGACAGTTTTCCAAACATAAATCTTAATGGTGAAAGCTGCTACATTGCAAGGTTTGAAACTTCCATTTTTGTCTACTTAGTTAAATACAGCTAAATATAAGGAAAGGTTGTGACTTGTTTTCAAACAGCAAAGCAGCACAACATGAAAATTATACCACAATGACTAAAAGGAATCAGTTTGGTCTTTTATTTCTTAGTGACCATAATAGTAAAATATATATCAGATCCACTGCACATATTCATAAGCATAGTCTTACTTGTTATAACTGCAAATCTGAGTGTCCTATAAGAATAACATTTGCAGAAATTCACAATAATTTCTCATACTCGAATTTCATTATACAATTTAAAAGTACATTTGATAATCTAAACACAGAATATGCACTTAAATTGTGTTTGAATATAGAAAAATAATATAATTTCTGAAGAACCTACTTACAGTGATATAATTTGACAATTCAGTGCTATACTTTAGCTCCCTCAAAATTTTTTTTTCATATTAGATGCCTCTCTTCCTTACAAAAACAAGCTGCTCTATAGTTGTGGTTTTATATATATATGTGTGTGTGTGTGTGTATGTATGTATATTCTTTTTTTTTAATTTATTTTAATGAGAATATATGTGTACCGGTGTCTTCTGTATTACTAGTCTTGTTTGGGTGATTTATGTTTAAATGACAATATAAGAAGTATGTCAGTGAAAAGCTTTGTGTTTTTTAGTACATTCAATATGATTGCACAGGTTAGCACCAAGGTTAAATGTTGCTAAATATTTTCCCTTATAACAGAAAGAAAATCTGGACCATGCAGTGATGAGGAATATCAACTAGAATTACATGTAAGATCAGTTTCAAAACCTTGCAATGTTACGATGTATCATCACACTTCTGTAAAAAACTAAAACCATCAGCATTAGTCTAAAATTATTACAAAAGTTGGAAGTTGGATCAATATGCTGGACAAGGGTGGGTCTACATGTCAGACTTCTTCCCACATTGCTATTTCCATCAGAGGTATGAAGACAGAGTAGCTCATACTAAAAAAATGTTAAATAACTGCACATATTTTGCTTGTTTTCCTTATTTGAACTGATATTGCAATATAAATATACATACATGCTTTTACCTACAGTAATATAACTCCACAGCAGAGCTTTGCCATTAGAACTGTGCCGTTTTAGGGAATTCTTCATGGTGTATTATGTATAGAAAGTCAGTACAAAAAAAACCACCTCTGATACTATTCTGCCTACAATAACTCATTAGTGGTATCATTATTTCCATTATAGTATAGGTCTAAATACTACTCCTTGGCTTGGCAGGTCTTTAATTTGGGTGTGTTTTGATTTGGTTTGGTTTTAACCAGAACTTTTTTATTATAACATGAAAGGTTAAGTATTTAACAACAAGAAATACAGAATTTCTCTTCAAAACTTGGTGGTACATTGATTAGTCTAAATTACAATGTTCCTAGTTATATATGAATGAAGTTCAATATTTCCCCCAAGATACATCTGTGCTACCTTTAGAGGAATTTGTTTTCAGTTCAGAGCCTAACTCCAAAGACAAGCTACATTTGCATGCTGTAGACCTTCTTTTTGCCAGTGTATTTTGATATATAGGCAGGAAAGTACCTCATCTTCTCACGTTTTAGGAAGCAGGTCTAAGCAAAGTTACTTTCTAAATAGATACAAAGTATTCCAAAGTAGACTCTTCTTATTATTTATTTTCTCATAAAGACAAACCACTCTGAAAGGAATAAAAGGAATACCAGTGGAAAATTTCTGTCTTGCACTGAAATAATAGTTCCTCTGTTCGAAATTTGTTTGGACACTTCAGAGTGCCATGGAAAAACGTTCCATGTGCATAATGAGAAAATGGAATAAGAATGAACAGAAGCAATAGTTAAAGAATTTGAACTTAAAACAGCCCTACTGTATAGAAGCGAATTAGTCTTGTCTTCTAAGAGGGTATAGCCAAAGAGGTGTCTAATATTTATTTAGCTAGCTGGCTAATAAAACCAACCAACCAACCATACATCTTCTTAGTAGTGATTGCATCAATGTTTTATCTGTGTTCCTGACCATAAATAAGAATGAAAGAGTCTTGATCATTTTCACACACGTACAATAATAGATTTTGAGCTAAAGTTCTTCTTGTTTCTCTTTTTTAATATTTTTTTCATTGTAAAGACTTGCCAGTTCGAGAATACATCTTCAGTTTGATTCAGTGAGATTAACATAGAAATTTGTCTTCAAATGACTTTTCTGTAGATTATACCAATAGTAGAAAGTTAAGTGAACCAAAATGTCCCAACACTTCATAAATTGAAGCTGCCATTTTCTTTTCATCTCATTGATCCTTCTGGTTCCCCAGTGGTGCTTCACTAAGGTCTCTTGAGGTTAATGAAGGGCTGCATGCTGCCTACCACTGTTCTCAGCCACTATGTCTCCATCTTCCTTCCCTTTCTGCATGATGCCAACAAATTCAGAAAAAGACAAATAAGTAATACCATCATGGTTTCCCTGTACCTTTTTTTTTTTTTTTTTTTTTTCTTCTCTAGACACTGACGTCTTTGCTTATTTTTAAAGTCCACCTTGTCTATGACTCAGTGTCAGCCATTTGCATAGACAGGTATAACACTAACAAATAATTTATGTTCATAGAAAATAGAAGGTATCTGTCCATGGTCACTAGCTATATCCTTCTACTGGGAAAAACAACTCAGCCTCATCATATTTTCATAATAGTGGTTGCATTCCTAAGGTTTTACTGGATCAGCTATTACGAAAATATTTTTATATGTTTTTTAATATTTGAGAGTTTGGAATTTTGATTTCAGACTTCAAAGATTCACTATTTGTCTCAAGCCTTGTACCCTTAAGATGAAAGCAAAATAACATCTAAAGTTAAATGCATCTCCTTATAAATGTGTTTCAGGAATTGCCATCTGCGGTCCCAAGTGATCCTATCTTGCAGTTATGTTTCTCAGCTATTTGTACACAATATGCAGCTGCCTGTCATCTGACAATTGTGCCAGCTAAGATGATACTTCCAACCAAAGGTTTCATGTGTCATTCTTTGCAACATAAACTGAACTTTGTAGAGATCAGCAGTCTTCCATGAGATCTCTTGCTCTTTCCTCAGGCTTTGCTGTCACTGTAACAGCCTTTAAAAAGTCCCATGGAAATTGCCTGATGTTTTCTGCAGTATGTCAGCAATGTGATACCTGAATCACTGAGATAGCAAATTAAGCACAGAAAATTCCATATGTAACACCAAATGAAATGAGCCCCAAAGTTGTAATGAAATCTTTAAAAAAATGTATCAACAGTAACTACAAAACTTTCCCAAGTGTAAAAGGTTATAATATTTTCTATATACATACTGCAGTGCTGTCCCACCCACGAAAATTAGGTTCATCTATTTCTGTTTACTGTTTTGTTTTCTGCTCCATAAAAATACCACCTGCCAAGTTGCAAAGTATTTACAGATCTACAATAAATTCAGTATCTTCCTTAAATCGGTTAGCAGATGTTGAATTATTCTGGAATTAACCAATTCTTTGTAGTTCCTTGTAGCAATTAAATGTGTAGCAGTTCTCTGAAGTGTTGAAGGATCTAATTTTTCATTTGCATAATTGTTTGTTCTAGTTAGAAAGTAGTTTAAAATCAAATCTTACAAAAAGTGGTGCAACAGAAATGAAAGAGTAATAAATAAGTAAGTAGCTGTACAGCTGAAGAGAGACTGGTTAAGGCTATTTATGTGCTACCTAAAACTCAAATGAAGATCACAGAGATTTCAGAAAATGAAGTTTTTATGAGTTGAAATTAGACTTATCTCCAAGTTATACATGCAGTCTCTAATTGGAGAAGTGATGTCAAGGAAGCAGAGAGATCTGCGTGTCTTATTCAAAAAAAAGGAAAACCTAGAGATTATTTCAAAGATCAAAATACATCTCCCCATGCCTCAAAGTCTTTCAGTTCTTTTTCACCAATACCTACTTCACCTACTGGCTCCATTGTGCCATGAATTCCTACAGTATACCCACTGCCTAAAGAAAAAGAGTTTATATTATATCTATTTCTTCTGGAAAAAAAAAAAAAAAGTTTAATTTGAATGTTATAAAATTCCTTTTACTACCACCCAGACTTTAAGCTTTACAAGAAAGGAAGAGTTCCTGAAAATTCAATAAATGAATTAGCAAAAAATAGAAATGGGGCTTATAAAATCACCTACTTTTTAATTGGTTTAGTCAGACATCATATTGCTTTTCATAAACTGAGTACTAGTCTCACGTTACCAGAACATTGTATTGCTTTCTACTGTTCTGACATAGCCTGAAACTGAGCTGAACTGGACATTTGCAGTATGGCCTCAGGACAGAAGTAGCCTTCCATAGCCAAGAGTCATCCTAACAGATAAAATAGACTGTTGGAGAATCTGAACTGAAGGAAAAACCACACTGACACTTCATCCTCCTGCTGTGCTGATCCTCAGTCTTTTCGCATGTTCAGAGTTTGTTGGCACATGAACTAAGCAGAATTCATGCTATCTCCATATGCAAAAGTTGACATAGGAGCCAACCAGAACCAAGATGAATGTAACGTGTGCCACTTTGAGCTATTATTCTCATCTTTAATTCACACTTCTCATAACTCTAAGTAAAGAACCAAGTTAATCTTTCCTGAAGAGACCACACCATAATAATACTCCCTTGCGCACAAACACATCACTGCTTTACGTTTCCAAAGTACTGTTCAAATATGAGTCAGTTAAGCATTACTGCTGCCATAAATATAATTATTAGGTTTCAGTTTCAAAATAACCACTAAAAGTGTATATCTTCCTCCAATATTCTGTCTCTAGCAAGCTACTAAACATTTCAATGCAAAAAGCTTGCACCAAACAAAAAATCCCCCTGACCCTAGCTTTAATTTCATCCTGTTTATTGAAGGGTGCTGCCCTGCAAAGAATTTCCAGATATTTTACTGTACTTTCTAAATTAGCCATCATACTAATGCTATGCAGCTAAGACAGTTACAACTATATCATGTCCTCTACATTAATTAAAATGATCAAATAGTGCTGGTAATTTTTACTTCTCACTGGTATCTTGCTCTAGTATCCTCTTGTGCTCTTTAATTTGCATCCATAATCTCTAGTCCAGACAAATTATCTTACCTTTTGGAAGCTGTTTGAGTAGCTAATACTATGCCTATAACTACAATTGGTCGGGATCTTGAAAATTCCAACCTTATTAAAACAACTTTTTTTTTTTTTTCTTTTTACTAACCCACCATCTCTTATACTGCAACAAAAATCATTACTTGTTGCTCACTGTAGCACACCTAATTTTAGATTGCAAACTGCTTGGGGCAGGTGTCATGTCTCTTATGTGCTGTGCAAACTGAATAGTGAACATTGTATAACCTGAACAACAACATGGGGCTGTATCATACCCTTAAGTCATATGCACAGACAGCCTTCTTTACAAAGATTGCTTTGTAGCCCAGTCTGGAAGAAAGGAATTTGTCATCTGGTTCCTCAGTGTTGCCCTATAACAATGAAACCATACTTGAGATCACAAAAACATTATCTATAGGGTTGAAGGAAAAGTGGACAAATGAAAGAAAGGAGTTTAAAAGGGCACATCATCTATTGTAACAGCTAAACGCAGATTATCAATAAATTCTACCCCAAAGAGAAGCCCTGAGCAAAATTAATTAGGCCACAAAATAATAACTTAAAACAATTATTATAACTTATTTTCTAATAATGATAATAAAAAGAAGAAATTACACTTAATCAAGTTCAGGATTAGCTATCTGTTTCAGTGGAGTCACTGCAGATTTATGTTGGTGTAAATGAGAGCAAAAATGGCCCTAATTCATTCTCCTGGGTTTCTATCAAAGTCACTTGAAAGAGTTTCTCTCTCGCCCTCTAGCTGTTTTAAAGACATCACAATATAAAGATTTCTTTCCTGCCAATCTGCCAAAACCTTGACGTTTTAAACTAGTTCATTCTATTTAATAACATTTTAACACTTATCTAGAGGCAACTACAAACATTCTAACTGATGACAAATCCTCCAATCAAATTAGCAAAACATCCAGTTGCTCAGGAAAAAAGTAACATCAGAGGCTTAGAGCTTTATGGCCACAGGTTATTTCAGCTGCCCAGGACTACTTTAACAGTATTTCTCGCATAATCCAAGTAAAACAGATGCTTGATCATTTCATCTAAAACATAGAGGTAGCAGAAAGAATAAGAGTTTTAGTCACTGTACAAAGCAGTAATATTTTTTCTGCAGATCTCCATTAGTCAAAATCATCCCAGAAAAAAAAAAATAACAACTTTGAAAGAGGATAGCTAGACTCATGTCTATCAATGTAAAAGCAAAGAGAGAGAAAGACATCGAACAATTCTTTAATGATAGACTATTTTTAGACTGCATCTTGAAATCTTGTTTAGGAAACAGAAGATTTAAATGCATTTCTTCTTGCTCCAGATGAATTTTTTTATTATTCAGCTGTCAAATGTAACCTTATGTTCCAAACTTCAAAAAGCAGGACTCAAGCCTGCAACTTATATTAATTTTCATTACATAGATTTTGGAGGGAATTGTGTCTTACAATCTTAGTAATCAAGCTGTTTTCCAGCAACATAAAGTTAATTTATATTCATTTCATTCTGTCTTATCTTCACTTCAGTGACCTTTCCATCCAATATCTACCATTAGGCTAGAGCAGAGCATTTTGAGTATTTTGATGCTTTATCAATTATTTAGAGATTCTACTTCAGTTTTGGATACCCACAGGTCCTCAAAGTGCTGTAAAGTGTTTATACAACTTGACACAACCAAGGAATTTTTATTTTTTGTATCTTGCAAGAATTAACTTGTAAATAGCAAAGATAAATAATCTTTGAAAATACGTACTTTTGAATATATAGCTTTTTAAAGTTTTCTCAGATCATGCTCAGGTGCAATGTTGAATTGTAGTGTTCCTAAATTATAACTTCCAAATTCTCAGATGTTCGAGAGAACAATAAAGACAGAAAGGTAGAGAACTATTGAACAACGCTTGGTAATATAACACCACTTTATCATAGAATCATGGAATCATTTGGGTTAGAAGAGACCCTTAAGATCACCGAGTCCAATCATAACCTAGCTCTAGCACTAAACCATGTCCTTAAGAACCTCATCTACACGTCTTTTAAACACCTCCACCACTTTGCTGGGCAGCCTGTTCCAATGCATGACGACTCTTTCTGTTGTCAACCACTCTTCCCCAAGCCTTTAGCATTATAACTGTATTTTCATTTTACACTCAAAATACAGACATATAATTTTAACAAGCTGTGTCATAGTTGGAAGGTCTTGACTGATTTTAAAATTCAGGGTGAAAGTACTGTAAGGACACAAATGAATTTTTCTGACCATTTTCAGTTTTATGTTTCCAATCTTTTCCTGCATTGTTCAATCTAGTGGGTATGTTAACCACATTTTTTTTCTAAAAAGAGATTTAGTCTTAATTGTGAAGGTTTTTTTATAATCTTGTGCTAAAGAAATAGGCATTAGCTTTCATTCTTGATGGGTCAGAATGAAATTTTAATAGGTCTTCAACTCTCACGAGTTACCCTTTAAACACAGTAATTCTGTTAAGTATTGTATGACAACATTAATTACGTTGTCTTGATGCATGCTATGATAGAACAGAGCTATTTATTTTTCATTGATATTTTACCACATTACAGTAGATAACCAGAGTATCAAACTGCATTTATATTAACTTTTTTAGTTCAGGAACTACACAAAATATGATGGTCATTATTGAACCAAATGATAAACAATGAGAAACAACAGCTTAAGATCAGCTACTCTTATTCAACAATCACATATTGTGACTCCAAATCATTTGTCAGTTGTGAGTGAAAATAATCTGTTTCAGTATGATTTCTCTTCTCTGATAAGGAGCAGACAAATTCAATCTTTTTCTTGTATCTTAGTATGTTTGTCCTTCTAGAAACAAATGACATCACTACTGCTTTGTGTTTCTGAGTTTGAAGTTGTAATGCTTTTTACAGCAAATTACATCCACATCCACTTCAAGGTACATTTTTATGGATACAGTAAAGAGACCTTAGCAAAAACAAGAGTCAGGCTATAGCATGTTTGTCAAAGATGATATAGGGTAATACAACACTGAAGTAATTAAGGCGACTAAAACAAATTAGGGATCAATAAATATCCTCCTGCACTGCATTTTACAGGAGCATGTCTTCCAGATATGCCATCCACTTATGTTTTATGAGTTACATTAAGTTGTTCTGAAGATCTTGCCTCTAGGACATTACAGTCATGATGTGCATTGTTGAATATCCAGCAGAGCTTTAAATCAGCTGTTTTTACTTTCTGTGCCAATGCCTACTAGTGATAAAAGGATGCATGCCTCTTCCATTTTAACTGGCACAGTTAGAAGTCAGAAGGCTCACTGTTAAGCCACTACAGATTTCCACTCTGTCTTTGAAGCTGTTAATATAGCATGGCATTCCCATTTTGAATCTCAGACGGTACTAATTTTTCTTATTTTTAGAAAGTCTTCATTTTGCTCATTTGTGAACAGTTGCTTTCTCTACCCATATGGTCTTTTAACATTTGTCTTAGTTTGTTAATATACTTTATTAAAAATACATGATTTAAAAATGAGATACACTTTTAATGGATATATAAAATCATCAATCACATTTTAGCACTTTATTGAGTCCCTTGAAGTAGTAAAATTTGGATGCAAACTGTAGCTGTCAATTCATCTAAATGCTTCTGCTTTTCCTGTGCAGTGAGAGAACACTTTCTCTTCTTTAGTTACCATATTATCAACTAGTTTCTTATTCATAGATACTGCCCTACATGACTTTCAGCAATGATAACTGTCAACATGGTGACAAGGGCAGGGAACATGCATCACAAAGGTGCAGTGGGAATAGTCACATGGCATAACCCCATGAGCAAGAAAACTCAAAGGTAATGAAAGGAAGAGACTTAAGCCATTTGTTGTGACTAAACTTGTCATCTAAAATTTACTGTACCATCAAATCACAATTCCTCCAACTCTCAAAGGTTTCCTACTTGAGGATGATTTGAAAGATTTTCATTGCTCAGAGGAAACAGTGTCCTCTGTAGAGGAAACAAAAAATCCACATGACTCTTTATGCTAGACTTCCTCCAGGAGCAATAGTCACTGCAAAGCAGAAGACACACATGTCAAGAGATACTTTCTCTTGAAGAAATCTAGTCATCTATTAGGCAGTAGATAGGATGGGGCAACTTGTATCCCATAAGCTAAATGCAGCCTAAAAATTTACACGATCACATTAGCAACTCAAGTGTTAAAATCACCTCTTTAAGGTTTTGGATTATATTATTATTATAGTTGCTGCTTTTTTTTTTTTTTTTTTAAGTGTCATTTATTATTATGTGAACAAATAAATGTGTGTTGAAGCCAACTTCGACCCTCAGAATAAAGAAAAGTTTCCCAGCTATGTACTCCACACTCCTCTCTTCTCCGTTAGGAAACCACCTTTTCCCTTTTTGTTTTCTTTTTTATGTTGATGTGACAAGAGATATTATAATCAGTTCAATATGCCTCTAGGAAGTATCCATGAAATGTGAATTTTTTACTGCTAGCTGATTTATGACCTTCTGAAAAGGAAAACAAATTCATTCTTGAGCAAACTCTTATAATCAATATTTCTCTGAATCTTGATAAATGTGAGATTATAATTGGTTCAATTATGATACAAATAAGAGGCAAAGAAGGAAGAGTGTTCTGAAATATTCCAAACCCAGACCTTATTTATACAAAGATAATTTCTAAAGAACGTGTCTTGTTTCATTTATTATAGGATTCAGGGATATGAAAAGCAAGGGAGGAAAACGGTGGCATTTAGGGAATGATGTAATAATAAAATAAATATCAGTTAGGATAGTAATGGAAGACTAAGAAACAGTCTCCTTTGAAACCAAGAAGTATTATTCTTAGTGTCTATGAAATATAGTAGCCTCTTGAATCTGTAGTGTTATACCTGGCTATCACCCAAATCATTTAGCTTTTCTATGTTTGAAGTACAGATGTAGTGAAAGCACACTGTTGCTAATGCAGCATTTACATTTAGTGAAATATTTATTGATAGGCATGAAGATGAATTAGAACCTTTGAAATGCATTAAAATGCAGAGGAAGAGGAAGTAATGAATTACTTGCACATAATTTTTAAAGTATTACTGCTAAAGCAGCTGCCAAATTGAAGCAATGCAAATGAGAACACAAATATTTTTAAGTCTTCCTAAGTCACAGAACTCTAATAAACCTATTTTTTTTTCTGAAAGAAGATCATCAAATGTATTTGAAACAGCATTTCATATGTAAATTGTCTATATGCAGCATATGCACATAATCAGTAAGAAAAGCTTTTAGTCTTTTAAGACTCCCATAAATGACTTCTAGCAACAAACGACTGGTATGAAAGTTCCATTTAATTTTATGAAGGTTGGACTACAGAATTTAATAACTTTACATTTCTTGTGAGTAGGTAAGTTATAAGCATAGAGCTAAAGCCAGAGCTTGAGCCATACAACATCATTTGCTACTAAGAAAATGTTAGCTGACTTCAGTATTTTAATTTCCAATTGATAAATAACATGCTCCATCCGTATACCTTACAACTCACAGAAAATAATATCTACAAGTATTTTCTACTTGATTGTCAAGTACCATTTCATTTAATACTGCTTCAACAATAATATGCAATCTGTATCCAAAAGCTAGACAAATATATTTGCTACAGAAGTGAATGCCATTAGATTACAGAAAGTTTCATATGACAAGGTTTAATTTGACCTTTACATATAACCTCTAATAATTCCAGTAAATATATTTTTTCTTCACAATATCTAAATTAGATGGCTACTATTTTCAAACAGGCTGGGCTTTTACCCTTTTTATTTCTTCCCTCAGTTATGTCACCGCATACAGATTCATCCTTTTTTTCCTTAACATTCTTTTTTTCCTTTTTTTTTACGACTAGGCTTCCGTTTTCTTCTTGTTTAATTTTATCTAAGTCCTGACAGCTAAATATGAGTGAACAGATGACTGGATCTGATCTAGCCATATCGTGCATAAGATGAGGACTTAGGTCCTTAATGACTTCCTACTAAATAACAATCAAGTCCAAATAGAGTTGGGAATGTCTACTCTGCAAATTTTTGGTTCCTTAGGTCCATCCCTGATTACTTAAAATGTTTCTTGGGTGGCTGATTTTGTCACTGCACAAGGTGTGCAGAGCTACTCACTTTGGTAACATGGACTTAGTGTTCCACTGCATTTATGTAGATAATTGACTGAACTCCATGTCATATCATATCAGGAGTACAGAACTATTGTGATACTAGTGCTACTTTTTGCAGAGTGATCAAGGTCACTACTGTGGTCTTCTCAGCAGAGAGCTGGTCAGACTGGATCGTCATGAACACAATACCCTAAATGGACAGAAGTTCACCTAAGTTAGCATTGCTGGACATCCTGCTTGCAGAAGCCTGTTCTTCTTTTGACGTTTTCCTTAGATGACTTAGGCTACATCTTTATTATCTTAGGTAGTTATACTGAACACTTTATAGTTTCCTGGACAAACGCTCACTTCAATACAGCATATTTACTCCAGAGTCTTGAGATATTTTGGAGTAGATGGCTGTGCCCACTCTGCACACTAGACAGACTGCCATTACTGTACAAGTATCATCCCATCGTTCTGTACATTTCAACAACACAAATCTGTCTTGGGTTTGTCAGCTTCCCACTTGCTTCCTGAAAGGCAGACCTAGCAGATCTATTCAGCATTTGTGCTGCAATCATTGCACAGTGATGGCTGCTCTTTGCTTTTCTTTTTGTAGGTTTGAACTGGAGGGAAAAGGTCAGGCAATCCAAAATAAGGTAGCTGGGTTTGAAATTATAGACTTCTCTCTCACAATATCACATATGTAGAATTAAAACATCTGGATTTGCACGCACATAAATGATTATTTTCTTTCTGTCCTTGCAAATGCAGCACCCTTTACTGCCTGCCCATCATAGGTCAGTAGATGCCAAACACTGTGATCTTTCATGTTGTGGGCTCAGACATAACTGAAGAATCAATAATTTATTTTCATGAAGTCTACCCTCCCTGTTCTGATACTTTTCCACAGTTACATCTGTTCTAGAATTGCTGCTCTGTTTATTTCACCTACATATTTGTCCATTTAGATCCATCTTTCACTGATGACAGGAATAATATAATACATCTAGTATACTTTTACAGGGCTTTACCTGACTTCATACATAGACATTGGCCACAAAAGAAAAGAAAGTGCTATACCAGCAATATTCAGAAAAGCAGGAAAGAACATATCGCTTTCACCATAAAATCAAATTTTTAAAACTAAATCAAATCCTCCAGGAACTGCATCTAAGTCACAGAAAAATTCCTGCTACATACTACGCTTTTGGTAACCTAAGTAATAGGTTACACAGACAGCCAGGTCCTGCTTATTCTTATGGGTGCTCTGGAGGCAGGAAACTCAAAGTCTTCAGGTACATGGGGATCCAAATCGTACTTGCACCTAGTGGCTCACAGTCCTGCCCCCTTCCTCTTTTTACATAATCCTGATGCATCTGTTTCCAAAGCCAGTGTTTCATTGTTCTGTCCTCCAGGTCAGCTGATCTCTGATACAATCTAGTCAAGATGAACTTTTCACCAGTCTTATCATCCAGTAGGGTCTGAAGCCTCAAGCTGATGCCAGCCTTAGAACAAACGATGATGAGTCCCACCTCCTCCATCCTGCCCTAAAGTATTTGGTAGGATTAGAAGAGCAAATGTATCAACAACTAGTCGGTTCTGGACACAGCATATGTTGCATTGCTGTCCCTGGGAGCCAGGTCTGGATCAGAAAACTGTATGCAGGTGAATATGTCTAAAAGGCCCTATCCACCAGACTGTGTTAAAGTTTTGTCATCAGTATAACTTCTCCACTTCGCACAGGTAGAAACTGCATTAATTAGTCTATATGCCACACAGACAAAATAGAAAACCTGGGATGCTAGTAAAATTTAAAGTTCACTCTAACATAACATCATATATATGTCCATATCATGTTTGCATGATTGACTGAATACTTTTCCTCACTTGGTGGATCATGAACTAAAAATGTAGCAACACCCCAACTTTAATTGTTCGGGGTTTTTATCCCCAAAACTTCTATTTACAAGAAGCACATTTATTTACAAATTAAGCCAGCAATCAGAAGATCAGTAAAATAAAAACATACTGTAACACCTTTTGTCATTCTGTTGTTTTATGGCATATTCTTTTTTTTTCTTTGAAATTATGCAAATAAATATTAGGGTTTAGGGACATGTTCTGTATATTGTTTTTAGTTTTGCCATGTATGTTTCATGCAGATGTTACTCCAAAATAAGCTGGAGGGTTGCTTTCTGTCTTGGATTCTGAGTGAGGTAAATTCTTATGATGTTCTGTGACCTACATTATTATCTGAGAAGTAAATATTGGACCTGGCCTAAGATTTATGAAAGAGCAGAAAGAATTCCTTTAGTGGCATTTGGTCCATGTGACAGTTATATGTGCATATGTGTATGTGTGTCTGTTGTATGCACAAGCAGAGGCACTGTATGCATATGAAGAAACTGTTTTAAAAAGCACTTATCAGCCTGCTCCTGTTAACATAATACACACTTCTTTATTTAACTCCATGTTTATATATGCAAACCAATATCCATGCCAATATAAATATAGAGTCATATAAATTTGAGCAATTAGTGGTATGTTCTAAACAAAAGATGAAAAAAAATCTTTTTCTATGCATACACAGGTGAGGGCTTAAAATTCTATTTGAACTGTTGAGAACAATATTCTTTTAACAGGTTCTTAGCATTATTTATCTGTAATAATTTTCTATCCATTGAGAGGCAGAAAGAGTAAAACTACAGGAATGCACAAAACAACTGCAGAACCCGTGGCACAGCCATGCAATATGAGCCTGAGGTAATTGGATCTCACATATTGCTTGGTTATGAGACAGGAAGAGACATATGAGACAAGAAGAGATATAAAGACACTACAGGAAATGGAGCTTGTATCTAGATAATATACTTCTGCTTCTCAGCTGCATACAAAAATCTGTTCTGGCATGATTCTGATAAATGGTCATATTGTCTTCTAGGGAAGCCATAAGACCTGTGAACTGTCCGTAGAGTGTTATTATGGGATTTCTGCAGTTACAGCTGGGTTACAACTCTGACTTTTTTCTCTGCATTTGTAGGAGTACTGTGATTTCCATTCCTAAACAAAAATGCCTTTAATTTTCATCCGGATTTGATTACTTGTTTGATTCTAGTTTCTGCCTCTTGCAATTGATTCCTTTATTCTTTGAAATGTCATTTGAATCTGGAATTGGACTTCTCATCCTATAAAAATTCTAGAATTTGGGGCATATTTTCATTATGGATCAAAATGAAGAACACAAAAGGTGAATTTATAGAAAAAATACTGTTTTGATATAAACTTGCTTCAGAGAAGGCAGAGTGCATACTTTCCATCATTTGTAGGCTAGCAATCTAGATCTGCCCAACTAGCTTGAGGAACTGGGCCCATGCCTGTTTTCTGGGCGGAGATCCAGAAAAACACATAGTCAGCCAAGAAACAGTCTGACCAGGCAACCATGCAACCTAGGTTATCCATGGCACCATGGCAGTCTTGTATCCTACCAGTTGTACTATAAATTAGCCAGAGCTCCCAGGCACTTGGGCAGCCCACACTCAAACAGGTGGGATTTCAAGGAGCCAGGGAAATCATGTGTCCGTCATTTGACTGATATTTGAGCTGACAGAAAAACAGGCATTCATGCAAACCTTCCAACCTACCCATCTGCTTTGTTTTTCTGTAAGTTTCTCTTAAGTCAACAAAGTTGCAAGAAAAGTCTTTTATTGCATCAGATTAACTATTTTCAGAGAGAAAAATTATTAGTTGTAAAGTTTTGCTCAGTTCTGAGTTTCAACGATTCAGCAAGGTAGAGGTAGAACTTTTGTATCATTTCAGTGACATTCCATTTAAGTCCTACAGCACAGATGATAAAATAGAGCATGATGGAGTGCACCCAGAATACACTACACTCCAGAAATTCCCAACCAGCATAATGATGTTTCCATATTGGCATAAAACGTAGCAGTGCTAAAATTATAAATTACCTGTAACTCTTTGACAGCCTCAGAAATAGGAGCATAAAAGTAGTTAAGGTAGTTAAAAAACAGAACTACTGTTGCAATGGCTGGACCTGTGGCTCAAAAAAATACCTAGAGCTCAGCAGGTACTTATCCTTACAAGCAATACAAGACAATCATTAAAATATTCAAAAGCAGAATATGAAGTACAAATAAAATTCCCTAAATGCACTTTAAATTACCTGTCGAGGATACATTGGTAAAAAATATTTCAGGTACTTTTTTTTCCTTCCTCCTTTCCGTCCCCCCCCAGAGTTTACAAGAGAATCAGGGGACAAATAGTTCCTACAGTGTTTTTACTTCTCATTGCTGCTTTCTCCTCATTTTGACACATCTGGGGCATGCAATTATTCACAAAGGTCATTTTCCACACAAGAAAAGGACAGTGACCAGAAGGTAGCATTTAGGCTGTGAATGCACCATGACAATTTAATCAACGAGAAAACCCCGACATCAAGAACCAGCTTATTTCTCAGTTGACAAAGACTGATGTCTCATCAGTTGTTTGTAAAACTCACTAAAGGCACAGAGAGGTCAGAGTCCTTGTGCAGCATTTTATGCTGCACAAGGACTATAAATATTCAAATACTTTAGTCATAAAGGTTGAGACTATCGCATCTTTAGATGCTCATTTTTTAATTAGTTTGAAAAGCAAAGTATCATTCATAGAGTAACAGCTGACAAGCATTTGTGGTTTATGCCCAGCAAACTAGTCTCTGTTCTTCTTAATTTGCAGCTTCTAAAAATAATAATTTTTTTTTCTTTCTCAGTAAATTTAAATAGCCAGGTAAACAGGAAGGATTTAGCTGAGGTTTGGTTGTCTAAATGACACATTGCAATCACAGAAATCCCAAACCGAAATCCTAAAAAACCCCACAATGTTGCCACCTAATTATGGAAGCATTTGCAATGAATGGCATCTGGGTATGCCTGAAATGTTTGTAAAATACTAAATAGCTTAACTTTCAAACTCCATCACGGTCTACAAATTAGATGCTTGTTCACCTCTCTTGCTTGTTGGACTCAGTCTGATAATGATGCTTTGTGCTACAGGTAATATATAAAGTAGATGGAGCTCAATAGTTACTGGAGAGTATAAGGATACAATTCCACTACTATATTGAGCTAATCATTACTAGGCCACATATGTACTTATTTGGATCTATAACGTGGGGCGGTAGCCATGTAAGAGTATGGAGAAAGACAACACCAGTTTCACTGCAAGCAGTGTAGTTTTACACCAGTTTGTGACAAATGTAAAACACATGTTGGTTTTCCTAAGAGAATCATGTCCATAACTCCAATGTGTGACCTAATCATCAGGCCATCTGGCACTGTATGAGAGTAAATTTGCAATCTATTACAACAAGGATATGCTAAAATGCAAAGCCTAACTAAATATCAGTGGATGCAGACTTCTAGAACAGAAAGGGTTCCAAGTCATTTTCCGCTGACTATTAATTGACTTTTTGAATAAATCTTCCAAAACTAAGTCAATGAATCTAAAATGATTCTCAGACAGCAGGAATCAGATCGCTTTGTTGACACAAATGGGCTGTGGTGATATGGTCTGATTTCTGTGTACTTTTGATGTACCATAAGTTTTTAATTACCGAAAACACAGAGCAGATCCTCTCTTTTTATTTACATTAAACTTATTTTATTGCAAATATCTTCACATATTTTAAAATTATTTTATTTTCATTCTGGGAAAATAGGTCATAGATTTTATCTCCGTCCTGGCTGTACTCCATTTTTACCATTTGAATAAGGAACCTTTCAGTGAGCAGCAATGCTCAAGTACGGTTTTAGGTCTTTTTGACTCTTAAAAGCCATACCTGCTCTTTCATGAGATCAGCAGGGTGAGACAGCTCTTAATTCAGCTTATGCAAGTGCTCAAACTGACCTATTGCCACAATCAGATGCACCACAGATACAGGAAAGAAATACATACATGTTTTCTTCTCTCTACAGACATATCTCACTCCAGACATATCTTTTGCATTCCCTGTGCATCCCTCCTAAATGGATTTAATCTCCAGGGAAAGATAGTACAGGAAGACTAAAACTGTAGTGCACAGACTCACTCAAATGATAAAACCGTGCTGTTTCTTGCACTGTGAAAAACATGCATAGAACCTGATCAGTTCCCACAGTTATCCTAAATGCCTGCTCTGTGCAGCTTAATGAAAATGTAGCAACATTGTTCAAGAAACACAAACAAGCAAAATCTATAATATGAAAAAAGAAATCTGATCTGTGGTATTTGATTGTTGTTTACTAACAGCATCAACCTATGTGTAAAAAGTCTGGCTTCTCAAGCCTTGCAATTGCAGATGCTCAAAGAAGCATATGGGCACTTTGAGATTCTGGGGCAGCATTTTGATCCACATGTACTTGGCACAAACCTCTATCTAGCATCTTGGTTATTACATTGGATTCATCCCTCCATTTTTCCCTGAGAAACTCACTCCCTTCAGTTCCCCGTGCTATCAATACTGCATATAATAATAGAATCCTAGAATCATAGAATGGTTTGAATTGGAAAAGACATTTAAAGGTCATCTAGTCCAAACACTCTGCAATGAGCAGAGACAACTTCCACTGGATCAGGTTGCTCAGAGCCCTGTCCAGTCTGAACTTGAATGTTTCTAGGGATTTAGGCATCTGTTGCTTCTCTGGGCAACCCGTTCCAGTGTTTCACCAATCTCCTTGTAAAACATTTCTTCTGTCTAATCTAAATCTACCCTCTTTTAGTTTAAAACCATTACCCCTTGTCCTGTCACTACAGCATGTACTAAAAAGTCTGTCTCCATCATTCTTATAGGGCCCCTTTTAAGTACTGAAAGCCCACGATAATGTCTTCCCAAAGCCTTCTCTTCTCCAGGATAAACAACTCAAACTCTCTCAGCCTTTTCTCATAGGAAAGGTGTTCCATCACTCTTATAATTTTCATGGCCCTCCTCTAGACCTTCTCCAATAGTTCCATATCTCTCCTGTTCTGAGGGCTCCAGAGCTGAATGCAGTACTCCAGGTGGGGTCTTACCAGAGCAGAGCAGAGGGACAGAATCACCTCCCTCAACGTGCTGGCCACATTTACTTTGATGCAGCCCAGGATATGGTTGTCTTTCTGGGCTATGAATTGCCACCTCATGTCCAGCTTTTCATCCACCAGTAACCCCAAGTCTCTGCATGGCTGCTCTCAAACTCTACATCCCCCAGCCTGTTTGATACCAGAGGTTGTCCTGAGCCAGATGCAGGACCTTGCAATTGGCATTGTTGAACCTCATAAGGTTCACATAGGCCCACTTCTCAAGCTTGTCCAAGTCCCTCTGGATGGTATCCTATCCCTCAGGAATGCCAGCTGCACCACTCAGCTTGGCCTCATCTGAAAATTTGCTGAGGGTGCACTCGATCCCACTGTCTCTGTCATTGATGAAGATATTAAACAGTACTGGTCCCAATGTGGACCCCTGAGGGACACCACTTGTCACTTGTCCAGATGTTGAGCCCCAGACCACTACCCTCTGGATGTGACCATCTAACCAATTCCTCATCCACAAAATAGTCCATCCATTAAATCTACATCTCTCCAATCTAAGGAGAAGGATGTTGTGCATCAAAGGCCTTACAGAAGTCGGGAAAGATGACATCTGTAGTGCTTCACTTGTCCACTGTTGTAGTCACTCCATCATACTAGGCCACTAGGTTGGTCAGGCAGGACTTGTTACTATATAAAAATACAAGTATCTCTTCAGTGTTTTTTCCTCCTCCTTCAACCATGACTCCTGCACAAAAGCTCTTCTGCTAAAAGGTCATTACAAGAACTGAACTGCTTCAGGAAAGAAATTCATCATGTATTGAATGATGTCTGTTTAAGAAGAGGTACCTAATTTCATTTTTGGATGTGTACTTTCAATCACATGAGTTTCACCCTCTGTACCATATTTGAGGAGAGGGCACTCTGTCACTGATTTTCAATATCAAAACCATTAATATCTATAGACATTTGGATTACGTTCTCAGCTGGTGTTAACTTGCAGGTTTATGTACTAAAATTAGGAGTTGCCATTGCACAGCTGTGTGAGAGATTTGACCAGTTTCTTTATACTAGAAGGAAAGATAATAAAAGGAACCCTCTCCCCCACTCAACCCTGAGATTGCCTCTAAAAAACATAGCTGCAATATCAAACCACGCAAAATTAATCTCAGCATAATTATTTATGTTATTTTTGTTATGAATGAGAACCCCCAAGTGATTCCAGTATCTCTCTATTCACTTTGCTAACAAACCTATCAAAATAGATTACAAGCTTGGTAGCCTTTAACAGAGGTAGAATATGTTATCTTACACAGAGGTATCTCTGTAAATTGGCAAGACTGAGTGGAAAAGGACTATAAGTAAGTAGCAGGCCTGAGAAAATAATTTTTTATTTCAGTTGTTTTACCTAATTATTTAAACAGTTACTCCAGAGTTACTTTTTGGTTACACTACCATTGCCATCTCATGACTTGTGATTGATTTATGAAACTTTACTGGCAAATTAATTAGGACTTGTGCTTAATATCCTGACTCCCATTATTCACACAAATAGAATCAGAATAAGTTTAGCACTTTGTAATAAGACTTTGCTCATGATCCTCTTGACAACTTTTGATATACTATGTTAATTAAATTACACTTCTGAAATACCATATCCACTTTTTATTAATATTATCAGTTATTTTGTTTTGTAAAATTAAACTTTTCAAGAGCAGAAAAATTACAGTCATACAGAATTAAATAATTAACAAACACACTAGTCGGGCTAAATACTTAAGGCATACTCTAGGTGCCAGGAAAAACAGTTACAGTACAGTTACCTGTCAGGGCTTCAGCCTGGGGATTAGACTCAAAGGGTGGCTTTATGTTTTATCTTGAATGATGTAGGTAACAGGATGCCTGCTGCTTGTTCAAATTTACATTACTTGTGAAGAACTAAATTGCTGAGAATGTGATCTACTAAAGCTGGTATGACCACCTAGGTGTGCTTGTTACTAATACTGGCAAGGGAATCATGTGTCACTTTCTACATCACAGTTTATGAAACCACTCTTATTTAGGATTCACTGACATGGAGTTATGCTTCTAGGCTAGACTCAAAAAAATCCAAAGGTGGACTTAACTGAATGAGGTGTAATGGTGAATAATGTGAGCTATCCTAGTCTTTAACTGACATTAAAACCCCACTATCAGCTGTCAGATACCTTACCTAAATTCCATAGATACTTAATTGCTTAACTTCAAAAGTTTCCAGGGCATATAGTTATACATCTGTACCTTTAAAGTCTCACATCTCAGTTTTGACCAGGTAAATGCCTCAGCACTCAAGTGTGACTTAAATCTATATATCAGGCCACAAGAGTACTCTGGAAGTCTTGATATCAGTGCATGGAACAAGAACACAGTTAGACTGTGAGGCACAGGTGAAGAAACCATCTGCTTTTCCTGAATAAAATTAAAATAGTTTGGATAAGGGAGTCTCATACATATTCACAACAATCCTGTTTTCCAGTTAGATAGAACATTTCTGAAGTGACAAAAAAGGATTTAAATACTTGGGTATGTAAAGAAAATTTGAGATTAAGTCTTCAACATATTGTGTTTGTGTTACAGCTAGTCAGCTGTGGAGTAATACCAGGTAGTACCAGCAGCACAAAAAAATCCTTGTCCAACTAGTCTTGCTTTTTAAAGGGAAAGAAAGAAGGGAAAGTGTTTCAAGCAAGCTTCAAGGATACCTACTGACTAGGAAGAAATGGGGGATATGGCACTACAGAACTGATGGTAAGCTGCTATAAGAATGCTTAGCATCAGATGAAAAATCATCTGTGAGAATTCACCAATATGAAGTTTCAGTTGAGAAGCATGTATCAACTTATAGACTTGAGAAGCAGAGGTAAAATGTTATAACTTTAAATGACATCTGGACGTTGAATCTCAGTGCTTAAAATACATTTACACATCTGCTTCTGTTTAATGACTTTGTCTTCTAGATTTAAGCTTTCCTTTTCATTATTGTACTTCTACCAAAAATGTTAATTAGATCACAGTTCTATTAGGAAAATGCTTGCAATGGTTTAAGAAAGGATCAATCTGCAAACTATCCAAAATTTTATTTTCCTTATAAGCCATCGGCAAGGGATATAAACATGCAAGCACTGACACAGAAGATAAACTGTAAACAAGAAGAGGAAAGACACAGTTTTTTGTTTATTTGTGCCTACAAGCCTTCCAAAGACATGGACAGTTGCTCAGCATTAGCACTAACCTGACTGCCTCTACTGACTAAGTCTGGAGTGAGCTATCCCTGTGATTTGGTATGGTCCAGAAATAGCCCAACTTCTTCACTCTCAGAGCCAGACATGTGCCAAAGCAGCTTTGCAGAAGAAGCCCCTGGGGATCATCAAACAGCAAATGATCATGTTCTGTATACAGTACAAGCAGACAATGACTCTGAGGAGTACAGAGGTCACTCTTCTGCCTACCATGTGTCAAGGTTAGGGCCCAAAGCAGATGTCTGCAGCAGAGCTACAACTTGCATGGTGAGAAGATGGAGCCAGGTTTTCCACAGCAGTGCACAGCAATAGGATGAGAGACAGTGGAAGAAGACAAATTCACACTCTAGAGAAAGGGCAACCTTTTTCTCTATAGGGATAGTCCAGAGTGGAGTAGGGTGCCCAGAAAGGCTGTGCTGCCTCTCAAGACAAGGCTGGAGAAAGCCCTGAAACACGTTGTCACACCTTCTGGCTCACGCTGCTTCGAGCAGGAGGCTTCACTGGGGACCTTTTGGCATCCTTTCCAACCTGAATTTTCCCACAAGCCCATGATTTTCCTTTTCTCTTTCCATCCTGCTTCCTCCCCCATCCAGATGGACCCATCCCATTCTTCCACATTTGAGTCTTCCCTTAGAAATCCTAGCATGAGCCTCACAGAGTTCCATAATCCCTGAACAATATCCTTCTGTAATGTTTGGGCACCCTGAAGTGCTTTTGCCCTGCATCCCACAATGACTCATCCAGTGATGGAGGCACTGACCCCCTTCAGCCTGCAAGGCCCCTATGCAGCATTTCTGTGAGTGACCCATCTCAGTTCTGCAGAGAAGGACATGGGAGGAACAGTGGACAGTGAGCTGAACATGAGCCAGCACTGTGCACTTTTGGCAAAGAAGTCCAATGGTATGCTCGGCTGCATAAGGAGGGCTCTCACCAGTAAGGGTTGAAAGCCTACTTGGAACTGAATCTGCCAAGGCCTGCCACAGGCAACAAGAAGGGCTTTTCTACCCACATGGCAAAGAGAAGACTAGAGAAAATGCAATTCCATTGCTGAATGAGGCAGGAGACCTGGTAACACAGGACATGGAAAAGGCTGGAGTACTGACTTCTTTGCTTCAGTCTTTACAAGCAAGAGCAGCCTTGAGAAATCCCAGGTCCCAGAGACTGAGGAGGGAAGTCTGGAGTGCAGAAGATACACCCGTGTTGGAAGAGAATTGAGTCAAAGAATACTTGAGTAAACTGGACATACACATGAGGCACTCTCAATAATTCTTAAAAAGTCATAGTCACTCTTGATAACCTTTAAACAATCATGGCAATTGAGAGAGCTGCCTGGGGACTGAAGGAAATCAAATGTCACTCCTGTCTTCAAAAAGGGCAAGAAGGAGGATGTAGGGAACTACAGGCAGGTCAGCCTCTCCTGGATTCCTGAGAAGGTGCTCATACAACTAATCTAGGAAACTATTTTCAGGCTCATGAAGAACAAGGGGGTGATCAGGAGTAGTCAGCATGGATTCATTAAGGGGAAATCATGCTTGACAAATGTGTTAAATTTCTACAATTTAATGGCTGGCTTAGTAGGGGAGGGGAAAGAAGTAAGGCTTTTGACATTGTCTGCCATAATATCTTCATAGACAAACTGTTGAAGTATGGACAAGATGAGAAGACAGTGAGGTTCATTTAAAACTGTTTGTACAGAAGAGTTCAGAGTATGGTTATCAGTGATACAAATTCCAGTTGTAGGCTGTTAACTAGTGGTCTACCACAGAGGTCCATAATGGGTCCAATACTTTTCAACGTGTTCATCATTAATACTCTGCATGATGGGTGTACGCTTGACCAGTTTGCTGATGACTCAAAACTGGTAGGAGTGGCTGATCCACCAAAGTGTTGTGCTGCCATCTAGAGGAGCCTCAGCAGGCTAAAGAAATGTGCCATAAGGAATCTCATGTAGTTAGCAAAGCCAAGTGTGAAGTCCTGCATCTGGGCAGGAATAACTCAATGCATCAGTACATGCTGGGAACAGATTTGCAAAATGGACTTGGATGGGGATGAATGACAGCAAGTTGAAAGTGAGCCAGCACTGTGCCCCTGCAGCAAAGAAGACCACCAGTACTCTGGGCTTCATAAGGAAGAGTCCTGAGAGCAGGCCAAGGTAGATGATCCTTTACCTCTCCTCAGCACTGCTAAGGTCACTGCTGGAGTGCTGTGTGCAGTTCTGGGCTACAAGAGTACAAGAGATGGAACTACTGGAGAGGGTTCAGGAAAGGGCCATGTAGATGAGCATTTCCCATAGAAGGAAAGGCTGAGGAAGCTGGGACTCTTTAGCCTAGAGAAGGATCAAGGTAGATCCCATCAACATGTACAAACATCTGAAGGGAGGCTATAAGAAAGACAGAGACAGACTCATTCAAGAGGTATGTAGTGTCAGGACCTCAAGCAGTGAGCACAAACCAAAACATGATAAGTTCCTACTGAACAGAAGGAAACCTTTTCCATGGTGAGAGTGACCAAGCACTAGCACAGATTACCTTGAGAAGTTATGGAGTCGTCATCCTTGGAAAAATTCAGATGCTGTCTGGATATGGTCCTGGGCAAACAGCTCTAGTTGGCCCTGTTTGAGCAAAGGGCCGCCTCCAGAGGACCCTTCCAACCTCAACCACTCCGTGATTCCATGAACTGTTTTGAGAGATTAGGATTAATTCAGTAGTGGAAGTATCTTTTTTTTTTTTTTCATTTTTTTCTACTTTACTTGATTATTTTTGCTTTACTTCTATTAAGATGACCACACATGCATGGATATACACACTTCCCTGTAGATACACTGTTAACACTCTTCTACAATATTGTCTTTTAGCAATATGCCTTATACATTTTTCAAAACTTCATAACAGCACAAAGAGAAACAAAAATGTTTTATGTTTTTTTATAAATTTATTTCTGCTTTTTCAGTAGATCTTTTCTCATGTGGCAAACAATTAAATCTCATATCACATCACAAATATTACCCATCATCCTGTTTACATTATAGTGGCTGGTGACTAAATATAACCGAGCATATATCCAGACTTCACATCTTCAGCCTAGCCCAGAAGTATCATCAGATTGATGTATTTTACAGAACACATAGAAGATTAACAAATTGCAGGTGCTTCCCTTTCTCCTGTTGATTTACAAATCCAAATTTCAACACTATGTTTAGCATGTAAATAAGACTTTTAGTGGAGATTATATTTTTACTTGCGTCTATACTTTCCATGTAGAAGCAAAAAATGCTCTTTTACTGAGTATTACAAACCTTTGGTTATAAGGTTGTGCCTTATACTAGGAAAAAGGGCAAGCTGGTTGATTTTATTTTCCTTGAAAAAGCAAGGGGAAGAACCAGAGTTTACCAGTTCTGGTTCTGTTACAAATCTTTTTTTGCAACATAGCTCATGACCATTTGCATGCTTTGCTTGTATTTGTGTTTGTTTCATCAGTTCTATGCAGTTCCAACAAATATAAACTTCCTTCAGCACTTCGTGAATTCATAGTACTATTTAATTGCATGTGTCAGTTCATACAGATCTCACTATGCACAGTGATTACAACAAAAGGACATGATATAAAAGATACTGATAGGAAGGCAAATAAAAGGATATGTGAAGAATGTGAATATGAATATCAGCTATAGGTTATCCATGATAAGTTTTGAGCTATATTATATGCATTATTTATTTTTTCTGAGTACTGTAGAGTAACACAGAGAAGGCTGAAGATAACAAGAGGCTGAGATGAGAAGTAAGGAAAGTTCATGGAAGTTTAATATTGAAGAGCTTCAGAATCAACACTGATATGACAGTGGGTGCAAATATGCAATATGGTTTCACCTACATAGGAAGCTAAAAGGTTTGCTGAAAGAAGAGGGGAAAAAAAGCCACACCAAAATGGGAGAAAGAAAAGTAGAATACTTAAAATACAACAAAGGGAGAACACGAATACAAACCCAATTTACGTGTTCTTAGTATCATCCTTAATTATTGTCAGGTGTTCATAAAATCAACAAGAAGCATCTCAGAAATATCAAAGACTAGAAAGAGGAAAACATGTAGAGAAGTAGAATGAAGAATAAAATGCTTTCATCTTAATTCAGGTTCTTTACACTAAGTATGAAAAAGACTCTGGAAGACTAATCCATTCGTGACAGCCCTTTGTCTGTGCTTAAAAGTACCTTCAATGACAAAAGGTCAACAGGTTTCTTCGGCAAACTTTCCAGTTCTTCATTACCTTTTCCTTCCAAAAGTGTTTCCTAATATCTCTTCACTAGGTAATGAATCTTTTTTAACTGCAATTTAAGTCCATTACTTCTTTTTTGATACAGAGAGCATATTATCTCCTTCTTTGAAATAGTCTTTTATTTTCTTGAAATCTGTTATGTCCTTTCTAAATCTTCTCTTTATTCTGTCTTTCCTTGCAGATCGTAGTCTCAGTATCTTCAGCTCTGGTTTGCACTCTCACCAATTGGTACCTACTCCTTATAAAACCTGGTGGAAAAAAAATTTGCATAGTATGCAACTCTATTCATGAATGCTGAATTGAATAAAATGATAAGTGCATGCACCTTGTAGGCCACAAGAAATGTTTTAGCATAATGACCACGTTCTGATTTTGTTTGGTTTTTTATTATTATTTTAACAATACTATGGTGTTGTTGATTCATGCTTACATTCAGATCCTCTCTAACGTGGAGACCTGCAGAACTTTTACTTAGCCAGTTGTTCCCTCATTTGTATGTGTGTAATTTATTATTTCTGCCTAAGTGAGTATCTTGCAGTTTTTCCTATTGAAACACTTCCTATTATTTCAAACCTACCTCCAATTTGTCAAGATTATTTTGAATCCTATTCCTGTCTTCCAAGGCACTTGCATTCTCTCCTGAGCTTGGTATCATACGTAACTATCCTCTCTTCCAGCATCCAGGCTATTCATACTAAGATCTGGCATGGCATCTTCAGACTACTGGAGCAGCCCTCTCAAAGGCAGCACATAGAACAGCAAAAGAAAACTGAAGAAATACGGTATACAAAGCAAGAGTATCAGTGGAAAAAAAAATAATTAGCAGAATAAGAATCAAAGCAAGCTTATATACGGACTGTGCTGCAGGAAGAAGTGTGTCTGGATAGTTCTATCATTAAACAAGATGATCCCTAGTAAAAATCAATAGTGATTCTTTTTTGTTTGATTGGTTGTTTGTTTGTTGGGTCTTTTTTTTTTGTATATCTGTAAAGTCACTTTCAGACATCTTCAAGAAAAACAACTTTCTCTTTGTCCTGAAGCTTTTAGATTATCTGTGTATACATACACTCTTGCAAGACAAAAACTGTATGTTCCAAAATTCTGTAAAAATAAAAGGGAGAACTCAGTGAATGACATAGTAATCTCTGTTCTTCTTTACCTAGTGTGACAGATCGTTTGATTCTGCTTGTCTTTTCCTGGTTTTAATCTCCACAGTGAACAGACATCAAGATGTTGCCTCCTCCAGCTATAACCATAGCAACAAGAACAAATATGGCAACGTTATGTCTCTGGTTTTGTTTTCATTCCAATCTTCTTCCTTTCCCAATTTCGGGATATTAGTATAGTTGAAGTAGAGGATGACTGCAACATCAGTGAATTAAAACCAGCATAAATACAACTATGCTATGGTACAATCTAACAACAATACTCAAACCCTTCTCTTCCATCTCCATAGCATACGGTGTAGATCCATGAGTCCCACCAGCTGAAGAATCAGTAATCGCAGTCATTAGGTACACCTCCTTTTCGTCTCCAAACAGCGATCACAGATGACTTACTTCAGTTGAACGTTCTATTGTGATAGTATCAGTAACAGGCATAGCCACAAGGTGTGTGACAGAGATGTGGAACAATGCTTTCAACTGTATGCTATGTATGTAGTGCAGCCACTTCACAATGGCTACTGCTTCTTTTGTACAGTACATTCTCAACGGGATGTTTGACCAACAATCACTGGTCAAATTCATGGCTCATTAATCACCACATTTTCTTTCTCTATATGTAAGTATTTGATTGTCATGTAACAGCTCTGTGCTGAATCCTGTGTCTTCTGCTGCCTGCGAGCTAATTTAATCCCAGCCTTAGTAACATGAAATTGAAGATGACTTTAGTTTATTGTGTTTCTTTCAATGGTGTATTTTACTTTTCTGAATTATAAATATAGAAAAAAATCATTCACCATCAGCTTCCTCCCCTCCCCTCCCCCAAAAAAAACAACCAAACAAACAAACAAACAAAAAAAACCACAAAAAAATAAAATCAAGAAAACCGGAAAAAAGCAGACAATGATGTTGGGCACAATGCAGTCATTGTTATGTGCAAAGACAACTATGACATTGTAGTGGTGAAAACTAAGAAAATGTACTCTTTCTGGCAAACTGAAACGATTACATCCTCCTGTTAGTACAGCTAGAGTAGCATGGTATATACTGCACCTAGGTAGATTATGATTTGAGGGGCCTGGAGCACAAGTCTTATGAGGAGCAGCTGAGAGAACTGGGGCTGTTTAACCTGGAGAAAAGGAGGCTGAGGAGAGACCTTATTGCTGTCTACAACTACCTGAAAGCAGATTGTAGCATGGAGGGTGTTGGTCTCTTCTCTCAAGTAGCAAGTGGTAGGACAAGAGTAAATGGCCTCAAGTTGAGCCAGAGGAGGTTTAGATTGGATATTAGGAAAAAATTCTTCACAGAAAGAGTTGTCAGGCATTGGAACAGGCTGCGCAGGGAAGTGGTGGAGTCACCATCCCTGGAGGTGTTTAAAAGGTGTTTAGTCGAGGTTCTTAGGGACATGGTTTAGAACCAGAGTTAGGTTATGGATGGACTCAGTGATCCTGAGGGTCTCTTCCAATTGAAATGATTCTATGAAAGATTCTGGCCAGAAATAGTAGTAGTCTTTTATTTATTGTGATTTAAGCCGGATACAATCATCAGGCTAAAATTCTCACTTTCAGTTGTAAAGCAAAGACAAGCAACTGTTTGAGATGAACTTTTAATGTTTATTTATGAGCTTCTTTCCATTTGTTTACTAAATATTCTAAAAATAATGTATTTCTACTGTATACATTCTACCTACTACACAGTGTATTTAATACATAAAATCCAATTAATAGAATTTTAATTCTGGTAGACCATCTCTTACACACTGGTAATTACAATTAATGCACATGGGATACAAATTCTAGTCATACTGACGGTAGTGAAGACTATTAAATATACAGCAGATGTAATCACTTTGTTAAGACTACTTAAAAAATGCCAGCATTTTGACTTGGAAGAATAGCTTATTAACATCTGCTATTCTTGTTCAGAGCTTTCTCAATACATGTCCGGAAGTGCAGTTCTGTATGTGCCTACATGCCTGTGTGCAATGGTGTGTGTATATGCACTCACATCAGCTTGGCTAAAACAAAATAATACCCATTCCTCTTTATCGAAAAAAAAAAAATCCAGATCACAGTTTTGCTGCCTTTCAATGAGGTATAGATTTGCTATTTTCATATGTATTCATGTTCACTTTTTTTAGTTGAAGCTTTGTATTAAACTGTGTAAAACAGGATCTCTAATGTGCAGTAAAGTTGAAAAGTGAACAAAAAATTAATTCATTGAGGTTCTAGCCCACATCATTGTTCATTTGAATCACAAATCCCACAAAGAGATTCACTTTTCAAGAAAGATTTTTTTTAAAACTTTAGGTATGAAATTTATTTTTTGTACTAAAAACAGTGATGTGCTCAATGTGGTCAAATTGGTACATAGTATATGAAATAAAAATAATTTGTAAACATATTCAACTCATAATCTAGGAATTAGTTGATTAGTTTTGCTTAGTCATTCTGCACTGAGTTACAATGAGACTTTTTCTAGAGTGCTTGTGTAAGATTCAGCTTGCTTTAAATTTCCTGAATGACTCTGAGAACCAATGCACCTTTGATAATCTCTTGCATATTCTTGAATATTTTTATCAACATTATTTTAGTGAAGACATGAAAAGGTTTAGGGAATAATTGTACATAAGATGTGTTTACACTGCATAATTATTAGTTCTGCATGTAATTTTTTTCATCTAAATTCTCACTGCAGTCGACAGAAGTATTTCAATCTAGCATGAGCTAGGGAAGCAGGAAGGTGGTAGATTTTTGTTGTCACAGTTTCATAGCAAAGAATGAATTTTTGAAACTTCGAATAAGGTAGAAGACAGAAACCCCAAAATAGGAGGAAGTATGTAACATTTCAAGTACAGTTTTATTCCTGCTCAGCTACTCTTCCTATTCCCAGTTTCTTTCACTTTAAATTGCTAGCTTTAGTCCTCATTTCTCCTAGATTTTAGTCCAGTGAAAACTTCAGTAAGTCCTAAAATTTTCTTCACTCATTAAATCAGTTTCAGTTTTCAGTATCAATTTTATAAATAAAAGTAAATTTTACTACACATAGATGTAACTCTAATCTTTATTTTTCTTAGTAGAAACAAATGTTCCATCCATTTTTCTCTGTCCTGTTAGTCTGTGTTTGCAGTGAAACACTTTTTAGGGAAAATATATGAGTAATTTTGGATTTGACTATGTAGTTTCAGAAAGCATTTTAGACATGTTAAGAAGGTACGATGCTTCCATTTGCATTCTGACATACTTAACTGTCCTCTATTTGTTTCTGATTTCACATTTTATTGGTATTTTAATTCTTTTGATTGGCTTCTTTTTCTCATAATACTTTATTACTCCTGTTTTCATGTTCTATGTATTTTCCTTCATATGTCCATTTAATCTTGAATGATTAATGAAAATAATCATAACTCTCTACACACTGACTTTGGCATGTAGTTTTACTGTTAGCTCTCAGTTTACAAAATTTGACATTCCTATGAGGGCAGTTTCAAAAAGTCACACAATTCAACTATTCACTTCCACAAAGCAAGAATCACAATGTGTTAATACTTTCCTACAGTGGATTTTATATTTTGGCAATAGAACACAGTAAGGCTGCAGCTTTTCAAAATCTGGCAGAGGAGAGTCACCAGATGGAGTCCTCAGGTAACATACTGAAATCAATATAGTTTATTAATACAGAAGTGTTTGGCTAGTCTGTATATTAATCTCAACTTTCAAAAGCAGACTAACAGTGACCTGCCAGATTTTAGAGTTCACAGGAAAAAGAGACGCTGGTAGCTGATGAAATTATTTCACATATTTGCCTAGATTTATTTTAGAGAATCTTTGGAAGGTTTATCTACCATGTGCCACTCAATTCCTCTGTCTTCCCAGCCAAATAGATAGAGTTCAGCCTACCCATTTAAAAGGAGCCCAGGACGAATAATTATATACTCCAATTGTTCTCCATCTGCTGCTTGCTTGATCTACAAATGCCTTTTCTTGTACCAGGAAGCAAACAGCAGAAACTCAGCTGTTCAGAATTTCTATCTGGGAAACGGCAAGTTGCTATGTTCCAGTACCTAGAAGAAGAACCTATTCCTGTATACAGTTAAGTATAAACTAAAACATATAGGAAGAGGAAATAATTTTAAAAATGCAGATGATCTCATTTCCACTAGACTAATACTAAAAGCTAAGCAGAAAAAAATCAAGTAGCAGATAACCTGCCTATGACACCATTTTCTAAGCTAGAGCTCTGCAAGTTAGAACACATGCTGCACCCTTGGAAATGTGGATGATAGCTATATCCATATGGTACTGTGGAATTCCAGGAAACATTTCTTAGGGTCATGTTCATATTTCTTCTGTATTCATGTGCCTCCAAGATTTTAACATGAGAGACAATTATTAAAACCACAGGGTAGCTCCTACATTTTAAGAGCTAGCCTTACAAGGATAGAAAAGATTGTTGTATCTAATGCTTGGAACAAAGCGATACAAATCTGATTTATCTTAAATGCATATTTAGCATAAAACAAATGTCTACCAACAGAAATATAACTAGTTTTTTTTTTCTTTATGTTGCCAAAATATAACATGACAAAAATTTCACAATGAAATTTTTTACACTTTTTGCTTTTTAAAATTTATTATAATTTGCTTTTTTATTATAGAAAAAGAATTTTGCTAGTTGAACTAATATTTTGCTTGAATTAAAAGAAAACAAAGGTGTGGGTTGTTTTTTGGTGTTGGTTTTGTTGTTTGTTTGTTTGGTTGGTTTGGTTTTGGTAGCAATACTGATTTTTTTTCTGGATAGACGGGAACTTTCCAAAGGAAATTATTTTCACAACTAAAATTTAATATTATTTTCACAACTAAAATTTAATCTTGTTCATATGAGCCAATTTATTTTAAAATCTACATTTTAACTTTTAACGTTATGATTTGAAACATTTATATGACTGTAAGACATACTGGGGCAAAATCTAGTAACAACATTTTCTGGAAGACAGCAAAACTACAGATGTACACGTGGAAAGATGGGGAAAAAAATCCACCTGATGCTGACTATATATAAAAAAAAGAAAACAAGGATAAAAAAATGACAAGTAGTTACAGTGGGAATAACAGAGAAATTATTTTTATGATAGATATTAATGTCTTTAGTAGAATATATGTTTAATGACTGACTTTTGTCACACTTGCGTAGACTATGCTACTCTTAAACAATTGGGAATATCACTGTATTGGGTGTCTGTGCCTAGGTGCTGGTAGTAGGGGGCTGCAGGGTTGGGCTCTGTGAGGAAAGGCCACAGCTGCCTTGTGCTGGACACAGCTGGTTCCAGATGTCTCCAATGGACTCAGCACAGGGCATGGATGAGCCCTCCAGCCAAGATGATGCGATCTCTGGGAAACAATATTTAAGAAAAGGCAGAAAACACTGCACAAAAGTGTGAGGAGGAAAAAAAAAAAAAAAGAAAAACAAGTGTTATAAAGAGTCATGTGAACATGAAGAAGGAGCAGAGATTCTGCTGGAAGTTATGTCAAGTCATATGCATGCCAGATAAGTGATCAGAGACAGCCAACATGGCTTCACAAGGGGCAAATTGTGCCTGACTGATCTGGTGGCCTCCTACAATGGAGTAAGTGCATTGGTGGATAAGGGATGAATAACTGATATCATCTACTCAGACTTCTGTAAAGTGTTTGATAAGGTCTCACAGAATGTCCTTGTCCCTAAATTGGAGACATATGGGTTTGATGGAGAGACCGTTTGATGAATAAGGAATTGTCTGGATGACCACATCCAAAGAGTTGAAGCCAACGGCCCTATGTCCAAATGAAGATCAGTAACAAGTGGTGTCTCTCAGGGATCTGTACTGGGACTGATACTGCTCAATATTTTTATTAATGACATAGACAGTGGGACTGAGCATACCCTCAGCAAGTTTGCGGATGACACCAAGTTGAGTGACGTAGCTGATATATTTGAAGGAAAGGATGCCATTCAGAGGGACCGTGACAGGACTGAGAAATGGGGTCCAATGAGAACGTCAGGAAAGGGGTGAAACACTGGAATAGGCTGCCCAGAGAAGTTGTGGATGCACCATCCCAGGAAGCATTCAAGATCAGACTGGAGAAGACTTTAGCAACCTGATCTAACGAAAGATGCCCCTGCCCACATGGAACAACAATGGTGTTGGAACAACATGATCTTTAAAGGTTCCCTCCAACTCAAACCATTCCCCCGCAGCCCATATAAAGACTATGCAGATACCCACACTGCAAGCCAGAGGAAAGACCCACACTGGTGCAGTGAAACTGTGAGGAAGAAGGTGTGTCAGAAAGAAAGTGTTATGGATTGAACACAAGCCCCTATTCCCCATCCTCCCTGCACCTCTTGAGATGGGGAGGTACAGGATTCAGGAACAAAGAAGTGAAGTTGAGCCTGGGAAGAAGGGTGGGGCTAGAGGAAAATGTTTTAGAGTTTTGGAGTTGTGGAGTTGTGTTATTTGCCTTTGTTTCTCACAGTCCTGCTCTTTATAATTGGCAGTAAATTGAATTATTTTTCCCCAAGTGGAATCTGTTTTGCCTGTGATGGTAACAGGTAAGCAATCTTCCTATCTCAACCCATGAGCTTTTCATCTTATTTTATCCCCTTGCTCTGTTGAGGAGGGGGTGTGAGAAAGCAGCTGGGTGGGCAACTGACAGCCAGCCAAGGTCAACCCACCACAGTACTGCATTTGGAAAATATCAAGCAATATGTGGAATTTTAAACTGCTTCCTGTGTCAGCCTCAGTAGCTCCTGCAGCAGGATGCCTGCATTGTCACGATTAAGAATGTGCCAAAATTCCCTTTGTCAGACCTCTCAATTCAGAGGATTAGAATAACATGACATTAAAAATTCTTTCTGAGCTGAAATTAAGCATATGTTACTTAGGCTGTAATGGCAATACTGATGTTGTGTGAGGTTCCTGTAGTGTGACTACTCATATTAATTTCACAAGCATTCAGTTCTAACAGTCCCAGTGCTAGACCTGCAAAATTACATGAGTTCTGTAACACAGAGCTTTGCAATGCCTCACTCCCAGAGGGGAATCCACCCATCAGAGCAATGTGCCTGTGCTCCCTGTACAATATACTGGAAATTTAAAACACTCTGAAGAAGGATACCAGCTGGCAGCATGCTGAACAGAAAACTACCAAGCTAATCATTATGAGACACTGCAGAAAGGGTAACTTATTCCTTTCAAGGTACACAGAAGGTGGTATTTTTAAAATACTTGTGGTATAAGTTAACACTATTAAGGGTGTCACTTATCTGTTTTTTTGTGAGAATTGCTTTTTATATGGCAGTGAAATTTTTAAAAAATTCTACTTTTCTTTTTTCTTTTTTTTTTTTTTTTTTTAGACAGGGATTTCGCCTATATAGAATTTATGTAGTAGACAATCTCAGAAAGCATAGCCTGATAAAGCAACATTATTATAGAAGAGCTTGCATTCAAAGTTTCTGTAGAAGTTTTTTCTGCCCTTAAGTGATTTTAATTTGAGTAGACAACAGAAAGTGTTGGTAAGGGTTTGTATTACAGCTATTTTGTCTGTGGTTTTGTCAAAGACATTCTTTCCTGGTCCTTAAAGTTGTATGCAGAGTTCTCCAAAATTTAAATTTGCTTCAAGTGAAAACACGAAAAAGCAAGTTTGATTAAGATGTTCATAAGAGGTGTTGATACATGGTGAAGCTATACTAAAGATGGTAATTAAAGTGTTTTATTAAACTTGTTCTCTGTTTGACGCCTTTCAGCTTGTCAGGAGAAATTATGGCTACAGGTGTTTTAATTTTAAGAATGAAACAAAATGATGAGGAATTAGAGAACAAAATCCTTCTGGGAATGTATCTTTTACTTATTGTATTGGTGCTATTGTTGTCTGCTGTGTGATGCAGCAGATGTAAATATACTGGCTGTATCTTTTTTAGCAATTTATAGAACTCACAATTATGACAGATAGTCCTAAATACAAAATACCTTGCTTTCTGTTTTTTCAGAGTAATGTACAGAGAGTAAAATCCCTGCTGAACATTCCCAAACAGAAATGCATAAGTACTTCAATCATTGCAACATGTGAAAGTCTTTCACACATGATAAGCGTTAGGGCACAAAGTATGGTATAAATAGATTTTTTGTTACTTAAATCCTGCTGTACAAGAGTCATCAACACTAGAACTACTAAATGAAACATAATATGTAATGTTGGTAGACATCTGTTCTCACCCATTTGGGACCATAAGTCACTGCTTCAATAGATACAAGGAATGGGTTGCAAAATCTACCTACTGAGAAATTATTTTTGATTACATTCAGTAATCTTTTAATGTTTCAAGAATAAAATAATGTTTTTAAAACTCCACTGCCAGCAAATAGATGTGCTGAGGACTACGAAGCACAGAGCCTGCAAAAGTCAGATTCAACGACATTGGGGGAACAACACTGGAACAGGCTGCCCAGGGAGGTTGTGGAGTCTCCTTCTCTGGAGACATTCAAAACCTACCTGGGCACCTTCCTGTGTAACCTTATCTAGGTGTTCCTGCTCTGGCAGGGGGATTGATCTTTTGAGGTCCCTTCCAATCTCTAACATTCTGTGATACTGTGATTCTGTGATTCTGTAACATTCAGATCACGTCTGAATCCCACTGTCTCCGGTAGCAATGCAAAGTCAGGGGTAGCCATGAGCACTGATTCTACTGCAGCTCTCAAAGAGACATTAAATTCCCTTTATATTCAGAACTGTGTTAACAATTAACAAAAAGCTCTGCTCCTTCCGTGAAAGAAATAGGTTGGCACAAACAAATTCTGTTTCTCAGTTTGTGTTCAAGAAAGTACCATGCAATTATTTGGATCTTACGTTGTTTATTGAAACTGTCACTTTCTTTTAACATTCATCACCTCTAGTTGTATGAAGTCTCGATTCCAGCCTTTGTAAAATGTTACTAAGCAAAATTTGTCTCTTGGCATGTTTTATACTCTGAATGTTGGTCAAGTTGTGGATTTCAAAAAGGGTAGCTTTGAAATTAATTAATGTGGACTTAATAATTAAAACAGCAGTATCAGCACCCAGTAATTTCTGCTACATTAGTGAGTTTTCAGAGTTTATTTAGTTTATCTGAATTAATTAATCGCCCTTTCAGCACAGTCATTTATTTTCAAGGTAACTGCTGTTTTGAACTATTCAGCCATCCCAGTGACAATAATTCAGTGTGGTATTAGGGAATTATGTTGTGCCTCTCTTTTTATCTTAAAAGCCTCTAAGTGTATGTGGTGGTTGTAATGTGAAAAATGTGACTGTTCTTCTAATGGAATGACATTTCCTAGGGTACATTTATGTGGTTATGAGCAGTACATTGCATCTTGTATGGCAGAAGCTGTTAAAACTGGCACATTAAAAGGTTTGCCTGTTTTGCTCAGCAAAAAATAACAGTTCTATTCTCTGTACAGCTCCGGATTTCTAAACCTAGATTCTGAATTACACCAGACCTTCCTTTTTTGTAACTGAAAAGAACACAAGCAGAGCAAGATCTTGGCCATACTTCAGGTCCCAATGCTGTAGGACAGCCAGAACTATGTAACACTAAGCATAACCTAAGACAGCATTTGGATTATTTTCACCAGCCAAACATACTCTTACAGGTCTCCCACCATTAAAAATATTACAAAAATAACCAATAAGTTCAGAAAAAATAGGAAATAGAAAACTTCTGTAGTTATACTAATCAATGAATGGGTTTATCAGGCTTAGTATTATGATAAGATATAGAATCTTTACTAGGTCTTAATGGAATAAAGATGGAAATCATGTTAAACTAAAGTCTCTGTACAATGAATTTTCACTGAAATCTCCATTAAAAGTTTTTGATGTTCCATTACAGAAAGTCTGAAACAAAAAACTTGTCATAGTAATTCATTCAAAACCATCCCATTAAGCAATGATTTCTGGTTGATCTCAGGAAAAAAGAGAAAATTGAAATGAGGTTTTTGATTTCTTTAGAATTTACTGAACCAAATTGTTCTGGTCACCAAAACAAATTTAAAAATGGACATCCACACATAAACTCTCTGAAATAAAAAAGAGTCAGAAAATAGAAAGGAAGATGACTTTCAGAATTACTAACATAATGCTAACATAATGCTAACATAATGATATATCTTTCAAAGCAACTGTGAAAAACAGACTAAAGTTTTGACAGCCAGCACTATAGTATCTTCAAATGTTTATTATACTAATATTTCTGGTAAGTAAATAATGTATTTTTCTTACTCCATTTTTTTTAAAGAAAACACAACCCCAAAACTTAAATATTTCACTAAATGTTCCTAGTTTGCAGAAAAATAAATGTCTTTTCCTTTCACATAACTATTGACACTTTGACGTAAAAATAATTTTCCTTACAAAAAAACTTTCTAAGCAATTTCTTGTAAGGAATGCTAAATAACAGGTAAAATTTATTTGTGAGCTTGTCCTTGATGAAGCTTAGAAGTATTTCCAGCTGGAACGGATTATGTTTAATCTTCTGTGTTACAGAGTGAAAATAATCCAAAAGACAACAGTAAATAATTGTGTTTCTACCTTAGTTTAAGTCTGTATTATCGGTGTTACTGAATAATACAGATAAATAGCAGAAGATAGCTCATATTGTCTAAAGAAGTATTGACAGGAATAATACTTTCCTCTGTGGGCCAGGATGATTTTTAGTAGATGGAAGGTCAACAGGTTTAAAACACTATTAAATAGTTAATGTCATTGTTTTGTCTTTCCTTTGTGCCACTTGTGAAATGTTTTCCTTAAGTGGTATTTAAAATAAATTGCAGACTGGAACCTTAAAGAAAGGACAAGACACTCTAATGAATGCTAAAGAGTGTGTATTTTCTTGTTCTGTTTTTTTTTTTTTCTTTTGTTAAGGATCTATATCAATAACAGATTCACATAATTAGCTTTGTACTGTAGTCCTGCTGATGGAACAGCCCCTTGAACATCCTATCAGTATGAGTGGGAGATCTGAGTGTAATTCCCAGGATAGACCAAAAGGGCTGAGCTGCTAAGCAACATTATACAGAATAACCATGAGCATGTCCTCATATTCATCTTTACTCAACTTTATCCCTCAGCAACAGCTTTTGCTAGACTAGAATCTATTCAAAAATATTACATTCTTAACTTCTCTGTGTTCTGTTAACCTCAAGAAAGATCCAAGTTGGGAGGCTATACTGGTACTTTGGTATAGAAGTGATAATTTCAACTTTCGATCAGCTAATTATTCCCACATGAATTAACACAGGGCACTTTGAATTCTGTGTGGTGAAATTCAGTAGAAGTAGTGTGGTTAATATTTCCATACTTCAGACCTTGAATGATCGCAAGTGATCAAAGTCATAACATTTACCTGTTCCTACAGAGCTACACAGCTCTGGTAATTCAGCAACTGTAAAATACTGTTCTGTGATATGGCTCATTATTGCCTCAGAGAATAAAACCACCCATGTCACCACAGAATTCCCTAGAAGAAGGCATAGACCTCTTTGGGTCAGATACAGGACTTTATGGCTCTTTGTGTGAAATTCTAAACTATCATGTTTTGGTTTTGTTTTTTTCATTTGTTTGGTTTTGGTTTAGTTTGTTGGGGTTTGGTTTGGTTTTTTGTTGTTTTTGTTATTTTGGTTTTTGGTTTTTTGTGGGTTTTTTCTTTTTTTAACTTAGTGCTATAAACCTCTGAAAAAGATTAAAAAAATGGAAGATCTTTTAGAGTTTCAACTACAGCAAGTCTGTGACATTCTTATGTAAGAATTAAATAAATATTCCATCTTTTTGCACTGTATGTTGTGAAACACAGAATTCCCAGAGAGGATTTTTTACTAGATCACTATCAGGTGCTGGAGAATATTCGTTGATGATGTGAGGATTGTTATTCACAGGCTCTTTCAGCAAATCTCATCACTCCAGAATTTTAAAAATCCTCATTTATGTCAGCATGTTATTGAAGCAGAACTAGATTTCTCAGGGAAGAGGTGATATATACAATAAAGTGGTTGAATACATTCCACTGAAGATTAATGCAACTTTTACAGTGTCATCTTTTTTCACATTAAGGCTTTCTGTAGATTATGAAGGCTAAAGTCGTTCCTCTTAAGTCATGATAAATGGAGACAATTTACAATATCTGCACCAAGATCTCCTACTAAATTTTTCAGGAAAGAACATCAAGAAAACTGGTAAAGGCAATATTTACAGTTTCACTTCTAAATGTTATAATCACTTGCGTGCTGCAATAGAACCCAGAATTCATATCTGAGAGCTGAAATTTCTTATCTAAGCAATATATAAATAATGTAAGATGAAACTACAAAAACTGATAGTTTCCCCACCATAACCACATGCACAAGCAGAATAAATGGTCAAAGGACCGTATATAATCCTGACTGAATTCTTGAAAAGATTGCTTTTTATCATCTCAGATTACATAATTCTTTGTACATGGACTTTTACACTATTGCTATTCAAATCAGTACAGAAAAAAAAAGGAAGCACAGATAGGGAAGTACAACCTTCTTGATCTTCCAGCATTCTGTGCAAAATTTCATCATGCTTTCTTCCTTATGGATTTACTTAATCTTCTACATAAATGCCAGCATTCTGCAAAACTTCCACAGAAGTTTCTCCCTCTTGGGATAGGCAGCCAAGGTCTTCTGGACTAGAGATTTTATTCTTCAGTCTCTGAAATTGATAGTTATTTAGTAATCCTGTTCCTGTACTCTAGTCTTTCGTCAGGGGCTAACAGTGGATTATTTAGTGAATTAGTTAGCTCTGTTAAGAAAAAGTTAATTTTGAACAAAAAATAACCCTATAAAGCCTGCCAGAAAGTAAAATAACACTTAACGTTCGTTAACAGGTAATATCTCAACTGTTTAGTCATTCTTAACCATCAGTATGGGTAGGACTAAAATACTTCGTTGTTTTGGTCAGAGCCCTACATCATTTCTTGAATTGAGTGTGCTCTCTCCTGCCTGTAAATCTGCACTGCCTCGTGATGCAGCTTCAGGCTCTTTGTATTACCAGTCTTCCTGAACATGATAAAGGATAAAATATCACCACTATTGGCTGTAAAACTCCAAAGAAATTGACAAGTTCATTAATCCAGACTTGGGAACTTGTATTAATTACCCATTCAGTAACCCTCTTTCTGAAAATATTGCTTGTCTGAACCATTTAAGCAGGAATATAATAGGAAGCAAATAAATAAAAATACATCTGATATAAAGAATAATTATGCAAAAGTGTCTGAATATTCTATTCTTCCAAAGTATCTGCAAGTGAAAATTATTAAAAGAACAGTTTGAACTTAAGAGCTATGAAAGCAGACAAAATTTCTAATCTAAGCTTTGGTTTGTAAACGTGAGGCTCCTAGGCATGAAACGTGGTACTCAGAATTTAAGTACCAAAATTAAAGGCTGTAATCCTCAAAACATCCTGAGCAGAGATTATTGACACATAAGATTGCCTTAGGAAAATTCTCAAGATGCACAGCATGTTGCTGCCATGAATGGCCAGGACTGTTGCCATCTTGGCATGGCTGAACTGCTATACACTTGTTTGATACTTAGCCCCATTAGTAATCTGCATAGTCATGCTTTGCTGAAGACCTCAGTTGGAATGGGAGATATTCTTTAGTACAGCTAAAACACACTAAAAAATCAGGGCAACACAACATTCAGCAGCCACTGCTACTTTAACTGACAAATGTGGAAGTGAGGATAGAAAAAAGAAAGATAGCATTATCCTTATTAAATATTATGCCATAGTTTTACTCATTCAGAAACTGGGAGATCCAGTCTCAATATACTTCTTAATATGACAATGTTCAAACTCAGGTTTCCCATCCCATGCTTGAAAACAGTGGCGAAGATCAACAGGTTAATTCATTACATGCTTTTGAGGAACTTGTACTGAAGAAAAGTAAATAATGCTATGTTCATTCACTTCATAAAGTTTTCAAACTAAGAACAACAATCTGTTTTATTTTCTGGTCATACAGGCTGACTAGAAGATCAAAGAGAAATAAGGTCAATCCCCATAGAAATAAAAAAGTAGTTGTCAGTATCTGTGATAAATTTTACATATAATTTTCCCTTCTTTTTCTCCTCAAACCTTTATAGTTTTATACTATTTTTCTAAGTTCTTCACCTCGTGTTACTTTTCTAATTTTAAACAAGAATCTTGAACAACCTGTATCTAGACTACTTATGGCTATACCAGTATTATGTAGAAAAGTAAACTATTCTAAGAACTTATATTGATTGCTATATTCTTATTCTGTTTCCTAGGCATCTACTATTAAACCCATTTAGTACCATGATACTGAGTTAGAAATCTGGTACAACTTTTTTATATTTCCACAGGAAATTCCTTTTCTCTATCTGAAAGTATTAATACAGTACTGCTAGCATCCAAAGGATAGCAATCATAGAAGCGAGAATGTATTTTTTACTTTTTTTCCCACAGGTCTAACTTGATGGCTTTTCTCAGTTGTTTATGATGAATTTATGTGGAAATTATGCATTAGGGGATTAATTTATTTTATAACTCTACATCTACTGTAACTGTTCTAATTATAGTATCTTTCTCCATCAGAGAGAACCGGAACTGAAATTCTATTTGGATGGATTCTGTCACGATTCCTTCTACCTTTTGGTTTAATCTCTACCCAGCCCTATCACTGTAAACCCATTTCCACAGAAACATCAATAAAGATTTTGGCTTGTCTGTAGTAGTTGCTCTGATGAGACCACATCATAGTTTAACATTTTTCTCTTTTAACCATTGATGTGATGCACCTGGAACAGGCAATCAGTGTTTTTATATTTATAAATTTTCAGTTGGAAATTAATTGCTGGTTAAGAGGTGCATCTCTTCTGTCTATATTTGGCATAGCTATAATTGGAATAATATTTGCTAACCAAGGAAGACAGAGTAGATTACAGTAGAGCAATTCTGAGACCATATTAGCTGTCAAACTAAGTTATAAACCAGTTTTTGTTGTAATTGATCTTTATGTCAAACTTCCATCACTCAGTAGAATCACTAGGGAATGCAACTAACCTAAGAAGAAATTATACCTTTGTACCTCTGGGTTTTTTTTTCCTTCGTCTGACATGTTAGAAAAGTCACCACTTGCTGTATTTGTAGAAACATGCACAAAACAAGGCAAGTTCACCTAGTATTAAGGTTCAGAACTTAGCATACTGGTAGGTGATAAGTTTGTGTTAGCTACAAACATATTCTAGTTCATGTATACCTTGCTGATCCTTTCTGTGAGAAAACCTTTTTGCAGTCAACACAGGTTCCTTTAAAGTTGAATTAGAAGCTAGAGCAATTTTATTGGAAATATATTTAATATATCTAGTTGTCCATTTATTAACATATTAGTACATTTCCAAATTTTCACAAATGTGTGCTTATTTACAGAATTTTATAAAATACTCCTGTTGTTTATTTATCTTAAAATATTCAGACATCGAGGACATTGTCCATAAATGACCAGTAATAATTAAGAAAAGAAGTCTTGGGCAATCATTCTTTTAAAAACAAAGTAAAAAAAGCTAAATCAAAGCATAGATGGAAATCATCCTGAGTATCATTCATCTAAATTTAGGAATTCTATTTATTTTCTACACATTTACAGTACCCAAAGATGTCTGAGACATCTTCATGGAGCTGGTAGACACTAAATGTCATCAGTTGAAAACCTGTATTCTATGTCTGAAGAACAGAAGAGCTACACTAATAACATCTTGAATAGCAATAGATGATGTAGTTTGATCAGCAAAACTCAGCACTAGCTGTCTGAAATGTCTGAATATGAGCAAGGTGTCTACTTTCTCATTATAGAAGGTCCCTTATCTATTATACTTCCACAAACTCCTTCACAAGACATGCCTTAATGACTTTTCAATTAAGTATAGTCAATTTTGTCTGATTAGGTGATTGATGCTACCAAGTACAAAGTAAAGGGTGGAAAATAAGTAATGGGACCATATGTCTTGCAGGTAGCCTAGGAAGAAATGAAGCACTAGTTACATCAGTACTGCCAAAAGAAATGGTGAATGTAAGAAAAGGCCCAGGTCAGAAATTCATATCCTCATTGCCTTTACAGTATATCTGTAGCTAAGCAGAAGATATTTACGATTTTACATTGATAGCCCAGCCTCAGACTGCCTAAAATGATGTCTATCCTGTAGACACACGATAATTATGACTCATAGGGGTGAACCTACGGACAGCTAGCTAGGCTACTTGAGACTGGTCACTTCAGACCCACCAAAATATGTGACAAGTGATTAGCTAATCTTAGTGCTCACATGTAGAGAGCACTATAAAAGGGACTGTGGTAAACAGGTGCACGCACATAAACTGTGCTGGATTATTCCACAGTCCCACAAGGACTAAACCTGAGTACTGGAAAGAACAAAAACACAGCAGACAGAATGACAGGTTTCAGTTCAAAAGACATTTCGGGCATAGCCACTTGACTCTCCCACTTTCACCAGCTTCCTACAACTTAGTACAACTCCAAGTACAGATACCATATGCTTTTTTAATCACTTTTCTTTGCGTGTGGAGTGGAAAAGATAGTGAACGGAGGTGAGGCTCCACTTTGTATAACTAAACCAATAAAGAAAAAATGTGAACGGCACAATATCTTACAGATATAGACTGACATTTCTAGTCCTGAGTGAGTTATTTATCATAGCTACATGTTCACACCTTTATATCTAAATAAAAGAAAACAGATAATTTTTTCGCCAAGTGATATGGTCCAGATTGCAGTATCAAATTTGGCTCTTCTATCTGTCCCTTATAGTGAGTAGGCACATCTACACATTATTACTATTAACAGTACCTGAAAGGCACTCTGCTGGCAACTGTGCCAAGGTACTTTCTGGAAAAGTTCTAAGTGAAACAGGCCATTTCTTCCCAGAAGTCTGATAACGATTGAATTAATGCTTTGAGCCTGCTTAATGTAGCTGCCTTGATTACCTGTCCTGGTCACATACTAGTAAGGCCAGTTGTAGTTTGTAACTCACCCATTGAAAAGTAAAGCAAGCTTTCTTTGAGATAAAGAAAATACTGTCGAAACTAGTGATCATAATCAGTATCCTTCATTTAATATAGTAGAAACAATAATGCTTTCTGAAACTCAAGTATCCATAGAGAGCAAAAGTCTCTGGTCAGGGAAAAAGTACATTAAATATGCTCAAGATTAAGGCTTAAATGAGATGAAAGTATCACTGAGAATTTCTAAGTTTACCTGTAAGTGCATGAGTAGAAGTACCAGCAGAGAGACAAGGCAGAGAAATAATAATGCATAAGTGCAGAAATGAGGTAGTAGCAGCAGAATTAGGGAGGAGGGGAACCTTTCGGGGAACTGTATGCTGATCAATAGAAAAGACATCAGAAATAGGTCACTTGTTGCTTGAGTCATCCTGTGTTCAGGGATAAAAAAAAAAAGAAAAAAAAGAAAAAAAAACCCAAACACACCAAACTTTATATTCCTTTAATAAATGTTCAAAATTGTATTAGAAACTCCTGATTCAATCTAATCAACTCCTACTGGAAACAGTGCACTGAGTCCTGAACTTTGACTAGTTGCTGAGGTCAAATGAGGTTATATTCTAGACTGCTTCCAAAGTATTTTTCAAAAGGCCCTGATAGTTAAAAACAAGACTTTGCTCAGCCTGGAGAAAAGGAGACTGAGGAAGGACCTCATTGCAATCTACAGCTTCCTCACAAGGAGAAGAGGAGGGGCAGGCACTGATCTCTCTGATGAACAAAGACAAAACCCAATGGAATGGCAGGAAGATATGCCAGGGAAGGTTTAGGTTGGATATTAGGAAAAGGTTCTTCACTCAGCGGGTAGTGGAACATTGGAAGAGGCTCCTCAAGGAGGTAGCCATGGCTCCAAGCCTGGCAGTATTCAAGAAGAGATGGACAACACCCTCAGACACATGGTGTGAACTGTGGGGTTGTCATATGCAGGGACAGGAGTTGGACTCCATGATCCTTGTGGGTCCCTTCCAACTCAAGACATTCTATGATTTTATGATTCTATGATTCTAACATATGAATAATAAAAGTTACAGTGTTCTGCCATGAAAGCAGCCAGCTTATTAATTTGAACTTAAAAAAAATACTGAAGCATATTTGCCGTACTTGGGTAATTTAATTTTTTTTTTAAAAAAAAGGTAACTAGAAGTCTTATATCAGAAGTGAAAGGTCTCAAAGAGATCATATAGTCTCTCTCACTGAGCACATCAGCAGCAAATATTTTCTGCCTAAGGCATAGGAAACAAATATTGCTAAGTACAACACTATTCCTGTTATGATCTCTCTGCTGTCCTCAAGGACTGTCATGTTTGTGATACCAATTTCTTTATATGTTGCTTTTTGTAACAAGTCTTTGTGCTCTTGTACACACTCAGCCTGTTCATCTGCGTTCACAGATATGGACTTTCAAGACTGGAGGGACAAAGAAGGACAATAGCTCTTCCTGAAGCTCTGGTGCTGTACTAAGAATAAACTACCTTATTTTCTAAGAACCCTGAGCCTACTTGCACACTAGGATTAGACAATGAAAATAAATGTATTACTGTCTTTTACTTATTCTCATTAAAATTTAAAATATCTGAATTATAATAATCTCTCATATTTATGTATACTCTCATCTTGTTGTGCTTTATACAAAAGCCTATCATTCAGACTCTACAGAATAGGGAATGAATTTCACCCTTGGTAAATATTAGCACTAATAGAAAATATAGCTATATCATTATTACTAGCAATCATTTATATAAAACTGTAGCATGTGCTATGCTTTACAATGAAAGAAACATTTTGAGCTACCAAAGTTACTCAGGCTAAAAACCAGAAAAAGCAAACTACTGCAAACCAAGGCACCGGACAGCTCTCATGAAAGCTGGGGACTGTTAATTTTCACAAAACAAGGAGAAATAACTTAAGATATATATTTCAAAGGAAGTTTTTAAAAAAATCAATAAAAGACAAGGTTCATTCTAGTTGTACAGATGCAGTGTGTACAGTTAGTGATTCATGCCTCCGGTTTTCCTTATTGACCTCAATTGCTCTTATCTAATTTTAGGTAACAAACATGTATAATTGAAATCTCATTGTATAGTCTATTAAGACAGAGAAACATTTCCAACAGGTGAATCAGGTCTCAAAAAATACAGAAGCACATGCTTTTATTTAGATGGAAATTCTTGGCTAATCATAAAAATACGGTTTGAATATGTTTTCTATTTTTTTTAATGTTTACATCCTTACATATATATATTGGCAAGCACATCATATACTTTGGTCCATATGGCAAATTAAGCTATTAACTTGGTCTATCTTGCTACCTAAAAGAGTGCTATGGAACAAATGTCTATAGAAACTGTCTATTACTATTTTGTCAAGAGCTTTGAATTTAACTCTGACCTAGTTTAGCCAGAGCCTTCTAGACACTGCACTTGTATTGCAGTACAATTGATACATAACCAAAGATTCTTCCCGGTTCCTCCCCTAGCAACATTATTGCTATTTGTAAATTATTTGATCTAATAAAATATTGATGAAAGATTCATACTGCTCTCAGTAGTGGAGTTGAAATTCATACTCACCCTAAAAATAGTTTATTTGTAGCCTATTTTCTTCCCAAGCTATGTGGCTAATATTCTGTTACAGCCTATGTACACCAGGGCTACATCTTGGAAACTAGGATAACAGTAAGTATACAGAGTTTCTGGGTATCTTTCATCTTCACCACAAAGTGCATGATGCTACTTTTACTAACTAATAAAAATGTAACAAATTTTTAAAGGAGTTGGAAATGCCAAGACCATAATTGTGCATGTAGAAATAATATCTAAAGCCAACTGCATATTAGATTTATTATAGCTAACAGTCCTGAAAGTACTTAATCAAGGTTCACTCTCCCATAGGGGTCTTTACGGGCATAATTAATATCACGTAAGAAGACTAGTTCTAGACTTTATTATATATGATTTTAATATACTAAAAAGCTAGAATACAATAAATTATTAGTGAGACACTTTCAAAAGATTTATGCATCTCTGGTGAGTACCAAGATATCATATCCAGCAGTCAGCTTGTTCACCAGAAAATGCATTATTTTGCTACTTTTCACAAAAGTGAAGTGTTTAAAGGTTCTTTGTATTACATTCCTCTAGTCATCTCTCACACACAAACACATACTACACACATTCCCACACAGACCACTTTGCAAAGATGGGGGGAAAAAAAAATCATATTGAAGCTAAAGAGTGAACATACAAGTTTTTTAAAAATGTAAAAAAAATCCCAGATTTTGTCACAAATAAGTTTCTGAACAAGGTAACCATCAGTGGGATATAGAATTTTAATGTTTTCTTGAAAAGATTTTTTAGTGTTTGATATCATGAACATATCTGAAATGGCAGAGACAGTTGTGTTATACAGCCATCAAAAAGATTGAGTAAAAGTCTTAGTATAGGAATTGCATATTTCATCTCAAAGGTTTCAAGGGCATCTCTGTCAATCAAAGCACACTTTTAAAGGGCTTCAGCATTATCGTTTTTATGGACTCATTCTCCATTTATAATAAAACTTAAGTTTTTCCTCAGAAGGTATCATATTAGTTCATATTTTATTTCCAAAACTGTTGTTTTTCATAAATCCTGCCATAATCAGAGTTCTCCTCTTTATGAAAATTAAGAGGATGCAGGTACATATGTACATGCAGAAAGATGCAGACTTTATATATGCTCCAAGCCAATTGGTTATGAACCAGTTTCACCTTAGAAGTCCTACATTCACATCAGCCAAGCATACAGACACATTGGATTATAGAGAAACTTGCATCTACCTGCGTGCATCCATACAACAGTGCTTTCAGATATTCTCAGAATGTAATTAATATGACAAGGAAGAGTGAGGACCATGATGTATCTGAAATTATACCCATCTATATTTCACTACTGGATAGAGGTAGCCAGATTTCACCAGCCTTAATCTCCTCCTGGAATCAGGCATGAAAGCTCTTTGAAAGACTGAAGGTTCAGTCATTTTTCAATAATTCACATAACACCAGTGAACTTCAGCCTTCTTTTTTCAACAGGCCAGTGGTGGGATTCTTCTGCTCTAGCTTCAGTTTCTAAAAGTTAAGGTGTTGATTCACCTGTCCATTTGCAGTACCATTAAAAATGCAGTTGGCTATCCTGTCTGTGTTCCAGTTGCTACTCCAGGCCACAGGTCTCCCACAGTTACCAAGACATTTATCAGCCACACAAGGAAGACTTCGATATCCCACAGCATTTGAAACAGTGATAAAAAGCTTGTGTGTTGGATACTGAAGTCTGAGAAAATCACCTCCAGGTTCATTTAGTTTCATCCTAAGATTGGTGTCTCAGACTGTCCAGATCAATGTCTCTAAAAAAGACTATTTCTCTCCACTGAATGATTGCACGAGGAGTTTAAAGGCCAACAGATAAGCATCTTTGGAGAACGTGGGGTAGATATGTCAGAAGACCAGTGGAAGACATACCATGCTTGAGTCTGCAGGGTATGCCTGGCAGACAGGTAGCTGAAGGGCATCACAAATGACATTTTGTGAGTATGTGTGAAATGGTCTCCAGAAGAACACAGATTGCTGGCTTTCAGAAGTCAAGGGCAGAGTTCAGGGTTTTCACAAGTCAAGGGCAGAGTTTAGGCAACGTAGGCACCTGGTGCCTCTATGATGTCCAAGACATTCACAGAAGCTGATAGATATGATGCAGCTAGAGGTGAAGTGAGTTCCATGGAGCATTTAAAATGACATGAGACTCCTGCACCGGAGTAAATGAAACAGATCTCTAAAGTGATGCCCAATGGCTCAAAATTCCATTTAATATTTCAACTTTGGGATCTACTCAGCTACCAGAATTTCCTTACTTGATATGGTTTGAAATGCCCTAAGGTACTTAGGACATCCAAACAGGCTGACGAATAATACAGGGGCCTTAGAGGAGGTATGGTCTAGAACAAGGGTGTCAAACTCATTTTCACCGGGGACCACATCCGCCTCGTGGCTGCCTTCAAAGGGCCAAATGTAATTTTAGAGATATAAGATATAAGAGACTGGCAGTCACAATACAGAATCCATGGCAGCTAGTGACTATTGGGGATACTGTTGGTCATTCTAAATGATAATATTTTTGGGCAAAGGAAATTACTCTCTTTCTTTCCTACTTGCCCCATTTGTATAATTTCCCTTCATTTGAGGAACTCATCTGAACCTTAGGATTTATGCCTTAGATATATTTAGACAGAAAGTCATGTTTCATGTGCTTAAGTCACGTACTCTTTTATGTCTGTTTTTCCATTTTACTGTGATAATGTCATGAATATCAGTATTTAACTGGATTTAAAGAATTGTCTCTGTGATTATTTACATCAGGAAAGAACTATGGGCTGCATTATATTCCAAACCCAGAATAATTTTATTTGAATTGCTGTAGGGTAAAGATGAACAAGCAAGTTTTCGAACTGTCAGAATACAAGAGATCACCATAGGTTGAGGCTGTGGGAAGTAAATAAGGAAACTTTATCAGAAATATTGAAATTGTCTGGTAAACAAGAATTCAGTTTCACATATATAATGTCAAGAGATCAAAATTAATTTTCGTTTTTCACCAGCATAAAACTGAAATTTCTCATAAAGCAAACAATCCCTTCAAAGACAGAGCCATGTAGGGTGCTTACTTGGTTTTTGGAAGAGTCGAACTAAATTCTTGCTTTAAATAACTTAGTGTAGACATTACGATTTTTCTCACTCTTGGGATGGTTAACTGAACCACTAAGCCTGTGGCTATTCTCTGGAGTGGTTTTCTAAAATTAATAATTTCACCTTGAAGCTCAGTAAGTTTTATTGTAACCAGGATTTTCCATGAAAACTTTTCACTTCCATGAAGAAGCGTATCTTAGCAAAAAAGAAAAAAGTAAAAAAATCTTAACAACCTAAAGTGGAAAAAGGTTAGAAGAAAGGTGAAAGAAATCTCTGGCAACAGTTATTAGCAAGCAAGAAAAAAAGAGTAGATGAGCAAAACATCAAAATGTTTTCCTGAGTGGTACTTCTATACATTTTGGTACAATTTGACTTCTGGTGTAATACAGCTGTATTATTCCAGCTGGCTAACAAACTGCAGAAGCACAACAGCAGCTATGACCTGGCTGAGAGGCCTCAATTATCACAGTTCTACATGAATAGGCTAAAGATACCAATCACCCCTGCCAGAGGAATGTTCTTATAATATTCTTACCAGACTGTGTCTGATGAGAGTGCTTCCTCTGTGTAAGGACTGTATTTAGGATTCTACAGACAATGGATCCTTTATGGAACTTAGATGCTGTTTTATGGAAGTGAAGACCTGCCTGCTGCTGAGCATGCAGAACACAGCAACTTGCTGAGAAAATTTTATAAGTACCACAAGATAAAATCTCTTAACAGAGTTGGGTGGCAATGTTTCTGAAAAATACAAGCAATATTTCTGCTGGAGATCAAGAAAGGTCTTTTCTAAGCTCTGGCCTTTCCTATGTTTATGTATACAATGAATATACAACAGAAGGAGAAAGCCAAACTGACTATGGAAAGAAATTTGTTTTACTGGATTCTCACTCTCTGTACAGAACTTGAGTATTGTAAGACAGTGCTAATGACAAGTCTCACTTGAAAACATACACAAACATGCACACACATATTGGCTTGGTTTATTAATTTTGAATTTCCAAAATTCAGTGCATTATATCCTGCTACTTCTCCTGTTCTGGGATTTGGTTTAGATTTTATTCCTTGTTTTATATGGGCACTACGTTTACAAGTGAAAACATATTTATGCACGTGACAGACATGCACATAAGTGTGCGTATTTATAATTTAGGAAGACAATGATTTTCCCCAGTTTCTTGATGAAGACTGGACTTGGTTGTGTCTGTTAAGTGTTACAGGAATGCTAGTGTTTTAACCAGAGTTCTCATTGCTGAAGCAGATCCCTTTGTCTTTAATTCAACCGATCCTTTTACCTAAGCAAGCTCCTTAACTCATGATAGCTATTAACATTAATTAGATTGCCTGAAATGGTACTAGTGCTAACTGTATGGGATTTTCATCCTATTACAAAGCATTTCTAAATCAGATAGATGCAGAAAACTAATTTAAAGCTAGAGATAAAAAGGATTATGCATAATCATCAGAAAGATATACCTTCAGTTTTGTCAAATTGCAAAAAATGTACAACTCATAATAATTTTTTAACTTATTTGAACATTTCATAAGAATCTTTTTATGAATAAATACATTAAATCAACTTGAAAGATTAATTTGTAGATAAACAAGAAGAAAAGGAAGTTAAATCAATCTGAGATTGTTTCAGATGTAATGAAGAAATTATTAATGAAATAACATTTTATAATGTTAAACCTTTTGACTAAGTGTTTTATAACTTTAATTAACATTTTTGATATGAAAATTAGTAGCGCTAGCATCACAGATGATAACAGTGTTGAAAAGATATGTTGAAAAACAATGATATATTGAAATGTCATTCCACAAGATTTCTAATTTTTTTTTCAAGTTTACTAAATTCTCAGTGTTCCAAAGACCTAAAGAGTATACCTGCAGACAAAAACAGAAATGACACAAGATATTCTTACTGATCCCGGGAAGTTACTTTACAGTATCTCTCAAAAGAGAGCTACTCTGTAGAACTGAAGGGAGGGAACATGATCAGAATGACTATCAGATTGAACAAATGCATAACTTTAAGCAAGAGAACGTGGCCATTGATAAAAGAGCTACTGGTTTAAACTACAATACTCTAAAAAATCATAAGAAAATGTCTGTGTCTTCATTGCATTACTTACAATAACCTGAACCAAGAAATCAATTAGTCAGGTGAACTATTCTGCTAGAATACTAATGGTTTTTAGGTTTACTATGCCTTCACTCTTTTTTGTCAAGTTCCTGCCATTAGCAATCTGTGTCAGATAACAGGTAGGAATAACAAACAGATAATAAGAATGATAATTATGTTCTTATCAATTCTACTCAGCTAACTTTTATGCTTTTGTCAGAGGAAACTTGATTTGAGCTCACAGATTAACATTGCTGGTTTTGTTGCTCTATAAAACTTAATCAGCTCTCTTTGAATTGCCTACCAGAGTAGAGTTTTCTCTTTTTCACATATTTATGCAAAAACAGGAAGAACCTGAAATTCTGGAACCAGTGAAATCAAAAGTATAGGTTCTAGCCTTCTAGGTCCTGAATAATGAACATCTAAGGGAATTAAATTCAAATTTGGAGGTGTACAACATTTGCTTTTCTGCTTTAAGAACACTAAAACATGTAATAAGTAGAGATCTCTTTCCTTAATATATGAAAAAAGTAGAATTAGGGAAGGTATCTTAAAGAAAAAAAAGAGTGGGGAGTAAAATAAATAGGAACAATTTTAAAGCAAATGAAGTTAGGCCTACACATCTCAAAAATAGTACTGTTCTTAAGTGCCATTTTGGAAAAAAAAAAAAAAAGTGGACAGTATTTCAAGTCACTGAAACTAAATTCTCAGGAAAAAAAAAAAGAACTTAAATGAGTATTCAGTTCATAGGTAATGCCTGCGTACCAACACTGAATCTGATTTTGCCAAGCAAGAGGTCTGAAGAACTATTTTATTATTTAAATGATTTGTGACAAATTCTGATAGAAATTGCTAAATTTTTAAAATCAGTTTTCAAATTAACTCACACTAAGAAACAGATTAATTTATAAGTTTTAAGAAAATTCTATCCATACTCAAAAACTCAAGCAGCAAATCCTGTTGTAAACAGTGTAATTTTGAGGACTATACAGTGTACTTCAAACATAACATGTATATTCCTGCTTTAAGTGCAAAACTGGCTTTCATTACGAAGCCACCGTCAATGGCTTTCTGCTCTCTTTCCTTCCTTTATTCCATTGACTGGGAAATGTGCACAGGAGTGGAAGCAAAGAAAAACCAAATACATAGTTGATTTACATTTAAAAATACATTTATTGTTATATCTGGATTTCACATAGTTTTTCAAAGAACCAGATTGCTTGGAGAAAAAGAAATAGAAAGCATATAGTATTTGGTTTCTTTGGAATGTTGACCTTTTCTTGTTAGAAAGAAAAAAAACCCCTTTTATTTTAAATTGATTATTTATGGCAATCTTTACAATATTTCATTTTCTTGGTTTTTTGCACCCTCCTTTCTCTTTTCTATTTCAGTTGAATGCAAAAATATATGGGTGGTAAATCAATACAACATAGGCACACAATTTTATTCAGAGTTAAGTTCTTTTCAAGGGCATTTAAACAGCTCCCTCCCACTCCCACAAGCCTTCATCCTTTCTTTTCATCAGTTAACTGTCATCTAAGAGAATTAAAGTTAACAGAGAGATATGAAGATAGTGCACATGACAGAGAGTAAAATGTTTAAGCATATACAAGAACTGTGCTATATCTGATGTTAAGCCCACGTATATATAGTGTTATTGGGTTAGCTATATTGTAGAATGATAAACTTATTTTATTTCATAACATAGGGAGAGGGGACAAGAAAAAAGTCATTGCTGTAGTCCTCTATGGATGCCTCAGACTAGATAAGTTTATTTGAGACTGATATTCACAACTACAGTGGCAAAAACGGAAATATAGCCATTATTGCCCCCTTCCTGACCTTAAATAATAAAGAAATGAAATGACAGTATATATTGTGACTCAGAATAGATGTCATACACAAATAATGGGTTACTACCTTTAGAAAGGCTCATAACAGAGATACAACAGCTCTTATCTTAGATAATGAATCTTACAGTAAGAAAGGAAAACCAAATACTTGATAATATTTGCAGAATTACTTGGGAAAAAAAGAACTTTCAAAGTTTTCCACAAGGCATCACCAAAGTCTTTACAAAAAGTCCCCATAACATGCAGAAGACATCAAATTCGAGTGGCATTTTTTTTTTATTATGAAGGCACTTTGTGTGCAAATAGGAGTGTTTGATGTTTAGCTGATCTAGAAAGCCTGATTTCCTAAAGGAACCACTAGCACCATGTTTGTACTCTGAATAACATGGATTAATTTAGTCACTAGAAAGGTCTTTTTGATGTGCATAATCTGCACTTTATGTTTCAATTAGCAAGACTCAATGACAAACACAAACCGTAGTAGCCCCTGCACAGCTGTATAAAATAGAAATATGTCACCATCCACTTTTTTGAGTAAGTTGAAGAAACAATGATGAAATGAAAGGCTTTTGAAAACTGAGAAGTTCAATTAGTTTTAAAAGCCAGACAAGGCTTTGATTTGCACCAAATAATAGAGGAAGGCTGGCCAGTGAAAGAATAAAAACTTTGTTCCTCTGTGCTATGTACCTGTTACAATATTTAGTGCATCTCTGTTATCTAACTGAAGCAGTTATATACCATCTTAGTTTTTCTTACACAACATTATGTTCTAATATTTAAATCTGGTTTGCCCACTTCCACATAATACTGACATTAAATAAGAACTAACAAGTACAAATTCTTCTCACTTCTGTACTCTTATTCAGAAATTATGTCAGTAAGCTTCAGCATAGTTTTCCAATATTCATTGATATTACATGAAGTGGTTAACAAATGGTTTTGTAAAAACAGCATAATAAGCAGAAGCATTTACCTCAGCATTTAGAAAGATCACAACACATAAACCACACTGGAATAAATACATAAGGTATTTAGGCGTGTATTTAAAATGTGTAATTGTATTCATTCAAGTTCAGATGCTAATTCTCCATAAATTTGATTAGTGCTTGCAGTGATTGTCTTTGAATGTATATGTTTTCCTACAAGGATATTCTGAAAACTTTTGTTAAAAACAAATAAATAACCACACAAAAAAACAAAATTATTACGTCCTGATATTTTTGTTTCCTTGTTTTTAATGTTTTTAGCTTTAAAACAAAAATAAGATGCTCCACAATCCTGAAAACGTGCCAACATCTTTACTCTTTCAGAACAGCAAGCTCTTTTTTTATCTATGCACAGAGATGTTTGTAAGTATCTGTCAGTTTATCCATCTGTCCAGAAAATAACTTCATATCTACAGGATATATCTTCTGTGTCTTTTTTTTTTTCTTTTTCTTGTTTTAGATGGAGAGCTTTAGAAAAAAAAATTATAACCTTATAATTTTGCCCCTCTGGGGAAGAAGGTTATTTTGCTGTCTTTCTTATTTTTCTTTCCTCTGGATCAATAATCATTCGCTGAGGAATTCAGGTGAAATCCTCCTTTTAACCTCTGAAGTTACAGAGGAACCATCACATCTGAACAAATGCAGCCTCTAAATAGATGCTTAGTTGCTGATTATCTCTTTAATTTCCTGGCTTGACTGACTTTGCCCACGCATGCATGCTGGTGGGAAATAAGAAAGATCTTTCGGAGCTTGTTCAATGCCTCATTCAATATAGAACAACCTTAAGAACAAAATAGCACTTACTTAAATAGGGGAGGTAATTAATTACCTTATAGCACATATGATTCTTTAAAACATTTTCTTTAAGAGTGTGCACTGTTTGTGCATCTATCCAAGACTGGATTCCTCATGAATAACAATCTGCACCATAAAGCAAGACTTTCGCATCACTTAGTAAATTACAAAAAGAAATGGAAGGTGAAAAAAGCTCAAGGAAGTAGTTATTTTACAAAAAAACCCACATGTTCTTTTTTTTAAGTGACTGTCCAGACAAATTTCATCTCCAGTAACCAGTATATAGTTCTTTCAGCAGGTGTTAGGTTATCTTCATTTGAAGACAAAGTTCAGGACAAGCCTATTAAAGTAATCTAAATCTGCATTTCTAGACCAGAGACACAGGGAATCTTGGACAGGGACCTGGCAGGGAAACCTGGAGGGCATAGTATAGAACCACTGTTTGCTAGTATCAAAGACAGAAGTGTTTCTGAGACAGTCCACAGATGATAATGTCCCTCTCTGAATGTGCTTTTAAATTACATTTTCTGTCACACCTCTGGTACAAGACAACAAGCTTTGACAGTACTTGTAACCCATTTACAGCAATACCTTGGGACAAGGAGGTCATGCATGTAGAAACAATCCTAATGATTACCACAACTTTTTGAAATGTACATTGTTTAGAAAATGCCTTACTTTATGTTTACAAAATATCATGTGAAAATTATATTTGAAAATATGAGGAATTTAGAATAAATATGCCATAATTTAATCTCTATTTTTTTTCTTGTTACTCAGCTTTTTAAGATGATACTGGACATTTGGACCCAGATTCCTTTCTGCAACTGGAGAAATACTTTAAATTAGAACATAGGTCATATTTTTGTCCAGAGAGAGAGAAAGAGGAAAAATATTTCAGAAATGATGGGCAGAGGTGGAATGAATCACTTGTAGGAATATCCTATAGTCTTTAAATGACCATAGAAATAGCTTGAGGTTACTACAGTCCTAAAATAGATAAAGTCTGAAAACACTTTGTTTGAATCAGGTTCCTGAAACCAGAATAAGCATTCTGGGGAAAAGCACCATTTTTTTCCTGCGCCTGTAAAATGGACGGTAGCTTAATGGGAGGTCCTGCTTATATGTGGTCAACTGACTTGATAAACTCATTTGAAGCCTGAGATGCTCTTAACTATGTGATCAAGAGGTGATATGTAACTTCATGGATCGAGAGAAAAGAGAAGCTAATTACAGTATTCCTGAGAAAAAAAATTACCAAAGCCCTTTCTTTTCCTGTTGTCTTCAAGGAGAATGATAGGAATGTGTGGAAGTACTAGATCATGACTGTTTTCAAGGAGGATTTAAACATCATCATCATCACAAAGTCAAAAGTCAATTGCTTCTCATAAATTACTTCAGGTGGGATTTTAATCCACAAGTAAAATTTTCTCCTCTCTTTTTCCCACTGGTAGGTAGGATCAATATATTTTTAAATATTAAAAGAAAGTCAATGATAACAGTGAACAGTTTAAAACTGGTATTGCCCCAATCCTAATGGGGAAAATTTGAGTGGCAGAGTCTCTAATATTCCCAAGTATTGGAGAGCCAGAATAAAGGTGTGCCTGCTACATCTATGGAGGAAAAACATTCAGTCCTTTTGAGTCAACAGTAAAAGTGGAGCCTATGCAGGCAATCCACTCAAATAAATAAGTGGCCCAAACCCAGCAATGACATCCTAATATGCATCTGAAAAAACCCTTAACTGACAGAATTGTTTATTTTGCTTTGAACACATTACCACTGGTTTTACACTTCATTTTCTCTTCTGATACATCATAATCAGAAATAAATAGAATCACAATACAGCAAAATCAACTGAATAAAGATTTTAAAGTCAACATAATTATGTGTCTTAACTAGCTCTTTTATTCCACCCAAACTTTGCACTTTACCTTCCTTTTTCTCAGGGTTCAGCTCAGCTCCTCTTTGCACACAGAGGCCCATAATATTCTTGTTGTCTCTTGAAAATACTACTATTGTCCTCCACAGATGCATGTTTCAGGACCTGTTTCTCCCTTGTACTGATGAAGACTCCACACGCCGACCTCAGCTTTACTCTTTTTTTTTCCTTGAACTGTTACATTGTCATTCTCGTAGAGATTTCAAGATACATTCATAATGTTGAATAGTTCTTAACTTACAGAACTCTGTGAGATTCTCCTCCTCTTTTGCTATAACATTCTCAAACTCTCACATCCCCTGAGGCAACTATTGTACAAAAGTTCATAAAGGTGTGGAAAAGTAAATGCAAGAATAGAATTTAGGATGGTTTCCTGAGAGGGAAAATACCTGATTATTTGGCATGTAGAAACTCCAGTGATGTGTAGATTAGGAGATTTGCAGATTTAAGTGATGATTCCATCTATAATGTTGTCTGGCACAGTTTAGATTGCAGAGGCAGAACAAGGCATATGTTTCTAATTAATACTTTTGAACTATAGAAATTCTATGTAATTCTTGGAATGGGAAGGAAAAAAGTATTGGTATGATGAGAATTGAATAGGATTGTATGATAGTTCAGGCTGGAAGGACTTCAGGAGGTCTCTCTCTGAAAATGGTCAGCTATGAAATTGTATTAGTTACTCAGGGCTTTATCCAGTCTGGATACCCAGTTACAGTTTTGTGTTATTTTAACAACCCCTTTGATCAAATAGAAAGTCATTTACAATTTAATCTAGTTAAACAGCATTTTCCACTGAATAAAGCTACAGAAAATTATAATTTATAAAGTTTAATACTAGAATTACAAAATAGCCATGAAATAGGCTTGGACATAACTTGGGCTACCAATATTGTGTACCTGAGCTGTACAACTATCAGAAACACTTCCTGAACTGTATTTTTTTCTTCAGTTGTGCAGAGATTCATGTATGAGAACAATCTTCTATCTAACACAGCCATGGACAAGTGGTTTGTAATAAGGAGGTGGATTGTCTCTGTCCCCTTATATTTTAAAATTTGATGCTTTATTGATTAAGTGCTCCTGCATGTTATTCACTTTCCTCTGAGTTGTCAGTGAAGTTGAGAAATAAATCCATTCAAACTGAAAACCATTTACTGCATCAATAATAGGCAGTTTTTCATCTGAAAACAGGTAAAATATGTCATCTATTGTATTGCTGGTTTTGAAATATGTTTTCTTTTTTCTAACATTTTCATACATTTTGCTAGTAAAAAATCCTAGAGTCTACAGAAATGCTATGAAAGGTTCCAATCAAAAACTAGTCAGACTGCTTTCTCTTAAGGTGTTGAATGTCCAAGCTATATTAATGAGTTAATGCTCTGCTCTAGAAATACAACACATCAAAACTTATCCTATGGATTTCAAAATAGTGCAAATAAAACAAGAATAATACAGCATAAAGAAATCTAGAAGTCAATCACATTATTTCTGTGACTATTGGAGCTCCATATGCAAGATTTTGCTGACATCTGCATTGAACCAAATGTAAGATCGCTCCTGAAACATATGCATAGAATGGGATTAGCCTTAATAACTTTAGACTTTTACTATGTAGATACACACATGAACTAGTCATCTAGCCTGCTTTAAGTATGCAAGAAGAAAAACAGGAATTTTCAGGATGTACTTAACTTGACCTATCTTAAACTTCTACCTCCAGAGTAGAAAAAATGCTGTCTTTAATCCAGACACATGACAAAACCAGAATGGTGCCCATAGTGGTTACATTTGGGATCCATTCACACACACATACACACACATAAACCCAAGAAAACTCCAAGAAAAAACAACACAAAACAATTAGAGGATTTTATTTGGTTAGTTGGTTGGATTTGTTTGTCTGATTTTGGTTTGGTTTTCAATTTATAACGTTTACTGTTTTGTATGTAACTGCCACTTAAATGTAAATTGCTTTTTACTATTTGTGATATTTTTTTTCTATTCTGTTCTCATTAATGTTAAATAATTCTCCTGGCAGAATTAGGAACACAAAAGCTCACACATTTAAAAAATACTCATGCTAGTCACTTGGTAGCATAGATACATAGAATCAACTCCAAACTAAATATTAATATTTGGAAAGAGGCTCAAACTCTGAATCTGGTGATTGTCATATCATATTGTTGGTGACTCCACTCATTCTCAAGTTCAGAAAATTAGATATTAAGTGTTCTGAAGGTGTAGTAATTCAATTACTTCAGTTTCTAGTTTGTACAGAAGCCTGATGGACAAACAGAACAGACTTGGAAATCTGTAGAAACTTATTAACATGTTTCAAGTCTCTGGAATCTCATGTCTTACAGCTCTAGCTCTAATATTTTTATTATACTGAAAACTATTAGCACTGGGGTTTTTTTCCAAGGATGTCTAATTATTTTTTTTTCTCAGTCACAAAATACAACAAACATTTGTGCAAGTTTTTTAGACAATTTCTTTACATTTGTTTTGGAAGAAATGTCTGTGTACACCTATGCAATGTTTTACTGCAGAAAAATAGAATGCTTTCCATCATACCTCGTAAAAGGAGATGTATAACATGGGTTGCATGCCTGAGTAGCACACTAGAGGTTCATAAATTTATTCAGCATCTACTGTGTCAGTGGTATATCAATATGAATATCAACCTATTATAATAATTAGAAATTTAGATTTAGAAATAAATTAGAAATTGTCTCATTAAAAATAATTGCTAAACATAGCCCATTAAAAAGTCAGATACATTTGAAAACATGAATCCTAGTAAAGAAATGTGTCATGTCTACATGAGCTCTTTACACCCACTATGATATAATATATATTTGTATTATATATACCCATAGAAAAATATATACATTTCTAGAATATAAATAAAAGTTAAATTAATATAAATTTTATAATGTACATATATACTTCATCAATATTTTCTGCTATTACAATGCAATATGCAACGAAATAATCTCTAGAAAAGCAAGATAAGATACAAGCAAACGTTAAAGACTAGTGTTACATTAAGCATTCTGAGCCATAAGTGTACTGTAATGTCAAATGTCATGCAATATCTTGCTTTCTTCTCCATGAATAACCTATAGGCAGAGATATACTAAAAAACAATTATTGGTGAAAAAGACCAAAATAAATTAAGTGAAAAATTTATAATTTTAAATGTTAACGATGGGCTAATAAAGCCACATTGTTTATCATGCATCTATCATTATGTAGTAAAATTAATCCCCTATTCATGTAAATTAATCTTCATCAAAAATCAATATTGAAGAGTTTTTTCTCTCTTCTCACGTCCACTAAAGGTATTATTACCCAAATAAATTTGAATCACACTCTGTAGAAAAGATATTGCTTCAAATAGAGAAAATCTAATTACATCATTTCTGTCAGTCATGAGATCCAATGACTGTACACTGGAAGATGGAAAAACTTTCTTAGACTTTTCTTTTTCTCAGTAATATTTTCATCATCATGACTCTAATTCCAAACATATTTTCTGAAATGTTACAGTGGTAAAGCTCGTTAAAGTAGCTTTTTAAAATCACACTTGTGTGTAAACCTTGATGTTGCTCAGAAATTAACTAGAACATCCTTAAATCAGGCTTCTGTTTCATGTTATCTAACTTTAAAGCTCCTGAAAATAAGGAGCTTAGGCTGAAAAACAGTATGTCTATCAAAAGTTAATACTATGCACTTCCAGGGCACAAGTGATCCTATCCAAAGTTTTAGCGTGGGATCTGTCTGTCTTCCTAGAGAGACCTCTTTCCACCTGTTTTATAGGAGGCATGAACACCTAGTTGATGATAACTTCTTATCTTTCAGGTACCTGACGTTAGCATAGGTAAAACCAAAGATAAGTCACCTGTTTTGAACAACATATTAGGTTTAGGAGTTATACTTCAACTCATGTCACTGTCTACTTACTTGTGATTGCTTACAATACAAGTTACTCCCCCATCAAGGAGAATGACCACACTATTTCTGAAGAGCAGCAGTCTGCCTTACACTGGATTAATTGTCCATGCCAGATTATACTAATGTTTTTTTAACGAATCCTCATTCATAAATCACAGTCCAGCTGTTTTCCACTGTGGCAAGCTATATTACTGAAGAGCTATTACCAGGCTGGCACCTGCCCTCGTCACTTTACATCTTACAAAGCCATTTTGATTATAGTTACTTTCATTTATTTTTAAGTACTTTGCATGCAGAAATAATATGTGGATGACCAGAAAGGTCTTCAGAATATTCACCTCAGTTCTAGCCATATTATGTAGATCAAGGAACTATACATACGTAAAACTCTTTGCAAATAGTAAAAAATCCTTGCTATACCCCAATAAATAATCAGTAAAACAGAACATGAAAGTTAACCAGAGAAATTAATCAAAGAGTTCATTAATATAAGCTTTCATATATTACCAATAATTGATAAACAGTTGGTTCATCTGACCATGGCTTTTTATATCAACTTGAGCAGCTTGCAATTTTAATTTTTAGAGGGCATATTTACAACCAAAGATTTTCCTTCTAATCTCTTTTTACCTTTATAGTTTACATGGAAGACAGAAGAATCTGAGGAGTTTTCTGAACTCTAACAATTATCTTCATAGTTCATCACATGATTATTTTCTATGTAGACACACCAAAGTTATCCCACCTAATATTAAAACCTAAGCTTTCCATTTCTCATGTAGATAGTAGAGAGAGAAACAGACTATCTCCAGTTTATCCAGATGTTGGGAACATCAAAAAGCCCTTTGGATATATATCAGCTAGAAAAGAAATGTTGATGCTTAACATTGGACAAAATGAACCTGAGTCTAAATGTTTGTAAACTTTCATCTAAGTTGCAGGACGTGAAATTCCTTCTTCTGACATGTAAGATTCATTTTCCTAAGCCTGGAAGGTCAGATCAGACAGTATTTGGACCCCTCCTTGACTAACCACCAAGGTTTCTTTACAAGAAAGATCACAGAGAGGAAGGATGAAGCTGCAAACTTTGTGTTGACATACAGTCAGGTTCCAGCATCCTGACAGTGCAGGACACCTGCATTAAAGAAATGCATAGCTAGACTGGCTGTAAAGCCTTATGTGGTTGGATAAGAACTTATATATTCAATTCGCTACACAAACATGAACTGATTTGATGTTGTTTTTCTATAAATCCTTGAAAATAAATAAGTTTCTAATAAATTATGTGCACAACAAAATATTTATTGCAAAAGGAAGAATCTTAAACTTCTTACAGCCTATTTTTATAAATATGTAAACACTTTAAATTGCTTAATTTTTACGGTGGAATCATCTCAATCAGTAGGGTTTTGTTTAACTTCACAGTGAACAGGAAATTGCAGGAGGACATTATTATTATTATTTTGTGTAATTTAGACAGTAATTGCACTAACACATTTATCGCTGTTACTTTCTTTCAGTTTAGAAGGAAAACAATTTGACCTACAAAACAGATTCTCTTGGTATTTTGTCAAATTTACTTTACGCCAGCAGCAGTCACTGATTTTAATTGAATGGAAACAACAGCTCTCATCCTTTGTGTCACATTGCTGCATTTTGTATCATTGAATTTCTATCTGATTTCACTGGGACCTGCCGAGTGCGGCTTACGCCAACCTCTGAGTCTCCTTGCTGTACTTCTTTCCAGGGCAGCATTGTTTGCCTTTTTTGTGCTCTCTGATTAAACTGACAGCATTTTACCTTTTGCGACTCCTGTGTCATTTTCTGTTGACAGCATCTAGTAATGGTAACAGACCGGTGTCCTTGTGGAAGGGGCAGAAACCATTGATTGGCTGGGTGTATTAATGCAGACCCTTTAAAAGTCATGCGGACATGGCTTTGTGCTAACTGGCAGCTGAATGGGGCCTAGTGAAAGACGTTATTAACCACAGATAAGAGTCAGCACCCTCTATTCACTACCAATGTCATTTTGTACCATTTGAGGAGCAGTTGGTAGCAAAATTTGTTAAAGCGATTCTTCCCCTCCCTATACACATCCTGAACTGAAGCTATTTAAGGCAAAAGAGTGGAAATAGTGATCTGATTAGACTGATGTTGGTAGGATGCTCATATAATTTCCAGGGAGCCGAAACACTTAATGCAATACATCTGCACTTCACAGCTAAAATCTCTCTAGGACAACAAGATAGGCCCTGCTGCCATGAGAGGTTAAATGTTTACCATGGGTAGGGAATTCATAATTGCCTTTTTAGAAATGAATGATTAAAAGTGGTTACAAGAAGCACTTGGCTATATAAGTCCTATCTGTAAAACACAAGGGAGATGTAATAATTATGTGAAATCCTTCCATTATGATACTTTCAAATAAGGTAGAAAAATGAAAATACCAAAGCCTTAAAATTATTAACTGTACGAAACATCTGCATTTAAAAATAAAGCATTTGAGAAATGCAGAATGATCTTTGTGTAAGCTTATATGCTGAACATGAAGCACTTATTCAGCTCTACTTCTGTTTAGCAACAAAATGAGACTGATTTCTGTCATATTTTCAAGATTTACTTACAAATTTAAGTGTTTTGTCCAAATTAAGAAATTTGCCAAGAGTTAAAGTAGAAACTACAGTGGGAACTTTGTCTTCCTTCTGCTCAGTTTACACTATCATGAATAGCATAAATTAACCAATGTAATTTGAATTTTCATCAGCATTCTGGAAACATAACTGTCCTCATATTTTCATCAGAAACTGAGTGTTTCATCTTGAGTTTTAGTCACCTTGTGAACAAACTAAAATTCTGATGGCAGGTCAACATTTCTGATAAAAAGTTATTCTGTACACTAAGGTATACTAGCTCATGCATACTGCCACATCAAAGTAACTGGCTTCCATACTATAGCAGTCTCATATCCAGCCACCTCTAAGCACCACTGCAATAAATTCAGCCTATCTGCATCCACCTTTTTAAATGTTTCCTAATTATTGCAAGACATTGTAGAAGCTGAAGGGAAGTGCAAATCCCCAGTGATTCTTAAAATACAAGTAGTATCCACGTATATATATAAGCAGGACCTACAAAATAAGTACTGTCATATGATAAGGTCAAAAGATGGTATGTGTTGTATATTATTTTGAGGATAATTAATTCCCCCCTACTGTGACATTACATATGTACTATTCCATAAACTCAGTAGAATGATATTTACTTTATTGAGTGATTTTCTTCCCAACAGTTATTGTTTTGCTCTACTGTGCCACAGTGCTGCCTACTTAGGTTATTATTCACTACCTATTGTTTTCAAAAAATATCTTTCCCATTATGAGCAATATCACTAATTTTCTTTTTTTTTAGATTTTTTTTTAAACATCAAACATAGATGGTTTTTATATGTGGTAGGAAGAAAAAATCAAAACAAAAGGAATATTATGTCATTTGTATTCAGATTCACCTTAGTAAGAGTCAATCCAGTTTTGACAAAGTGTGTTACCCTTTATCAGAAAAATGTGTGGTGATATACTGCAATATTGTATATATGACCATAGACTATTACTAGACTATTACTAAAACAGTATTATAGAAGAGCTCTTCAGTTGAAGTGCAGCATCTCAATAGCAGGGATTCTCAAACGAGAATTCAGTTGTGTATATGTTGTCTCCACATATGTGCCAAAAAGCAAGTATTTAGAGCATCATTTTAAGTAAACTACACCATTAATTAGGCCTTTGCATATTGACATTTTTTTTGCTGCTGTGTTTGAAATACCCCATTAGATATTCAAAAATAGATATCCCTGCAGTAATAAGGATATTGCAACATTTTTGGATGTTTGGGTGACACAGATGAAATAGCATCTGGTTGCAATCATAACTGATATAGATCTGTCAAACTACCTCCTGATGGATATTTTTGTTCCCGTGTCTCCAGTTCTAAGATAACAGTGATGTCTATGACACTCAGAGGTTGCTGCAATTAAACTCTCAGTCCATCTGTGCAGAAGATTTCATAATATTTTCAAGAATAGAATTTTTTCAGTATTTGTACTTTTTTTTTTTTTTTTAGCTTGTTAAGGGATATATTATCCTGCACATTTTTCAAGAACAGTCTGTAAGGAAGTTTTCTCCAGAATGTTTTACTGAAGCAGAAGGCAGCAACTACCTACAGTGTTTAAAGGTTAACTCCACTTTTTCCTTTAAAAGACCTATGTGCAGAGTGCAAGATGCTTCTTTTGTAAGACTTAGTGACAGTACTAGAACATAAAGTAGGGCAGAAAGCTTTTTTTTTTTTCCTTTCTTCTCTGGCTTTAAATACTCTATAGTTATCAAATGTGTAGGCAGTGAACCTACACTAGGACTAGAGGTCAAAGAATTGTAAAGACTGAAGAAGACATGGGAAAAAATAAGTATACTGATTCAGTAGATAGTCACATTTCACTTTTTGCATGAGAAATCATGTCAAGCAAACTGTATTACTGATTTCAACAGCTGTAGCAAAAGATATTTTGCAGCCATGAGCTCATGAGTTCGCAGATATATATGAAGTCCTCAGAATGATGAAAAACACTTTTGGAGTTCAAATAGGAGTGTATGTATTCAAAACTGTTTTCAATGAGCCTTTAAAGAAAAAAGAATGTGTAACTCAAGCCTTGGAAACTTCTGTATAAATAGCACTAAGAAGTAGTACTGACTAGAGAATGACAACTCCATTTCCCTAGAAACTTTTTAAAGTCTCAGTATCTCTTTAATCCCATGTTGGGAACAAACAAAGAAGCAAACATGCAAAACCACCCAACAGTCATCCTCCCCCCCAACTCCCAACATCAACAACAGTTTTCTTCAGAAAATGAAGTGTATAGAATTGTAGTATCAGTATTCGATACTATCAATATACAATGCTACATTATAAAACATGTCTGAGCTTCTTGTCTGCATGATTGGGTTCAATACCTTGTACAAACTCATTCAGCTATGCTTTCACCACCCCAGGTTAATATGAGTCATGAAGAGTACAGATGTAGTGCTAGTTGTCACCACTGATACCTAGTGTCTTACTGAGAAGAGTGGGAAGTTTTGGTTGAAACCATCAGCTATCTGCTAGGTATTTCTGCTTAAAAAAAATATTTCACCAAACAGATTCTAAATCATTCCATTCTTGAAGGAATAATCAAATGTAGAGGTAGTCTGTTGCTTTTCTTGTAGTAAATAGATTAAGAAAAAAAGGATTCTTACATTAGAGGACAAAGGCTTTTATTCATGAGAAAATTAGAAACAGTCAAAAAATATGAGAGCTCTTTTGGTGAGCAAAGAAGTGATGGGCAGGGATCTTTCAAAAAAATCACAAATAAATTTATTTTACCAATTTGAAATACCTTGACAATAAGGTAATGCATTCCTGAATATAGATGTTTGTAATTCACTATTTGATCTTCATCACAGTTGTGAATTATCTCGAGGCTTATGAAGATTGTTGCCTACCTCACTAACCCATCTGTCCTCACTTCTTCTTCTGTGTGCTTACTGGTGCTCCAAACTTTGGCTGCTGCTTAATGTTGCAGCTGCTTTTGAGTTTCTCACAAGTAGAAGTTCTGCACAGCTGCTAGTGCCATCATTTGAGGACCATCGGCTCTCATGCCCTTGTGTAGCTGGTCACTTCCACCATATGATACAATAAAGGGAAGGAGAAAGTAATGGAAAAGGAAGTTGTTATCTGAAGACTAGAAGCTACAACCACTACTGATTTGTCATTCTGTATTTTCCTTCTTAACAAAAGGCCACAAAACTAATGAGAAACCGGAATTTATAATGCAATATGTACAACCAAATACAACTTGGAAATTATATCCCTAACATTTAAATATAGATTTTTTTTTCGATAAAAAGTCTCCTAAGCAGTCCACAGGAAGAATTGCCAATATCGGCTTCCCAGTTTCATCATTTTTTCTCTTCATATTTTAGGAAAGTGTATGCCACTGAGATCTCACTAATTATTCTGCACTACATCTAATGGGGTTTTCAGTCTCATCTGTAAAGTCAAGATACTTATAACTATTTTTCAGGTATGTTTCATTTCAATAAATCAGTAGAATCTGAAAGTAAGCTTAAAACAATCAAACAAAAACCTGTTTCATTCTGGTCCTCAGAATAATTTGGATTTATTAAAGTACACCACAACAGGTGGGAGGGTTGAGTTAAAACAAAACATAACAAAAACCAAAAAAACAAAAACACAGAGAAAAAAGGAATCAAGGAACACAAAATCAGGTTTAAGCTTCCTATGATTATTCACAGAAATATAAGGTGACACTGTATGAAAGACTGCAGTACTTCTTTAAATCTTAAGTTTAGAAGGGACCCCAAAAATAAGATATTCCAGCCATCAAGTAGGTGTAATCACTACTGCCAAATTTGCCTGCCTTTCAGTTAAAGAGGATCCTAAACCCCTGGAAGAATCCATTCCAGTGCTTAGCATTTAAATTATTTTTTTTTCCTGCTGTCTAGTTTTCCTCGATGCAATTAAGCTTCATTACTTCTTGGCCTACACTGCTTGGAATAAAGAAAAGAAAATTATTGTGTTCTCTATCACAGACGTCTTTTTATGAAGCTGCTTACTGCATTCACTCCTCAGCCTTCCTTTTCTCTTTTTCAACTGCACACACTAATTTATTCAGGGTTTCTTCATTCGATCCTGTAGACTAAACATTTGATGTTTAATTCTTATTTTACTTATTGTCTGACTATCCACAGTTGCCCAAATATTTCTATAAATATGGGGCCCAAAAGTGGAAGTAGTATTGCTATGGAGATCATACAGTGTTGAGCAGAGTAGAAAGATTGTTTCATATATTCCAGGTTATACTTCCTGGTTACTTCCTATTATTCTTGCGCTTTTTTTTTTTTTTTTTTTTTTTTACGGCCTTGCTCAATTTAATTAAGACTTTACTAAAATCAAGATACATGTGACCGTTGTTGCTCCTTTGTTAACAACCCTTCCATCATTTTATACATAGAAACTGATTGATTCCTTATAAACCCATACGGGTCACAATTCTTCTTGTTTTCCTATAGGTGTCTCCAAATATTTATTTCTTTCTCTGTCCTGGGTGTCAAGGTGACAAGAGTATAATTCTGTACTTTCCTCTTTTTGAAGATGAGACCAAGGCTGTTTTCCTCCAGACTTTTGGCAGAAGATCATGTATTTTCAAAAAGACTTACTGACTTCTCAAAAATAATTACTAATAGTTCTCAGATTCCATCAGCTAATACTTTAAATAATGGGGGCCGAAACTCAATAGTTCCAGACAATTTGAAAACCTGTAATTTGTTAAAATTGTCTCTAATCTGTTCTTCCTCATTCAAGGATGAGATCTGATCCTGCGCCGAAGTTGTTGACAGACTTCATTAACCACAGGATAATAGATGGCCTTTTGTTAAAACAAATAGAAGTCCCCACAACTTTCCAGCCACATCTCTGCTGCTAAATAAATTATCAATATTGCTCATATTGATAATTGTTTACACATCATTTGGCACTGGTTTGGCTCGCTACATCTCGTACTGCCTGAGGCAGCACAGAGGCACAGTTCAGTAATTTGAACAAGACTTTATCAGATTTCATTCCCTCAGCTTTCTACAGTTCCCCAAAACTATTGCAGTAAGCTTTACGCTGGCCATCCCCACTACATACCCTCATGTCATACACTGCAGGCAACAATACATATCTTCTGGCTGTATCTATAAATTCAGCTACATGTAGGAGCAGTCTCAGGCAAGGGAATGCAACTCTCTGTGCTCACAAACTGATGGAGTATCCCCAGCAGGGTTTTGGCACATTCCAGCTAGGACCAGCCATTCCCCAGCACAGCTTGGCAGTTATAACTTTGCTGGGGCCATGTCCAATAGAGAATTTCCCTGTATCTACAGTTAATGGAAGTTCAGTTTGCAAGCTATATAGTGTTAGCTGACATCAGTGCCAGGAAATGTTCCTGGCCATGTTAACTTTGCTGGTATAGATACAGCCTCAGTTCCTCACTGCAACAGAGTCCCCATATTATATCAGATCCAGAGCGAAGTGCTGTATGTTACCTATGTGGTAAACTCATTAGTGAAAACCAGAGAACAGTTACTAGCTCATTTTAGTTAGCAGTTAGTCTTTGATTTAATTTCTTCATTTTTGTTCTGTGTCTTCATCCTTATTTTTGTATCAATAAAACAGTTTCAATTTTGCTTGAGTTCAATTAAAAGCATGCAATGTAGCCAGGTTTGTCACTCATAACACTTCAAATTTTCCTCTACAAGGTGACACAGCTTCTGGGAAGTCTTTCAGACAAATTCCTATTTCTCTTCAAGCCTGCCTTCCTGTTTCAATTCTACTGCATTTCCTCTTTCCCATTCTGAAGACTACGAATGTAAACATTTCATATTTAGTCTACCTAACTAGATCCCACCTCAATATTCCCAATCAGTTCTTCTCTATTAATTAGAATAAAAATTATTAATTAGAATCACATCCTCAAGATGTTTTCTGCACCTTCTGTACAACTAAATTGTTATTAATTCCTTCGAAGAATTTGTGGATCAGTATAGCCAGGGGATTCATCTCATCCAGCTGTTGAAATCAACAATGCAGACTAAGAAATTTGACTGTGACATTCAAAGATTCAATTATAGTCAGAGGAGAAAAAGAAGCACTTGGAGTACATCACTCATCTGCTGCATAGCAAGTGACGGTTGCTGTTACACACCAATTAGGCTGGTCACTTGAGGGAATAGCTTCAGTTAAGACAATGGTTTTGGTCCACTCACTAATTGGATCTTAAAAGAACTACAGCTGCTTTAATCACAGAATTTGTGAAATGACTTTTCAGTACATAAATCTGTAGATTGTTCATTGGAAAGCAACGAAACAATTGAAGATTTTCATCCTGTCATATCATATGACAACTTTAATTTACCTGATTTCCTTTTAAGTGTCATTGTACTGGTCACAATTAACTTAGTTCAAATTTATACATTGACCTAAAATACTAAAATTGATGGTAACTGTTGTTGTTCTGCTGGTTCTCTCCTATGTTACATTTGCAAGTTAAAAACATTCTGTTTATAACATTTCTGGAAATGGTTTACTAGGTTTGTAAATAGCTGAACATTTCCATTGTCCTAAGAGTCTTACATTGGAAAAAAGTACTTCGTTTTTGTTTGAGAAAATGCCAACTGTGAAAGTAGGCAACAAGAAAAATTATCCAAGGGGGCTTTGACTTTTATTTTTAACTGTTTGTCAATGAATTTACCACCCACAAGCTTCTCTGTGGGTGTATGCACATGCAGAGAGTATCTTTCAGGGCTGCTCAAATTCTGCATGGGAATGTTTTCCATTTGCTTATTCTTCTATTCTCCTGATCTATCCATTAAAAGTTCTTTACACAATCAAGAAATACAATATGTGCTGGGATTAGGAACTTTAGAATGGTATGGGAACAATGTGCTTCTGCTTTTTTATTTTATGAAGACTTACAGAGCCTACAGTTGGGGACAGCTTATTATTATAGGATCAGAAATTTCATGTATTCAGTAACAGATCTTTGTCCCATGGCAGTGGATCTGCACTCCTCAGCCTTTCTAGATTTACTGTATGTATTTGGTCTATTAGAAAATGTTACGCAGTTACCACACTCTACTATATGAGATACTCTTCTAAAATAACAAATTTTAGTAGCTAAATCCCTTCTGTATTTCAAGTTCCACAATAATGTAATAAATGATAGCATTTCTGTAGGTTGGCTTTTTAGCGGTAGGCTAAACCAGGTACTGGTACCTAGATTGGTGGGAAAGAAATAACAATAAACGTTAATAATTTTTGCCTGTCACATTACAAAGAGACTACATGAAGTGTATATCATTAGCAACACATAGGCAGATATCCCCATGGCACCAAAAAACTAATCATACACAAATAATAAAAAGGGATTGTGATAAGTGAGGTTTAAAGGAACTATCTCCAAAAGCTTTACATCTCACCAACTAATATTTATTTCTAACTAAAACAAAAGTTACCCTTTAAACACAAAATTCAATAGTAGACCAAAATCAGAAAAAGTCAAGACAGGATTCCTTGGCTAAAAACTAATTGCAGAAATCACCAGATGAGATCCTATGGCCCATGGCCCATGTTGTACAAGAGGTCAGACTAAATGACCATGAAATTTTCTAAATCTACAAAAAAAGATGTTGTTGTCTTCTATAGGATACAATTGTAGCTTCCTAATTTTTTTTTATTCCACACAGTGAAAGCTTTTTCTCTTCAGACCTTAAGAAACAATTGACGCTCTTTTTTTCTAACAACTTCAGTCTTGAGTATACCATTACTTTTAAATATTATAAAAGAAGTGCCGTACGTGAATTCATGTATTGGACTATGGATTGAACACCCTGCTCATCACTGTGATGGGGTGACTTTGGCCAGCTGCCAGACACCTACCCAGCTGTTCTCTCCCTCTGCAACTCCTCAACACAATAGGGGTAGAAAATAAGACGAGAAAGCTCAGAGGTCGATATAAAGAAAGGGACATCACTTGACAGTTACTGTAACAGGTAGAACAGACCCAACCCAGGGAATATTAATTTAATTTATTGCTAATGTAAAGCAGAGTAGGATAGTGAGAAACACAGACAAAAAACTAAAACACCTTCTCCCATACACACCTTCTTCCCAGGTTCCGCTTCACTTCTTTATTCCTGCATCCTCTGCCTTGCCCTCCCGAGTGGCTCAGGTGAGATGGGGAATAGGGCACTGTCCATAACAGTTTCTCTCTGCTGTTCCTTCCTCCTCACAGTTTTCCTCTGTTCCAGTGTGGGTCTTTCCCATGGGTTGCAGCTTCCTTCAGGGTATTTTCATCTGCTGCAGCATGGGGTCCTCCATGGGCTACACTGTGGATATCTTCTCCACCATGGTCTTTCATGGGCTGCAAGGAAATCTTTGCTCTGTTGCCTGGAGCATCCACTCTCTCCCTCACCTCTCACATTCTTCTGTCACCTTTCTGTCTGCAGGATTGTTTCTCACTTTTTTCCTCACTGCCTATGCAATATTTCTAATATTTCTTTGACTGAGACACTCAGCTGTGCCCTGCAGTGGGTTGGCTGGAGCTGGATGGAAGCAGCTGTATCCAGCATGGAGTAGCCCTTCCCTCTCCTCACAGAGGCCGCTCTGCATCACCCCTTGCCATCTACACACAACACAGTTATTAACATCTTCCCTGACTGTTTTTGACTGTTCTATATTTCTTTTTTCTTTTTTTTTTTTTTTTTTTTGGTAGAATTATCTGACTCCAATGTGAGATGAGACTGGAGATGCCACTAAAACTCAGGAAAAAAACCACCATTTCTTTATCGTCTTTTATTTAGCAGCATTGTCAAATATAACTCTTCCAGTGTCATGACTTATTCCATTTTGGTTTTATGCCAAATAGCACAATATGATACAGATCACTAGCATGCATTCTGTAGTCCTTGTATGCTATCCTTGCATTTGAATAAACTGGAAATAAAGAACTCTGATGGACTACTTAACACAGGAATATAGCGCCTTAGTTCATCTTGAAGCATTGTCATAATTTGAAATGCAAATCAATACAAACAGATAATAATGCTTGTATCTCAGAAATCTGTTGAAAGTGGAGAGTGCCAATAACCAAGTTTCATGAATTTTATGGTTTAGATAGCAATGTCATCAAGTTTTGCAGTTGGGCAGCTTGAAGATGGCTGGACTTGCAGCAGAATTAACTGTAATCTACTTCTCTGTATAAGGAAAGAAGCCCAAAGCCAAACAAATTTATCTAAATTAATCTACAGACTGGATCTACAAGTAAAATAGCATGTTTGTTTTCTCCTATCTAATGAGTCTGAGACTTTCCAGAGATTTAGTTTTCCTTTCCTTTCCTTTCCTTTCCTTTCCTTTCCTTTCCTTTCCTTTCCTTTCCCTTTCCTTTCCTTTCCTTTCCTTTCCTTTTTTGTAAGTTGAGTGGTGTAAACAGTGTTGCCATAATTTTATAGCCAGTATTTCATCAATTCAAGAAATAATTTGGAGGCAAATGTCTCCCTGTGAGACACAGCTCAATTATGCATCAGTTTTACTTTTAATTCCTACAAACTGTTCTATATTTTACTTGAAGTTATTAAGTTTCTGTTTCAGTGTACCTGCAAGCTAGAAATAAGCTTTTCTTCTTTCGCTTAAGTCTATAATTTATTCTCCTTTTTTGTTGTTGTTGTCGTTTTTCTTTCTTTTTTTTTTTTTTTTTTTTTTTTTTCAAACTGCACATTTTTATTGCATACAGGGATTTGGAGCATACTAGACTCCAGTATGTGCCTGTAGATGTAACAATTCCTTTAGACAGCCAGTGGAATCATAGTTGGACTCCAAGCTGCTCACAGGGAAAAAGCACTATGGCAATGCCACAGAGGAAGAGAAGTTTTCATCAGACCATAAAAAGGTACAAGATGCCAGTTGGCTCACTGTCCTAGAGAATGTACCAACAAAACTAATGTAAAATAAATATTTTAACTTTAGACTGTTAAAGTTATATGTGAAAAATATCATTTGCTGACTGAAAATGCACAAGGACAAGCTGCCTCATCACTGACTCAAAAACATTTTGTAGCTCGGTTGTTACAGCAATCACCTGCCAAGATTTTTTCCTGAGTTTTCTGATGTTCATATCCATGGTTTTGCAGATTCACATAAGATATTCATACCAAATAGTCCCATCTTCCAGGAAAGTGTACTGGCCAATAGCTTCTGTTGCTTCATGACCTGGCCTCACCAATATCACTGTTACTGTTTCATAAAATACTTGGATTCATTTTTAAAAATTAAAAAAAAATATTTTTCCCTTTAGGACTGAAAAGAAAACGACTACTGGAGAGTTAGTGTGGCTTTGTTTTCTTTTTCATTGCATCAATGGGCTTTGCCACTATGCTGTAACCTTAAGCAATTTATCCTACTTCTTACTGCTTTACCTTTCCCTTCCTTTTCCTTTCATACCTCTGGCAGTCAGATTGTAGCTCGTAGCACTTTGAACAGTACTGCAATTTTTTGATCTGGTGCGTTGCTAGTGAATTTACACTGCATAGTGAACTGAAATAAACTGCCACAATATCCTTAAGTCAGTGAAGTCCCAGGAGTAAAAATGAACTCTGTTCTCCCATTAGTCGGAGCTTGTTGTCTAATGGGAAAACAGCTTCTACTTTATAACTATTTCAGAAAGACTAATAAGATACTCGCTACAAAATAAATAGTTCTGCAAGTATGAGCATATCTGATGTGAAACTGCTTATCACAAACTGATTCCTATTTTCTGTGTGAAACTGGTATTTCTTTCAATGCTTCTCTTTTTATTATTTTCCCTTCATGGAATTTCTACTTTTCTTGGATCATAAATCCACATGATTGCACAGATCATCTGGGTGTTTTGGCAAGTCTGATACAGAAAAAAAATGGGTTAGCCTGCTTTACTTAGACTGTTATGAAATGTATTTGAAGCCTACAGAAGTCTTTTAGGAGATAACTGTGAGCAGTTCCAATATCATCAGCTTATAACCAGTTACTCAGTTTAAGGTTACTTTTAAAAGTCCTTTGTATTGACTTTTTGTTGACAGACTTTTTTCATATTTTCATGTTTGAGCTTGTCAGTAGCTTGCACTAAAATATGATGGTTTGAAAATGCAGGCTCTGAACTCAGATATCAGATTATTACTCTGAGTTTGAAAGCAAAACGTGACATTTTCCTAGATAACAAAGGAAGGGTCCTACATTATTGGACAAATCTTTCACAGTGTGCTGTGTTAAACAGGAGTTTGGAAACACATTGCTGTTGTCGTAGGGAATCATTAAAGTGTTGAAATTATAGATATTGAAGCACATATTTTTCAATTATAATCATAGCCAGTTTTAGCTAGCATTTATAAATATGAATAGAATCACCCACTGAAATTAAGCAAAGGTAAATCATGATTCTTATCCAGATCTGTATATGCTTCTGTACAAAGTGTAGAGGACCTACTTATCTAAATCAGAAGACTGTGAAAACATCTCATTATTTTTACAGCATACTAAGGAACATCCGATTGACTTCAGTTAATATATGCTTCAATGAATATTCTGTACTCTAAGAAGTTATTCATTCCTCTTTGAGACAGGTTGCCCCATAGTTGGGAAACATAAAAGCACAGTATTAATACTTCTTTATGACAATAAACTATTTAGGAAATATTCATAGGAGTAATATACAAAGGCTCAAAACTAAACAATTCCTGAAAATCTCTGAAAAGCAGAGGATTTGTGAAGTTCACAGTATTAACTTCCAGACTAGTTCTCATTTTAGTACACCTTGAAATGCTAACTATTGATCCAATATTCTAGAAGAATTATGTCTCAAACATTGTGACAAAACCAGTTCCTCCAGCCACAGGAGATGGGACATTGTCAGAGACTGAAACGAGTCACGCCTCAAACATTGTGGTCACAGGAGATGTGACGCTCAGGATAAGGTGAATTGTGATTTACATTCCACAAAGGCTGTCTGGCTGACAGTAGGAGGTGGGGGACTTGCCGACAGGCACGTAGCTCCATCTTCTGATATGCCCAGCATGGCACAAAGGGAAAAGCTGAGACCCTTCAAGATGCCCCGAGACCCGTCTCTTTTACAATCGCCCCCCAGACTCTTCTATCTTTCACAATAATGCCTCCGCAAAAGACAAAAAATTACACAAGCAGGCAACCTAGAGGACTATAATAAGGCTCACCTATACCACCGCTGGCAGGGAACCCACCATCCTGAGGACCACTCCACCCACCGGCCTCCTTGCGGCAACCAAACTAAACACTCCCGAACTACAAACCCCAGCATCCACATCGGGGGCCCTGGAGGCCACACTTCACTGCACCCAAACTACAAGTCCCATCATCCATGCTGGGGAGCCGTAAGGGTGGTGAGATCCCTCACTTTCTTTCTCCTTCCTTCCTTCCTTCCTTCCTTCCCTCCTTCCCTCCTTCCCTCCTTCCCTCCTTCCCTCCTTCCCTCCTTCCTTCCCTATATCCCCATTTCTTTGCCTCTCCTGTGAGTAGTATCATAACACAAGGCTTACAACCCCACATGTGCTGCATACTCCTTTATGTAAATCCTTTTGCTGTTAAACTGTTCATCAATCAGGCTTAAGTAACATATATCTTTCTGCTGCAGAATCATCTGCTAATTGGACTGAGCTGCAAAATAAAAGGTTTTGCGTTTATTCTTTACAGACCTTAAGTGTTGTGTATACTGTTTTCCAACCAAGGGGACCCACGAACCTGAGTCATGTCTCCTCTGAACTCATACCTCTGGGTGGGACATGACAAATATTCTAGAGAGACAGACTGAATTGTCCTTCCATTTGAATTTCTGTTCAAGAATTTCAGATTAATTCATACAGAGAAAGAACTCTGATGTCATCAATAGATCATCACTATATTTTGCTTTCTTTAAACTGGAGATCTGTATCTCATGGACATCTGTATTGCAATTTAAGCAAGAATTATAAGTGGTATTTATGCATGCATCATCTTTTATATGTCAACTAGATCTTATGTGAGTGTTTGTCTTGTAGTAGCTGGACTTTAATGGATTAGATTCCTCATAATTTAAATCATCAAAAACCAATGAAATTCTGAAGTTTGATTTCCAAGTTGCACTCATATTTACAGGTTACTGAGACTTTATACACTAAGTTACAATATAATATTCTACAGGTAAGATCATAGGATTAATGTAGAACTAACCAACAGCTTGTGGGGAGAAACACAGATTCCCTTTAGTTGAACAGGCAGATAGCAGAACAAGTCAAAATAAAGTAAAACGAGGTGCTATATTTTAAAATGCATTTGAACCTTGAGCAAATTTAGAATAAAACTGATTGTTCTGTGTGAGGAAAAGTAAACAGTAAAAAATGCTACAAGAAACATCCTTCAAAACAAGATATAGAAGTTAAAATACTGAGCTGGGAGTGAGAAGTACATCAGATGCTAGAGAGACTATGCCAGCTCTCTGAATTACATCCTTGTGTAATATGAGAAATCCGAGACAGCGAAAATGTCCAGATCCCTCAAAAATGACTTAATGTGAGCTTAAACAATGATAATTTTCTGTACAAACTATAATTCATAGACCAAAATACTGGCTATGAAATATAGAAATAATGGTCTGAAAAGTTCTTCTCTGTAATAAAATTTTCTCAGAATTCCATTAGCTCTTAACTTTGATCTTCACTCAATTCTCTGAACAGTCAATTAAAATAAAACCTACCCTTACATATGTCTTTAAAGTGCACCTCCTTCAAACAGCCTCAGAGATGTTAATTTAGGAACACAATGTCAGATGTACACACACAAACACACATATATATAAAGCAACAAGCTAAGCTGTACTTCCTTCTGCTGTTGAAGTCTGTCTAAATACACCTGCTTCAAAAAGTAAAATTTACATTTAAAATTATCTTTTCTTTCAGAATTGTTGAATAGCTTGTCACTCCTTCATTTTGTGATATACCGACAAGATTAATGAACCATCATGGTTCTTTTTATGTCACCTGTCACCTCCATTGTATTTTTGATGTATTATTTAAGCACAGGAACTGAAAAACTCTTTTTTTTTTTCTATATAAAATTCTTATTGTCCTTTTTCCTATTAAAAAGTGCATTTGCAAGTCAAAGCTACTTCATCTTCATTCCTAACCAAGGAAATAGGACACTATTTCACTGTTAGTAAACTGGAAGGCAACAACTGTAACAAAGCAATGAGCTTGATGAATATGGTTTATGAAATTTCCAAAAAAAAGCATGTATGCATTGGATGGGAGAAATTATATAGACAGAGTATAAATTGAAATTTCTGATTTATATATGTTTTTCGAATATCATACCATTATATTGCAACCTCCAGTTGCAGTCAAGATTATTCCCAGCTCTGATGAGGTGTCAATAAATCTGAAGATACACTTTCAAGAAGGAAATATATTAGAACAGAAAATGATCATTTTTTTAAAGTCAATAATATGAATTCTTTGTTCCATGCACATGAGAAAATTGAAGTGGGAAAAGTTCTAGAATTAGGCAAAGGTACAGTTGAAATCAATAAGACACTACATAGACAAAAACAAAAATGGCGACAAACCTAGAATTAAGTGATAGGATGGAGGCACGTCCACTGGAATGTTGCTTGTAGGTGACTAAATTTAATTTCAGCTCTGCTAATAACTTGAATTCTTCCATGGTTCTGGATGCCCAAACAGCTACTTAAAAATATAATTATTTATTTAATATTATTGTAAAATTGTTGCAAACTTAATCACAGGTCAGTTATGAGAAGACAGAAGGCAGAATTATGGTACTCATAATATATAAATTCAGAACCAGATATTTTATAGCTCCTTTTGATTTGTTCCTTGGTTTCCAGCAGTGACCCCTGGAGGTACACACATTCAAGTTATGAACTTTCAACGTAATTTATCTGTAAAGAGAATATTTTTTTATTCTCCCAGTGTACCCAAGTCATCATTTTAGCTGTTCTCATGAAATTAGTTTGGGATCATCTTTAGCAGAAATGTGAAGGCAGACACACTTGTGTATGTAGCAGATGGAAGACTTATGCTCTTGTGAACCACACCTGGTATCTCTGTTAGGGTTATTACTTCAGAAAAGTCTTGGAAGTTTGACCGTTTTTGTGCATAGTAAACTGAGTGAAAACATATTTGTTTCTTATTACTCTGAACTTTTATGTGAAAAACAAAGTGGTTGCTTAAATACTGTTATATTGTTGATTATTAAATGGATTGGTTCATAAACACTATTTTCTCTTTCTATTTTGCTTGCTTTATATTGCCCAACATAAAGCACAATTTATTCTGTGTTATGTAAGGCTCACAGTGCATAATTACATATTTATTAGTAAAAAATACATAAATATTGTGTTCACTTGAGTCATTCTCTTTCTAATTAGTCTTTTTTCCTCCTGTCTTTTCTTTCCTGTGTACTTTATCATCCTATATGGAGGTGGAATTCAGATTCACACAATTTAGGCAGTATTTAGTTCAGCTTTCTACACACAGAATACTAGTGCCATTTTTGGTGTTGTGTGTTTTTTTGTCTGACCTGTGGTTTCTGTTTCAGAACTATACAGATCTCCTGAAAGCATTTTGGCCTAACTACCATACCTGTGAGATGCCTTATATATTCTAGGGCAAGTAAAACTGCAATGGGTGCCTACATTTAAGTCAACTGTTTAAATTTATGGTCAATACAGTCACTGAGACTTGAACAATTTTCTTAAATGTGTTCGTCTCATGCCATTTGTGAATCCTCCAGCTGCCACTCCAGGAAGATGTAAGTCTGCTCTACGTACCATCTGTCACTTCTGTGTGGATGTCTTGGATATCCTAACATATCTCAAATGGCACCAGGAGCCTATATTTAATCAATTGAATTAAGCCTATACAAGCTGGAAAGCTGTTCAGTTGACTACATTTACATGTCTCCTAAAGGCTGAACTGAATAATTCCTTGGGTTTGCTCAGCTCCACTTTAATAGAGACCTGATTCATTTTTTTTCTAAAATAGACACGCAATCTATTTGAAAAGCTTTGTCATGTTTTGTTAGACTCAAGTGCCAGTATAGGATTACATGGGTCTCCCATGCAGGTCCTCTGTTATATCTGCTAGCTCCACACAGACCATTAAAGGTCTTGTCTCACAATAAACACCTGTATGTGGCAAGGGAAAAAAGTTCTAAATCCCTACAGACTATAATGACAGCATAGACAGATCACAAGTCAACACGTGCATGTGGACTACTTTACTACAGTTGCTCACTTCAGGTGCTCACACCTAAGTGTCTGGGTGGCTTAGGGAACTCACTCTGGTCTACTTTTATTGGTGCCAAAGGTTACATGCTTTTCTGAAGGTTTTGTGTCAAAATTTTTAGCTCAATGGGACATCTTGACTACTCCAGGATGACTCAAATGCCAGTAGATACCTACATTTAGGAAAAAAAAAAAAACAAAAACACCAGTCCATCTGATTACACAGATGATACCAAACTGAGGACATCTGTTGATATCCTAGAGAATAAGGCTGCTAATCAAATAGACCTCAAAAAGTTGAAGATATTGTGAACAGAAATCTTACAGAGTTCAAGAAAGACAAATACAAATTCCTGTACCTGGGATGGAATAACTAAATGAAACAATACAAGCTGGGCTCTGTCTTGCTAGAAAGCAACTTTACGCATCCTGGTGGACTGTAAGTTGAACGTGAAGAAAGTGCGCTCTTCTAGCAAACAAGACTAACAATAAATGGGCTGGTCTAAAAGTCTAGCCAGAAAGTCAACACAAGTGATTATTTTTCTCTATTTGGCCCTTGTGAGAATGCATCTAGAGTAATGAATCCAATGGAGAGACATCATGACAACTAGGAGCCTAAAGTGATCCAAGTGGTGTCTTCAGTTTCTTGAAAAGCATTTATGGGGAAAACAGAATCACAGTCTTCAGAATTGTACAGAAAAAGGGTAAGAATCAGTGGAGAAGTTGCAATAAGTTAGATATTAGGAAAAGGTTTTCATGATGACAGTACTCAAAGTCTGGAACAGGTTGCTCAGAATTCCTGAGGAATATCTGTTCTTGGAGATACAAAAATCTCAAGTGGACAAGATCATGATGCACACACTCTTACTTCAAAGTCATATTTAGTTAAGAAGGAATTTAAATCAGATGCCCTTCATAGGCCCCTCACAACTGAAATTATTAAATTCTATAATTTTTGAATCCTGTGGTGTAAACCAAATCCTGCAAAGGAATTTCCGAAGTGTGAAACCATCATTCCTTTAAATGGTGGTGGTGGCAGAAAACTGGTGAAATTCATCCTAGCCCTTCTTCTCATAGGTAACTGAGAAACAGGTAAGGAACTTCGTACAACTTTTACGTTATTTATTTACAGAGAAGACAACCTACCTCAAAACCAGTGTATTGTTCATGAGAAAACATGAAAGAAGGGAGAACTTTGTTTTTCCCTTTTTTTCTTTTTTTCTTTTTGAAAGATATTCAAAGAATAGTGCAATCATCAGGCAGAGTCAACACTGGTTCACAAAAAGAAAGTCCTGTTTAACTAATTAGATATCCTTCTATGATAAGGTCACCTGCCTTGTGGATGAAGGGAAGGTGACAGATGTAATTTTTCTGGGATTTACTAAGGCTTTTGATACTGTCCCTCACAGCATCCTTCTGGACAAGTTGTCCAGCTGTGGGATGAGTAGGTTTGCTGTGCTCTGGGTGAAGAACTAACTGAAAGGCACTCCTCAAAGGGCTGTAGTGAATGGGGCTACATCTGGCTGGCGACCGGTCACCAGCAGTGCTCCTCAGAGTTCAGTTCTAAGGCCAATTCTGTCCAATATGTTTATCAACGATCTGGATGCAGGAGTTGAATGCACCATCAGCAACTTGCTGATGACACCAATCTGGGAGGTACTTTTGTCTCTTTTGAGGGGCAGGAGGCCTTGCAGAGGGATCTAGACGGATTTGAGCATAGGGTTACAATTAATGGAACAAAATTTAACAAGTCAAAATGCCAGATTCCGCACATAGGATAGAGTAATGCCAGGCATAAGTATAAATTGGGAAAGGGCTAACTGGATAGCAGCCCTGCATAATGGGATCTGGAGGTGCTGGTTGACAGCAGCTCAATGTGTGTCAGCAATGTGCTCTGGCAGCCAAGAGGGCAAACCGCATCCTGGGGTACATCAAATACAATACAACCAGCCAGTCAGAAGAGGTGACTATCCTGCTGTATTCAGCATTGTCACTGCCTTGCCTTGAATAGTGTGTGCCATTCTGGGCCCCAAAATTTAAGAAGGATATGAAGGTCATGGAATACATCTAGAGAAGGACAACAAAGCTGGTGAAAAGGCTAAAAGGAAAGTCTTATGAGGAGTGGTTAAGGACTTTGGGTTTGTCCAGTTTGGAGACAAGGAGGCTTAGGGGTGACCTCATTGCTCTCTACAGCTTCCTGAGGAGGGGAAGTGGAGAGCGAGGTGCTGATCTCTTCTCTTTGGTATCCAGTGACTGGCCATGCAGGAATGTTTCAAAGCTGCACCAGAGGAGATTTAGACTGGGCATTAGGATGCGTTTATTTCCCAAGAGGGTTGTCAGACACTGAAACCGCTTCCTAGAGAGGCAGTCGATGCCACAAGTCTGTCAATGTTCAAGAGACGTTTGGGCAATGCCTGTAACAACATGCTTTAACTTTTGGTTAACCCTGAATTGATTGAGGAGTTGTACTAAGTGATCATTGTAAGTCCCTTTCAATTGAAATATTCTCTTCTCTTCTCTTCTCTCTCTTCTCTTCTTCTATTTTTTGCTTAGCTCAGCAATCCTGTATTTGTGATTAGGTGTATCAGGAAAGCTGCACTCTCATATCTTTTCTGTAAGATGTAATGAATAGTTTTATTGCAATGTAAAAAAAAAGAGGATTCCTCTGAATTTTGATGACTATCACTAGCAGAAATATTTTTGAGACCCCATTAAACCATTGAGTTATTTGCCTTCCACTTCTTTGTATTAAATTCATAAGTCTCTATAAGTTTGGTTTAACTCCAACTAGCACCATTGACAGATGGGAGCATATTACAGCAGTATTTGACTCAGCTGTGCCTGAACAACTTTACAGTCCTCTCTTACTTCCCAGTGACAGTAATGATATCCATCCATGATTATGGTAGCTAGATTTCCTAAAGATAAACCTTTTGTAAGTGTGAAGTGTTATCACCTTCACAAAATTCAAGATTTTCATTACAAGAAGGAATATCATGGAGGAGGAAAGATGTTAAATTCTTATGCACTGTAGAAATTCTAAAAGACCCTAAGAGGAAAAAAAAAACCTGTTTTTAGGCTGAGTTACTGGAAACAAATGCTGGAGGACGTCTAAGATGACACCGTCTAAGTTTTTCCTCTATAAGATGTTGTGAGAGCAATAGGATGTTTAAAAACAGAATTATGGAAGTTCTTGATATTTTGGAGCTGCAGTCCAATATTCTTCAGAGACACAGAGTAGTGCAACATCATCAAGATGGGTGTGTATATCAAAGCTTTATGATGTATGACAGGCTTTTTAAAAGGACTAAAGCAGTTGGTGTCAACCTATACAATTAAAACTAATACTGGATGGGATTTTTGAATCCCTGTTCCATTTTGAGCCATGGTAGACAGTGTCCACTGAGGTTCTTAACCTGAAGTTCTCACAGTTTAAATGAGAAGAAAACATTAGTTAGATATTGGCCCTACTGACTCTGAAATTAACTTTCCTATTTGATGTACTAGAGCCTGGATATCTTAACATTCATATTTGCTGTAACCATGTTATTAGAATTTGATGTTTGATCTGTGGAGCAAGTAATTATTAGGGCAGGATGAGTAGAGAAGTAAGTGATATTGAGTATTTTATTATGAATAGTAACATTAGCTAACAGTGCTCAAAGCATGAACATAGCTTAGGAGAATAAGAAATAGCTTTAAGTACAATTGCTCACATTTATGAGTTCACACTTCACTGTCTAGGCATATTCTCTAATACTTGCTCAGAATACTAAATTTCAACACAAATTCCAGATGGTAAACTCATCAATGGAATATTTATATACAACAAATAAAGAAACGTGCATTTTTGCAAAATCAAACTGTTTATTTGTTCAGGATTATCTGAAGTATTTGTTCATTTTTTGTTTATTTTCCCTAGCAGTGAAAATACCATGTGTACAGCCCGCTGGTTCTTTTCATTCAATGTATTTTTTCTGAACTTTGTGGTCATTCATGGTCCACCTTCTAATACCACACAACTTTTTGAGACCTGACAGCTTTTAAAAACTGTTAAAGATAGCAGTTACAGCACTTCTTCAAGTAACTTTCACTCTTTCATAAATATCTGAGAAAAAGTCCTTATTTTCTGAATATATTTGGGGTTTAACTGAGGCCTGCACACTGCATAGACTATTATGACTAAAATCATCTTCCGTTCCACACAGATTTAGACATCTTTCTATGATTTGTAAATATGAATTGTATGACTCAGTATAAATTATGCATTTTCCCAAATCTTTTGGCAATACACAGAAGATATACAAAGGACATGCTATGTCTTAGGGAGCTGACACAATGACATGAGCCATAGACATGATGAAATTCAGCTCTGAATTTCAGACATCTGACCATAGGCATCTATAGATGTCTGAGATGTCCTATCATATGATGTCCTATCACAACTTTCTCTCCTGCCCAGTTATGCTACACCAGTCAAAGAGTACAAATTTTTACCATTAAATCCTGTTCAGCTTTACCATGGATCCAATCTATGTAAACTTTAGATTTGCAATCATTCTAAAATAAATGTGAAGGTTTTTACAAATTAGTGCGAAAAGGTGATATGCATTTGACAGTTCCCCAAAAGAGGTGCTGTCTTCCTAAATTTAGTTTGCATGACACATTCACATTTACAAATCTTCTAAAATTCTAAAATACTGCCCCAAGGGGGTTGACATGGGGTCATGGTCCAATGGCAAGGTGGGTGTAGCTTCAGGGGGACTGAGTAGGGACAGTGAAGAGAGAGCCCTCAGGTCCTGGGAAGTGGAACACAGTCTATCTTACTCTTCAGCAAGATGAATGAAAAAGAAAGAATACACCAGGCTGGTGTCAGTTTCCAATCATGCCTGTTTGGAAAGAAGTCTTAAAGGAAGGGATCTTCTTAGGTAAAAGAAAAGTTTTAAAAATATTTTAACAAAGAGATGTGTCTAGCGTATGAGGAAGTTATTCCTAGTATGAGGTAGATCAAAAAAGACAAGTTATCAAATAGCTAGACACTTCCTTCTTTAAGATTTTTTTTCTCTAACTTCACTCAAGGTATGAAACCCATGACTCATGCATATACAGGATTCCCTAAATCCATCTACCAGCTAATTTGATTTTTATACATGTACTGAATTTGCGCTTTTACTCACATTCTTTGGAGTATTTCCTTTACCATGTCATTTCTCAAGAAACACCCAAAATGGCACAATGAATGTCAATGTCACAGTGGATGTCAATGACACAATGAAGCCAGTGTATCTGGCTGTAGCCAGAAGTAAAAAGCCTCTTTATTTTTCTTTTTTTTTTTTAATTTTCCTACAATTGACATTTATGTCTTCTATCTCCAACCCAGTGTACAACCAAGTTACTTGCAAAGTGAAATTCCTTAGAGCAGCATGAAACATAATTCCAACACATTTTAAATGTATACCACTTCATTTGAAGACATACAATAATTTCTAATATGCAACCACAAATAAAAATGTTTTCATTAACTTCAATTTCGCTACTTCAAAGCTAGCAGTTTCCTTTATTATTATTAAAATATCTCATAAATATTAAACAAAAATACTGAAAATTTGAAACAGCTACAGGTTTCAGAAACCTCTGGAGGCAGCCCTTTTAAAATTTTTTTGCTTCCATTTTAGTAGTGTATTTAGGTATATGAAGCTAAATAACTAAAACTAAATGAGACATGCACTTGACACTTAGCTGAGGAAGGAATTAGCCTTCTGATGCTGAAAGGCTGCCAGGAATAAAAGAGGCTCTATGTTTATTAATCATACTTCTGACAACTGAAGAATGAAAATGCTTCTTGAAATACCAGAGCTATTTTAGGTAAGACTAATCGTCCATGATCTGGTAAGGCAGACATTCACTGACAGTCAATGATCCTGCCTCACATTTTACCAACACTGCTGTTGTGGAAGAAGAGAACCGACATGGACTTCAGCTGGTGTGCAGTCTGCCAGTAGGTCAAAATAACTCTTGCTTAATATTAGGATGTTCGTAGAACTCCACAAAAGTCTGAAATGCTGATAATTAAAATTGTTGTCTTCCAAAAGTCACGAAAGCTCAATTAAGCCTTTTAAGAGAGGGGAAAGGAAAACATAAATGTTAAGATTAGGTCATAAATCTTCTGAAAGCAACATTTCATTAAAGAAATATAAAAACTAAAACTAACTCATTTAGCTGGTGCTCATACTTCTCAGAGAGACAAGCCTACTCAGTAAAACACTGGACAAACAGTGTTTTTTTCATATAGAGTTGTTTTTTGGAAACGGAGGGAGTTGTTTGGGATGTTTTTGTTTGTTGTTTCTGTTGTGTTTTGTTGTGGTGGTTTCATTTTTGGTTTTGTTGTGGTTTTTTAGGGTTTCTTTTTGTTTGTTTGTATGTTTGTTTTTTGTTGTTGTTTTGTTTTCTTTTTTAAATAACAAAGAGAATGGTAGAAGTTAGTGTGCAGGTTTTTCTAGAAGTCCTGCCTGTTTTTTTTCACTGTGCAGTGTATGTGTGTATGGATTAGAGACCAGTCAACTTTAAATGCTGAGCTTGCCTGGGCACAAGTCCAAACTATTCAGCTCTTAGCATAGCTTTGGTCCAGGTCAAGCAGTGCTTTCTTGTAGAAAAATGAGGTATTTCTGAGATTTAGCACAAGAAAGCACTATTGTGAAGGTGTTTGTTCCTATCTATTTCAATATAGCAAACCTATTCTGTAGGAGAAGAGATTATAGGTTTATGGGTGAAATTATTTCCATATTATTTGGCCTCAGGGCCAAAGAACCATGCCATTCTTGTTTTGCTAGGGTAAACCTTCGTCTCATCCCTCCAAAGCCATAAAACTCTAGATTTGTTTGCAGCCTATTTCAATTCTAATGCTTAATCCTTTGCAGAAAAATGTCTGTCAGCACATCAGTAGCATGTGTTTCCCCTTCACTAGCCAGTTAGCAGAGAACTGATTCTGCTGGACAACTAATTATAGCAAAGAGAAATTTAAGAGCTGTAATTCTACCTTGTTTTATATATTGTATTATTGTATGCACTATTCCTATATACTATGTGACCTGCAATTATGAATACAGTGTTGCAGTTGCTTCCACAAATAAAAGTTTGTCTCAGAAAAAATAATAATAAAAAATGGTATTTGAATAATATAACAAGTAATGATATATGCTGAATTTTCAGTTTAGATAAGTGCTGAAAAGTACAGATGTGTAATAAGAGAGTTTTATCCAAAATACCTGCCTGCTGGGTCAAATTTTCCAGCTCCATATAATGTAGCTTTGCAGTCAATTGCAGGCAAAATGTATATTCAATAAGAATTCAATGTATATTCAATGTGATACCAAACTGCTCAATTTGGAGTCATATGTGCTGTTATCAGCTCCGCCTTATGATAAACTGTAGGCCTAAAATTAAAAGTCAAGTAGTCCCCCTCACTGAATCTAAACTCAGGGAGTCAGAAATGCTTCACAGCTTCTCTTTCTCTTTCCCCACTCCCACTCCTTAATGGAAGGAGTTGTCCAGCTTATTAAACTCCTCTGCACCCCATATGTGTTTGGTTTTCTCAATATTCTAGATATACTGAAGCTAAATGGAATTATGGCACCCACAGATTGCCAATCTAGATGATTAGTATCCTGAGGCATGCTGTGGCACAGCTCAGAAACTATGGACGTGACCTGTGAATGCCTATGGTTAGACAGAATATCAGCTCTCTCATGAGGTTTTCAGTTCTCTCTTTTTTTCTGCCAGACTACAAGTGCCAGAGGAATATTTCCTGAAGTAGCATATGGGCAGTTCTGATTCTTACCAAATTTATAGCTAACAGGAGTGTTTATATAAGTTGAATAAATTCTATAAATATGTATTTGAGCTTTCAAAAAAGAGTTTGCACGAAATTTGTTCGCAAAGTGATTGTTTTCTGAAAAAACAAACTCAAAGAGTTCACCAGTGTACCATGCTTATACTACTTTCTACATAATTTATCACTAAAAATAAGTAGCAGGAAGAATGATGTAACCATTATATGATTTAATTTGAATTTTTCTTAACTACAGTAGAATTAATCCTCCTCTTGTTTTTACTGTCTGCAGTTTGCAAAAATAAGATCTCTAAAATTTATGGTGAACAGGTATAATGAAAAATCTGCCGTTATGCTCAGATGGCGTTTTCCAGGTATTTAAAAATAGTCTTTCCTTTTCTTAGCTTTTTAATTTTTTCTTTTTTTTTTTTTTTTTAATTAATTGGCATATTGGGCCATACTACAATTTAGAATTTGATAGATAGAATAACTCGTCTTAGCACCTATGGAATATCAGCAAGTATCATATTAAAGATGAAAATTTAAAGAAACAATCACTGTGTCCTTATTTTCATGAAGGAAATTGCATTGTTTGATTACTGGCTAATAAAAGCCACTTTGTAGTGTAATCCAAATATATTTGTGCATCTTTGAATATTCATACAGAGCTAACCATACTGGAAATACTCAAAAGCTTATCAGGCCCTTAAACAGTCTCATTATTAGAATGCATTTCCCAGCTTGCATCTATTTTATTGTTAAACTGAAGTTATTTCAGAAGTGTTTTGTTAGAATGAATTTATTTTAAATATTCATTTCTTATTCATATCCTTCAATAATATAAGTACATTCTAAATCAAGTAGAAGGAATTATCTTTTGTGATAAACTCCACTTTGAACTTTTTCTAATATGAGAGCCTCCTCTATTCTAAAAAAAAAAAAAATTAAAAAAAAAATTCTGCAGAGCTTTTATAGCATTCCCAAGAAAGCAACTTCAGTTCCCTCCTTCCCAGATTAATTTCATTATCATTATTTTTTGTACATGTGATGCACAATAAATGAATACATCAATAAATAAGTATGTCAAATATCTAATTGTATGTTATGAACTCCACTAACAACGAATCTGTGTTATACATTTGGGCTTAAGCAGGGACCTATTCTTTCAAATTCAAAAGGCTTCTTTCCTTTCTCCTGATTTATCAGTCATTAGACATGTCTTTAATGCCAGCCTTTTTCTTTTGTATCCTTCCATTTCCATCTTATGCACACATCCCAGAATTTTGTAATGTATGTTTGTTTACCTTATAGCTGAAGTTTATCTCTAATAAGCTTAATTGAATATCCAAGTCTGACCTCCTTTAAAACTAAAGAAAAATATAGATTCACAGATTTTAACTTTCCAAACGGTTTATAGAAAAAAGAAACATGTTCTTAAAATTTTCCCCTTCAGAAGCAACAGAAAGACAACCTGGAAGACTGAATTGCATCAGCAGAGACTAATAATGGATATTTTATTTTCTCTTGTTGAAGTTCAGCTAGGAATTATTAACATAAACACAAAAACTTTTATTATTTTATCTTGAAATTACATTGTTTGCATCAATTAAGGAAATGAACAATCATTTGGGAACAGCTGAGTATCAATAGATATCTTGTAAAATATAAATATATTCCACCAATAGTGTAGAGTCTCCAGATATTTTTCTCTGCGGTATACATATGTGTAGGTGTGTGTGTCTTTATAATCACACACAAATGTATGGGTGTCTGTGTGCACACTATGTCTGTCCTATGTCTGTATATGTGCACATGGGTGTGTAGGACATAAAATATCCTAGCAATTGAATTGTTCCCAGGTAATTTGTTTACTAGATATTATTCCACTTTTTTTTTTTTAATCTGATGTTTATAGAATTACAGATTAAATAAAAGTGTTATTCTAGTAATACCAGCAAATGACAAGTGTACCCTACCTTTTTGTGTAATTAATTCTTTATTAGGTGTTCATGGCACACATAAAAGAGTTATTAAACAGTATTTTTCATGGTATTTCTCTGTGTGCAATCCTGTCATACGAAAGAACTGAAATGTCTAAGAAGCTGCATAAAACACAGTCATATCCTTTTTTTTTCACCTCTCCCAACATTCTGGATATATCCATGGGTATTTTTGTTTGCTTCTTTTCCAGTTTCCAAATGATGTCATCCATTATTACCTTTATCTTTAATACTACAACTTATCCAGGGTGTTTCTATACTAATATTCTTGAAACAAGATGTTTACCTTATATCTTCAATTCAATTACTTTAATTCTGTGCTATTCATAAATAGAGAACCACAATATATAAAATATTTTTTCACAGAACATTAAATGTCTTAAGAGCCTCTATAAAAAGAAGAGAAAAAAGGAAATTATTCCACTTAATCTCATCATGTCTTATCCTTCAAGAAAACTTCTTTTTGAAAATGTATATCTGAAATTATGTTTTTTTAAAAATATATATTTTTACATCCCAAGATGCATTAAAAAAAAATCTAAGACTGGAAAACAAGAAACAGGAAATCAAGTTACAAAAAGACTACAACGATGTACATGACTTATATTATTATGCCCAAACAAAAACATGTCTATCATATTTTAAAAATATACATCAAGGAAAAAATCATTGTGGTGATATTTCATACATCATTGTAAGGGATCTTGTTTTTGACAGGCAATCTAAAACAAAATTATTTCATGAAAGCAGAAATTCTTCTTAAACCAAAAAAATTATGTTGATCAGCTCTCTGAAGGTTATTCATTCTTAAGGGCAAATAATTTCATTGGTTTTTGTCTACAGAAATATTATCCATATTGAACTTTTTCTTTTTTTAATGCTATCTTTGAAAATGGATGGTATTTGTCTGTTAGAATGCAGACATTTTAAGCATGCACAGTTTAGCTTATAAAATGATTTAGAACATTGTAGAGGTCTGAAAACCGAAGTTCAAGTGTATCCTCTTAATGTTTATGTCAGGCAGAATGGATTGGGTCACACAAAAATGCAGAATGTGGAAAGGGGCAAGAGCTGTGTGAAGTGCAGTTTCAGCTACTGATTTTTACAGTAATTTATACTCCTTCCTGCCTCTAGGCAGTCTAATAACCCAGTAAGACACGAAGCATTTAAAGTAAAAGGCCAATGGACAAAAGCCAGGCCACTCTATGTAATTCCCAGCAATCTTTCCTAAATGTAATACTGCTATGACACGTCAAATAATCAGCTCTACTGCCCTTAGAAAACAGTAGCAACTTACAAAATTTAAGAGGAATGGTAACTAACTTTCCTTATGCATTTCTAGTGAGTCCAAAATCCTGGTGTGAACTGAAAATGAAGGTCTAAATATCTACAAAAATATGGACTATATTTTCTAGTTCATTCTCCACTGCAGGACAGTGAAGAGGTGAAAGGAGACATAGTAATACCTTTACGAGGCAATCCATTAAATCTAATTCCTGTTGCTCTGCAGAAACCGAATTATTCATATATTTTATTAAAAAAAAAAAGTTCTATATTTTCAAAGTCAAAGTAGTTGTTTAGTGCTCTAGCAGATTATATAATAGATCCTGTGCTACGTTTGTACTTTTAGGAACAAGAAACACGGAAAATAAAAGTAAAATTTGAATATTTTATTGAATTTGATTACCCATTTTCAAAATAAATCAAATTAGTATATTTATGTAATACAAAATGTTTTTATTTCAAGGTCTTGGTTAGCTCAAACTCTTTAAAAGTTAGAACTTCTCTAACACAGATAATTTTGACTGAACTGAATTAGAGAGTGATTACACAAGCAGGGCAGATCTGAGGGTGGGGTAATGTCTGGTGGGTGGAGAGTAGGAGATGAGCAGCTGCTCTTGAAACACAAGACAGCCTTAGCTCACTTTCAACACTGTGCTGAACAAAACTGACTTTTTTGCACTTAATATCAGAAGAAAGATTGAAAGCATAGGACATAAAGGAGAGCAGGAGAACACTCTCAAGTGCACATTTAGACAGCTAAACTGTGATGAAGAGGAGCAACATACAGTGAGGTTTATTTTAAATCTACATCAAAGAAAGCTATCAGAGAAAGGTAACTTGCAAAACACTGACAAACATTTGATTTAGTAATTATTCGGTATAACTCTCAGACTTTTGCATAACTAACTGAAGTCTGGAGAGCACATTGGCCAGCTGTGGTTACCTTAATCTTTAACAAATACCAATCACCATTGAAGCATCAGGGCAGGAGCAGGGAGGACAGGGAATAGGTGAGGACAGGTAATCCAAAAATCAATGCACCAGTGCTTGTTTTCCAAGAAAATACCCATTTATCTTTCTTTTCAACATGGCAAGGATGATGTTCCCATGACAAACTGTCTTCATATCAACACTTCATTTTTTGAACATATTTTTCACTCTTTTCTTTACCAGTGCAAACAGAGGTCGCTATAACTGATGTGCCTTACTTTAGAAATTAAAATGTAAACCGCTAAAATACCGAGAAAGCTGATATAAAACCTTTCTGGTTTTCTAGGATAGAAGGTAGAAAGATAGTGGCCTCAGGGCAATATGCTGAGCCTAAAGGCTCATAGAGTCACACATTGCATTCATATATGATTACATTATTGACATTATGCCCTTGGGATTTTCATGGGCCTCTGAACATGATCTCTAAGATTGCTCACATTTTAGCTACTGCACACTAATAGACTACTGCTAAAATACCTGTGGGTAGGCCAAAAATGTAAGTCTATTCTTGCATTGGCTAGCAAGAGTGTGAAATTACCAGCCTAAACCAAGCAAAAAGGAATGCTAATTAAAAGGGCAGGATGTGTTCCAGTTGTTCTAATCAAAGAGAGCTTAATCCCTTCATAAGCTGATCGGCTTTGTTGGAGGAAATTCTGAACAACCTTGTTACTTTTGATAACTGTAAGCCACTGACTCATGGCCTCTTGACAGCTAGCTGAGCATGTAATAACATTTCTCTGTATTTGGGGACTGGCTTAGCTGGCTTTATAATAGATTATTGTGGATGTTAAAGTGAAATGTTAGTCTTTCTTTAAAGCTCTGTATTCCTGGTAATTAAGGTTATAAAAAGGGCACTGAATACAATGCAGCTTCAAGGTCGCCAAACATTGATACAAAAGTCTTCAGTTTGTGTAAATAAGGTATTAACCACAGGTTTATTCTGCAGCACTAATAACTGAACTGTGGTTCTTCTATTACAAGTACATGACAAATTCACTGAAAGCTATTTTTAAGTGCAAACAAATGCCTCTAACTTCAATTAGAAGACCCATAAATTGTAAGTCCTTTTTTATAAGAAGACAGAAAAGGTGGAAAAACATTGAAAGTAGAAAGGAAAAAACAAAAACAAAAAGGAAAACAAAAAAACTCTCAGGTAAGCAGAATAGTAATGGACAGACCACAATCAAATGACATTGCACAACTACATCTTCGGAAGTGGAGGTTACTTAATATAACAAGAACCTTAGCCAAATCTCAGCTTTTGGCACAGCAGGTCTAGAGGGACTATGAAAACTAGTGATGCTTATTTGTAGTTTATGTTTTCCAATCTATGTATTCCACTGTGGATGTAAAAGCTTGAAGAAAGGAGTCTCCTGTGCTTTAAGTATTAAATTCCTAACAGGTAAGAGCGTAAGACGACAAGAACTACATAGCCCAAGAATGCAAAATCCTTACTAAAAACAGGTTAAAAAAAAAAAGTTTTTTAAAAAGAGGAGTCTCTGGCATTTTGCTGAAAAATTATAAAGGGATGGAAAAGGTAAAATGACATTTAAAGGCAGCCACTAGGAATGACAAGCATAAAGGCACACTGAGATGTCTGTATGCGCCTGCACTTATTAGATGACTGTAACTTTGTTTTCGGCAGAGCCAGCATAAGAAATTCCTTACTGCTTTGTGTTCAGATCAGCAACCTGGTGTTACTTTCCAGATCTGCTAATTCAATTGTCTGTTTGATAGTACTCTAAGAGAAATGTGTGATATTACTTGAAAGAAAACAATTCCAAACATACCACAAAAATACATCACATAAACACAATGTGAAGTGCAATGGGCACAAGCTAAACCAATAAAGGATCAGATTTGCTAGAAGGAAGAACTTTTTCATGATGAGGAAAGCCGTCAACCAATGAAGCAGTTTGTCCAGAGACACTGTGGGTATTTTCAAGACCTGACTGCATAAAGTCCTGAGGAATCTGACCTGCCCTGTAGTTGACCCTACTTTGCCAGGCTGGCCTAGGATCCTATTGAGGTCCCACCAGATACTTAATTTTCTCATAGTGGAACTGCTTCTACAAGAATGTAAGCCATTTTTAAACCTTTGGTCATTGCTGCAAAACACTACCCTAAGTATGAAGTTTTTAACAAAGCACATAAACTCAAGTAAAATTCATACAAAACACTCAGCTCCTGTTTCTTCGCTATGTATTTAAACAGACAGAAGAAAAATGAACTATTAAGAAGAAATACGTAAGCCTTTAATCTACAGATAAAGGAGTACTGAAAACTATGTAAATCTTAACTATTTGGCAGATGAAGACAAAAATTACATGTCTGGCAGATATATATAGTTGCATCTGTAGAACCAAAATTTAATTATGATGTTCACAAAGAAGGCAAATAATCATGGATGTAACTTAAAAAATCACAATCCCCCTACATCATATAATCACCCAAACTATTCTTACCATGGAAGCATATATAAACATAGTAGCAACCATATATCATGCATTTATGCTTAGTTATTAAGAATAATAAGCTTCTCCAAACAGAAAAAAATGCTGTCTCTTTCCTGAAGTGTGCATACAAGACCCTGTTCTGCTCTAAATGACTTCACCAAAACAGATTCAGTTGTACTAGGACAAGATATCATTACGCAGTGTAGTATAGGTGTACTTGCTTTGAGAATTGCTTTGAGGACTCAAACCAGTAAGCATCTAAAAAGTGAGCAGCTCTTTTTGGAAAGGTCTAAAAGGAAAAGTTACAACTGCGTGTTGTGAAGGGCTTGGTCTTCCTGGTAGGCTTGTTCTTAAGAGGCCTGTTAGACTCAGTCCTTCAGGGGACCTGGAGTCTACCCAACTTCAAATTTGCCTGAGACTAGAAGCCAGGCAAGCAAGCTGCTCTGTTGGGGGCAAATTTTTGCCAAATTGTAGTAGTAGGATACAGTAGGAGATTAAAACACCTGAATTTGGGTGTCTTACTATGTGCTGACAAATGCACAAATGCATATGTCATATTTCCCATTCACTGCTTGCCCTACCCTGAGCTCCAGAGCACTCTTCTCTTTCCTGTGCAGCATTTCAGCTGATTCAAAGTCCTGCAACCAGGCAAAGACAATTTGCTGCTTTCTCCACTGCTCATCATCATAAATACTATAATAAAATATTGAGCACATAGATACTTAAATGGTAACCTATGAAAATTTGTCATATATATACAGTACAGCATAAAGTAAGATAGTTATCTTCATCCATCAGTTTTAATGCATCAAGAATTTTCTGTTGTTTATAATAAAGCAACACTCTTTGAAGGGAGAACAAGTCAGCAGAATGTGTATTTCTATATCAACTGAAGTTACTATACATTCCAAATTATTCATTTATTCTATAGCTCTAATTATAGTTTTGCATTTCTAAGCTCTCTCAGTGCAGACTACATTTCCCGTTTTGCACTGAAATAAAAAAATCCCAGTCTGAATTGTTCACAGCAGGATATCAGTGCACCAAGCTTGTAGTAATTTGCAAATGCAATGTCAAGGAGGATCCCAAAATAGATACAGCTTCTATGATATCAAGAGCCAAGCCCTCAACTGCAATAAACAGGCATTTCATCACTGACTTTGTTAAAGGAAAATCAGTTTACACTAACTGAGAATTTGACTGGAATTCTGTGAAAACAATTTACAAAGGCTTTTACTTACGTAGCAGTTTTTATATATTTTAATATTGTATTAGAAGTATAAGCATTAAATTAAATTCGCTAAAAAAACCCACAACATTTGGCAAGATAATTGAATAATCATGCTAAGGAGTTAATGAAAAATTATTCACTTCGTACCTAATAGTTGACTATAGAATCTTCATAATTTATATTTATCACCCAGGTATTCATTAGTCAGTTAATAATGATTTTTTTTCCCCAATGGAAATTCATCAAGAAATAAAAAGACAAGCAGAGAAATACCTGTTTCATTCCCTTTCCTCTCCCATTACTAGAGTGAAGCCAAATGCCCACTTTGTGACCCAATCACTATTACAGAAGTTCATGCATCTTATTTTTCCTCCTCAGACTGCTGCTTGTAATTTTCTCTAGAGTTATGGTTGCAATTTCTTGGATTTTCATCACACAGAATAAAAATTCAGAACATTTGGAATTTCTTTTCGTGGGATTTTACATATGGCTCCAACACTTTTTCCTTTAACTACATAATTGAAGAACATCTCACAACATTTTTGTTCTGCATCACAATGTGACACAGATGGAATGATAATGATTATATAAATTTACTTGTGTGAGGTAATATTAACAGAATCATATTTTATACAGTCTTGAACAAACTATATTCATATTGTCAGTTTCAAAGAAAATAATACTGTAGCATCCAGCATAAGCATAACAAGTGCTACATTTCCCTTGCATATTAAATTTGAACTCTGGGCTTTGACACAGCAACTTGCTGATTACACACCATTACGTCAGTCATGACAATCTGTTGGTTGAGCTTAACTAATTAAACAAATTTAACATCATTATATAGGCATGTATGTATAAAAATATATGTAAATATTTATGAGACTCAAATTTTATTAATTATTCTTTTTACAGCTGATCACCCAAAGAGTTCTGACTCCTGAGAAATTAATAAGCAAAGGATGCATCAAAGGAAACACAATTCCTGTAAAGTAAAAGAACAAGGAGCTTCTGTCTTGAGCTCAGCAACCAAAGAACTCCCTCCTCTCTGAGGGAGGCAGCCTCGGTCTCTCTCAAGAAGTGGCAGTTAATGCCGTGTCTCAGATGGCACTTCTCAGTGAAGCACAGAGTCCAGCTGTAGGAACAAACATCTTCCACACCATTCCTGCAGGGTAATAGAAAATGACACAACTTCACAACCAAGAGAATTGCTCGCTACTTTCCAGGAAATGAAGAAAGAGGTGTGCTCTGTCACTAGAGCTCCAAATCCATCTAGGAAATAGAAATTGATAACTATTACGCAACCAATTTATTTTGTCAGATATGCTTGCTATACTCCTCAGTACATTATGCAACTCTACACGTTGCATTGTTTCAAGCAACCATCTAGGATATATGTAGGGTCTAGCAGTTTTACAGTCAGTGGCACAACATGTACAGTGTGCAATTCTTTTTAAATTGTAATAACTTGCTAATGGAAAGGAGAAATATCTTTCCATACTTCTTCATCTTTGTTTCAACTCATCATTCATTTTCTTTTCTGAAGAGCATTTGTTTTAAAGTTTATACTTACTTTAATTGTGTATTATGGGTATGCCCAGAAGCCAATAGGACTGATTAGCTGTAACATTAGAAACTTCATCCATTTTCTGAGATGAAGATATTTCTCTGTTATCCTGCCAACCATCCCCCCTTAAACCTTTTCTTTCCTTCTCACTTTATCTATTATTTTATTCTCCTTAGCTATGTCTTCCACATTCTCCTACTTGGATTCTTCTAAATGTTAAACAAGAATTCCAGGGAATAGTTCTCATTCTGGTATTTGCTTCTGTCTTTTAACTGTATGGGATACCCAGTGTAAAAGCTTAAACCAGATCTGTTTCCACATCTGTCTCAAAACTCTCTTTGATTCCACAGATATTATGGGAAATTATTGCCAATTACTCTGTTGTTCAGTTACAAAGCCTAGAGTAACTCCAATTTATATGGCAACCTAATCCAATAGGTGCATACTAAATGCACCATTCTCAAAACACTTCACATATTGAACTCTTTAAGGAGCGTAGACACTTCTGCCATTAATTTCTGAAAACTAACAGTGTTTAGGCAGATGTCTGCTCTGAATGGGGCATGTAAAGAGGTATATTTCTAAGAATTTGTATTTGTGGAATTTAACTGTGCCCTGAAATTTGGGTAGCAGATGAGCACACATAGTTTGGGGCAAGAAAGGAGAAAATTCCGAACAATCTTTCTAAACTAAAAGTTTAAGTCTTACATCCCTCATTAAAAATAACATTAGAATGAAAATTTCAGTATAATGCCCCCAAAAATCTGCATTGTGTAGCATGCAGAATTTATTTTTTACAGTACTGTCAATCCTGCTGGATCAGAAAACATTAGAAATATCATGTTATTAGAGCGAGAGCTTTCTTTCATAGGATTTACAGAAAGATTTCTCAAGCAAAATGTCTGTATAAATACAGTTTTCTGGCACAACCTGTAACTAAAACAGCCTGCTATCTGCAATCTCATTATAGCGAAGAAAGTGGAAAGTCTTACTTCCTTACAAAATAGCATAAATGAACATGTAGTTATTAACATAAAACAAGAATGATACCCTTGAGTGAAGAAGGGACCATCAGTAACAAAGCGTAGTAAAAATATAATAATCATGTTATCATCATATGATGACTGCTTGATTGTGATGGATTAAACAATTGCAATATTTTATTACTTCGTATCCCTCCTGTAGTAACATTATAGCAGCAATCATGTCGGGTTTTTTTCCTGTAAATTTGGCACCTGCTGACTTGAAGTCATTTATAGGATGTTGTTAAGTTGGTTTCTTGATGCAGGTGCTAAGTTACCATTAACACACTTAATGACCACAAGGAATATGAAATTAGATCAATTAAAAGAGGGGGTTAGCCCTCCCACAGTTTCTAATCACATGTGGACGACCACTAATGAATTGAAGCTCTCTTGGGTATCTATTCAGAAAATCAAATCTTCTAGACAGTTAATCAATTGAGATAGATATCAGTTGAGCTTGTTCTCCACTGGATTCCACTGAATCACTGCTACTTAGAAAAAAAGAGGCCAAATGAAAAAGAAGTGGTGGTGGAAAGTAAGTTTGAAGGAGTTTATCTACAGTAATGTATAGTAAATAATTATGCTTAGTGTTATTCCTGAAATGCCATGGATGTTTGAACAGAAGAACTTTTATACTTTCTGCTGATATTTTCTATGCAAAAATAACAACAAAAGTCCACAAGCAAGCAAGATCTATTTCATTGTTCTCAAATCTTGGACACCAATACTAGCATGAAATAGCTGTGGGCTAAACAGCTTTTCAGGCACAAACGCAGTAAACATTCTTTTTTGTTTCTAAAATATTTACTACCCCATACTGCCAGATGTATGTAACTTTACTGATGCCAGGACTACAGCAATGTTTGTCTTATTTCTCAACTTAATTGTATGTCACAAAACAGACTATGTCCTGATTTAAGGAAAACAAGATAAGAAACACATAAGCTCTTGTCACGGAGGCACCCCAAAAGTCAATTTTAGGCGGACAACAAGTTCCAAAACAGATTTTATTCTAGCCAGAAAAGACAATAAACTGAGTAGAAAACAGGGTTTGTACAATTATTTAGCACTCCAACAACATAAAATACAGGTTCAGATATCAGTTGAGGAGATTATTGGACTACGACAACATAAGAATAATGAGGATCCACAAAGTGCACGCATTCATTCACCAGAAACAAAACCAGAGGCCTCTCCCTCCAGGGTACCCACATGAAATAATCACTTGCCTGGGTTAGGCAAGGACTCATTCAAGGATATATCCAGTAAATAACCACTCACCACAGGAGAAGGTGAGGCGCTCTCAGTCCCGGGAAGTCTCCTTAGAAGGTGTCCCCATCTAAGGGGAGGGCTCCAGTTCACTGGCCCGCTGCTCCGAGGAGACCACTCAAAGAGGGTCTTCAGCGGGTACCCCATTTTATAGCCTGGTCAGGTCTGGCTGTGCACATTACGACATAGTCCAGAAGCTTCTCAGCTTCTCTGGGCACCTCCTTCGTTGAGGACCCTGTCAATTAACTGAAGGTCCCACCCCTCCTGCCCCCTCAGCTGAGTGGAGGTGAAGTCACTTTGCCCTGGGGTAGGGGAAGATGTGACTTTCAGCACCTTGGCGCTACCCTGGATGGATGTGTATGTTGGGACAGGCACAATGGGGCAAAAAAGGTGCTAAGGAGCCATCAGCTGCCCTATAGAAGACTCTGGATCCCATGGGGATGTGCAACTGTGACAGCCCTAAAAAACCCCGAAGCCCTCTGAGACAAAAAATATTTTAATACTTTACCTAGGACTGCACTCTAATTGTGAATGCTAATTGTAGCTGCCAAGTTGTGCTTCTAGGATTTGCTGTTCATATACTACTTTATGCACTGGCCTGAAAATAAGTGTTTTGCCTCTGCAAAATCATATTTTTTTGAAAGTATGTATTTCAGGACAGAAAACTGGAAAGCAGTGACTGCTTGTGCTGCATGTGAGGTCTATCTCAATTCTCACTGTATTATACCAGTTTCCACAAGGGACTATGGCTCCAGTCTCATTCAGTTTATTTTTCCTATCAGTATATATGAAATACCAACCGAAAACTCTGAACAAGAAAAGATGGTGGATTAACTGGCTATGTAGAGGTGATACACCCAGACCATTCCACATCAAAAGCCTTCCAATCTCTGTGGAGATTTGCCTCTGCAAATCCCCGTTCTTGGAAGATTGACTAGCACTGAAAATTACTTGGTGAAGAGAAGCTCAAGAGTACATAAATAAGCTATCCTCAGAAATGAACATATGACTTTGCTTCTTAGCCATGAGCATGCTACTCAGCAAAAAGTGGGAATACAGCTCCAGATGGCAGCTTTCAAAATTTGAAAGATTAAGATATTTCTCAAACATCTTGTAGGAGCTGCCTACTCTCTAACAGAATGTATCTTCAGACTTTCAGCACTACTGCTTCTGCTTGATCAAGGATACAATGGAGCTTTAATAATTTAAGTTATTAAATCACAAAACTTATACCCTTTTGACTCATCCCAAATTCCATAAATAATTGAAATTTTTAAGGGACTTTCAGTCAATAAATTCTTCCTTCATTAATTACAACAATTAAGATACAGCTATTGTTTTTCTGAGCTGTATTTCTGGGAATAAGACAACACCTAGATCTAGAAGATGCATTACAGCCACCAGTAGTATTTCTTGAGTTTCAAAAATCTGGAACTGATGAATTAATAGCTCTTTTTTTCCTCAGTATCTGACGTTGAATCATACATAAGAGCTGTTGGAATTAGCAAATCATACCTGCATCATCAAAGCTTGTTTATTGGTATTTGTGATATTGGAGGCAATAAACAAATATCCAGTATAAAAAGTATAATTTTTTTAAGGGATAAATTTTACTCTGTGATCAGACCAGTACAAGCCATCTCTTATCAGAATGTTTGTGCTTCTTGCCTTGAATACGTAGTTCATGCTATTTTTCTTTGATAAGTTACAAAGATAACAGCAGCAGGGTACTCTACCCATCATTACATGTGCAAATATTTGTCTGAAAAGGGGTATTTTTATTCCCTTAAATAACACAGTTGATGCTCTCAGACTCTTGGTCAGTGTGGGACATGAAAGAACATGTCTTGCCACTCAAATGTCACAGTGAGTTCCATGGTTTTTTTGCAGCATATCTAGACTACCTTATATCTTTGATGTCAGTGAATTTATCAAATATCAACTGGATAGGCATCTTATCTCTCTAAGGTCAATGGTAAAGAATGTATGCTGTACTGACATGGTACAATGTATATGCATTCATGCACACATCTTTACTGGACAAAAAAGGAAGGGGGGAATATTGTTTTATTTCCAGAATAATTTTTCTCCTGTTTCCCAGTCTCTGGTTTCCTAGCTAAGGACTAACATTTGTTTGCTTTAATTTTTTTCATCTGACTTTTTAATGGGAAGTTATCCATGGTCATTCTGTTCCCGTTTTTCTTGTACTCTTTCTAGCATTTAATTAACCTAATTAGTGTTCTCAGCTAATGCAATAGCCGTTGGTGAGTGTGAGATGAAATAACCCACAGAACTTGCTGCAGCCCAGTCTTGTCAATGTCTGGTTAAATGTAGCTCTGTGTGGCAATCACTACTGAAAGGTCATTGTTGCCCATCATTTCAGTTTGTCCATTCTTTCTAATCTCCTTCTTTAACAAGACCCTCATGAAATCATACCCGGATGCAGGATATGAGAGATACACAGAGAGAAATTCAAAAAGTAATCCTTTAGAAACAGAGGGGGAAGAGGGGAGGGAGGATATCTGATAAGAGCAACAAATACTCTGCTGATTCCAATTCCTTCTTGCCCGCCTTACCTCCACTTAGAGAAGTGAACTATGTACATAAAACAGATACGCTAAAATTAGAAGTGGTATCATCTCAATATCTCCTTCCAGAATGTCTGAAGGTCACAGACAAGATAATGAACAAGAAGTGCCTAAAAGGATCAAACTAAAAAACTCTCATTAGAAAATACAGTCTCAAAATTACAATATTGAGGTCTAACGGTTTTCCCCTTAAGCACTTAAACATCATGAAAAAAGTATTTTATCTTAAAATAGTATAAATACCAGAGCATGGTTACAGAGAATGAAGGAAATTGAAGTAGTCTAAACTTTCATTATACAGACAGCAAAATGGCAATCCACATTCTGCAATGCTGATTAACTGTGGCTAGTGATACCCTAAAGAGATACAATTAGTTTCTAATGTATGCTGTACTTTAAAATATATATTTTATGGTCTTCATTTATTATTTATATTGACAAGTAATAGTTTGTTTCTTCAAATCTCCACTTCCCAGAAACAAACTGACAATGATATCCACAACATATGAAAACATAATAGAGGCAACAAGCAACCACAGTCCTTGGAGTGGGAATTTGGCAAAATTTAGAGATCGCAAGCTAAACTTTTTAGTTCCTAAGCATCTTTCCCCTTAACTCAAAGTCAACTAATCCATATTAGTACTTTCTTTTTATCACTAATGCTCACCTCACTATTAAAGCTGTCCCTCTGTATGTATATCAGATTTACTTTTATGTGTCTGAATAGATCGAAGTCTAATATAATTCAAAACCTAGAAATTACAAAGCAAGACTGGACCAAAAGAAGACAGTTTCAGTGTTTGTTATAGTTAAGACATTTTCCAAGGGAGCAGAATTTAATACAGGTTATATTCTATCTCAAAGAGAGAGAAAATTACCATTTGGTCTACTTTCGCCAAAACAATTCACAAACAGACTTTTGAGTAACAGTCAGAACTACAAAATCTGATCCACGCTTTAATAGAAATACTCAGGGGTAGAGTGGGTTTTTTTGTTTGTTGGTGGGATTTTCAGCATTTGCGTGGGGAGGACAGTTTGGTTTTTAGTTGGTGGCGGAGAGTTTTTTTTGAGAGGGGAATCCAGAGTGTCAATTCCAAGTGGCAGTCCTATCGGCAAGAACTTAGGAAGAGATACACCTCTGCCTCTGTCTTTTCTTTCTTGAGTGTTGTTTTCCAGATTCCATATTGAGGTATCTGGCTGTGCTGGTATTCTGCTTCAGTGTTTAGGCACCTAAATCAGAAATGTTCATCTCAGTCCAAAGTTTGTTTATCCCCCTTCAAAGTTAGATTATTCAGAAACCAATTTTTTTGAATCCTCACATCCTTTATTAGTTCAAGCCATTAATATTTACTGGAAGACATATGCATTAGCTCTATTTATTAGTCAGTAGTATAAATAACAGATAGCAATTTTAGTGAAAAATATCTCTCTAACTACTAGGAAAATTTCCATGTAATAAATGCTGTAGCTTGCAATATTACTCGTGCTGTATTTCTTTTAAATACCTTTAAATAACTAACATTAATATTATATGAGAGGAGAACATGAAAATACATGGGTTTCTTAGAAATTGCACATATGTTTTATCCTCCAGTTTAGTAGGAGGTTTGTAGCATGTAAAATACAATAACTTAAAATATGTTGGGCTGAAAATTAGAAAGATCAGGACAAGCTGAATGACACAGGAAGAAAATTTAAAATGTTTTAGAGGTATGTGTGATTCTCTGCTCTTTTCTCTGGATATTCATCAGCAGAAATGTTGTACTTGCAAAATAACTGCTGTGTGTAGCCTTGCATTTTACCAACAACATTAATAAAGTAGTCCTTAACTGCAAGCAATTATAGACTGCAAGAAATTTACTTTACTTTGAGACATAAACATACCTTCTAAAATTTCAGTCTCATTTAATGTGAGAAATTCTGTCCTGTGTTCCTAGGCAGGGCACATCTACCTACATAAAGGTAATCACATTAATTGAAACGTCTGACACGGCAATTGATTAAAGTTACAAAATAGAACCCTACAGAATTCTCTTTTGCACACCAAGGGATATCTAACTGCCCATCAAAGAATTAAGAATTTGTAAAGGTTGAGACAGGTACGATAGTAGGTGGATATGGAAGATGGAAGGGAGGATTGATTTTTAAATAGTTTAAGTATAGAGTATTGCAATAGGAAGAGACAAGGCTGTTAAATTTTATTATTTCACATTTCTCATATACATTCATCATTGTAGCAAGCTACAAAAAACATCCCAGTCTACTTTGTCACAAGATAGGTAAAATCAACTGGAAAAAAAAACCCTATCTTTTAAATAAATATGTTTTAGATTGCTATCTTTAGTTTATTATCTTGTTTCACAGACATCAACAATCAAGGACCAAACAAATACATTTTCCTGTTTCACCTTCTACTGCACTCTAAGAAATTTAGAAAACTCTAGCTGGCTTGCTTTTTGTCTTCACTTTCTTTTCTTCTAAGTTTTCTTTGTATACGATTCACTCCCTGGTTATGACGTGCCAAAGACTATTTGTCTGAGGCATCAGCAAAGTAGAAAGTTCATACCACTTTCCTTTCCCAAGGTGAAATTCAGAAAAAAAGAAGGAAAACAAAAAAAAAAAAACAACCCACAAAACAAAAAACAAACACACACCAGAAAAGGGCCTAAATTGAGAACTGTTCGATTATAGAAACTATTTGGATGTGTACTCATTTCTCATTTATAGATTTTCTCACCAGAAGGGATCACTGCCTTAATCTATTCTGACTTCTTGTACAGCCAAGCCTATTGGAATTTCAAAATTCCTTCATCAAGTTCATAGTTTTGCAATGAGACAAAGAATTTTCAGTGAAAAACTGACTTTCTTGTTTTAAAGACTTCATGTGAGAGAATCCTACACATTCAAGAGTAGATTTTTTAATTGATTAAAAACCATAACTATTAAACATTTTCTTTTTGGTCTATTTAAAATTTATCTAGCTTTGCTTCCTACTCACTGGATCTTAGAAAGCTTTCCCTTATCATGTTGAAAAACATGTATCTTAGAAACACTTCTTTCATGTTAGGTACTGACTGAGTGTAATCGGCCTGTCTTTTAAGGCTTAAATAAATTGATAATCTTCAGTCTTTAGCTCCAAATCTGTTTTCTAAATCTCACTAATTTTTCATCTGTTACTTCAAATATTTCACTATTTTTTTTGAGAATTCATTTATTATTTAGACCATAGAATAATGCAAAGTATTAAAAAAATTATTGTGATACAGTCACCACTTTTCAGTCATTCACACCTGTGGAGTAAAGTAAATCATTCGTTTTCCCATTAATTTCCATAGTTTTGTGGTCAAATTGTCTTTCTAGGCATGGGATATACCACTTGAATTTCCATGTCTACACCATAATAAAACTGACCTTCAACATCTAATAAACATACTAAAAGAAAGCCAAAAAATGTATATAAAATAAAACTCCAGTCTTAACAGAAAGACAAAATCACTAATGACATAATGATTTAAAAAAATGAAACAAACAAACAAAAAGTACGATATAAAGACTTTCTGCAACCTATTCAAAATAATAATTTTACTATAGGGAATGCACATAACTTTAATGTTTACACAGTGCTATGTGCCTGTTCACCCGCATACAAATATATATATATACATATATATAGAAATATATCTCATGTGCCAGAAAAAATTTTAAAGTTATGAAACCTTATACCATCGTTTAACATGCTTATGTTAATAAATTTTGAAACTTTCAGGGGGAGGCATATTCCAAAAGGTCAATGAATCATTCGATTTCTAGATGTACTTCCTCCATCTATCAGTAGATTCCTAGTGTCATGCTGTCAAACTCTGCAAGGTTGTGTTAGAATTAAACACTCCAACTCAGGATTTAACACAGAATGGGAAGCTTATCTAACCTGACAGACTCTAGAAATAATCATTCTGACTTGTCAAAGATGGTACATGCCAGCATCTTTACATTATTTAGAAATGAAGGAAGTTAAAGAAAAAAAAAATTATAAAACCATATAGTGGAATTTGAATTGTGGCAAGGGAGACATAAACCAAAAGAGAAACAAAAGATGTATATAATCTCAGAGTATACATCATTTATGACTCACAGTTTAGTTTTAACCCTTAGCTACATCTAGAATCCTATTCAAATTGAAGGAATAAATGATTAAGAAAGATGATATATCTCAGCAACCTTTGTCAGTGAGAAGTGGTTTATCATCTGTTAACTGGTTGTCACTGCCTTTGCAGAAGCACTCTACAGTTGACTATGGTCATCTAAAATGTTTTTTCAGAGATTGAAAAGCTTGGCCTTTTCAGTTATTTATAATATGTTCAGTGAAAAATTGTGTGAATTTTAAAACAAATGTCCCTTTTTCATGAGAGGCAACCCCTATTCTAACATTCTCATAAAAATAAAAAATAAATAATCTTTCAAACAGAAATTTGCTAACTATATTATTTTTTTAAAAAATATCTCTTATTCTGACCAGTCATCTTCTGTTTCTAAATATGTGGTTGTTTTGGTCTAAACAGACAGCCACAGCTGCACCAGTGACACAGTGATTCTCACTCTTAGACAGAAGGTAAGTTACTTGAAAGCAATTAATTCTGTTGCAAGGTTCTGTTTGTTCTTCAAACAGTAAAATGCTTAAATGTATGCTAGGTGCATATGTAATCGTGTTGAATATGGCCCATTGTGGTTTATCAAGTACTTCAGTCTGTTGGAGTATTTTTTTATTTCTCTGTACTCAACTAAGTAATCTGGATGATAAAGGCCTTTTGAATTTAGCTAATCTTAGCTAACCAAAAGGATCTCTCATCAGACTAGTGATTCTTTGTAGCAATTGTACTCAAGTAATGGCACTTGCACAGGCTCCTGTCTTGTGCTTTTGTAATTTAATTACATTAAATTTAAACTATATAAAGTATTTAGACATATGGATTGATTCAGGTGCCTAAAAATGGGCATGGAGAGCCTTTTGAGACATACTAGGGTAGCCAAATAGCCATATAGTGCGATTATATTTGATGCAGGATGTGCAAGAGAGCTGCACCCTTCTGAACCAGCAACTAAAGACATACAAAAATACCCTAGGATTTCTGAAATTATGGTAAACAATTAAATGAAAGCAACTGAATGGAACCTCCAGTGTCTGCATTCAGATGAAATTGCTTTTTAACCTTGTTGACTGTATTGGTTGACTATAATCAGAGCTTAGACACACACTTTGTATAAAAGCCTCAACACTATAGATGCCTACATTTGTGAATCTGAAGCAATCTCCAAGTCTAGGTGCAAAATTTTTGTAATATATACATTATTTCACTATTTTAGCTCCTTTCAGTTTCACTGACCACAGGCTTTTTCATGGGCCCCCTCTCGCTCAGCAATCTAATCCCTTGTTTCTTAGACAGAATGTCTAAATGTGATATAGACAGTATCTTACAACTCCTACAATCTCATTCTCACTGTTCTCCATACGGCGAAACAGACTGGTTCCCACTGTGACTTCTGGTTTACCTTTGTGTAGACCCGAAAATAATGGGTTCCAAGAGGACAAAGAAAGGTCTGGAAAGAATAGCTGTCCTTGGAATAATTCAGTGTGATTTGTATTCAGTCTAACGCAGTGTTAATATAGACCAAAGTAAGCCAGTTCAAAGATCACAAAAAAGTAGGAAGAAAGAGCAGGTGAGGTGACAGATGTCAAAACCATAAGACAGGAGAAACAAGGATCAATACTGAGGCAGACATGACAAGATCCCTGACTGGACAAATGAAATTGGTTTTGTGTGATAACTAGCAGCCTATTAAGGACAAAAATCGAAGACAGGAGAATGTAGAAGAAAACAGAAGAAAGAAGGCTTTGACCTAACAACACAAAGAAACAAGGCAATAAAAAAAAAAGTCTTTCCTTATTTGTAATAGATGATAAGTATAGTTAGTGTAGTTCCATATTGGTTGACTGGTGTCATGGTGTGTTATTCTGCAACTACTTGAGAATCCCATTATAAGCTGCAGTATGTGTTCACCCTCGTTATGACGATGGCCCTTTTCATCTCCTTATGAGCACTGACTGGTGAGCCCACTGGGTGTTCCTTGGTTGGCCGGTCACTTTAGTAGGTGGTGAGTGTCCCTTCAATTCTCTGATGTTGAGTATGAGAGACCTACAACTAGTCTATAGCATGTATAACACCAAAACCAAGATTTATTTTCTTGGAAACAAAGGCAAGGTGAGCAGCAGTTCACTACAATGTCATTCTGGAAATGAATGAGTGTAGCTATAATGCATGCTGGGAGTCTGGGCTGTTTTATATCCTTCCCATAAAACAGTTTAACTCTAGTTCGTGAAAATCACAAACAAGTGCATTACAATTTGAAAACCAGTTTCAGATGCAAACATTCTGTTGAAGCTGCCTAGCATATGACAGGCAGACTTAGAGATGAAGATTGTCTTTAAAAACCTCATCTTAAATTTATTTTAAAGGAAGTTATTATTCTGCAGAAGTGTTAGCTGGGGCATTTTTCAGATCTGGAATGGCTCACCCAGACTTATAGGTGGTTTTTAAACCCACTAACTGAAAAAAATAAAATTGTCTAGATCAATACAGTCAAACTAATACTTACAAATTTAACTTTTATTTCATTTATAACTTGTTTATCAAGTGTTCCTAATTTTAAAAGTTTATTTAATGCCTTTGTGTATATGTCAACTGCAAAGTTCCTATGAATGGCTGTAATACATGTGAGAGAAATTTTGGTGTCAAACTCATGGTAAACATAAAAAGAAATTCTGAATCATTTTTAGATATTAAATCCACTCAATAATTATTATTTCTGTATGATGACCCATGGAAAACTCTGGTAATTCTGCAAGGTCTCAGAAGGTCTGTCTCTAGATTGCATTCAGATCTTGCATACTTTGGGGCTTCCTTTTAAAGCTGCTTTTCGAAACTGCAATTAAAAATACCCATTAATTATATGGCCTAACCAATACGGATTCAATATCACACACCTGAGGAAAAGAAAAAGAGACATGGGTCAAAACCAGCATTACAGAGTACACAAGGCTGAGAAATGTCAGTAATTCAAATGAGTAGAGAATAGACGTAAATACACTTTCTATCCACTCTCAGATAAAAGACATTTTGCAACTCACAGTTCATGTAAATAAAATGTTATTGTTACTGTATCACTGTATGATCTGGGTAGTGGTGTTCTTCACCATTCGACTCCATTCCAAAGGAATCTTGTTCTGGGAGTGTTAAATTTTCTACACTTATCAAAGGTGTGTCATTAAAATGGAAGCAGATGGTTAAATTGTTCCTCACTGACTCTTAACATAGTCTGAGTAACACCATCCCTAATCAGGGGAAGCCCTCATTGATCCTCTTTATATTATAGTACTCCAATACAGAGATACTGTATAGTCCACATACAGCTGTTTCTTTCACTTTGGCAGTGATCCAGCAATATGCGTCTAATGCCGTTTACAGCGTCACAGGGCTGACTGGTCCTCAGGTGCTGATCCAGAATGATTTTGAGTTTTCATAGGCTCATGTCCTAATCCCAGTTCAGTGTTGAGATTTTAGATAACTTTAAGCATTTCAAATTGGCACCTGAATTGCTGCTTTTGTAATTTTTTTTGTATTTTTGTTTTTTTTCTGTGTTATTCAGCACTGATACAACTGGGGCCCTACCATATAACAGATTTCTAGGCTTTACAGTAATACTGGAACAAATTATGACGATTAATAGCAAAGAAGTAAATGATAATAAGTAGTGATAATAACATTAATGATAATACAACAAACATTATAATCAGATTAGGAAGAAAAGAGAGTGTATTAGTACAAGTAATTTGATTTACCTGCATATATATGAGAAACAAGTTAGCACTATTGTCGAAGTATAATACATGTGATAGTAATACCTGAAATATATAATCATCAGAAATTACACTGAAGTTTTGTGAATTAAAGTGTGACCTGAACTGAACTATTTGCTGTTACCTAAGTCAAACTCACTACTTTAAACAGAGACAATTCCTATGACTGCAGACCATTCTGAATGAAGATACCACTGCAGGATAGAACCTGATATTCCAGATCTGTTGTTTTTTGTCATCACCTGCTGTCTTCATCATACACTGGAGAAGCATTGGATAAAAAAGGCAAAACTTAAAAATGTACTTAAGGAGCAGATAAATAGTTTAAATAGGTTTTTGGTTTTGTTTTTTGTTTGTTTGTTTTGGTTTTTTTCCCTTCCAGCTGAATGGAAGGCGGAAGTCTCCAGGGTTATATTTTCTATTATCATTTTAACCAGGCCCGTATTGATAGCACAATGGGCAACAGTTTTAAACTGAGAGAGGGTAGATTTAGGTTGAACTTTCTATAAGGTAAGGGTGGTGAGACACTGGAACAGATTGCCCAGAGTTGTGGATCCCCCAGTCCTGAAAGTGTTCAAGGTCAGATTGGATGAGTCTTTCAACAACCAGAGTGGCTCAAAATTTGGGCATCTAAAGCTCTTAAAGCAGAAGGTCTAAAACTCTGGGCTCCTTTCTGAAAGACTGACATAGCCACTAAGTGGCTGTGCAAAGATCGCCAGTTATGTAGAGAGAGACTGAAATTAGTTCCATAAGATAAGATTCCTATCAGTTGTCTGAATAAAGAGAGTTTTTCAAGACTATGTGCTTTTTCTTTTTTAAATTGAACAGTCTTTGGCTGAATAAATTAACACAATAAAGTTGATGACTACACTAAGAATGCACAGTAGGTCAGATTTCAACTCACAAGGAAGGTTTTGACAGAAGTCTTAGTCACCTAAGGCATATCAGGTGCTTGTGAAGTCTGGGTAGCATTTGTATATTGTGGTGCTGAATTTAGGCTTATAAATAACATTCCATCTCTGTAAATTATCCTAAAATGCTGTCCTAATGGTATGTATTCATATAAGTCCTAGCAGTACCAGTTTAATCACATTACAACTCCTTCAGAAAATTTGGTTCTAGAGCACAGAGGTCTAGATGTCTCATCTGACTTTTATTGCTTTCTCTTTTCTTTTGTCTTCCTTGAAGACCTTGAAAGACATTACTTTATTATGAATTCACCCTACATCCCCACCAATTACCTTAGAGCTGGAGGGGTTCTCAGGTATCAGTTTGAAAGGATTAAAAAAAGATGAAGCAAGGCTGTCTCTTCCAGCTCACAGAGGCAAAGGGTTAGCTTGGAATTAAATTAGAAAAAAAATAAGTGCAGTGTACACTGTTTGACTGCTAAGTCAATCTCTGTCTAACAGAAAAGGCCAGAATTTAATCATGTGACTTTGAGCACTGCCCAGAAATTGTTTGGCAATGGTTGTCTATGGCTGACAATGTCTTACAGAAGTAGTAATGTTATCTGGGTCTGTGTCTTTGCCTGTGTGTTATCTAACTCAAGGTCATTAGAACCAAGATCTAGTTTCTATTAGATTAATAAAATGAAATAAGATAGAATATACACCCTTGTAGGAAATTATCTAGCAAATGAGTTCCTTCAAACTCTAGTCTCAGGAGAAGTATTTCACTCTAAGGCATAACTAAATAAACACCTGTTAACAGACTGCAGTTAACGCTAGTACTTTAACATTCAGTGATAGCAGCTCTAAACAGTGCTCAGAGAATGGAGATGAAACTGATTAAAAAAGAGAAAGTGGAAAAGAATCGACTGGAACTCTTGCAGCACAACTGAATTGGTTAACTACACCCTTACAGTTCGGTATTATTTATATCTGAAACTTCATGTGATCAAATATGCCACCACATAAGCATATTAAATTTGAGAGGGTTTATCACTGTTTCAGAGCTTGGTACAAAACTTAAAATGAAATAAGATTCACCACATTAGCAGCTATTATATCATTGCCATGTACCATATGATTGCTACGCAAGATTCACTGACACTTCTTTTCCTGTCTTATTTTAAAAGAAATTTGTATTTTGCACCTTGATTAAATTGTTCTGGTTTTTTTCATATTGCAAAAACATTTTCACTATTTTCATTAGTTTTCTTCCTGTATTCCTCCATTATGTCTTTGAATTTTAATTACTCAGGGTTTGTTTGTTTGTTTGTTTGTTTGTTTGTTTGTTTTTCCCAAGGACAGTTTCCATACCAGTTTAGGGAATCTAATTCTCCAAATAATTGAAGTCTCTGTTCACTATTGTTATCTTATGATAAGTATTTGGGTAAGCTAAGGACTGGGGAAGTGAGAGTTTCCATTTCTTGGCAGTTTTGTTTTATTTGCTTTAGAATACCCTCTTATGTCCTGCTTTATCAGAACCTATGGTGTACTGTTTCAATATTTCATTATTATCTGTTGCTACCACTCTTTAATATTTAATATAACCTTTAATGTTAGGCCAATGGCATCCTGGGGTGCATTAGGAGGAGTGTGGTTAGTAGGTTGAGAGAGATTCTCCTTCCCCTCTACTCTGCCCTGGTGAGACCACATCTGGAATATTGTGTCCAGTTTTGGCCCCTCAGTTCAAGAAGGACAGGGAACTGCTGGAGAGAGTCCAGCGCAAGGCCACAAAGATGATTAAGGGAGTGGAGCATCTCCCTTATGAGGAAAGGCTGAGGGAGCTGGGTCTCTTTAGCTTGGAGAAGAGGAGACTGAGGGATGACCTCATTCATGTTTATAAATACTTAAAGGGTGAGTGTCACGAGGATGGAGCCAGGCTCTTCTCAGTGACAATCAACAGTAAGACAAGGGGTAATGGGTTCAAGCTGGAACACAAGAGGTTCCACTTAAATGTGAGAAGAAACTTCTTCTCAGTGAGGGTGACAGAGCACTGGAACAGGCTGCCCAGGAAGTTTGTGGAGTCTCCTTCTCTGGAGACATTCAAAACCCGCCTGGACGCCTTCCTGTGTAACCTCATCTAGGTGTTCCTGTTCTGGCAGGGGGATTGGACTAGATGATTTTTGAGGTCCCCTCCAATCCTTAACATTCTGTGATTCTGTGATTCTGTGATTTTTATCCCCATAAATAGATGTAAAATGCAATGCAATTTAATTTTAGCTAAACTGGTTTCCTGAAAGATAATATAGAGATTATTACTTATGGTACAGATACATACAACACATTTGGGGAATTCAATGGTGGTGAAAGATGAAACACTTACAGAATATTTCTTAAAGGTAGAACTAATTAAATATCATAATAATACACACAGGTCCTCAGAGGAAATCTATGTGATAGGTACAGTCTACATGTAGACTCGACATATTAAAAATATTCATACCATTAGTTTAAGATAAATGAGCATGAGAAGTCAGTGCATTCGTATACTATAAAAATATTTTAAAATATATATGCTATTATACATAGGGTAAAATTACATAAACTGTGTAATATGTGTGTGAATGTGAATGTGTGTTATCGTGTGGGCAGCAATTCCTTTTAATATCTATTCAGCATTGTCCAGACTGCTATGTTTAATTTCAAAATCTAACATTTTTTGTAGTGTAAATTGTTTGTTCACTTCTAATTTATATTACATAAATTCATATCCAACATAAAAAATAATTAAGATGGAATCATACTCACAAGACTGTAGCAACTCAGAGCATTGGTCTTAGTTGTAATTTCATTCTTAAAGTGACTTTTCTGTCATTAAAAGGGACACATTCAGAGCCTTCCTGTGGTTATGACACTTCGTGATATCCAAAATGAAAGCATCCATCCCAGCATGTGAAGGAAAAATACCAAATACCTATTATCAGAATTTAAGAAATTCAGGAGAATTGGCTAAACCATATGACAGGAATCATATTGCATATGTTACGTAAAGTTGCATAAGGAGGCATGTATTTCATAAAGACCTGTTAATGGGATAACAGAATAAAAGATTATTTTATAATATGATTCAATATCTGAAAAGTCATTTAACTAAGACCATTCCATGAATGAGAGAAATCTGTCTGAAACTCAGCTCAGACCAAACTGACATGGTAGTTGTGAGCTGGGGAAAAAAAACCTGGAAATTATTGCAGAATTTATATCAACATCTTTAAATAAGTCAATATATCTGTTCTTATCACTGGTGCTCTCATTTAAGGTTTACTCTAGACCCCTAGCCGCTAGCGGATGACCATACTTCAGTAATAGTCAGCTCTTCTTGGTCTCATGTCTGAGACACTGTATTTTCTGTAATCAAGTTATCATTATGTCTGATAGAAAGACCATACTTGGCTATAATTAGGAAAACAAAATAAGCCACATGCAACAGCTTACTTGTTGGATGGAGCCTCTATTTAAGGGCGTGTGAGAGCAGCGCTCTGAGAAGTAGAGTAAAAACTAGATTAATTCCATCTATGGAAACACTGAACTAAAAATTAAACTTACTGAAAACTGCTTTAAAGGAAGTGAAGACTGTTTTCCTTTCAGGAGACAAAGCCGATCTTAGACAGTCATTTTTACTCTCCTGAGGTTTTTAGCTGGATGTCTTTAGGCTGAGCACTACCATGATGTTCACATGGGACACGAGAGAGTCCCAAACTAAATTAGGGCTAGACTGAAAACTGCGGATCAGTGAACCTCTGAAGTAAGGCACTAAATGGATATAATTAGGTGGGGTGAGTCTGGGACCAGATAACTTCAGTCTGCCTATACAATTTAGCATCTAGTTGGCTTATACTTTCTGAGGAACATTTTTTTACCTAAGCAGTGATTTTTGAATACTTAAAGGACCTGATTAGAAGCTCTTCACTACAAAGAAGAAACTGGGAAAAGTGAGGGAAAAAAACTCTAAATACAAGTCTAAAAACTGATCCCATGTTTTGTCTAAAGCAGGACGTGAGGTGATGAATTTCACTCTCACGAGGAAAAAAAAAATCCCAAGCAAGAAAAAAAAAACCCAGCATCTTGGACTTAAAGACTTTAGTGCCATTTGAGGTAGCTTAGAGGATTCCCTTTGGCATCCAGTTGCTGCTCTGGAAGCCTTTGGGTATCCTACAATGGTCTGTGCCCTGTATTGCAATTCCTGTGCAGATGTTCCAGACATTTTCAAGCATATAAAATTACTCTAGATGACTATGGAATCTTTCATTTTCGATGAGTGTCTTCTTTGTTTAGCATAAACATCCAGACATCTTTTATTCCTATGGCTTTTTAATTTTATTTAAAAAAGGATTCAGCCACCATGTAAACTTGGTACTTTTCAACTCTGTTTTCTTTAAAATTGAGCCTAAAGATTATGGTGGTGCCAAATCTGGTGAAATAAAGTTTCAGCCAAAAGCATAGGGTCCTTAATGACTGAGTTTTTGCCAGAACTAGATTAATTCTTTCTTGTTTCTGCAATGAGTAAGGAAATACACAAATCTAAAAGAACAGGTGTCAAACAGTTCCTGAAGGTCACCTAATGTAATGAACACATTTCTTAATTCATGTGTCCACTTCTTCAGAAAATTTTCATTACTAGAGGAATTGAAAACAGATATTTTAAAATTAGAGTATTCTGCCAGGCCCAGGATTTCTCTCAAAATATTTTTTTTTCCTTAAAAATAAGTGAAATAGTTAAGGAAATTATTGGGCAAATGGCTCTTTGACCACTATGATGGTAGAGAAAATAGTTCTGTAAGGTCAGTTTTGTAAACGCAAGTTAGTATGTCCAATGCCATGACTGATGCATGACTGTCCTGAATGGTTTTGCTGTTTTCAGAACAGCTCCTCTTATGAAAGATGGCATGCAGCCTCCCTGATCAGGAGTCATCAGAGCAAGTTTAATGAAGGTGAAAATATGTGTGTTGTAGTTGGGCAAGCTTTTTAATATTACTGCCAAGAAGACAGAAAAACCTGAAAATTCTGTGTCAGTCTTTCAAAACCATAGTCACAGCAACAAGAAAATCAACATCTGTTGTGTATTTTTCCTTTGTTTCTTCTAATCGATCCAGCAAGTCTTTGCCAAACATTTGCACAGGGCGTCATAGAAATGTCACTTGAGGGTGAAAAAGAGTGTTGCTTTATAAGTAAATGTCATTTTGCAAGTAAATACAATTGAGTAGGGAAAGGAAAATGATACTAAGAAAATAAACTCGATGTCTAAATGGTTTCTGATACAAATAATAAGAAGAGCAAGCATGTAATGAAGATTCCAGTTCATTTGTACCCCATCTGTCTGATGTCTTGATAATAGTAGATGGTAAAGGAAGTGATAGTCCTAAGTTTCCAAATAATTTCAACACTGGAGCTCTACCATTCAACAAGCATCTGCAGCAAACAATAGTGTTTCCACCTTAGCCAGTCATGGCAGTTGAAATGCCTCTCCTTTTCAATTACTTCTTTTCCTTTCACTGAGTTTCGGGTTTTCAGTCTTCATGTTTCTCTGCCTATGTTGTCCTTTTGCTTCCTTCACCTTTGCATCTTATTTTCGCTCACTTATCTATGCTAAGCACTGAGGTCCAGCTGATACTTTTATCCAGCTACATTACCTTTGAACATTTTAACATCTCTGCTCTGCCTTCATTCCCCACTTGGGATTGGTATCAGTGCTATCCAGAAGAAAAGACAGGAATAAGTCTGGAAAGGTGTTAGCAACACACACACAGAAATAGTATAAAATTTAAGACAAATTTGGTCTGCATCTATATTAAGAAAAAAATACATATGTGCAGTGCTTGAAATTATATGAAAAAATGTGGAGGTTCTACATTCACACCAGTTTTTGCCTAAAAATCTCAGTCCTTTATCTGCTAATTTCCACACACATGTTGTGTGATTTTGTTTTCTGATATTCAGCCTTCCAGTCAGTACTACACATTCATCCATTCTTTGTGTCTCCTACTTAAACCTTTTCTACTTTAAACTTTCACTTCTGCTCTGTATTGCTTACAATCCTGAAGAGAATTTTTTCCATACGTTGGGAGTGCTTGAATCCAAGCTCCTCCTCTTCCACAAACCTCGTGTGTTTGAGGCAGAGAAGCCTTCTGATTTCTCACAGAAAAGAGTGATTTTTTTAAAAAAGTAATTTTGTTCCAAACTTCTTTTTCTCCTTCTTTGGTAGAAGTTAACAGCAGGAGATGGAAGCAGTCTCCCTGCTTCCTGTGAGTTTTCATTAGCTCTTCTTGCCTTGAATGTCAAGCAAAAAAGGCAGCTTACAGGGTCTGGTGCTTTTTTTTTTTTTCTCTATGCCCTCTTTGGGGGTTATATTAATAATATACGCACCTAAGAAATTTTGCATTCTATAAATTTTATTTCCGGAATCTGCCATTTGGTGCATTGGTATGCACATGATAAAAGGTCTACTTGCACAAGAGGAAACCATGTAATCGGCAAATGAGGAGAAAAGGCCAGGAAAACTGTAGCTTTCCACATAAACTGTGAAAAACCAAAACATACTAAATATTTAGTGCTGTTAGTGACATTCCCAAATTACATATCTGCTCATTTGATTTACATTCCAGAGGACCAGACAGCAGATGGAAAAGACAGTGAGACATTCAGAAGAGGACTATTCTCTGTTATAAATCTATGTAGGACCTGCTAAAAATCTTGACGGCTGACAATCATGCAGAATAGCATTGTTTATAAGTAAAACACTAAATGAAATAAATACATTGTTGTTTAGGCACTTAGCTATGCCAGTGTATTTCTGGTACAAAGGACAGGTAAGACGAAATTAGTCCAGCTCTAAGTTCTCCTACTTTTCTGCTACAAGAGGTCAAGAGGTTTTTTAAGTTATTCTAATAATTCTGTAAAAAGCCATCTAGACCATCAGAAAGAGGGAACAAAGACTGGGCACATTTAAAAAGGATGCTTTATTAAGCATATTTAGAAATGACCTTTAAACAATTTCCTGAATGTCATCAAAAAGAGAAGGGGTGGGAACTGCGGTAGAGGAGCGGCCAGGTTGTGGGATGCTGGTCTGCAGGTCACCCAGTTCGATCCCCACCCCCACCTTGACCCTGGGAACTACAGGCCTGTCAGCCTCACTTCTATTCCTGCCAGAATCATGGAGAAGATTGTTCTGGGAGTTATTGAAAAACATCTGAATGACAATGCAGTCATTGGTCCCAGCCAGCACGGGTTCATGAGGGGAAAGTCTTGCTTTACCAACTTAATTTCGTTCTATGACAAGATTACCCACCTAGTTGACCAAGAGAAGCCTGTCGACATGACATTTTTGGATTTCAGCAAAGCCTTTGATACAGTGTCTCACAGTATTCTCCTGGACTAGATGTCCAGCATACAGCTGAGTAAACACACAGTGTAGTGGGTGAGCAATTGGCTGATGGGTCGGGCTCAAAGGGTCCTAGTAAATGGGGTGATGTCAGGCTGGCGACCAGTCACTAGTGGGGTTCCACAGGGATCCATCTTAGGGTCAGCACTCTTCACTGTCTTCATAAATGACTTGGACACAGGACCCGAAGAATTGCTTAGCAAGTTTGCTGATGACACAAAACTAGGGTGAGCTGTTGACCCTCTCAAGGGTAGAGAGGCCCTGCAGAGGGATCTGAACAAATTGGGGAACTGTGCAATCACCAACCACATGAAGTTCAACAAGAGAAAGTGCAGGATTTTGCACCTGGGACACGGCAACCCTGGCTGTACATACAGACTGGGGGACGAGATGCTGGAAAGCAGTTCTGAGGAGAAGGATCTGGGAGTTTTGGTCGACGGCAAGTTGAACATGAGCCAACAGTGTGCCCTGGCAGCCAAGAGGGCCAACCATGTCCTGGGGTGCAACAAGCAGAGCATTGCCAGCCGGGCAAGAGAGGTGATTGTCCCACTCTACTCTGCACTGCTGTGGCCTCACCTGTAGTACGGTCGGCAGTTCTGGGTGCCACAGGATAAAAAAGATATTAAGCTGCTAGAGAGTATCCAAAAGAGGGCTACAAAGTTGGTGAAGGGTTTGGAGAGGAAGCGACTTGGATGAGGAGTGGCTAAAGTCTCTTGGTTTGTTCAGCTTGGAGAAGAGGAGACTGAGAGGAGATCTCATTGCAGTCAACAGCTTCCTCACAAGGGGAGGAGGAAGGGTAGGCGCTGAACACTTCTCTTTAGTGACCAATGACAGAATCCGAGGGAATGGCAGGAAGATGTGCCGGGGGAGGTTTAGATTGGACATTAGGAAAAGGTTCTTCACCCAGAGGGTGGTGGAGCACTGGAAAAGGCTCCCCAGGGAAGTGTCACAGCTCCAAGCCTGACAGTGTTCAAGAAGAGACTGGACAACAGCCCTCAGACACATGGTGTGAACTGTGGGGTTGTCATATGCAGGGACAGGATTTGGACTCCATGACCCTTGTGGGTCTCTTCCAACTCAGGACATTCTATGATTCTATGAAATAATTTCATCCTGGTTTCAGGAATGGTTTCATCTTGGTTTCATGACAAGATCCAAAGTGTTGATTTGACATGGTTTAACCTGAGCTAACAATTCAAAACCAAAATAGTCGCTTGCTCACTCCCCCCCACCACCCCAGTCCCAAATGGGAGAGAATCGAAAGAGAAGGGAGAAACTCATGGATCGAGACAAACACAGTTTAATAAAATAACAAGATAATACTAATACATTACTACTACAACTGACATATATAAAGTGGAAAATAGAATATAAAGTAAAAGATACTGTCCTGGTTTTGTTAAAAACAAGTTTCTCTTTTAGTTAATTTTTCCCTGTTGGCTAAAGTCTTCTTACTAACTGCAGTTTTTCTGAAAGTTAGGTACATGTTTTGGTAGACATAGCAACGGAATGCAAGGTCATTGATAATGCTGCATCCCGTGAGATGTGCAAGCAGGAGGTGAACTGAAAAATTGACCAACTAAAGTATTCCATCCCATTCACATCATACTTCATATAAAAGTGGGGGATCAGGAGGATCTCGTCCCTTTTTTCCTTATGGCCGACACTGGGAGAGGATCTTGCGAGTTGTCCCTGCGAACTGAGGCCTAGTGACAGACTGAATCCAGTTCCGTTGGCTGCAGAGTCCAGTCCAGGACTTCGGGTGCCGGCCCTACGTCTGCCGGAGCAGTTGCTGGGACTTTCAAGATTGGTTTTGTATCTTTTGTATTATTTTCTCTATTTCTATTAGTAGCATTAGTAAAACATTTTTAATTTTTCCAACTCTCTTCTCTCTGTCCTTCTTTTCCTCCCAATCGCCTGTTCTTAGTGGGAAAGGGGGAGAGGGAGGGGCTATAGGGGGAAGAGGGGAGAGAGAGGGTTAACAATACATCTGCCACGGTTTTATTGTCACCCTGCAATCAAACCACAACAGATACTCAATACAATTCCTCATTAAATCCATCTGTGTGGAGTAGCCAGTCCCAGGAAGAGAGAGAGTACCCTAGTCCTGAACAGCCGATACCAGTGGGAAGAGAGAAAAAA